>NC_069657.1:22447272-23071856 GCF_027244095.1 Hemicordylus capensis | reverse complement strand
TTCTCCCCCAACCCTCAGCAAGGGGTTGGGCTGCCAACGCCAACGTCACTTAGTCTACTCTGTCACTGTCTTCCATGTTCCCCTTGATCCTTTGTTTGTGATTTGTCTCTGACAGTCTCACCTCACCCCTTCTCCTCTCCAACTTTGCTCCACTAGGCCTCTCGTACTCCAGACTGGCCCAGCCTGTCTTGGCTCCCCAGTTCTGTTCTGGGTAGCTCTGACTACTGGTCCACTCCCCTATGTGGTTCTCTAGTCTGACCCACACTGCCTTGTCTCCCCAATGTTGTCTCCATATTTGTCCTACTCCGTACCTCCAGTTCCTTGACCAACCCCCAACTCCTTCTCTGTACCTTTGTTCAAAGCCTTTCACTCTCTGCTTCCTTATGGATCTCTGTACTGCCTCTTCACTCTCTCTAAACCCATTTCAGGCTAGACATTGTTTGCCTTGTCTTCTCCTTGGCCTCCCCACCACCACCACCACTACACTTCAGACCTTCCTGGACCAGGAACCCAAAGCTAGTTGGATTCTCTCCTTATGTACATCCTGCTGACCCACTAGAAGTCCAGATGGGGTCAGCTTGCTCTCACTCCCTGGACTTGTTTGGGAACGCGTTGCTGGTTGGTTCGGTCCCTTATGTAGTCATCTAGTCTGATTCCCACTGTCTTCCTCCACGTAGTGTCACTCTGTACATGCTTCGTTCCCCTCTCTGTCTGATCTTCTGTCTGATCTGTGAGAACCCTAAGTTGCCCAGATGCAAGGTCTAGCTCTCCCTGCTTTCTCTTTGGTGGTTCCATCTCTGATACTGCTTGCCCTGTCTTCCCCTTGCCACAATCCCCCTCTCCCTCTCTCTATAGAGTATACATAGTATAAGCACATATAGCCAGCACATACCGTCAACCATATACATATTCATTTGATTAACCAGGCAATTAAAATGGAAGGTTAAGCAATAGAAATCAGACACGTATTTAATCTTAAGTGTTCTGTGTCATGTGGGAATGGCCCATATGTTCTTCCTATTAAAGCCTCATTCTGCATTACATACAATATATGATATGTTTATTTATTTCATTTATATATTGCCCATCCCAGAACAGCTCAGGGTGGTTAACATACAAAAATTTTAAAATAATACATTTAGATTTTTGTAACATACTCATAATCAAAGACACTTTTAAAATATTTTAATGATAAATTGATGGACTTTTAATTCTATTGTATCTATGTTTGTATTTGATATTGTTTTAATTGATTTTATTCGATGCTGTGTTTCATTTGTTTTATTGTTTTAAATTTTATATTACTTTTACTGTTATGAGCCACCCCTAGCAGTATTGTACTAAAAATAAATAAATAAAATAAAAAGTTGTTCTAGTAAGAATTCATCAGCTTACTTTCCTTTCACTACAACTGGACAAAATTTGGTTCAATTCAAGGTCCACAAGTTAGATCTCTTGCACATCAAATGCTCATGTTCCACCATCTTGGACTGGGGTAGATGACATCATTACAAATGATACCACTGAGGTGTTCCTGTGTGTCACTCACTACAACTATACCAGGTTCAAATTGGTTAGACAGTCCTCAAGTTAGTGCACTTGCGCCTCAAAAGTTCACACGTCCATAATCTTGTATTGGGGTGGATGACATCATCACAATCTACACCATTGAGGTGTCCCTATGTATGTAGCAAATTTGGTTCAAATAAGTTAGACTGTCCACAAGTTAGTGCACTTGCGCCTCAAAGGTTTATGTGATCAGCATCTTGAATTGGGTTGTAGGACATTGTCACAATCTGTGCCATTGAGGTGTCCCTATGTGTTCCTACAGCTGTAGCAAATTTGGTTCAAATCGGTTAAGCGGTTTACAAGTTAGCGCACTTGCGCCTCCAAAGTTTATCCGTCCGCCATCTTGAATCGGTGTGGATGACATCATCACAAACTATGCCGTTGAGGTGTCCCTATGTGTCCCTACAGCTGTACCAAATTTGGTTCAAATCGGTTAGGTGGTTCACGAGTTAGCCCACTTGCGCCTCAAAGGTTTACGTGTCCACCATCTTGAATCAGTGTGGATGACATCGTAACAAACTAAGCCGCTGAGGTGTCCCTGTGTGTCACTCACTGCAACTGTACCTAATTTGGTTCAAATGGGATAGACAGTCCACAAATTAGCCTACTTGTGCCTCCGATGTTCATGCAGCCGCCATCTTGAATGGAAGTGGATGACATCATTACATTCCACACCATTTGGGCATCCCTACGTGTTTCTGCAGCTGTAGCAAATTTGGTTCAAATTGGTTAGGCGGTTCACAAATTAGCCCACTTGTGCCTCAAAAGTTTACACGTCCACCATCTTGGATCGGAGTGGATGACATAATCACAAACTACGCCGTTGAGGTGTCCCTATGTGTTCCTACAACTGTACCCAATTTGGTTCATATTGGTCCAGGCATTACAAACCTGATGTGAGTGGGAGACACACAGACGGACACACACACAGACACACACACACAATGCCGGGTGATCTCATAAGCCTACTGGAAAGTATGCTAAAAACTATTGACATTAACATAAAACTCATTTTTTAAACCATTTAAAACCAATTAAATATTATTAAAAGTCAGGCAAAAAAGATGGGTCTTTAGGGCTCTCTAAGGCCTCCAAAGACAGTAAGCCTCTCATACTTAGGGGGAACATATTCCACAACCTAGGGGGAACAACTGAGAAAGCCTGGTTCCAAGTTGCCATCAGATGAATGGGTGGCACCTGAAGATGGACCTCTCCTGTTGATCTTAATGAGCAATTGAGATCTTGCAGGGAAAGGAGTTCTCTCAAGTATCCTGGACTTTCATGGTGATAACCAGCACTTTAAATTCCGCCTGGAAACATACCTGCAGCCAGTGCAACTGTTTAAGTACAGGCATGCTTCCTATGAGATATTAACACACATCATTGGTTAGGAGCTTGCTTTTAGTATAAAACAGCAGCTGTGTGGGGCCCAATGCAGACATTGGCGAGGAGATGGGTGTGTGTGTGTGTATTCCTTTACTGTTCTCCAACTGAAATCCTTGCAAAAGTTAGTATAGCCCATAAAAGTGCCATTTGCTACAAACAAAGATGTTGACGGGTTAAACACTGCAGTACATCCGCCTGCATTCTCAGTCTGGATCAGGACTCTGCACAGCTGGTATTTTGCACTAAAACCAAGCTCCTAACATTTAACTTTGGCCCGTAGAAGAAGCATTTAACATTTAGTTTGGCCTGGGTGCTTTCCAGATTACACTCTGCAACCAGGTCACGGCAGATCTCTGAAGTATGCTTCCACAATTCCTGTGTTGTGGCACTACAGCCCCTACGCTGACAGCAGGGTGCCCTTCATATTTTCAATGACTTGTTTTGAATTTTATCACTGTGATACAGTGCTAAGATGTCGTGTATCCAGTGTAAAAAGGTTGCTGTTCTTTTCGGGTTGTTAGTTTCCGTGAGACTGCTCCCCCTGCTGTTTAAGTTTCAAATGTGATTTGTCTGAATAGAAGCATTTTGCTGCTGTTGAGCAGCTAAGCTGGAAAGCGCCCAATAGAAGAAGCATTTGCCCTTTTGCCTCATGCACAGCAGAGAATGCCTCTGCTAAGGTAGTGTATGATGTGACATATCTATTTCCAAAAGAGCTAGAAATTTCACTATTACTTGTGGGCAAGAGGGAGGTATTGGCAGATTTGGGATAATCCATAGATTTCAGTTTCACAATAATCTGAAGGAGCAAAAGATAAGGAGGCCACACACACACACACACACACACACACACACACCAAACATTGTCCCAATGTAACTCAATGGAGCAGAATATTTGCATTCTCAGAGGGCACTTGTCAGACAAAGAGGTGAGCAGAACAAATTGAATTCATTGGCGATGAGGGGGGAGGAGGGCTTGAACAAAAAAAGTGGGAAATTTCTCAGCTTGAAGAATACTCCCTCAATATAGTTGCAACCTCTTCTGCTTCTGAGGGGGGAAATGTGTCTAAAAGTCTTTCATTTTCTCACCAACCATTTGACACCTTTATGTTTCTGAGGGGGAAAGCGGTTTGGCACATTTAAGCTCTTGATCTGGCAGGTTAATCCCCCAAATAACATAAAAACAACATGTGTGAACTCTCCGAATGGTGGGAGGGAGTTGCACACTGAATCTGTCCATCTGCTGATCATTATGTGTACACACACACACACACACTCATACAATAAATGCACAACAACCTTTCCCCCCCTCCTCCCCCTCCCCCTGCCACAAGGAATACACTGCTACATTTTGTTGTGGGTTCATACTTGTTGATGCATAATCTCAAACTCCTGGGCAAAAAAGCACAATTACAGTGCTGGTTCTTTTATATTTAGCAGGGAGTAGTAATTGTCTATTCATCTCAGCATAGTTTGCCTCCCAGTGGTTTTTTGCTGGTATCTCCCTTCCTCTTCTTTCTAGATTGTGAGCCCTGACCCTGGCCCAGCTTTAAAATGAAGTAATGACTACATTTGCCTGGCTTGCAGTATGAAACAGATTCACCAGAGGGAACTAAAGCAATACATCCAGATCCAGATGTACAAAAAGTTAATGCTACACCAACACATTCCAAGATACTCATTGTTGTTCTATAAAGTTTTTATTCAACAGTATCACTTCATTTGCTATTCATATATGCCTTGTAATATAATTAGCAAATTATGTTTGCTAGCAAATTAACCAATTAATTAATTTGCCAGAAAACGAAGGAAAACGCTCCCATTGGGAAAGCATGGGGAATTATACCTTCTGACACACTTTGCAAGTTTTTGTGGGTATTGTCTGAGACAGAAAACCTGGATTTTCACTAAATTATGAAGCAACAAACAAGCTATATTTTTTCAGTTTACTTTATTTCAGTCCATGTCAGTACGGTGTTCCGTGAAACTCACTTAAGAAATAGAAAAACACAAAAAAGCTTAAGTGCTGCAGATATAAATAAATAAATAAATATTTCTAAACACATAAACTCTTCTGGACATCAACTAGCAATGAGTGAAAGGAGAGTGCATAGTCATTTTGTGGATCAGGAGGGATGCTTGCATTTGCAAGTCCAGTTCACGAGTGTGTGTGTGTATGTAGAACTATATGCGTATATAGTTCCATTGAGAATATTAGAACGTTTTTGTGATGACATGTATATTTATTCTATGTGCTGTATATTTATTGTTATGCCTTGAATATATTATTATTCAAAAAGATGGGGAATATATTAATAAACTCATTATTTAAATACAGCATTGGGTGCACTTAAGGCAGCGGAGGCATCAAATGGATGTGAGATGAGTGTTGCATCATTAGCACAAAAGCTTTCCACACTGAAAGTTTAGCCCCAAATTTCCACCTCATTGGGATTGTCTTCACTCAAAATAGTCTTTGAGTGATTGCCAAAAGTATTTCCCCCCCTGTATAGGTATTAAAAGCCACCTAATGGCGCAGTGGGGACATGCTTGCCTAACAAGCAGAAGGTTGCTGGTTCGAATCCCTGCTAGTACTATATCAGGCAGCAGTGATATAGGAAGATGCTGAAAGGCATCATCTCATACTGTGCAGGAGGAGGCAATGGTATACCCCTCCTGTATTCTACCAAGGACAACCACAGGGCTCTGTTGTCGCCAGGAGTTGAAATCGACTTGACAGCACACTTTATAGGTATTAAACAAAAGTGTCTGTTTGCTGTACAAAAACAAAAAGGAGGACAAAAGAAGGGATGGTGCAAAAGTAGTGTTATTGCTGAAAACATGTCTGCTTTCTATATTATCTTTGTGAGTAATGGTTTTCAGCATAGGAATCCTGGTTGGTTGGTTTTTTAAGTTTATCATGAATTTCTCAATGAAACAATCAGTAACAGATGTACTTGCCTGAAGCACAACTTGAGGATTTTTCACCATCCTGATCTTCCCTGCAATGCACTTGCCACTGTAGAGAGTTGAGTGCAATGGTGATTCTCTGAGTTGTCCTCTCCCATTTGTCTAGGGCAATGGCAGAACCTAACAGCTCCCCAGATCTGTTTTAACAGCCCTCCGCTACGTCCTGGTCCCAATTGGGGCCACCTTCTCTCCACATGGCTGCACTTTTTAAAAATCAAAGACAAAATGTGATGACACATCTAGATTGACTCAGGGATTGGAAAATTTGGTATCTGCAGGTCAGCAGGAATATTCCTTCCTCTGCATGATCCCCACCACACATTAAGATCAAGAGAGGGCCATCTCCGTATACCGCCAGCTCCTCGGGCGGTGACTTGGGAGTGGGCCTTCTCGATAGTCGCTCCTGGGCTGTGGAATGTGCTCCCTATAGACATTTGTGGCTTAATGTCTTTACCGGCCTTTAAAAGTGCCCTTAAGAGAAACTTTTTCAGCCTGTCCTTTAATAATCTCTGAATGCTTTAAATTGTTAATTGCTGTTTAGATTTTTAAATTGTAATCTTTGAATGTTTTAAATTTTAATTGTCTAATAGTTAGTTTTATTATGTTTTTATTGTGTTTTTTGTAAACCACCTAGAGCCTTTGGAATCAGGTAGCATATTAAATAAATACATACATACATACAATTTTTAGAATTTTTCATTTCAATAATAATCAGGAAATAAGCAGGCGTGTCGGGGACTTCCGGGCAACGGGGGCGACAGGGAGGTACGCTGCCACCCCGATCAACAAAGGACGCCGGTGGGGGGAAAGCGGTGGGAGGGGTAAGTACACCCTCCCTCGCTCTTAAAGCGGCACCCCGCCACCTTTGAACCGCCCCAAAGGGGTTCTGTGCACATCCCTATTCCCAGCCTCTTGCTAAATGATTTCCTTACTATATTTATATCTGTTCTTTCTCCAAGGAGCCCAGAGCAATGCACAGGGATAATTTCGCTCACAACAACCCTGTTAGGTAGGTTATCATGCCGGGAGAGTTGTTTAGATCCCGCTCAGGTTGGATCAGGAAGGTTGAACTCTGAAGGCACAGGTGCACACACTGCTGCCCTGAGCAAAACTCATTCTGCACACGCATGCAAAAAATTAGAGGGCACACTGAAGGGTGTGTTTTGCTTGCGTCTTGCTCTTGCTTGTTTCTGCAGCCTAAGCTTAGCTATGGCCAGTGTGCCTCTGATTAGTATCAGCAGCTTGTAAGGAGGGAGGGTGGTGGATGGTGGCCGGGGTGGGGTGGGGTGGGGGGAGTTGTCTGCTTGCTTGTGTGCAAAGGCCTATCTTGACTTTGGTCCCTGGGCCCAATCCAACTTTGTTATGCCCCTGCTTCCCAAGAAGGGCATTCCAGTTTGGGCATTACCATGGAAGAGGCTTTATCTCTCATGTGGTGGGACAGAAAGCCTGCCTCTGAAGCTGATCTTGGGGCACAGTTCAAAGAGCAGAATATGGTTCTTGAGGTACCCCAGTCCTAGGTCATGGATGTGCACATCAATTGGAAACATGCCCTAGAATGCACTCCAAAAATCCTTTGCAATCTACAAGAACTTTGTAGCAAACAAATCAACAGAGACAGGTTTCTCTAAGGGGAAGCAATTAGAAAACCAGAGTCTCTGAGGATCTCACCACATTTGGCTTCATTATTATGATAGCCAGTAATTAGCAGTGTGTGCCTGTGTGTGTGGGGAAAGGTGATTCAAACCATTCCTCTTTACTGGACATAAACCAGGATACCTAGTTCTCATCTAGATCGATGTGCAATGGGCTATCACAGCATTTTTATCTGCTTGATTGCAGTAGGGGTTTCCTTTTGTTTGTTTTTTTGGCTCCGCTGGCAAAAAGATGCTTTCTTGCAGGTAAATGTTGCAGTGGTTAGAGCAGGGATTCTCAAACTTGGGTCCTCAGGTGTTATTGGACTTCCACTCCCATAATCCCCAGCCTCAGTGGCCTTTGGTTGGGGATTATGGGAGTTGAAGTCCAATAACACCTGAGGACCCAAGTTTGAGAATCACTGGGTTAGAGTGTTGAACTTGGACCTGGAAGACCCAAGTTCAAATCCCCATTCAGCCATAAAGCTCACTGGATGACTCTGGGCCAGTCATGTATCTCTCAGTCTAACCTACCTCACAGGGTACGAACATAGGAAGCTGCCATATACTGAGTCAGACCATAGGTCTATCTAGCTCAGTATTGCCTACCCAGACTGGCAGCGGCTTCTCCAAGGCTGCAGACAGGAGTCTCTCTCAGCCCTATCTTGGAGATGCTGCCAAGGAGGGAACTTGGAGCCTTCTACTCTTCCCAGAGTGGCGGCTCCATCCCCTGAGGGGAATCTCTTACAGTGCTCACAATCAACTCTCCTTTTCATATGCAACCAGGGCGGGCCCTGCTTAGCTAAGGGGACAAGTCATGCTTGCTGCCACATGACCAGCTCTCCTCTGGAACAATTAAAAACTAATAATCTAACAAAGTGATCTTGCAATAAGCCTATTTATTTATTGTTTGTTTGTTTGTTTTGTTTGTTTATTCGATGTCTATACCGCCCTTCCAAAAAATGGCTCAGAAATACCATTAAATGAAAATACATTAGGTAAGACTTGAAATTTAGTCCCTTTTTTTTGGTATTCAGACATGCCTCATACTGTGAGGCCTTAAGCTGTAGCTTACTTAGCTTGTTCCTAAATCTGGCACTGAGGCTAAGCTAGGGGTGTAGCCAACACTGGGCAACAGGGTTCGAAGAACCCAGGCCGCCACCCCCAGGGGCCATGCCTCACGGCCCCGACACCCCCCAAATGTCTGATGTCTGGCGCGGGGGTGTGTGGTTTAGCTCCCCTGCACAGCCCCATTTTGGAGTTAAATGGCCAGCGATGCGTTCACAGCATGACCAGGAGTGGCTCTCCCTGCCTTAAAGGCATGGAGAGCTGCTTCTGGCCACACTGAGAACACAGTGCTGGCCCTGATCTAGTTCTTGAACGGGGCCCTGTGGCCCCATTTGGGAGTTAAATAGTCAGCACTACACTCACAGTGTGGCCAGGAGTGGCTCTCCCTGTCTTAAGGCTGCTCCTGGCTGTGCTGCGAACGCAGTACTGGTCTTGATCTAACTCCCAGACAGGGCCGGCAACAGCCCCGTTTGGGAGCTAGACCATGCCCCTGAGTCTGATGTCAGACGTGGGGGCGTGGCTTTCTGCCCACATCTGACATAGGGGGCATGGGGGGGCATGGTGGCGACTGGACACGGGCCACTGCTGGCATCCCTCCAATAGTGGGCTGAGCCCCTGTGTGGGTCCTCATGTGCCCCTTGTCTGCTATATCCATGCATGGGAGGCATTAAAAAAAAGTGTCAGTAAATTTTTAAAAATTATCCTTAAGGTTACGCCAGGTCCTAAGGCACAGAGAGGCAACCTTAGCTCTTGTTGAACTACAGATCCCATCATCCCCACCCACAATAAATTATCAAATCAACCCCGTCATAAATTGTGGCTGAGGACAACAGGAGTTGTAGTTCAACCACAGCTGGGGAGCCAAGGTTGCCCATCCCTGTCTTAGGGTGTTCAATCTGTATTTCCAGACATTTTCTTTTGCTTCTAGTATCCTAGGATCTGATAATTTCTCTGTTGGA
Source organism: Hemicordylus capensis (assembly GCF_027244095.1). Taxonomy (NCBI): domain Eukaryota; kingdom Metazoa; phylum Chordata; class Lepidosauria; order Squamata; family Cordylidae; genus Hemicordylus; species Hemicordylus capensis. The sequence continues at coordinate 23,062,276 of NC_069657.1, read as the reverse complement.
CATATTTCCAAGTCTGAAAGCTTGTGGCTGTCTAAAATAAAATGTTTTCTAATGAGTTGTTTGGACTTTTGTTATGATTACTGCAATTGCTGACTTGTAATTTCTGAAATGGGTACAAAGGTCTGAGTTGTTTTTCCCAGCAGTCTGCATGCTGTGTGGCAACCAGGGTTATTTGCATTCTGTAACGTCTATTACATTTTTGGACTTGCAAATTATAGTTGGCTTAAGGTACATGAACTTGGCAGTCCTTCTGCTCTTAAATGTAACTGTTTCCCTAAGATACATACAGATAATACAACCAGATTCACAGTGATGTGATCCGGGGTGATTCACAGTGATGATGATAGATGGTTTCTATCTGCATTCATACAGAACTGCATTCAGTTCTTAGAAGTAATTTGCATTGGTTTGGAGGCTGGCAAAAAAGCAGTACAAGGAAGTTTGCTGATGACTCTTTTGGTTTTTTTGAATTTACTCCAAGAGGTAGTTCTCCTTATTCACAAGTTGAGAGTTAAGAGATACTGCATGGAAGTCTACCATCAAAGGAATAGATTTTCACCTTTGTATGGGAGGGATTCAGTCAAACACATTAGGAAGATAATCCCTCCTAACCCGGCAAGAAGCACCTTTTAAAATGGTGGGCCTTTTGAATTTAGCAGGGGATTGCAGCTACACTACCCCTTATTACTCCAGCATAGCATCCCACCCTCACAGTGGCTGTTACTGGGGCCTCTCTTGAATTTCTTTCTGGAGATTGTGTAAGCCCCTTTGGGACAGAGAAACATCTTCTCATTCCTTTTGCTGTGTAATGTAAACTACTTTGTGAATGTGTGATGTTGAAAAGCAGAATAAATATTCTTCATAATAATATTCTTATGGCTAATGACCAACCGTCAATTGTTAGGGAGACTGCTTGTTAGTAGTCCAGGATGGTTAATGTTTCCCTGATAGGAGTTAGCAAGTGGGACCTCTATCAGACATGTTGCATCAGATAGGAAATCTCATGTGTGACACTGATGAGGAAGAGACAGAATTGGGCATTGATAGGCAGTAAGAAGGTAAAATTTAAATTTAAAACAGTCTTATCAGAATGGTTTTCTTGTCTGGAAAAGTATATTTTGTTTTAATTATGTTCTTATTTTGTTTTTTATTTGCTGCTTTTTAAAAAAAAATATCACCTCTCTTTTTTTTGTTTGGCATCTTTTCTTTATAACCACCTTAAGTGGTGCAGCGGGGAAATGCTTGACTGACAAGCAGAAGGTTGCCAGTTTGAATCCCTGCTGATATGTTTCCCAGACCATGGGAAACACTTATATCAGGTAGCAGCGATATAGGAAGATGCTGAATGGCATCATCACATACTGCACGGGAGATGGCAATGGTAAACCCCTCCTGTATTCTACCAAAGACAACCACAGGGCTCTGTGGGCGCCAGGAGCTGAAATCGACTTGTTGGCACACTTCACCTTTTATCTTTTCTTTATATAGCCTATTGTGTAACTCTTAACACACCAACTATCACTAACCTTCTATGGTTTCCCTTGTTCCCTCCCTCCTCCCAATTCCTTCTCTCAGCCTTCTCCTCCCAAACGTCCAGTGTTTTTGGCTGTGCCCTGTTGATCAAGAAGAGAAGAACCTTCTTTTGGAACCTTCAGGTATTCCACGGCTGCAATGTGTAGCTGCTGTCTGCTTCTTTGGAAGTGTTGTTTTATTCTGGGAGAGAGATCCAGTCCCACCCCCCACCCCATACAACACAAGACCCTCACATTTTGAGGTATGTTTTATGGTCCCTTCCAACATCCCCAAATTCTCCCCTACCCTTAATGAGAGCTTGAGAGGCTTTGAGCCTATCCACACACTGCATTAGCCATCAGCAATATATTAATAGATGTCTGACACATAGAGGAAGCGAAGGAATAGCTGCTTATCCCACTGCTTTGCCACATGTGGAGGATCCCTGCTGTTGCTAAGACAAGACACAGATCTCCCTGACAATTATCCATTTAATTGCTGCCACCAAGTAGACCTTTGTGCTTTAGGCTGAGTCTGCTACAACAGTCTTTCAACCTTCTGTTGCAAAAACAAACTTTGGTAAGTTAGCAAGGCCTATAGGCATGGGGTGGAGTAAACAGAAGCCACAATTTTCTTCAGATATAAACAAGAAATTCATTAAACTCATAAATTCATTATCCCCTGCTAACTTGGCAAAGAGGCACCTTTTAACATGGTGACTCTCTTTATTTAGCAAGGGGAGAGTAACTGGCCCTATCCACCCCCAGCACAGGACCTCCAGTGACTGTTGCCGGTGTCTATCTGATGTTTCTTTTTAGATTGTGAGCCCTTTGGAGACAGGGATCCATCTTATTTATTTATTATTTATCTGTGTAAACCGCCCTGAGCCATTTTTGGAAGGGCGGTATAGAAACTGAATAAATAATAATAATCTGTGCTCCTACTGGCTCTCCAGATCACCTGGTGCAGCTAGGCTATAGAACTGTAGTACTTCTGAGTAGTGTTGCAGCGAAGCAAAGAGCAGGCTAATATTTCCCCTGAACAGTGTTCTAATGTTTTTTCATCTGTATGCGGAATGAGTTTTGTTCTGGATGGCAGTATCAAGGCAGTGCGCACGCACATGCATTCAGAGTGGGGCCTTCTTGATTCAACCTGAGCGGATCTAAAATTAACTTAGCGGACATAAAAAAATGCTTGAGTGCACACACATGCACATGCCTTAGAGGGGACAGTGCCCCTGACCCAAGGATACAGGAAGTCCCTGCTTCAAGTCCCCTGACACTTGAGAGAGAGAGAGAGAGAGAGAGAGAGTGAAAGCTGTGGGTTGACTGAAGACCTCTTGGGGATACAGGCTCTCCCTCTGAGGGTTTGATGTAGGACAGGGGTTCCCAGCCTGTGGGCCTCCAGATGTTGCTGAACTACAACTCCCATAATCCCAGTAGACACGATTGCTCCTAAGTGTCCCTTCCGACCTGCTGCAAAAAGGGACCCTTGGTATACTGAGGAGCTGCGGGGGCTGAAGCGGTTGGGTAGGCGACTAGAGCGCAAGTGGAGGAGAACTCGGTTCGAATGTGACAGGATTCAGCACGTGACCCATTTGAAGGCTTCTGCGGTGGCAGTGCGCGCAGTGAAAAAGAGATTCTGGTCTGCGCGCATTGCAGCTGCAGGTTCACGCTCGGCGGAGCTATCCCGGTTGTGAGGAGTTTGGTTTCTCCTCCTTCTACTTCCAATCAGTCCCCGGGGTTGCTCTGCTGTGATGCCTGTGATAGCTTCTTTGCAAATAAGATCTCCTGTATTCGGGCTGACTTGGACTCCACTATTTCTGCAAGGTCTATGGAGGAGGTGTCCAGCAATCCTTCTTGCAGGATTTGTGACTCCTGAGGATGTGGACAAGCTGCTTGGGACAGTACGGCCTACCACCTGTTCTCTGGATCCTTGCCTGACTTGGCTGCTTCTAACTAGCAGGGAGATTGTTGGAGATGGCTTAATTAATATCGTAAATACATCACTGAGGGAGGGTAGGGTGCCCCCCTACCTGAAGGAGGCAATGATTAGACCACTCTTAAAGAAGCCTTCTCTGGACCCCTTAGCAATGGACAGCTACAGGCCAATCTCCAATCTCCCTTGGTTGGGCAAGGTGATTGAGAGGGTGGTGGCTGACCAGCTCCAGGCAGTCTTGGAGGAAACTGATTATCTAGACCCATTTCAAACTGGCTTTAGAACGGGCTATGGAGTTGAGACAGCCTTGGTCGGCCTGATGGATGACCTTTACCGGGGAATCGACAGAGGGAGTGTGACTCTGCTGGTTCTTCTGGATCTCTCAGCGGCGTTCGATACCATCGACTATGGTATCCTTCTGGATCGCCTGGGGGAGTTGGGGATAGGGGGCACTGCCTTGCAGTGGTTCCGTTCCTATCTCTCGGGTAAATTCCAGATGGTGGAGTTTGGTGGCAGTTGCTCCTCAAAACGGGAGCTGTTATATGGAGTTCCTCAGGGCTCCATTCTGTCACCAATGCTTTTTAACATCTACATGAAACCGCTGGGTGAGGTCATCAGGAGGTTTGGTGCTGGGTGTTATCAGTATGCTAATGAGACCCAAATCTACTTCTCCTTTTCTTCCCCAGGAAATGGCACTCATTCTCTAAATGACTGCCTACAGGCAGTAATGGGCTGGATGAGGGAGAACAAATTGAAGCTGAATCCAGGCAAGACGGAGGTGCTCATTGTGGGGGCTCAGAATCTGACAGGTGAGTTAGATCTCCCTGTGCTGGATGGGGTTACACTCCCCCAGAAGGAGCAGGTGCGCAGCTTGGGAGTACTCCTGGACTCAGGCCTCACCCTGGTATCTCAGGTGGAGGCCATGGCTAGGAGTGCTTTCTATCAGCTTCGGCTGATTCGACAGCTGCGCCCATTCCTCAAAGAGGATGACCTCAAAACAGTGGTGCATCAGCTGGTAACCTCCTGGCTTGACTATTGCAACGCGCTCTACGTGGGGCTGCCTTTGTACATAGTCCGGAAACTTCAGTTAGTTCAGAATGCGGCAGCCAGATTGGTCTCTGGGGCAACCCGGAGAGACCATATGATGCCTGTTTCGAAACAGTTACAGTGGCTGCCAATATGTTTCCAGGCAAAATACAAAGTGCTGGTTATTACCTTTAAAGCCCTGAACGGCTTGGGTCCAAGATATCTTAGAGAGCGCCTTCTTTTACATGATCCCCACCGTACGTTAAGGTCATCTGGGGAGGTCTGTCTCCAGTTGTCACCGGTTCGTTTGGTGACGACTCAGAGGTGGGCCTTCTCTGTAGCTGCTCCTGGACTGTGGAATGCACTCCCAGCAGAAATTCGTAATCTTGATTCTTTACTGTCCTTCAAGAGAGCCCTTAAAACCTATCTGTTTGGCCTGGCCTTTCAGGGTTTTTAATCAGTTTTTAATTGTTTTAATGTTAACCTGGTTTCCAGGGTTTTAATTGTTTTGATAGTTTGTTTTTAAAGTTGTTTTAAATTGGTATTTATATTTGTATCTCTGTCTTAATTGTTTTTAATGTTTTCTGTTTTAATTGTAAACTGCCCTGAGCCATTTCGGAAGGGCGGTATAAAAATCAAATAAACAAACAAACAAACTAATAAATAAATAATCCCCAGCTAGAACTGGATAACAGATCTGTTAGTCTGATAAGATGCTTCTTTGCTTCCACTTGTTTTGCTTGTATATTTGTAAATAAATCAAATATTACAAAAATTTGACTAGTCTCCAATACTTTCTCCTTCCAAGGAAATTAAGCCCAGGTCATCCTGCCCCTGAAATTTCTTAGTATTCAGGAAAGTGGGGAACATGTAACAATATATTCTGTAGAGAATTTTGTACATTTTTGGAGGCAATTTTCATGATTGCAGATACATTTAGTTTAGCCTTCAAATTGTATATATACATGCAACAACAATGAGCATTACCTCAAAAGAAGCAATTAATAGTTGGTTCTTGGAAAAAGCAATCAGCAAACCTCTTTTCATTGTTTTCTGCCAGTCTCCAAACCAAAGCAAATGACTTAAAACAGCTGAACTAAAACCATTTATCATTAATCTGGGATCACACCATTATGAATCCTTTTATAGCATCACCTGTAGTTATCTTAGGGAAACCACCAGCTTCAAAAGTGGAATAACTGGCAAGACCTGAACAAAACACCACTTGAAAATCTAACTATTTAGTATGGCTGTTCACATGACCATTTGGGGGTGGATTGGAGGGAAGGAGCTCCTACTCTGTTAGAAGAACACAAGCAGCACTTTCATTGGGTCTGCAAACTAGGGATGTGCACAGAACTGGCCTGGAGGTCCTTTATGGGCCTCTGAACTGGTCTGAATGACTGGTGGTTCTGCTGGTTCGAAGGTGGGGGGTTGTCTTTAAGGGTGGAGGGGGTGCACTTACCCTCCCTCCACTTTCCCCCTGCCGGTGCTTGGTTTTTCCCCAAGTCCGTTGGGGTGGTAACGTAACTCCCTGCTGCCCCATTTCCCCCTTGACCGGAAGTACCCAGCACGCCTATGGCACACCCGCATGATGTGCCTGACGCACACAGGTGCATCGGGGACAGGGGCAACGGGGCGGCAGAGAGGTACGCTGCCACCCTGACGGACTTTCAGAAAAAATGAGCTCGGGTGGGGGAAAAGCGGAGGGAGGGGTAAGTGCACCCTCCCCCCTTAAAGCAACCCCCACCACCTTCGAACATCCCCCGCCCGGTTCCGTGCACATCCCTACCGCAAACCCAGGAAATAGGCAAGCAAGGCAACCACAGCATCCATTGTTGAAATCAGCAGCTGCAAGTCCCGACCCTCCATAAAAATCCCTCCAAAGGTACCTCTGCCTTCACTGTTGGGGTTTGTAATTATTTAGCAAAGTGCCAAAAGAAGCTGCCCACTCCAGTTACAGAGTAAAGTACTGAGCTTAGTTGTTGCAGTTATTTAAAGAACACGCATGGAGATTGTTGTACAATCTAAACTAAATAGATTTATTGATGAAGTACACTTATTTATTTATTTATTTATTCATTCATTCATTCGATTTCTATACTGCCCTTCCAAAAATGGCTCAGGGTGGTTGACCGGAAGTACCCAGCATGCCTATGGCACGCCTGCATGATGTGATAGGAAACGATCACGTCATGCAGACATGATATAGGAAAGAGCTTTTGAGATAGGAAAGACCTAGTCCTATCTATCAGCTACATAATGAATAGGTAGGGAGAGTGATATGTTTCCATCTACTCTCTAAGAGGAAAAGAAGAGGACTGACTCACTACAGGAAGTACTTGAGGAGTCAAGGCAGGGGTCATAGAGTAGAGGCAAGCAGGAACAGGTAAGGAGACCCTCACTAATTACCTCTACTCCCAGTGCCCCTAGTGGTCATTAGGATAGTTGGTGCAAAAGGTCGCTGCATTGGAACTCCATCTTCAACATTCCCAGCATGCTTTGTGACGCCAGCAGAATGGAAAAGCTTAATGACATCAGTGGCTGCCCTCTGGCCATGAAGGAGCAGGAGGTGGACCCAGTCTTTCTGAAGCTGCTCCAGCTGTAGGATAATAGAATGTGCCTTGAAGAGTGTCATGTCCATGGATTGTAATCCCTGTAGCCACAGCTCTCTGGTTTCTGTGCGGGAGGAGGGCAGGATAGAAGAGTTCTCATGACCGCAGAATCAAGACAGGAGGGCTGTCCTTTCCTCCACCCTCAGTTAAAAGCAGAGTAGAAAAGCTGGATTACCTTGTTTTGAGCAACCTGGGCTGAAGAGATTTGCGTGGGTTCCAATGATCATGCACACACCCTCGACGTTACTTGCAGTACATTAGGAAAACCACTGCAGACCTTTGTACCTGTTTAAGAAATCACAAGTCAGCAATCAAAACAACAACAAAAAGCTTAAGTTATATGTTGCAAGCCATTTTAATCATCACAGCTTTTTAGACTTGGCACTATTTTTGATAGAAACGCACCCAATCTTGGAACACTAGAAGCACAAAAGAACTTTTGGGTATATAGACATAGCTACCTAACATTCCTGGGTCTTAACCTGGAGGATAATATGCAAACATTTACCTACGTTTTTAAATCTTTTTATCTTTTTTTAACCTTTCTTGCACTTAAGTAGCAGATGTCACCTTCCTTAGCACACTCTCCATCCTCAGTATTCTTAGCACTGTCTCTTTTGTTCCTAGTGTCTAGTTTGAAATCCAGCTATGCCGACAAAGCAGAAACCTTTAACTAAATAATATCAATTCTAACTCAATTTTCTCGTCACTAGGGCTGTTCACAAAAACTTTGTAGGACATTCATCCTATCCAACTTTGGGAGCTGTGTGCACTCCAGATTTTCAATTGTGTGCAAGCAAACGAGGAGGAGGAGGGTGGAGTGATTATGTATGTGAGAGGGGCTGGGTAGGATGGCTTTTCCTGCCGTCTTGTTAAAATGCTGGGTACAAGAGCTCCCCACTCCTCCTACCTAGTTGTTTGCTCACATACAAAAAGTTGGGAGCATGCACAGCTTCTGAAACTGGGTAGGACACTTGTGCTGCCGTGTTTTTGGTGGTGTGAACAGCCCTACTAATTTATATGCATGTTTATCTGTGGCTGAATTATTCTCTCTTGATAGGGCACTCGTTTTTTATCTACCTGGAAGTTATATGCACATGGCTTCATGCTGCACGGTAAATGTTGAGTGGAGGCACTTCGAATCACACTCGTGGCATTGAGGGAAGCAGCCCCTCCCCTCTGCTCTTGGGTTTTATTTTGGTGCAAGTTTACATATTTTCCTTTGTGTTTTCCTTCTAGCCAATGGGTGGGGTGGGGAAAGAGAGTACTGAAGAGCTATATCTGCATTTGTAAAGAGAGTATCCTTCTTATCATACTAATGATTCTACTTCAGTGCCTCTCACTATTTGCTCCAGCATTTTCAGAAAAAACTTAAAACCAGCATTTTAAAAACCCGATAATACCTCAAGAAAAGCTAGAATTTGCAAGACAAAGCCCAATTTGTGTGTGGAGTGGGTGCAAGGATCTCGATGGGACTTTGGGGTAAGTTTGGCTGGTGTGTGAACAGACACACTCTCTTCTGAAGAAGCTTCGGGGTAGGAGCCCTGTCTGGAAAACCTCCTGGGTGCTTTCCAGATTAGCTGCCTAACAGCAGCAAAATGCTCCCGTTCAGGCAAATCGCATTTGAAACGTAAACAGTAGGGGGAGTAGTCTCGCAGAAACTAACAACCCCCCAAAACAGCAACTTTCTTAAGCCGGACATACGACGTCATAGCACTATATCGCAGCCATTAAATTTGAAACAAGACATTGGAAATCTGAATGGCAGCCTACTGTCAGTGTAGGGACTGCCAGGGGCGGAGCCACCATTGGGCCAATGGGTTCAAAGAATACGGGCCACTGACCAATCAGGGGCTGCGTCTCGCCTGCGGCCATGTTGGGGTGTGTGTTAAAACTACACTCCCATCCTGAACGTCTGATGTCAGGTGTGGGGGCGGGGTCAGTGGGGCCGCTGTGGCAGCCACACACAGGCCACTGATGGTCCCGCTCCGCCAGTGGGGACTGCAGTGTCACAACACAGGAAGTGTGGAAGCACACTTCAGAGATACGATGTGATCCCATTGCAGGGTCTAATCTGGAAAGCACCCTGGTGAGGCAGTAGGATAAAGACCCCCAAAGAAGACTCAGCTACAGAGTTTGAGACATAATGTTTTCCTGGTCATTATGGTAGGCCTTCCTTCCTTCCTTCCTTCCTTCCTTCCTTCCTTCCTTCCTTCCTTCCTTCTTTTGCTTTGTTAAATATTAAAAAAAAATACAAAAACACATTTCAAATTTCTTCATATGTATCACTACAAGGCCATCAATACGTTAAAAAAACAACTAATACAATCTCACATCTCTATAAATGTTTAAATATGCAAAGCTGAATTCATAATTCAGTACTATAATAATAATTACAATACTATATAATTAAGTACTATAATAAAATACTATAAATACCCTCTATAGAGCATATATTCTCTAATTTTAATAAATAAATTAATAATCATAAAGGCATAATCATAAAGGCATTCAAATCCATCAGATACTTACTGTTCTAATATTTAACAAAAGGCTGTTTCTATCTATTAAAATTTGATTCTGTTTATCTTCCATCTCTTTTTAATCATCTCAGTTGGTTTTAATAGTTGTGCAGTTTGTCATATGCCAGTGATCCAGTCTTTACATGTGGGCTGCTTAGCATTCTTCCCATTTCTGGCTATCTCTAGTTTCACTGTTGTGAGTAATTAAATATTAAAACCATATGCTTTGGGGGGACATGATCAATAATCCCTAACAGCATGACCTTGGGATTCATACTTCGGACATAATCTATCATCCTCTTTTTAACTTTCTGGATCTCACCCCAAAACTTCTGAATCAAAGGGTGTAGCCAGTATATATGTACAAATCCCACACACTGTGGTGTTGTTTTCTATTTCTTCCTCATTGCATTAACTCTGCTCTGCTCCGTGACCTCTGATTTAACTTCCTACAGTTCTGTGACATCATCTTCTAACTTCCCTTGCACTACATTTGGCGTTTCCCACATAGGGACACATTGACGTATTTTGTGCAGATAACTAATTTTATTGCCTTCCCAATGATGGGCTAAGCAACCATATGTACAGGTGAAACTCGGAAAATTAGAATATCGTGCAAAAGTCCATTAATTTCAGTAATGCAAATTAAAAGGTGAAACTGATATATGAGACAGATGCATTACATGCAAAGCGAGATAAGTCAAGCCTTAATTTGATATAATTGCGATGATCATGGCGTACAGCTCATGAAAACCCCAAATCCACAATCCCAGAAAATTAGAATATTACATGGAACCAAGAAGACAAGGATTGTAGAATAGAACAATATCAGACCTCTGAAAAGTATACAGTGTACTGTGCTTGATTGGCCAGCAAACTCGCCTGACCTGACCCCATAGAGAATCTATGGGGCATTGCCAAAAGAAGGATGAGAGACATGAGACCAAACAATGCAGAAGAGCTGAAGGCCGCTAATGAAGCATCCTGGTCTTCCATAACACCTCATCAGTGCCACAGGCTGATAGCATCCATGCCACGCTGCATTGAGGCAGTAATTGCTGCAAAAGGGGCCCAAACCAAGTACTGAATACATATGCATGCTTATACTTTTCAGAGGTCCGATATTGTTCTATTCTACAATGCTTGTCTTCTTGGTTCCATGTAATATTCTAATTTTCTGGGATTGTGGATTTGGGGTTCTCATGAGCTGTACGCCATGATCATCACAATTATAACAAATTAAGGCTTGACTTATCTCGCTTTGCATGTAATGTGTCTGTCTCATATATCAGTTTCACCTTTTAATTTGCATTACTGAAATTAATGGACTTTTGTACGATATTCTAATTTTCTGAGTTTCACCTGTATACTAGGTAAGATGTTTGGCTGTTGGCAGGTGATAACTCCTCACCACAGCAGCAAATGTTAATGGATAATTTATTAGAGATCCAAAAATATCTCTCCAAACTGGGCAACAAAATGGCAAATGCGGTTCAATGTAAGCCAGAGTAAAGTGATGCACATTGGGGCAAAAACCACCAACTTCACATATACGCTGATGGGATCTGAACTGTCGGTGACTGACCAGGAGAGAGATCTTGGGGTCGTAATAGACAGCTCATTGAAAGTGTCGTCTCAGTGCACGGCAGCTGTGTAAAAAGCTAATTCCATGCTAGGAATCATTAGGAGGGGGATTGAAAATAAAAATGCTAATATTATAATGCCCTTATACAAATCTATGGTGCAGCCACATCTGGAGTACTGTGTACAGTTTTGGTCACCGTATCTTAAAAAGGATATTGTGGAACTGGGAAAGGTGCAGAGGAGGGCAACCAAAATGATTTGGTTGAATGAAATGAAAATCAAAATGAATGAAATCAAAATCAAATGAAAGTGCCTGGAGCACCTTCTTTATGAGGCTAGGGTCATCTATGTGAGCCAGCGTGGTGTAGTGGTTAGAGTGCTGGACTAGGACCGGGGAGACCCGAGTTCAAATCCCCATTCAGCCATGAGACTTGCTGGGTGACTCTCTGGGCCAGTCACTTCTCTCTCAGCCTAACCTACTTTACAGGGTTGTTGTGAAAGAGAAACTTAAGTATGTAGTACACCGCTCTGGGCTCCTTGGAGGAAGAGTGGGATATAAATGTAATAAAAATAATAACAATAATAATAATAATTCACCTTGTAAAAGAGGTGCCTAAGGGAAGACATGATCGAAGTATATCAAATTATGCATGGAGTGGAGAGGGTAGACAGAGAGAAATTTTTCTCCCTCTCTCACAACACTGGAACCAAGGGTCACCCCATGAAACTGAAGGTCAGGAAATTTAGGACCGACAAGCAGAACTTTTTCACACAGTGCATGATTAATCTATGGAATTCTTTGCCATGGGATGTGGTGATGGCTACCAGCTTGGATGGCTTTAAAAGGGGCTTGGACAGATTCATGGAGAACAGGTCTGTCAATTACTACTAGTCTGATGGCTGTGGGCTATCTCCAGCCTCAGAGGCACGATGCCTCTCGATACCAGTTGCAGGGAAGCAACGGCAAGAGAGAGGGCATGCACATACCTCTTGCCTGGGGCTCCCCAGAGGCATCTGGTGGTCCATTGTGTGAGGCAGGATGCTGGACTAGATGGGCTTTGTGCCTGATCCAGCAGGGCTGTTCTTATGTTCTTATTTCTCTCACCATGTGCAGTAAGTACCACCACGAATAGTGAAATCCCATGAATACTTACCTGGAAGTAAGCTCTACTGAACACAATAAGACTTACTTCTTAATAAAGATGTATTGGCTCAGCTCTTGGTAATCAATACCTCCTCCTCCATGATTCAAGAAAATGAATTATGGCTAGTGTTTTGAGGGAGGGACAAAGTGGTGGAGCAGGGTTCCCTCTAACAGGGATTCCCATATGTTGTTGACTACAATTCCCAGAATCCCCAAGCCATTGCAGCTGGGGATTCTGGGAGTTGTAGTCAGCCACATCTGGGAATCCCCATTAGAGGGAAGACTGTGGTGGAGGGTAGCAGGCTTGGCTTCTCCACTCACTTTCTAAGGAAATTGCTACTGCCACCCCTTCTTTCTTACATTCCAATTATTATGGATATTTTTCTTTCTACTAGAATATTTAAGATGGTTTACAATAGTAAAATAACAAAATAACATTGCAATAACAAACAATAAGGGAGAAATGTCAAACTACTTAAACACATGAGAGCAGAACAGATTAAAACAACAGTAGCAGCAGTTTGAATCCTGATTAAATATAGCATTGTAAAATGCTATAACATTTTAACAGGTGTCATATCCACAGCCAAGTCAGGTCTGTTCTATAGATCAGGGATTCTCAATGTTGCATCCCCAGATGTTATTGGACTTCAACTCCCATAATCCCCAGCCCTAGTGGTCTTTGGTTGGGGATTATGGGAGTTGAAGACCACTGGGGCTGGGGATTATGGGAGTTGAAGTCCAATAACATCTGGGGACGCAACGCTGAGAATCTCTGCTATAGATCAGTTAGGGTGCTGACAGACAGGACCACTGTCATATCATTAGGAAACCATATTATAATTATTACTGTTACTGTTGTTGTTGTTAAAGTGGATTACATAGAAAGAAGAAGATGGTTCCCTGTCCCCAAAGGGCTCACAATTTAAAAAGAAACAAGACAGACACCAGCAACAGCCACTGGAGAGATGCTGTGCTGGGGATGGATAGGGCCAAAAGCTCTCCCCCTGCTAAATATAAGAGAATCACCCCTTTGAAAGGGGCCTTTTTGGCCAGTTAGCAGGGTGAATGAGGGGATTGTGTTTAGGTGGTCCACGAATTGCTCCGTGGGTCTTCTGATTCATTCATTCATTCATTCGATTTCTATACCGCCCATCCAAAAATGGCTCAGGGCGGTTTACACAGAGAAATAAATAGGCATCCTAAGCATCCTATTTCCTACCATGCTTTTTACTATGGAAGAATTTATAATAGTGTGATCCCAGATAAATAATAAGTGATTTTAGTTTAACTCTTGCAAGTCTTTTACCATAGGGAATGCAGGAATAAGTCTCCTTTTCCACACAGCATATTACAGTGGCAATATAAACAGGTGCTATAGCTCAATGGTAGAGCACATGCACTGTATGCAGAACGCCCAAGGTTTGATTCCTGGTACCTCTGACTAGGACTGGGAAAGACCCCTGCCTGAAACCCCAGGAGAACTGCTGCAGTGCAGACAATATTCAGTTAGATGGATCAGGGGTCTGTCTTGTTGTAAGGCAGCTTCTCCATACATTCAAATCTTTGTATGAATGGACAGAATTAGAAATTACTAAGCAGATGCATCCCAGTTTATTTTTTTATGTATGTATAAAGTGGATCATCAACAGGCCATGCTCAGCATCCACTTTATTGTCTGCTTTAAGCAGAACTTAGCTAGAAAGGAGAGCTCACCAGAGGTTAGCGCCAGAGCTAACTAAGGCTTATATTTTTATTTATTTATCTATCTAACTATCAAATTTGTACACCGCCCCAAACTTTCGTCTCTGGGCGGTTTACAATAGCATAAAACAAGTTAAAAACATGTACAAAAAACTTAAAACAATTTAACGATTTAAAAATAAACCAGAGATTAAACCCCCCAAAATTTAGGAAGCTGAGAAAGCTGGGGCGAAAAGATGGGTTTTCAGGTGTTTTCTGAAAATTGCCAGAGATGGGGAGGATCGTATCTCAGCAGGGAGCGCATTCCACAATCTCAGGGCAGCAACCGAGAAGGCCTGTCTCTGTGTAGCCACCAGATGAGTTGGCGGTAACTGGAGACGGACCTCCTCAGATGACCTCAATGGGCGGTGGGGCTCGTAGTGAATATAGTATATTCACTACGTATATAGCAAGGTTACAGTGGGCCCTGGTTCAAAGTGTGAAGATGGGTTTGGAGAGGCGGGAGGGCAAGCTGCCACCCACCTGGAGGCCCCACCCCAACCCCCAACCCCACTCCCTCAGGAGCCCAGGAACATATATCTCCCTTTTTCAGTTATAGCTACGCCTCTGGTCCCAGCACCAAGGACATGCCAGAAGCCACATTCCTTCCATTTTGGCCATTGTAAGGAAAGGCCTCAGCCAAGAATGGCAGTACCATGACCTGGTGCTACCTGGTAGCAAATTCCTGGAAGTGCGTTCATTCTTGGTTTACCACAGGCGTGGGTTGTCCGGGGGGGGGGCAGGCAAAGGGGCAGCTTCATCCCCCCACCCCCGCTTCGTGGCCAGATTAGATTTCTAATTGCATACAATATCTTCTCTATATATAATTCTCTTAGACGTACCCGTCGCTAATCCCATGCGTGGCAGTTCTCGCAAGAGTTTGTGAGCGAGGGGTGGGGGAGAAGAAAGCGACTGTGGAGAATATAAGGCAAACGGCAAGGCTGGCAGGCAGGGAGAGAAAGCGGCAGCCAGGCCGGCTGGTGGGGAGAGGGGGAGAGAAAGCGGCGGCCAGGCCAGCGTGAGAGAAAGAGAGAGGAGGCCAAGAACGAGGGAGAACTAGAGGCGCAGATGCTCTGCACCCAGGCCAGCTATTATATATATATATATATATATATATATATATATATATATATATATATATATACACTTTGTGTCCATCCCTGGAAAAATTCCTGAGCATACCAATGTACAGGCCCCTAAGGTCAGCAGCCTGTGACTGTTTGTGTTTGTATGTTCTTATTTGATTTTAATATTTTAATGTGATTTTCTGGAATTTTATTGTATTAGCTTTTGTAAGCTGCCCTGGGGTGTGTTTTTGAAAGGTGGTATATAAATTGATTTGAGGATACCATGGACAGATCAATCCAGAATTTTCACTCGAGGCACAAATGACAAGGCTCAAATCATACTTCGGACACATTATGCGAAGATCCAGCTCCCTTGAAAAGTCCATAATGCTGGGAAAAGTGGAAGGAAAGAGAAGAACAGGACGGCCAGCAGCAAGGTGGATGGATGAGCTTGATTATGACAGCAATGAATGCACCACTGACACTGAGATCCCTTAAAGGCCAAGTAGAAGACAGCTCATCCTGGAGAGAATCTATCTATGTGGTCGCTAGGAGTTGACACTGACTTGATGGCACTTAATCAATATAAATTGAACTATAAATAAATAAATAAATAAAGTTCTACCTATTTGCACTGTACACAGATTGTAGGAGTGTTGAATATTACAAGTGAATAAGACTACTATAAGCCACCTTGGGCATCTTAGATCAAAAGGCAGGGTGTACATTTTTTAAAATAAGTAGTTAGTAGTTGAGAGGAAGTTATAACACATGCAAAGCATGTATTTATTCATAACGTGAAGAACAAGAGTGCATCTGAGCATGTGCAGAATACTTCTCTCACATAGTCTCCTCCAACCCCTCGTCTCTCTCTGGAATTCTGACGACAACCTGCACACTCTCGTTTCCCCCGCTTGCTCCCACCTTTGCCTTACTAAGGCTCACAACAGCACACCTAATAGGGAAGCCTTCCCGCCTTCTGCGCATGCTCCTCGCTTTTCCTCACCGCCTCTTGTCTTCACTCATTCTCCCCGCACCCAGAGGACTCCTCCCACTTTCCACCTGAGTCCTGGCCACGCCCCCGCCATCGATGGGACCGCCATCGTATTAGGCAGGGCTGACGCTTGCGCCGCGTCGCGATAAACAGGGAAAGGCCTGGGCTCCTCCCACTTTACGGCGTAAACGTTTCATGGGCTTCCCTTCCTTAGTTTTTGGGCAGACGACGGCGATTTCCCTCTCCGGTGCGCCTGCGCGCTGGCATTACATCCGGGCACTGGGACAGGATGAATGCTCCTTTCCAAGATGGCGGCGGAGGGAGGAGGGAAGGAGATGAACGAGATTAAGACCCAGTTCACTACCCGGGAGGGGCTGTACAAGCTGCTGAGCCACTCGGAGTACAGCCGGCCCAACCGGGTGCCCTTCAACTCGCAGGGCTCCAACCCCGTCCGCGTCTCCTTCGTCAACGTCAACGACCAGAGCGGCAACGGCGACCGGCTCTGCTTCAATGTGGGCCGGGAGCTCTACTTCTACATCTACAAGGGAGTCCGCAAGGTAACGCGCCGGGCAGGGGCGGGCGGCGTTTGGCAGGGCTGCGGCCGTGGGGTGGGGGGGCCCGAGGGGCGCTCGCGGCGGACGGTTGGTCAGGAATGACGGGTGCTCGGCTCCTTGGCTGGGTTCACCTGGGGAGGAGGCGGATGCTTGCCTTGGTGTGGCAGCTTCAGGCACTCAGGAGTTGTCAACAAGGCGTTTCCTCAGGCTTCTGTGGTAAGGGTCCTTCACCTGGTGGCTCTTTCTTTATTGAGTGGGGAAAGCGGGGAGAGAGAGTTTTATGTGGCTCCTTCAGTGCATTGGGGAGGGTGGAGTTCTATTCAACTCAATGGCGCAGGCTGTTCGGACTCTATGGGAATGCATCCTGGGTCGGGGTGGGAGACAGGTGTATGAGTAGACATACACCCCCGCCAGGAACGTTTCAGTGTAATCGACCCTGTCAGAAGGGACCACAAATAATCTCTGTCAAGTGCTTGTGGACTGGAAACTAAATATCTGAAAGTTGCTTGCAGCTGCTGCTTATGCTGTTGGGAGAAGAAAGATAAGGGAGAGTGAATGGAGCTTTTAATCTTCTGGTGATGGTGTGTGTGTTACAAAGAATACTGTTGGCTAAAATTGCTTTGGCAAACCTTGATTTCCGGGGTGTGTGTAAACTTTGTTAAAGGGAAAAGAGAATATTTGTCCTTTGCAATCTGACCCTACTAGAGTTCATAGGGTAAAAGAGATTGGGTATATATTCATCAGTTTTCTGCTGCAAGATGAGGATTGTGTCTTGTGACAACATAACTTCTTGCTGTTGAAGGTGGCAACATATTGTTTGACTTTTCCTGGAAGGAGTGGGTATCTTGCTATGGAAAGTGAGAAGGTACAGTACTGTGGTAAGAGGAAGGTTTTATCTTGGTTGAGGCACTTTTTGGAAAAAACAAGGAGGCTCTTTAATACAAGTATGCTTATGTGAAATAGTGTGAAAGGGTTGGGAGAGCTGTCTCTGATTCAGATAATATGTAATTGCTATTCAACCTGCTTGCTAATATAGTTTAGAAATTCTGCACTTCTGTGTGTTTTAATCAGATATTCATCAATCTGGTTGGCTTAATGTCATTTTAATCAATATGAGCATAACAGACTTGGGCTCTACTAAATTAAATTGAAATGCATGTTTCTTACTTAGTAGATAATGTGATGGATAAACTTTGTCAGAAAAATATGGAAAGGGATAATTGGCTGAGAAGCAGTGAGTAATGACTAACCTAGAAAACCCAATTTAGGAAGACTCCCATATGTGAAGTAAAGCACAAATCTTGTAAATGTATTCTGGCATAAGCCATTTACTTAACAAGAAGAGTTCACTGTTGGAACTAAATAAGAAGTTTGCTCACTAAAATTTAAACTTAGTGGCTTTTAAAAAGAATTTTAGCATCTTAACTGTCTAAAGTTCATAGTGTGTTATGATTCTTCTGCATGAGTCACTGTGCTCTCATACTTAAAATAAAACATCTGCTCATCTTTTTAACTGTCAAAGAATATATTACATTGAGATGTGGCTTTTAAAAAGAATATTTACAGTCAAGCGCCACTCCCATATGGAGCAAACTTAAAATATGGCTACTTTGTGTGTCACTAAGAACTTCTGTGGCAACTATCTCACCTGTAGAAAACAGTAAAAGGAAAAACTGTGTGGAAGTAGGACACAGATCTTGAAGTGTCATCTTGCAACCAGTAAATAGCTACCACAATGCAACCAGTATTTTTCATTTGGTTTCTTATAGCAATTGTTCAGCATCTCCAATGAAAGGGATCATTTTTAAACTGAATGAAAGAGTAAGTACTATTGAGAAACTTACAACTATATCTGAAAGGTACTGTTGAAGACTTTTAAAGGCAGCATAGAAGTCGGCTAGTGCTTGAATATTCTGGCTACTGACTTCTGTAAGTTAAAATGTATTTGAATTGAAAATTGTATTTTAGTTGGTGGCACTCAGACATATAAATAGGCACACAACTGTGGTGAGTAAGAATTGATGCCAAGCAATGAAGTTTTTGTAAAGTGAGTGAGAATTGGTTCTTTACTCTCCCTGTATCCCAACTCCTCCAAGACTGTCTGTTGGCCAGAGATTGGTATGCATTGGCAGGTATGTTACTAAACATGTTGGTGGCTTAATCACTTTTGGGGACACTTGCAGGGCTGTTGTACCTGACAGTTGATGATCTTCTGTAAGTCTGGAAATTGTGTTCCTAAGCAGGGATGTAAAACATTGCATGATTAACAAGTACTAATCTTACCATTATAGTGCAGTAAATATTTACTGAGGTCATCGTTTATTAGTTGGTAATGGGAATAGGGGGCATTAGCCAGTAGTGCTGTACCTCCTTCCTAATTGTGGAGGATAAGCTGAGCTGGGCCCTGCCTAGTGTAAGCCCTAGCTGTCCCTGCTTTGGCCTTACCAAGATCTGGCTCCTGTCTGGGCTAGCCCTGAATCACCTGCTTAACCCTGCCATTGTCAGTAGTGTTGGACAGTGAAAAGGGAGAATAAAGTAGACACACAACTCAAAAATGATGATGTGACTTGCCTGCTCAAGGTCAGTATGAGGAAAGTGGGTTGGAGCCTCCTTTCATCTACATTCTATCTAATTGGAGTTATGAACTTGTTTGCAATTAAATGGCTAGCAATATAACTGTAATAGTTTAAATGAGTACTTTAAAAAAATATTTACATCCTTGTTAGGTAGAGTAACTTTCAAAAGAGCATGAGAGAGATGGTGTTTGCTAGCCAGGTCAAGTAATAGCAGAATGCTAGGCAGTTCTTAAAAGAGACGTTTATACTAAACCATTGTGATTTCTTTAAAGATGTTTGTGTCAAAGCAAAAAACGTGAAACATTAATGTAATTTCGGAAAACTCGGTTTCATGGGAATGTTTGGTTCCTGTGAAAGTTATTCTAAGAAAATATTAAACAAACTGTAGCATTTGTACAGCGCTTTTTGAGTATACAGAGCACTTCCAAGCATTATCTTGATGTAATCCTTACAAGTAATTCTTATAAGTAAGACTTAACCCCATATTGCATCTGGGGAGCTAAGATGGTGAGATTTCCCCAAGATCATCTGGTTGAATTCATGGCAGAAGTGAGATTCAGACCAGAGAAGTCTTGAATTGCAGCAATAACTCCTGTGTTACAGCCACTGTTTTGAGCTAGTATATTGTTGCTGAAGCTACATGGTCAGTTTCTGAAATTGTATTTTATCTTCATCTTTGTTACTTTAAGGCCAGTTCCCACATAAATTGGTTTTAAAATGCTGTTGACTTCAGCAGTTACTTAGTTTCAAGCACTTGCCTGCCAAGATCTATTCTTCTTTAAGCTGGTTCTGAGTTACCAGCTTATATTTGGTAGGCTTTGACCATGAATGATCTCACTTAGCTTGGCCATGTTTGAAAATCACACTGATTATGTGAGATGTATATCATTTCCCTAAATACTAAAGCTGGCTCTGCTAAATCAGGCCCAAGGTCCAAGGCTCATCTAGTCCAGTGTCCTGTTTCACACAGCTGAGGGCATGCCCTCTCTCCTACTGTTACTGCCCTGCAACTGGTATTCAAAGGCATCATTCCAATCTCTGAGGCTCAATTACTAAGAGCTACTTCTAATTTCATAGCATTTTCTGAACCAAATTAATACAACTTTATTAATATCCATAATCAATACACACCACAGAACAAAAGGGACAAGGACAAGTCCCTGTCCCAAGACATTACAACTTAAAATATTTATAGTGTGAATATAACATGAAAGGCTGCTTGAAGCATGCTCAAGAGCTTGCTTGCATGCATCCAGTGGAATTTTCCCCTTTGAACAGCAAACCACCCTGGTTATTATAAACTGCTCTTGAAAATCAAGGAGTTTCTAAAGCAGTATGTGATAAGCATGGTGGTTTGCTATTCAAAGGGAAAGGCAAAAATTCTGCTGGATGCTTGCAAGCCCTGAGCATGTGTAAAGTAGTTCTTGTATTCATATTGTAAACATAAATTGTAAGTTCCTTCGATCAGGGACTTGTGCCTTTGGAAAGTACTATGCATGTTGGTGCTGTATAAAAGGTAACCCTTTCCATTTTTCAAAGGTTTTCTATAAGGCATAAAAGATAGGTAGGAAAGTTCAAGGAATTTGTGAAACCCAAGCCCAAATCCCCCTTGAGTGCAATTTGTGGTTCTTTGGACCCAGCTACCTTTTTAATTGTTCTTACGGATCAGCTTAGGCTAGTAAATGCTTATCCTTTTGTTTATGAAAGAATTATATTTGCAGTGAGCAACATGCATGGCTGAGTCAAGCTCTCATTAAATTCCTAGGGTTCAAGAGTTGTCAGTGTGTTTTTAAAATACTCTAGTATTTGCTGGTAAGAACTGTAGATGAGAGTCGAATAGAGTGAAGCCAGAAGGGGAGCACTTCAATCTTTTCCTAACCTATCTATCCTTAATCTGAAATGCTGCTCTGACCTCTTTGGAAGAAAGCTGTAACAAAATTAATGTAAACAAAGGTCGGGTAACTGATTACAGGCTCAAGGATACAAATTTTATAGTTGTTCTCCCAGTGGTAGACATTGGCATCACAGGACACGTTAATACATCCTCTGTTAAAGGCCTTGTGTTCATCAAATATGTGAAAATTGTACTTGGCTTTTGTTAATGTATTTAAACCATGCCTGCATAGTTTAGATTTACCATATTATCATTGGTGGCAAGCAGTCTTCATTCACTGCTAGCTTATTGTGTGAGGTATGGATCTTCTCGGTTACAGATCTCTTTTGGTAGATTAGTAATACCTGGGCACTCCTGTGAAACTCTCTGTACTTCCTGAGTGGTTTAAAAAGCATAGGACTTCCTGTACCTTTTTAATACATATATGAGGTGGATACTAGTCTAATCCATGCTGATGACTGAAGAGAATCATCATTTCAAATAAATTATTGTAGGTATGTTCTGTGTATTGGTTTTACTCTTGGTCTGAATGAAATAGATGACTTTTCATGGATGTGTTGGATGATTTCAGGTGTCTTGTTAAAACACACAGATATGCTAAAATGTAGAACATTGTTAGATGTTTTATGAAAGGCAGCCAAACAGAATGAAGTATATGAAATTCAAGCATTCAGACTTGTGAGATATCCCTGCTTACTGAGGGTTCTTTCCCTCTAGTGCTAGATTGCCTGTCAAGACAGTCTTTTAATAAATACTGACTGTTGAACTTGCATCTGTTTAGCAGGGCAGTGATTGTGTATGTTCCCAAATATCTGAGCATGTAAGCAAATCCCTTCTTAGTGACTGTTTTGGGGCATGAAGGCAAGCATTTGCGCAAGAACTGTGTTCTTACTGTTCTAGTTTAGTCTTGCTCTCTGTTCTGAAGCTAGATGTGCTTAAGAGCTGAAGTAAATATTCTTGAAGCTGATCTTACACATTATTTGTGAATATTCTATGCTCACAGTGATTGTATTAAGTTGGGGTGTGTGGGGATCAGCTACCTATTTTTTCATCACTTTTATTTCACTGTGTCAAGCACAGCAGCAATGGCTTGGATGAATTAACTTGGTCCCTTCAGGGAATACACTTATTCTAAATGTCTCTGTCTGCCTTTTAAATCTCACACACTCAGCTGCAGCAGCCATTGGCTCCCTTCTGTACTATTATGGAAAAGTAAATTACTGCAGGATTGGGTGACTTTGTCTTGTATGATCTAGTTCTATTTCCCAGCTGCCTGTAGTCAACTGATCCATTCTGTTTTAAAGTGTGCAGTTGCAGTGCAAACACTTGCCCAGAGATTGCAGAAGAGTTTTGCCTTGGATTACTGGGTGGTTTAACAAATATTATTACATTAATAATTAATGTCAATGGCCTGATATGATTAACAGCATTAATGAGCTGATCATATGAGCATTCTGACTTGCCCCTGACTGAAAGTGATTGCTTAATTATCTCTATTTCCTATATAGAGAATAATTGGCTTAACATGAAGTAAGGAGATGCCTGATAAGATACTTGTTCTGAGGTTCGCAGGCAGATTGTCGGCCACTTGAAAAGCTCGGTGAGGCTACAGAATCTCATGCTGCAGGTACATTAACTTATAGCAGGACTGCAGAACTTCAGCCCTTGTGCAGATGCAAAGCGAGATAAGTCAAGCCTTAATTTGTTATAATTGTGATGATCATGGCGTACAGCTCATGAGAACCCCAAATCCACAATCCCAGAAAATTAGAATATTACATGAAACCAATAAAACAAGGATTGTAAATAGAACAATATCGGACCTCTGAAAAGTATAAGCATGCATATGTATTCAGTACTTGGTTTGGGCCCTTTTGCAGCAATTACTGCCTCAGTGCGGCGTGGCATGGATGCTATCAGCCTGTGGCACTGCTGAGGTGTTATGGAAGACCAGGATGCTTCAATAGCGGCCTTCAGCTCTTCTGAATTGTTTGGTCTCATGTCTCTCATCCTTCTCTTGGCAATGCCCCATAGATTCTCTATGGGGTTCCGGTCAGGCGAGTTTGCTGGCCAATCAAGCACAGTAATCCCATGGTCATTGAACCAGGTTTTGGTACTTTTGGCAGTGTGGGCAGGTGCCAAGTCCTGCTGGAAAATGAAGTCAGCATCCCCATACAGCTCATCTGCGGAAGGAAGCATGAAGTGCTCCAAAATCTCCTGATAGACGGCTGCGTTGACCCTGGACTTAATGAAGCACAGTGGACCAACACCAGCAGATGACATGGCTCCCCAAATCAACACAGACTGTGGAAACTTCACACTGGACTTCAAGCATCTTGCATTGTGTGCCTCTCCATTCTTCCTCCAGACTCTGGCTCCTTGGTTTCCAAATGAGATGCAAAAGTTGCTCTCATCAGAAAAGAGGACTTTGGACCACTGAGCAACAGACCAGTTCTTTTTTTCTTGAGCCCAGGTAAGATGCTTCTGACGTTGTTTGTTGTTCAGGAGCGGCT
The DNA here is from genome assembly GCF_027244095.1 of Hemicordylus capensis. Classification (NCBI taxonomy): domain Eukaryota; kingdom Metazoa; phylum Chordata; class Lepidosauria; order Squamata; family Cordylidae; genus Hemicordylus; species Hemicordylus capensis. Next base: position 23,038,594 of record NC_069657.1, on the reverse strand, counting down.
TGACAAGAGGAATACGACATTTGAAGCCCATGTCCAGGATCCGTCTGTGTGTGGTGTCTCTTGATGCACTAACTCCAGCCTCAGTCCACTCCTTGTGAAAGTCCCCAACACTTTTGAATGGCCTTTTCCTGACAATCCTCTCCAGGCTGCGGTCATCCCTGCTGCTTGTGCACCTTTTTCTTCCACACTTTCCCTTCCACATAACTTTCTATTAATGTGCTTTGATACAGCACTTTGGGAACATCCAACTTCTTTTGCAATTACCTTTTGAGGCTTTCCCTCCTTATGGAGGGTGTCAGTGATGGTTTTCTGCACAACTGTCAAGTCAGCAGTCTTTCCCATGATTGTGATTCCTAATGAACCAGACTGAGAGACCATTTAAAGGCTCAGGAACCCTTTGCAGGTGTTATGGATTGATTAGCTGATTGGAGTGGGACACCTGGAGCCTAGACTGTTGAACCTTTTCACAATATTCTAATTTTCTGGGATTGTGGATTTGGGGTTCTCATGAGCTGTATGCCATGATCATCACCATTATAACAAATTAAGGCTTGACTTATCTCGCTTTGCATGTAATGCGTCTATCTCATATATCAGTTTCACCTTTTAATTTGCATTACTGAAATTAATGAACTTTTGCACGATATTCTAATTTTTCGAGTTTCACCTGTAGTAGCAGCCCAAAGTGAGCAGCAAAAGCTTCCCATTACCTATTTGGCTGGAGCAACAGTTGTGGTGGTGGGCAGGCATGTTACACCCAGCAGGCAAGTGAATGACCACACCACCTGCTTGCACACTCAGTTTTGTAAAGATGAGGAGGGAGAGGAAGTGAGGTGGAGAGTGCCACTCTAACCTAGACTTGGGCTGGAGCTACCTCTCTTCTGCGGTGCCTCCAGCAGCACTGACAAGCAAGGGGGCAGCAGGACACTTCACTCTGCCATTCCCCCAGATCTTTTCCCCTAAGGTAGCTTGCTTCATATCTCTCTAGCCCTGGCTGCACATCTCAAATTGCAGACTTGGGCAAGATCAGCATTTGTATGATAATCTTTGGTTTCTGATGTGTAGTGCCTTTCCCCATGCATTTCTGAAGTTACTTTAAGATACGTTTTTGTGTGTCAGGTTCCCACTAGAACAGGGACCTATTTTCCCAATACTTCTAAAGTGTAATGTATATGAATGGCACACAATAACTGTTTGGGCTCATGGTCCTTGAGGGACCCCCTTCTCTCATGTGAACATGCTCAAATACTGAGATCTTCAAAGGGTTTCTTCTCCAGGTCCTGTTTTTATCAGAGAGATTTTTTTTGGCAGTGACCCAGAATAGAGCCTTTTCAGTGCTAGCACCTATGTTGTGCAACACTTTCCTTGGCAGCCCACTAGGCTCCTATGGAGGTTTCTTGTTAACACTAAACTAAGGCTTTCTTTTTCTGAAAGGCATTTGCCTGTTACTGATAGTTTTGGAGTTGATATGGATTTTAATTTTACTGTGGACTGCTATGCTTTCTATCTTGCTGTTGCTTTTATTATCACCTTGAGTACATCTGTAGAAAGGAGATAGATAATTTTAATTATGCATGTCATAAATGGGAACACACCAAAGAAAAGCAGCCATCAGCTTCTGTACCAGCCTTATCCATATATCCAAGCATCCTAAAATTCTTCATTCTGCCTGTACTACCTATATTCTAAGTGTCACGTAATATCCAAAATTGTGAATGAGGCAATGAAATAGTGACTGTATTCAGGGCTGTCATGTTACTGGTGTTCTAAACAGGTGTCTGCTAGGTTAGGGGTTCCCAACCTGTTGTATTCCAGATGTTGCTTAACTTCAACTTATATCATCCCCCAGCCACAATAAATTGTACAGCAGCATCTGGAGTACCACAGGTTGGGAACCCCTGTGCCAGGTTAATACTGATGTATGAGTATGACTTTATTGTTGGGAACTAATCATAAGAACAGAATTTAAGGCTGACAGTAAAACATTAACATAGTTTAATGGTTTATATGCCTATTTGTATACATCAAATCCCATATTGTCAGAGGAGAGAAACTGAACAAATGGAGACCTATATAATACTGGAGGTGTTTTGTCTATATTACCTTCATTTTCACACTAACCTAGTCATATGCCATATTCTTATACGCATCCTCCTCGTGCAACTTCCGTGGAAAGTAGTTAATGTAGCTCTGATTTTCAAAAAGGAATCCAGGGGGGATCCAGGAAATTAGAGGCTGGTTAGCTTAACTTTGGTGCTGGGTAAATTGATGGAAAGTATACTTAAGGAAAAAATAGTTAAATACGTAGAAGAATGGGCCTTGCTGAAGGAGAACCATCATGGGTTCTGCAACTAATTCTCTGGAGTTCTTTGACAGCGTCAGGCATGTGGATAAAGGTGATCTGGTTGACATAGTATACTTGGATTTCCAAAAACCACCTAGAGATGTACGTATCAGGTGGTATAAAAATGTGATAGATAAATAAAAAGCTTTTGACAAAGCTCCCCATCAAAGAGGGAGAGGAGAGCTGGTCTTGCGGTAACAAGCATGACTTGTCCCCATAGCTAAACAGGGTCTGCCCTGGTTGCATATGAATGGGAGACTTGATGTGTGAGCACTGCAAGATATTCCCTTCAGGATGAAGCCACTCTGCAGAAGGTTTCAAGTTCCCTCCCTGGCTTCTCCAAGATAGGGCTGAGAGAGACTCCTGCCTGCAACCTTGGAGAAGCCACTGCCAGTCTGTGAAGACAATACTGAGCTAGATAGACCAGTGGTCTGATTCAGTATATGGCAGTTTCCTATGTTCCTAAAGGCTCTTGAGTAAACTTAGCAGTCATGGGATAAAGGGTCAGGCTCATGAGTGGATTGGTCTATGGCAATTTTTTAAAAGATCTAAAAACCCATCTTTTTAACCAAGTTTTCTCAGACTTTTAAAACTTGTTGGTTTTAATTTTGTGATTGATTTTAAATTGTTGAATTGTGTTAACTTTTTATATGTATTTTAATTGTTTTATGTTAACCGCCTAGAGACTAAAGTTTGGGCGGTATATAAATGTGATGAATAAATAAATAATAAATAAATAAATAACTTGTTGAAGGACAGGAAACAGAGTAGTAATAAATGGACTGTTCTCACAATGGAGGGAAGCAAAAAGTGGGGTCCTCTAGGTATCTATATTGGAACCAGTACTCTTTCACTTATTCATAAATAAATCTAGAAGTTGGGGTAAGCAGCAAAGTGACCAAATTTGCAGATGACACTAAACTATTTAGGGTAGTGAAATCCACAACAGATTGAGGAGCTCCAAAAGGATCTTTCCAAACTAGGGGAGTGGGTGATAAAATGGCAAATGTGGTTCAATGTAAGCAAGTGTAAAGTGGGGAAAAAAACCCTAACTTCACATACAGGTGAAACTCGGAAAATTAGAATATTGTGCAAAAGCCCATTAATTTCAGTAATGCAAATTAAAAAGTGAAACTGATATATGAGACAGACGCATTACATGCAAAGCGAGATAAGTCAAGCTTTAATTTGTTATAATTGTGATGATCATGGCGTACAGCTCATGAGAACCCCAAATCCACAATCCCAGAAAATTAGAATATTACATGGAACCAAGAAGACAAAGGATTGTAGAATAGAACAATATCGGACCTCTGAAAAGTATAAGCATGCATATGTATTCAGTACTTGGTTTGGGCCCCTTTTGCAGCAATTACTGCCTCAGTGCGGCGTGGCATGGATGCTATCAGCCTGTGGCACTGATGAGGTATTATGGAAGACCAGGATGCTTCATTAGCGGCCTTCAGCAATTCTGCATTGTTTGGTCTCATGTCTCTCATCCTTCTCTTGGCAATGCCCCATAGATTCTCTATGGGGTCAGGTCAGGCGAGTTTGCTGGCCAATCAAGCACAGTACACTGTATACTTTTCAGAGGTCCGATATTGTTCTATTCTTCAATCCTTGTCTTCTTGGTTCCATGTAATATTCTAATTTTCTGGGATTGTGGATTTGGGGTTTTCATGAGCTGTACGCCATGATCACAATTATAACAAATTAAAGCTTGACTTATCTCGCTTTGCATGTAATGCGTCTGTCTCATATATCAGTTTCACTTTTTAATTTGCATTACTGAAATTAATGGACTTTTGCACAATATTCTAATTTTCCGAGTTTCACCTGTACACAGGTGGGGTCTGAGCTATCAATGACTGATCGGGAGAGATATCTTGGGGTCGTGGTGGACAGCTCATTGAAAGTGTCAACAGTGCACGGCAGCTGTGAAAAAAGGCAAATTCCATGCAAGGGATCATTAGGAGGGAGAAGGAAAATAAGAATGCTAGAATTATAATGCCTTGATTCAAATCATGGTGTGGCCACATTTGGAGTACTGTATATAGTTTAGGTCACTGTATCTTGAGGAAATTGTGGAACTTGAGAAGGTTCAGAAGAAGGCAACCAATCTGATTGGGGGCCTGGAGCAGCTTTCTTATGAGGCAAGGCTACAGTATCTGGGGCTCTTTAGTCTGGAAAAGAGGCAACTATAGGGAGACATGATAGAGGTGTATAAAACTATGCATGGAGGGGAGAGTGGATAGAGAAATGTTTCTCCCTCTCACAACTAGAACCAGAGGTTATCCCATGAAACTGCAGGTTGGGAAATTTAGGACCAACAAAAGAGTACTTTTCCATACAGTGCATAATTAGTCTATGGAATTCTCTGCAACAGGACGTGGTGATGGTCACTAGCTTGTATGGATGGTTTTAATAGGAGCTTAGACAAATTCACGGAGGACAGGTCTATCAATGGCTACTAGTCAGGTGGCCATAAGCCAGCCTCAAGGCAAGATGCCTCTAAATACCAGTTGCTGGGAAGCAACAGCAAGAGAGAGGGAATGCCCTGTGGGCTTCTCAGAGGCATCTGATGGGCCACTGTGTGAAACAGGATGATGGACTAGATAGGCCTTGGGCCTGATCCAGCACACCTGCTGTTTATGTTCTTGTGTAATGCTGCGCTCCTTCCCAGCTGCCCCTAAGTGGCTCTGGTTCCTGTTAGAGTCTCTGGTGCCAGAACTGCACGAGGAGTGCCATGGTGGAGTGGATGCCACTCCAATGTGCTCGTACAGATTCACTGGCATTGGACATCCCAATGTACAGCACTAGTCATTTTCCTTTGTCTTTCTATTTAAGAAACAAATTAGTGGTATTAAATTGTCCCAGTAGTCTGAGTCAGGGTAGTCATTTTAAGTCTTATTCAACATGTGGATTCTTAGTATCTTAAATGCTTTCCACTTATGTGGTGTTAGAATTGTAAACTGACTTGCAGTATAATGCTTTTTCTTAAAATATACCCCTGTTGACTAGCCATAGAAATATCACTAAACATAGTTGACTAGTCTGCTATCCTATGCACTCTTATTTGGGAATATGCCTTGTTAACCTCAGTAAGACTTGAAAATAACATCCATAGGACTGGGCTGTTTACTCTGTTTTGTAAACTAAGTCAGTATGGTTTATAATGTTTATGGCCATAGTTGGTAGAACCCTGAAGCTACTTCCACAATTCCAGCTTGCATTTTGACTGGCTTAGCTTGTATATGTCCCTTTTCTTCCTTCCTGTACGAAGAAAAATATCCAAAACCCCACTGAATACATGGAAGGCAATGGGTGTGTTGCATAGTTCTGTGAATTGTGTCTGCTGTCTTGGCATTTGGTATGTATGCTCCTATGTAGGAAGTCACTTCTCAAACTGTTGGTCTTTAGTTCAGTCTATTTGGATTGACAGAAATATTTCACCAGTCTGTACCTAAGATCATTTTTTTAGAAAGTGTTGGTGATTCAACTGGGGATCTCCTGCATGCAAAGTGTGCACTCGATCACTGAAGTATGGTTGTTCCCCACAGCTGTTGATTGATACAAATGTTTAGGTGTTGTGTAAATCTCAGAGTACATGGTTTCACTGGACTAGATTCTGACAGAACACTTGTGTGACTTTTTGAGCTCCACAAAGTTCTTTTCAGTTTTGAAAGCAGGGTTGATATGATTTAAATCGCTTCACAGGAAGACTCAACATTAATTATTTAAACCACTAGTCAGGAAAATTATCTTCTATTAAAAGTTCTTTCTTGTTGTCTAATACAACTTTAATACATATCCAGAGATAGATGTAGGTACACACTTCACATAATGCTCTCTCATTCGGGGAACCAGGCTTTACATTTCTTTGTTGCACTGTTTACGTTTCACACACGTGCCTGTCTTAACCACAAAAACTTCATTAAAATATTCCCTTGGGAGGGGAGGGTTCTCTCTTACAACCTGCTGCCATGATAGGTGTTTCTCTTCTACAGAGAGAGATACACTCTAAAAATGTTGCCTCAGGATTGCATGAATATTTGGTATTCACTCCTATTTTCACTTTTTGTCTCCCCCACTATCCCTTGCGTTCAGGGTGGATTTGATTTAAATCAAACTGATTTAAATCACGATTTAAATCACTAGCAGGGTGGATAAAAATCAATGATTTTTTTAAAAAAATAAAAAAAATTGGATTTTTTAATTTAAATCAGATTTTTTTGATTTTTTTAAAAAAATCATTGATTTTTATCCACCCTGCTAGTGATTTAAATCGTGATTTAAATCAAATCCACCCTGCTTGCGTTTATTATAATTTATAACTTCTCGAGTCTACTCTATCCCCCCAAATCCTCCACTTTTTTACCACCTTTGTTGTTGCACTTTGGGGAGTGGGGCAAGCCCTTGACATTTGTGTGTGTTGCTTGTACACCACCTGCAGAATAGGATTGATCAGGTCTATTATCTCTAACCCCCATAAACTGCTCTTAACCTGTTCATAGAATATAAGCTTTGATAAATATTCGTGATACCTTTGACCTAGGAGGTTCTTTTATGAATTGGTTTTTTAAAATAAAAATCAACTCATTAATTTTTTTTTAAATCATCAGTTTTTATCAACCCTGTTTGAAAGTGCATCTGTGCTTACCAAAAGCTGTTGTCTAGTAAACAAATATTGCTGTACAATGGGGGTGAGGGGAGACAAATGCTTGGATATATTTTCAGGAGGCATCAAGCAGCAGAGGGAAAGCGGATCAGTGAAAATTGCCCCTCCCTCATTGTATGAACTCAGTTCCATCTGCAACTTTGGTCTGAATGTCAACCAATGTTTAGTAGCAGGATTGGGAGGGACAGTGCAGTGCTACTCAGTCTTTCAGGTGGCCTGCAGCTGCCTTTGGGCAAGTCCACTTTTAGAACTTGGTTATGCATACCAACACAGAATATGCACACTAGGCTTGTGCCCGAAACGTTTCGGAGGCCATTATGGAGGCCTCCGAAACGTTTCGGCTCCGGGGGCCATTTTGGTGCTTTGGCACTGGCGGGGGTAGTCCTTTAAGGGCGGGGGAGGGTGCACTCACCCCTCCCGCCGCATATCCCTCGCTGGTGCTCCGTCACTTTCAAGCCCCTCGGGGCGGCAGCGTTCCTCCCTGCCGCCCCATTTTTGTCATTGGCTGGAAGAAGTAACCGCGCGTGCACCCGTTGCGGGCGTGCACACGACCGTCTGCCCTGCAGGTGCGCGCACATGACGGGCGCATGCGCGGTTACTTCTTCCAGCCGATGACAAAAACGGGGCGGCAGGGAGGAACGCTGCCGCCCCGAGGGGCTTGAAAGTGACGGAGCGCCGGCGGGAGGGGTGAGTGCACCCTCCCCCGCCCTTAAAGGACTACCCCTGCCGGTGCCAAAGAAACTTCGTGCACATCCCTAATGCACACTCCATGTGGAAGGTGTATTGAGGCATGTGCTTAAAAACTAATGGCTTATAAAACCAACTGACTGTGGTAAAAGGATAATTGACTCTCCTGAATGCTGAAAATCTCAATTCCTTGGGAAAGAGCCTGCATGGTTTTGAAAGTCTAATTCCTGGAACTTTCATTTGCATAAAATTTGCTCAACATTTCCCCCCAAATGTATTGTATACATTTTCCTGATGCCCTAAATAGACTGTTATCTGACTTGGTATGTTGTTCAACCTATTTATACATTTTAAAAAACCAAAACACTACTATCACATTGATTTCCTCATATTACAAATGTTTTTCAGGTAGCAAAGTAAAAGTTTTAGAAATAGAAAAATGTCCCTGGGGCGGGGTGGAGTGTTTCAGAAATGTTTCCATTTTGGGAAAAATTCTACCTCACTTCTCTGTACCTATCCCATATAGGCCAATATTGTTTTCCATTGAAACTCTGGAATTGAGCAGCTACACACCTTGAATAAAAAGAAATTCCTGGTGTGCTCAAGAATAGCTCCTTGTTTTGAAAGAGGATAATCAGTAGTGTGTCTTGAAGTAGTGTGAGACGGTTGAAGTATTACAGAAATGATTTCCTTGATCTTTGTTGCCAATAAACTATCCCATTTATACCAAAAGTTGCATAAATGGTACTTATGAAAGTGCAAAGTGAAAGTCAGGCCATGGCGTTGCCTTCCTCTGGAGCTTATACAAATAAACAAGGGTGTAAGACAAATTAAATGCACCACTTGTATAAACATTGTAAGCTGCAGGGACACCAAGAGTGGAGAATAAGCAAACTGCAGTACTCCATTCCAGCTTTGGTGTCCCTTCAGTACTAGGCATGCAAATGAACTCTTGTTTAGCAAATACCTTTAACTGGCGCCATAGCTATGGTACATATTTTCTCCTTTCAAACAACTTACACTTGCAGCTTTCCCCTCAAGAAAACCAGGAAACTGTATCTTTGTGAGAATACAGAACAGTTTGTGCTATACATGAAAGATCCCCACATCAACATCATACTTAGAATAATTACCTCCTCTTGGTAATATAATCACTGAGCATGGATAAGCTATTATGGTTGAACTAGCATAAATTTGTAGTCAGTACATCCATAGAGACAAACTGATCCTTTGTTTGTCATATAATTGTCTATTTAGCTACCAGCTTTAAGCCTAAATCTTATTATTGCAATGAATAAACACTTATGTGGCCTCATAATTCATATCATTCTAGTAATCTAGTATATCATTCTCCAGCTGTGATAATTTGTTCAGAGCTTGTTGCCTGTTCTAAGAACTTAGGAACAGGATTATACCAAGTCAAACCATAGGTCCATCTAGCACAGTATTGTCTACCCAGACTGGCAGCACCTTTTCCAAGGTTGCAGGCAGGATTCTCTCAGCCCTATTTTGGAGATGCTAGGAAGGGAAGTTGGAACCCTTCTGCATGCAAGCACACAGGTGCTCTTCCCAGAGCGGCCTCATCCTGTTAGGGGAATACCTTACAGAGAGTGCTCACACATGTAGTCATAGGAACATAGGAAGCTGCCATATATTGAATCAGGCCTTTGGTCCATCTAGCTCAGTATTGTCTACAAGACTGGCAGCGGCTTCTCCCAGGTTGCAGGCAGGAATCTCTCTCAGCCATATCTAGGAGATGCCAGGGAGGGAACTTGGAATCTTCTGCTCTTCCCAGAGCAGCTCCATCCCCTAAGTGGAATATCTTACAGTGCTCACACATGAAGTCACCCATTCAATTGCAAACTGGGGTGGACCCTGCTTAGCAAAGGGGGAAATTAATGCTTGCTATCACAAGACTGCTCTCCTCCTCATACATGTAATGGCCTAGTTTGGATATCTTGGCCAAGTCATGTTTGGTCACCATCTATGTCCCACAGACCATCTTTGTATAAATTATCTTCATCGGGGCTGCACAACTTACTAGCTCAGCAGTTCTTGCACTTAAAGTGTCCCTTGCTTGGTTAAAGTGATCACCTCCTTTTCTCCATTCCTGCCATACCCTATATCTTTGTTTGCTACAAATACACCTCTTTCGGGCATGAAACTAAACTCCTTTTTCCCCAGTGGTAGGATATCCTCAGACAGGGTTATGAAGTGCACATGCCCGAGACAGAACTGGATCATGTGACTCTTTGTAGGCGTAGCAGCCTCCAGTTCCAGTTCTGTCTCGCTCGGGACTAGACGCATGTTGAGAGAGCTCTTAAACGTTAGAGACCTTTTCTTTTGATCTCAGCTTGGTTCGTTATCAGCTTTGGTAACTAAACTCCTTTCTTGCCACCCTCTTATTTCTGCTTGGCTGAGGACACTGCAGCAGGATTTTTATTTATTTAACATATTTTTATACTGCCCAAAACTTACATCCCTGGGTGATCTACAACAAAAAAGTTAAAACATTAGTTAAAACAAACAGAGAAATTAAAACATTGGTTAAAATAAATGATAGCAAAAAGTTATAACATTACAACAATTTAAAATTTTAAAATAATATTTTAGAACAATGTTAAAATGGTATTTAATTAAAAGCCTGGGTGAACAGATGTGTCTTTAAATATTTTTTAAAAATTGTCAGAGATGAGGAGGCTCTTATTTCAGCAAGGAGCGCATTTCAAAGTTTTGGGGCAGCAGGGGAGAAGGCCTGTCCGTGAGTACTGGGTTGCTGGCTGGGTGGGTGGGAATGCATGAGACTTAATATACCATTTTCTCTGGAGGCAAAGTCCCTGATGGAGGAAAGACCTGCCCTTGTGTGGGTGTGCATTTAAGCAGGTGGTGGAGGGAAGATGCAGTGAAGAAATCCTTCTGTGCTCCTCAGACACGCTAAGCTCTAAACAGCCAGTTCCAGGTTGGATCACTTCCAGTGCTCACTGCCACATTGCAACTGTGGGATTGAGCTACACATAAACCTGAGAGGATGAGGAAAAGATGGAAACATAAAGTTCCTGGGCAACACCCATTCCTTTGCCCCAGCAGCCCTTAGCTCATACCATTCCACTTCATTAGTTTGTGTGGTTGTTGTTCTGTTTCCATCAGAAGAACTCAAGGAAACATGCAAATTTAAAAACTGTCTAAAATGAAAGTGTTTAAAATAAAAATCTTGGGGGAAATAAACATGCATTTCCTGATGCTGCAACTACGTAGATGCACAGCCTGGTAGGCTTCCCTGGGAAGGTGTATAGATTTGTCATTGTACCTTGAAAAGGCATTGTGCAATTTGGAAAGGCTCTGGTCTCTATTAAGATGTTTTAGTTCAATTTTCATATCCATTACTCTCCAGTTTACCTCTTAATTCTGTGTTCTCCTCTCAGATGCTTCTAGTCTTCTCTTGCATTCTTCTATCTACTGTACCCCTTTCTATAACAGTTGAAGGCTATTTCAATAGCCACCTTCAACTATTATGAAATCTTGCTGCTGTTGTTCATTTAACTTTCCATTGCAGTTGTGGATATAAATTCTGCCTGCATGTTTGTCATCCCTCAAAATGATTTGAAATATCTGCCTCATCTCAAATTTTAACATATACCTGCACTAGTGTATGGTTGTGCCTTGCCTTTACTCTTGACATATGGGGAGAATGTTTAGTAACTTAGGGTCAAATGACTTGTTGGGTTAAAATATGTCATTGGCCTTGATGTGCTTAATTCTGGTTTACTAAACGGATGTCCAGGGACATGATTGAGATCCTGGTGAGTGTGGTCCTGGTGTGTGTGGTGGGGAGCTCTAACCCTTTGTCCCCTTCTGAAGTCTGAATTGGACCCCATGGCTGCTATTTGCCAAAGGAAGAAAACTGATTGGCAGCAGTTGGGCAAATAGTTCTGAGGGGGCTGCCTAGATTGGATCTGCAGGGTGAAAGGCTTAAAGCCACATTCCCTTCCACATGGGATCTTGATTCAAATTTCGCTTCCCTCCCCAAGCAGCTGCATATCAAAGTGTTTTAATGTAATGTATACTTTGGTTCTAAGTTGCTAAACCACTTCCCCAGATATCAAGGGTGAGGGCAAGGTTTCCATATTACAGGTGGTGATTCCAGATATACCCAAACCCTGGCAGCTGTTCTTAGAAAAGTAGCACTGTTAAGAGTATACATTTCACTGCTGAGCTTACTCAGACACTGAGGTTAAAGCTACACTCTGGTGCTTCCTCCTTGCTTGCAGTGAGTGCCACTGATTTCAGTAGGGCTTAACACTGAGTACACATGGGTAGGATGTGGCTAAAGTGTAGATGTGTGGTTAGAGTCTCAAGCTAGGCCTGGGGAGACTTGGGTATAAATGCCTGCTCCATTATGAAGATCATTGGGTGATCATGGGCTAATCACTTGTTCTCAGGGTTATTGTGCAGAGAAATAGGAGGGTGGAGGAACTATGTATGCTAACCTGAGCTCCTTGGAGGAAAGGTGAGGTATACCCAAAGCTGGCCTGGACAAATTTTCTTTGGATCTAGGAGCCAGTCTACAAATTTAGGAGACAGACAATAGACATATGACAAAATTAATTGACTTGGTTATTAATGTTCTGGAGGAGGGTAAATGGGCTTCTTTTTATCCCTTTATTTTTTCTAACAGAACAGAAACAGGGCTGCCTGGGACAACCACATTAACTACTAACTCTACCTCTGGATATCCTAGACTAAGCACCACAGTTAAATTTCTAGACACCAGGGCTCCTTGGCATCTGGGATTAGTCAAGCCCTGACCTAAAGTATGTAAATGAACCAGGTATTTTGTGTGTTGTGGCTGCAGTCCTATGCAAGCAACCTCTCATCAAATCAACCCACTTCCTTAAACTCTAAATTCTAAATGTTATTTGGAGATGATCTTCAGCTTGTACCTGTTACCTTCCACTTTTCCTACTGCATTCTGGAACAGAAGGCCTATTACTGACAACCTCTTGGTTTATCCTCTTCCCTCTGCACTAATTTTATTAACTGGAGGATGCAACCTACAGAGCGGTTTAAAATGTTCTACTTTGGTAAACTAGGATGTGTGGAGAATAAATGTAGTGATTGAAAGATGTGAGGAGGTCAGAGAATGGTTCCACATGTTAATAGTCCTCTGGATCTTCTCTGCCTCTTGCCTAACTTATTTTTATTTTGACATTTATATCCTGCCTTTCTTAGAATACAAGATGGCTTACATGGGGCTCCCAGGTTGCCTCTCATCCAGAGACTGATCCGATTTGCTTGGCTTTAGCAAGTTTGGTGTATCATGTGCTTTTAGACAGTGCCATGAGTAGTCTGTGTACTGTCTACACCACCTAGTAACATCTCTCCAGTTTCAGGCAGGGGTCTTTCCCAGCCCTACCTGAAGATGCTTCGGCCCTACTTGAAGATGCTTGGGATTGAATCGGGGATTTTTGTGCAAGATGTGTTTGGCTATGAATGTGCTATGGCCTGATTCTAATCCCAATAGAAACATTAAATGAAATGCCACGGTTAAGTAACTGTATTGTACTTCTCAAGACAGTACAGATCCATCAAGTACAATAAATACTTAAAATTTACAGGCTACTACGGTAATCTAGTACAGTTTCTCCACAGTAAGTAAAAGGGCAAGTGGATGATATAAGCCCAAGTTACGAATTCAGAAGAGAACATGAAACTTGCTAAATAACTCTTAAATTCCTTAGAGTGAGGCCTAGTTTTCGCTGAAGTGGGCTAACCTGCATCTCTGCTGTACTCCAGACTGCAGGTAAAGGCTCGTAGTTGAATGCTCCTCTGTACAAAACAAAGAACAAAACATTGAAATAGAAAACAAGTCAAAGGCTCCATTCATCTCACTTACAAATAATCTGAATCGTCTATTGTCCAAGCAGTAGAACCCAAGCAATACATTCTTTCCTACTCTAAGACTTCACCATGCATTACTCTGGATAGTGAAATGTTCCTGCCATGAGAACGTATACATTTGGAAAAGGCCTTGAAATTTGTGCTTACTAGAACAGTTTTATGAGCACACATATGCAAACCCTCCCCCCTTGTCAAGGAAGAGCATATAATTCATGAAGAAATGGATGCTGGCAGCAGGTGTTCTGCAATGCTTTATTTAAAGATTAGAGATGACCAAGTTTGAAAACCAGTTTTAAGGTGCAGGTGGAATGTAAACAGCTAACATCATTGTCCTCAGTAGCACTGTTTTGAAGAGCAAAGGAACATTTTACCTTATTTTTCAACATTAAATCGTAACCCAGATGCCCCTCTCCTAAGTCTATGCATAAAACTTCATTAACCAGTCAGCCAAGGACAGTAGCAAATGATTTTATTAAAGATAAAATACTCTACAAGAGAATTAAGCTTTTAAGGCACAAATTTTTTTTTTAAAGATTAGTGCAGGCTTTGAAACTCAGTGGGGGATATCCAGAGATGTCTCACTGGTGATACTGTTCTTGCATGAGTGAAAAAGGAACATTGGGTCTTACCTGTGAAGGGTCCTTCTTCCGCTGTGTTGTGCCTCTGTGCACTCTGCTATAATGAAAAGAGGGGCTTCTCTACCAGAGCAGGTTGAACTTGCTGCCTGCCTGAGAGACTAGGCTCTCCCTCCTCAGATATCTCTCCTTCTTCAGTTCCAGAAGAGGAGTGGTCTGGGGTATCTGGCCTCCCGGGAGGTGGGGGTACCTCAGGGTGGCCCCTTGGTCCCTGCGGGGTTGGGGATGGTTTGTCCCCTGGCCCCTGCGGGATTGGGATTGTAGGCGCTATAGGTGGGAGCTTTCTAGATGGTTTCCTTGGAGAGGCGCCCTCAGTTTCTGAGAAGGAGGTTGAGGGAGAACGGTATCATCTCCTCTTTCTGATTGTGGATGCCCATGGAACAAAACGGCCTCGTTCTCCCTCAGGAATGGGCCCCCTGAGAATAACTGAATCAGGGGAGGAGGGTGAGGAGTCTTTCCTATGCCCCGCTCCAATTGGGGGTGGGGACATCCCCGCTTCCATAGCCAGGGCAGGGGAAAGTGTTTAAAACTCCCTGGCTATCGAACCCCTCAGCCACATGGCCACCTCCTCTGATATTGGTGGCTCTGCACCGCCCTGCCCGAATGGGGGATTACTCACGAGTAACAGCGAGTTGGACCCCTGGGCATCCGCAGGTGGGGCTTCTGTGGCGGCAGCCATTGTGGTTCCTTCCAGGGCTCCGTTGCCCTGGTTTCCCACAGGCGGGATTGCGGGCAGTATCGTGGTGCCCGTCACTGCTTCCACCGCCTTCCCCAGCTGGTTGGCTCCATGGTGGTCTAGTAGCCTTGGGGAAGTAATCCACCAGGCTGCCGCTGTTTGCAGACTGCCCCCCCAAAGCAGGCGTTCGCTCACCTCACAATCTAGTAGCCTTGGGGAAGTAATCCGCTGGGGCTGCTGCTGCTTGCAGACTGCTCGCAAAAGCAGGCGTTCGCTCAACTCGCAATCGGGGGCTTTGTAGTTTTCCGGCGGCTTCCGGCAGCCTTTGGCTGCTCCGCCGCCCCCTGCTCTCTCTTCTTTGCCTTTTGGGCTTTTTTAGTCTTTTTTCTTTGCTCGGCCTCCATAGAAAGGGTGGCACTTTAAGCTTTGCCCAGCGCCCCAAACTGCCCCGGTTGTAGGGCTGGCACTTGCAGTCATTGTCTCCCCTTCTGACACTGAAGCCCTGCTGGCCTCGGCGGCATGAGTGCACTCCATTGCTGGTGTTAGGAAGGTAAGATGGGGAGGAGTAAAAGATTCAAAGTTGAGAGGGAAAGAAGCTTAGCAGCTGAAGATAGACTGGCTGGGAGAGCTTAGACTGAAAGCGACCCAGCAGGTATACACCAAAGAAAGAAACAAAGAAACTAAAGAAGCAAAATTTAGAGGATCTCTCTCTCTGCTGCCGATCCTGAAGGTGACAGGAAAGGAACTGGGGATTAGTGATCAACCTAGCCTCCAAGAAAACTCTGCTGTGATAACTTCCTGTCGATTCTGATAGCATGAAGGAAATACCCCATCTAAAGGATGGGCTCCGATTACGGTGGAAAACATGTTTCACAAACTTGTTATGTCAGGAACATAACCTCTGTTTCAGAGTAGTTCTTGCACTAACAAAAGACTTGGTATAAGAAGTTGCACTTCTTGCACAAGCTCTTCTACCACTAACCTTCTTCCACTAGTGGTTATTCAACATGATGGAGCTCTGCTACCACTAAAATTCATTCTGCATCAATGCGGATCATGCCCAGTAAACGGCCTTTGAGAATGCCTTTAGCTAATGTATGTGTTTAATTTGATCTATAATGAACTTACTGTCGTCTTCAAACACTTAAATAACATGCAGCTCTGTGTATGAGAGATGAAGAGAGCTGCCCAGCAAAGGCCTTTTCCTTTGCTAGGAAGATCACAGTAGATTGGTTTTTTATTCTAACTCTTTGTCCAACTCAAATCTGTTGGCTGGTTTGGGGTGCTCCTGGGCTTTATCTTGGATGGGATTATGGCAGTAACAATACCTGCAGCAAGTTGCTACTTAGCAGCAGAGCTCTCAGAGCAGCTAATCTGGCTGCCAGACTTGGGTGGAGTAGTCTGTCGATCTTGCCAGTGTTGTGTTTGGTAACCAATGTTAAAAATGAAAATAATTACCTGCTCTGAGAGCTTCACTGCTAAGGAGCCACTGATGAGAACTGGCCTGTGGAGAAGGTTGTTGAGAGCATTTTTTATGGAACTTCAAGAATCAAGCCCTGCTTTTGCTTGATCTATCTGGTATGGTGGGCTCCAGAGGCCCACTTGTAAATTATGGTTTGTAAAAACCTGCTTCAAACCAGAATTTCGGGTTCATGTTGAATTACGATTGGCCAGAAAACATGTTAATACAGACATCATGCCAGACCATAGCTAAGCTTCCTTTGCTATGGTTTGGCATGCATTTTGAACAAACATTTTGGCATTTCTTGAAATCAGTTTAGCTGTGTTTCTCCCAAATAGCTCATGATTTAAGAATAACTGACAATTTTGTAAAATTATGTGCATTTGCTAAAGTTGCCCATGTTGAACCTCATCAATAAAACATCTGCAGGTCCACAAATTATTTGCCTGCCACAATGTCTGCAGGGCAGCTTGACCCAGTGAGTGCAGCAAAAGACTTCTCCAGAAGAAACAGTTACTTGCCTGCACTCAAAGCAAAGAGCTAACTGCAAGTCATTTAAAATATTGTACCTGCCTTCCCATTTATGTGTCTTCAAGCAAGTTGAATTTTTTATCCTGCCTTATGCATTAGGCTTGGAGATAGTGGGATTGGAAGGGGCATCATCACAGCAGAGGAGACATAATAATTACATTTTCAAACATAAACAGAAGTCTGTCTGGGTTGCAGTTCTTGGAGACATTTGTGTGTATGGCACTAAATGGGGCCTGAAGCAGCGAGGTAGGCTGGAGCACAAGTGGATAAAGATTAGAATCCAACAGATTATAAAATAGAGCACATTTGAAGATCTTTGCTCAGGTGATATGTGTGGCGAAGAAGCGATTATTTTCTGCCTGTATTGCATCTGCAAGTTTACGTCCGGTGGAGCTATTTAGAGATGTGAGAGGGCTAGTATGTGCCCCTCCTCCCTTGAATCAGAATCCGGAACCATAGATTACCCGCTGCAACATGTTTAATGAATTCTTTGTGGGGAAAATCTCTCGCACTGACTTAGATTCCATCTCCACAATTACTTCAGTGTCTGATGTGGAGGTGTCCAGCGACTCCTCTTGTGTGGTTAAGTTGGATCAGTTCCAGTTTGTAACTCCTGAGGATGTGGACAAGCTGATTGGAACAGTGCGACCTACCACCTGTTCTTGCCCAACATGGCTTATACTATCTGGCAGGGGGGTTGTTGTAGAAGGCCTAGTAGAGATTATAAGTGCATCTCTCAGAGAAGGCAGAATGCCTCCTTGTCTTGAGGCAATTATTAGACCACTTCTGAAGAAGCCTACCTTGACGCCCTCAGAGCTGAGTAACTACAGGCCTGTCTCCAACCTTCCGTGGCTGGGCAAGGTAACTGAGAGGGTGGTGGCCTCCCAGCTCCAGACAGTCTTGGAGGAAACTGATTATCTAGATGCATTTCAGACTGGGTTTCGGGTGGGCTATGGGGTGGAGACTGCCTTGGTCAGCCTGATGGATGATCTCCAATTGGGAATTGACAGAGGAAGTGTGATTGGTCCTCTTGGACCTCGCAGCGGCTTTTGATACTATCAACCATAGTGTCCTTCTGGAGAATCTGAGGGGGTTGGGAGTTGGAGGCACTGCTTTTCAGTAGTTCCACTCCTACCCCTTGTGCAGGTTCCAGATGGTGTCCCTTGGAGACTGTTGTTCTTCAAAATCTGAACTCATATGGTGTCCCTCAGCGCTCTGTATTGTCTCCGATGCTGTTTAACATCTAAATGAAACCACTGGGAGAGATCATCAGGAGATTTGGTGCAGGGTGTTATCAATATGCTGATGACACCCAAATCTGTTTCTCTATGTCAACATCATCAGGAGAAGGCATAACCTCCCTAAATGCCTGCCTGGAGGCAGTGATGGGCTGGATGAGGGATAACAAACTGAGACTGAATCCAGATAAGGCAGAGGTACTTATTGTGTGGGGTCAAAACTCAGGAGATGAGTTTGATCTGCTTGTTCTGGATGGGATCACACTGCCCCAGAAGGAGGAGGTACACAGTCTGGGGGTGTTTCTGGATCCAAGCCTCTCCCTGGTCTCCTAGGTTGAGGCGGTGGCCAGAAGTGCCTTTTATCAGCTTCGGCTGATATGCCAGCTGCGTCCGTTTCTTGAGATAAACGACCTCAGAACAGTGGTACACATGCTGGTAACATCCAGACTAGATTACTGTAACACACTCTATGCAGGGCTGCCCTTGTGTGTAGTCCGCATACTACAGCTGGTTCAGAATGTGGCAGGCAAGTTGGTTTCTGGGTCATCTCGGAGAGACCATATTACTCCTGTATTGAAAGATCTACACTGGCTGCTGGTAAGTTTCCAGGCAAAATACAAGGTGCTATTTATAACCTATAAAGCCCTAAACGGCTTGATTCTGGGTATTTAAGAGAACGTTGTCTTTGTTATGAACCCCATCACCTATTGAGATCATCAGGAGAGGTCCATCTGCAGTTGCCACTGGCTTGTTTGGTGGCTACTCAGTGTTAGGCCTTCTCTGCTGCTGCCCCAGAGCTTTGGAACATGCTCTCTGCTGAAATAAGAGCCTTCCCATCTCTGACAACTTTTAAAAAGTCTTTAAAGATGCACCTATTCACCCAGGCTTTTAATTAAATATTGTTTTAACAGTTTTAGCATTGTTTTAAAATATTTAAAATATTTAAATTGTTGTAATATGTTAACTTTTACTATGCCATGTATTTTAATTACTGTTTTAAGTTTTTTGTTTTTTATATTAAGTAATGTTTTGGCTTTCTGTTTGTTGTAAACCGCCCAGAGACGTGAGTTTTGGGTGGCATAGAAGTATGTTAAATTTAAAAAATCAGTTTATCACTTGATGATGCGGTTCTTAAGTAGAGAAGATATATTGGCTGCACAAATCCAAAGATGCAAATTACAAGTCTCAAATTTTAACCAAGATAGGAAAGTGCTAAATTTCCATGTGTTTGTAGTACATTGCCTAGAGAAAATGTGGTTTTCTGTTTCCAGAATTGTAACACAGTGTGTTACTATTATAACTTATTCTTCCCATTTGTCTTGACATTAAAAATATTGAAACAGTTTTTGTAACCTGTTCCGGACTTCTGACCTTAAACTGTTCTTGAAGTTGGAAGTTGAAATTGTGTTGGCCTGTACTTTCGCAAAAACCACACCTCATAAAATGTTAAATAGGAACTGTTATTTTCTTGCCTTTACAGGCAACCTTAAACTTGTATTGATGAATCTAAATTATCCACTGATATGCTATTGCAATGCTCCCTGTTGCCAGTGATGATCCCTTAAGCCTTAAGAGTTGCATAAATCATGGGCATAATTGATAATTTCCTGTAGTAGAAAAATTGCTCATTAATCAACATAGACTTTTTTGTCTTTCTTTCACAAGTATTGGTATATTAGATAACACAGCATATTATCTAGCCACAACTATTTCTGAAGTGTCATTACGATTCAGTCTAAATATTTCATTTTATCAACACAAATAAAATAAAATAAATAACCCATTTTGAGGCAGTTGTCAGAATAGGTGTGATTGTGATAAAGATGGTAAAGCAGATAAAGTGTCTTATAAACCAGGATAGATTGATTTAAATTGTTTCTCACTGATGGTCCTGAAGTTAAACAATAATGCAAATCTGATCACCAAAACATGTTAATTTACAACTCAGTGGAGAACTTCCAACCTCTAGGAGGGTATACTTTGTGTAGTCTTTTAGATAATTTGATTTTTACTCATTTAGGAAATAGTATATAATTTGTGGTTTTTTAATGTTATGTATGCCCTCATTCATGATTTGGGTCAAAATGCCCTGCATCTCCTTGTTGCATTTTCCGCACTTGACACATTGATCTTTTTATCCAGGTAATATATTTCTTTAGAATATTCCGAAATAGGGTGTGCCCTATGCTCAGAAGCTATTACTGGTTTTCAGTGGCAAAATATTGGGCACTGCAGGAAGCTGTGAGCTAAATAATGCCTCCCCTACCTTAGTGTTTTTCTGTTTCACCTTCTTTCCTATATTGTCTTCAATCCTCTGCTTTGGCCACCACAAAATAACCATCTTATTATCCAACCTGTCTTTACACATGAAAAACAGGCTTAGAAATCGAAAGCCCAGGGGGGAAAACAAGAACTGGTATGAAACTGAAATGAATGTGCCCATGTTTGATTAGTAGGTAACTCCAGTGTGTGTTTGTGTGTGTATATATGGCAACTAAGTGTTTGATGAGATCTCTGTGTGTGCGTGTGCACGTGCAGATTGCAGCTGTGTGTAAGGTTCTGGATCAGGACAAAGTGGTATATATTTAACAGGATATGTAGTGATTAGGAAAGTGAAGGAAATGCATTGCCTGGGTAGGCTGTTGGATGTTAGGGAGAGTAGGGCAAAAGAAATAATAGGATTTCAGACTGATTCAAAGGGCAAGAACCAGGTTTTTGTGCCGTCAAGTCAGTGTCGACTCCTGGTGACCACAGAGCGAGGTGGTTTTCTTTGGTAGAGTACAGGAGGAGTTTACCATTGCCATCTCCCACACAGTATGAGATGATGCCTTTCAGCATCTTCCTATATTGATGTTGCCTGATATAGGTGTTTTCCATAGTCTGGGAAAAATACCAGTGGGGATTTGAACCAGCAGCCTCTTGCTCCCTAGGCAAGTTACTTCCCTGCTGTGCCATTAGGTGGCCAAGAACTGAGTAGCTCTCTTCAATCTAAGTTCTTCTCATGGTCTCCGCCTTACTCACACATTGCCTCTCCTACTGGACCTAGGAATCTTCTTGGGTAGGGCAGAGGATGGAAGAGAGCAAGCCCCCAGAAGGAAATGTTTTGCAACACCTGCTTGTCTTCTAGCAGTGGTGCTTATGGATTGTTCTGAGACTCCTAGTAAGCATTATCTCTCCCCACCCCCACACCACACACTTGAAGTTGTTTTCTTCCTTCTTCCTGAGAGTTAGACACCTGTCTACTGTTTGGGTGTCTATGCTACATGTGATGAAGATGGCAGTTTGAGAAAATGTGAAGATCTTTCTGCTAGCTCTTGATAGCAAAGACATGTTTTCAGATGTTGCTAAACCAGATTAGCAAGTTGCACCATTGGAAGCAAGCAAGACTAATTGCTTTCACATTTGTTGTGCTGTTAGGGAGCATCTTTTGTTTGGTTTTTTACTGTAGGGAAGAGAGAAATCTTGAGCAGAAACCATTTTAGGAGGCCTGCCAAGATCTAGTTGGGTCAGTTAGTAGTGAGACCTCTAAAAATTGGGTCTGGCAATGCATATTTTCCCTGCAATCCTCCTCTACTCTGCTATGGATCCATACTAGGGATGAGAAATCCGAGACCAGTATATGTAAACAAGAAGAGGAATGCGGTTGAACATGTGCTCTGGCCTCAGTGTTCCTCCCAGAGTTTATAGGATATCTTATAGAAATTCAAGTTGTATCCTGTGGACTAATGCAGGCATGAAACAGAGGGTGCAACTCAAGCTTCTCGGTTCTTAGCGTGACTGGGTCAGCTGAAATTTAAATAGTTATTACATGTTCATTAAGTTTGAGCAAAGCTTTGGCTCCAAATATCCAAAGCCGAATCTCTGGCACCAGTCTTCTGGCACTGTGCAGAGTTAGTGATAGTTCCTACCAGTCACCTCTGCACAGTGCTGCATGTTCTCCAGTTTGGTGAGGTCTCTTAAAGAGAAATGGGACACTGCTGAGCAGTGTTCCCTCTAATTTTTTCTATCAATGAGTGGAATGAGGTTGGTTCTGGGCAGCACTATCAAGAAGGTGTACACACACACGCATTATCATTTGCCACTATAGATACAGCATACACACACAACACTTTCCTGCAGAGAAGGAGTTACCTTTCTATTCTATTTATAAAATTATAATATAAAATCTATATCTCTGGGCATACCCTTGGCTAATCCCCTGTGTGGCAGCTCTTGCAAGAGTTTGTGAGCAGAAGCACCTTGGTGATTGGGCAGTGGGCATTCCATCTGCAGACAGGGAGGAGGAGTCTGTGATGGTTAAGGTCAGTTGGAATGCAACTGTTACTGGTCGGAAGATGTTATTGATTGTAGAGGGGGCCTGTAGGTGTGTATAGTGGGCAGGAGTCTGTGAAGAGAGGAGTCGTGAGGGAGGAAGGAGCCCCTTCAGGAGAAGGAGGCTGCCATTGTGTGAATTAGATGAGGAAACAAAATGAACAAGTTCTGTTAACTCAGGAAGGGAGAGGGAAGGAAAGAAAGAAAGGGAGGGGAAGAGTGGAGGAGAGAGAGAAAGAGAAAAAGGAAGGGTGAGGGGCGGGCCAAGCTTGTCGGCATCCTGAGGGGAACAAGCAGCCATGGCAGTGGTGGCAGCAAGGGAGGGCCTGGTCAACCGCTGCTGCTGTTCCTGTAGGCAGGAGAAGGGCTCAGGTCGGGGTGGGGAGGTATCTGGGGATAGGGGGCTGCAGCTTTGCCAGTAGGTGCCGGCAACATTGCAGCCATGACCAAGAGGGGTGAGGGGGATGGAAGCAACAGGATGGAGGAGGAGGAGAAGGACCAGGAGTGTGGCTCAGGTGAGGGTGGAGAGATCTCTTGAGGTGAGGGGAGCTGTGGCAGGGGGTGAGAGGAGCAATCAAGTACTAGCGTGCAGATGCTCTGCGCAAGTTAAGCTAGTATAAAATATTTAATCTATTTATAAAATTGAATGTATAGCTTTATAGTACCAAACTAAGTATGCTAGCTTTTTGGTTTGAAGCTGAGCTCTTAACATTCCATAAAGACAAAATTTGTTCTGTCTGTGCTTTTCTAAAGGTAATATCAACTTGATATAATGATTGGTTTTGACCTATGCATTAGACTCGTGCTTGCTGTACTCTGCTACTCATGAACATTTGATAATTCTTGGAGAATAGTGCTAGATTCCGTCAGACAAGATCTGGAATAACTGGCTCACATACAGAACAAAAACCTTCAATTTATTAACTAGGAAATGTTTTTATAGCTGTTTTTGTTACTTAAACATGAGTCTTTAATAGCCCCCCCCTTTTTCAGAAAATACTACTTCAGAAAAATTCTGAATATCATATTAACTATTGTTCTCAGCAGAGTTTTAACACTCAATGATCTCAAAAATAGTTAAAATATGATCAGAATTTTCCTGAAAAATAAATATTTTCTAAAAAAGGGTGGAAAAGACTCTATTAAAGGCAATTTAACCACCCAAGCAGGCAGGGCCTGGGTGACAGGGAGGGAAGTCTGGAGAGCTCACCAGATGAGAGGAATATGAGAGGAAGCCCAGTCAAAGGAGGAAGCAGGGACAGGGTTGCTGCTTTTATCAGTGTGCTGGGCCGCTCCCTCTTTGTTACTGCTGCTTCTTTGGGGCTTGCTCCAGGAGTGCAGCCACCTCCCCACGCTGCTGCTGACTTGCCAGGTGACTCTGCAGCAGTGGCACTGGAAACAGCCTCCTTCTGCCTTACCCTCTGCCAAATCCCATTCATCCACCCCAGCCCAATTCGTTTCGCTGCTCCCTGAGTCACTGCTAGTACTAGGGCAAGAGAACTGAGTAAGAGGCAGGGAAGTGCAAAGAAAATGAAACCTCCAAGAAAATAGGGCTGTTCTGTGAATTGGGCGCTGGATACTATGAGATTTCAGAAGTCCCTTGAGCCATCTTCCTTCCTCCTCCTCCTCCTCCTCCTCCCCCCCCCCACTTAATTTATTCTTCCCTTGATGGGAGAAAACTTCCCCCTTTCTCTCACTTTTCCTCACACAGGAGGGGCCAAGGAAGGGGCTGAGGAAGGAAGGAGTGGCTCACTAGCAGCGACTTCTCCTCCAGGTTTGCAGTTGGGGCGCAGCACAATGGGAGGAGAGAAAGGAAGAAGCGGCTTGGCTCCACTCAGCGCAGTGGTGTGGGGGAAGGAAGATGTGACTTGGGGTCAGAGGGGAGGTTTAGTTCAGCTTTCCCCCTTCCCCCTGCATGCCATCTTACTCTGTGCAACTGGAAACTTAAAAGGTAGGATCGGCACGGTACCGTGTGGCTTGGCATGGTCGGGGAAGGGAAAAGGCAGCTCCAGCAGCAGCATGGTGAGCACCTGCTGAAAACAGTTGTGTGGGATTTGGAGTCCTGTGCACTCTTGCTCACCTTAGAAGGAAGGTAGCTGCTGAGGCCAGCATAATCTGGGAAGATGCATGAGGAGCACTGGGGAGAACTTCCCATCACTTACCCAGTACTGTAGAACCTATGGGGAATTGGCAGGACTCAATTTCAGGGGCCCCACTGGCGTTGGGGAATGTGCAGCACTGCATGGAGGTGACTGGGAGCAGTTGCCTCTACTTGGTGCAAGGCAGGTGGTACAAAGTGTTCAGATTCATATATTTAGAGCCAAAACTTTGCCCAGGCCTAATGTTTATCCTGCCTTTAGTCCAAGGAGCTTGTGGTGGTGGTCACAGTTCTCTTACCTGCTGCTGCCACACACACTTTATCCTTACAAACTTGTGAAATAAGTTAGTCCAAGATTGTGATTAAGCCAGGATCACCCAGGGCTGGTTGATGCATAATGGCTTATTTTTTGTTGGGATTGGTGCCACAGATGACCACTGAACTTTGCGAACAAGCAGCTTCGCCCCAGCCCCATATCTAAGAGGAGAGCAGAGGATTGCCTATGTTATGTGATGCTGGGAAGGCAGTCTCCAAAATTTAGTGCCAGCTGGAATATCTAGAAAAGAATATCTCTGTCACCTTCCTGAGCTAGGGAGGAAGCCCTGTTGGCTCCCACCTATCTGCCCTTTTCTGCAACTGCTGTCACCACAACCACTGCCTCCCTTTCCTTCTCAGGACTTAAAACCTTAGAATCAGTGGTGCTGAGTGTGCAACCTGGTTCTGCTGCCATCTCTCTTCCCAACAGCAGATATTATGTGAAGCAGTGTTGTGCACTGCATGGTGCTCTCTCTGCTTCATTTATCCCCAACTAAGAGGCAGGGATGGCCTAGTGGAGGTACCTGAAAGGAAGGTGTCGTGCATGCTTAGGGGAAGAAGTAGGAGCTGCACCAATCAGTACATGTACATGGGTGGGGGCACCCTATTATGTGACCTGCAACTGATTTCCACTAGGACATCCCTTCCTCTTAGTTGGGGAGAACACCATGCAGTGGGCAGTGTTCCACACAGCAAGAGTCTCATCCCTCTGAGGCATTAGATTTGCAGACCCCTGCCTAGCACAGTTCCAGCATTGTTGCTAAACAGTCAGTTTGCTGTTCAGAGTGTGCTTTGGGTTTGTGTGCTGCTTCCACCACTTGTGCTAACCATAGTGTGCAGTGATGTTTGAATTGAACAAACTATGGTTATTTCCATACTTCTAAGACTCAGTCAAAAGCTGCAATTTGATGCGAGTTTGATTCTGACTTTGAGGAATGCTGTGGTAGCAGTAACTATAGCTTGCTCAGTTGAGGTGTCATGGCAATTGCAGACAGGAAGTAGAGAGCGGAATTGGCATGTGTATGTGAGTGGAGGGGGGAGCCCACAGCATATACCTGACACCCACACCACAGATTGGCAATGATGTTGGAAGGAATTCAGAACTTGGGCAGGTTAATAGGATGTCTTAATTGTCAGAAGCCTTTTCAAGAAAGCATATTTATATTTTATTTTATTTTTACATTTTTATCCCGCTCTTCCTCCAAGGAGCCCAGAGCGGTGTACTATATACTCAAGTTTCTCTTTCACAACAACCCTGTGAAGTAGGTTAGGCTGAGAGAGAAGTGACTGGCCCAGAATCACCCAGCTAGTTTCATGGCTGAATGGGGATTTGGACTCGGGTCTCCCCAGTCCTAGTCCAGCACTCTAACCACTGCACCACGCTGGCTCTCCATATTGTGTTCCAGCTTTCTAGAGCTTAGATGTGAGGTGCTCTGCAATTCTGCTGATGCTTCCTTCACCTCTGTCATCCTGCACTTCTCCCTGTCTCTGAAGTTTACTTTTTTCTTGCTTCAAATTGCTATTTTTATGCGGCCAGCTCTCCTTCCTCAAACCTCACGTGTGCAAAGGCTTTTCTAGGCCAGCAAAACACTTCTTCTGGACTACTTGCTCTTGGACAGTCTAGCAGTGAGCATTGTCTCCTGCAACTGGAAATTTGCCTCTGGAGGTTCCATCCAGTTGCCATGAAGCTGTTGATGAAACCTATCCATGAATTTGACTGTTATTCTTAGAAACCACTTATAATCTATTGGCTTTGTGATTTTGTTTTGTTTGTTACTTGCTTTGCTTGATGGTCACCATGGACATTTTGGAAAAGAGGGATATAAATCCTGAAGATATATTGAACTGTTTGAAATCTGACATGAGTTTGTGCTGGAAATATACAGATTGGGGAAATGCAAGATAAAGGAGCTTCCCCAGCTTGTGGTAGGGGAAAAGCTTATTGCATACCCAGGCCCCAATAATGACAGAACACGTATAACTGGAAGAACTAGGGCCACCATTATTATTCTTGATCTATCTCTATGTATAATATCAATTATTCCCCACCATGATTTAGCCAATATTAATTGAAAACAGTAACCCAATATATTATTATTAATTCAGTTTCTATACCGCCCTTCCAAAAATTTCTCAACCCACTCCTCTCTCTTTTTTTAGACAATCCAATGACTCAGTTAATTACCCAAAATAGAATAAAACACAATCATGGTCATATATAATTTTAAGGTCAGGCATCAATTAATTAGGATCAAATGAAAATAATAAATATGGAATTAATGTAAATGGTTAAGTAACACACCTAGTTAATTATTATTGATTGATTTAACATATTTTCATTCCACCCAAAACACACATCTCGGGGCAGTTTACAACAAAGCAAACAAACAGAAAAAGTTAAAACAAATGACGACAAATTAAAACATTAGTTAAAACAAAATAAATGATACAGTAAAAGTTAAAACATAATTTAAAATTTTAAACTATGTTTTAAAACAATGTTAAAATGATTAAAACCATATTTAATTAAAAGCCTGGCTGAATAGATGTATCTTTAAAGACTTTAAAAGTTGTCAGAGATGGCAGTTGTAATAAAATAGTTTTAAGGGGACCAACTCAATGAAGGGAAGCATAAGAATAACAAAAATTACAGACCAGCCAAACGGTTTGGTGGTTTTGTTTTTGCACAGAGCTGACCTAATAAAGGAGGTAAGAAAATAAAGAATTAGGGTAGTTAACAGTACCCAGAGAAGTTTTTTGTTTTTAGATAGCACTACTCAAACCTAACCAATAATTATTTATAAAAGGATAAATAGTAACCCATTGAAGAATGATTAAACTACTTAAGAAGGGGTGAGAATTAACCAACAAACTCACTTAAGATAAAGAGAGGGTGCGGAAGTAAGGAAACGAGTACTGACGAAGAAATATTGCCAAAGCTATTAAACTGCCAAACGGTATAGGCAAAGCCCAGCAACTGAAGAAACAGCAATGTTGCAGCTGCAAGGAACGACAGCAGAGCCACCCTGTAGCCTGGGCTTGTACTTTTTGTCTGCCCGCCTCACACTGCAGCCTCTCCAAATGATGGAGCACCTACTCTCGGCAGAAAAGCACAGATCTGGATACACCTGTGCCAGTCCGGTCCGGGGGCCATACTGCCCGCCTGGCTGCTCGGCTGCTTTCCCTGTGGGCAGTGGGCAACTGCTTGCCTTGCTTCAGAAGCCAAACCCACCGCCCACTAGGCAGCCAGGTTGTCCCCACTCAGTTGCTCCCTCCTTAGGCAGCAAACTGCTCACTGCCTTCCCCTAGAGCAACTGAGAATGAGTGAAGGGAGCTGGCCGCTTAGGTAGCTGCTCCTCCACTCAAATTGGCCAGCCCCCTGCTTTGCTGTGAAGTGTGGTAGTGGGGAGCAGTCTTCTGAAGAAGTTATGTATGTTCCACATGAGAGGTGGGCATTAGGTAACTTGGGAGCTACGGATAGCTCCCGTGCTTCTCTGAAGTAGCTCTCCAGGCGTTTGGACTTGCCCCTTCTCTTCCTGCCAGTACTAAAAATCTGATTAGTTGGCTAAGGGGTGGGGGGGTGGGGGGGCATGTCTGCACAATTGTTAAGGATTGCTTTTATTTTCTTTCCCATGTATTTCTCTCCAGTTTCTTCCCCACTAAGCAGCAGCTGCTGCTGCTCTTCCTGTCCTGCAAAAAACAGAATAAAAATTAAAAAGTCTCTAGGAGTTCAGGGGTCTTGAGATTAAAATTCCTTATTCTGTCAATGTAAATTTTTGTACACGCTGCCATTCTCTGACTGGCCGCACCTCCCCTGAGCTGTTACCTCATGCTGTTGTAGCTCCCAAGGCGCTCTAAGGAAGAAAAGTCGCTCCCAGAAGCTTGAAGTCTACCCATCCCTGTTCTGCATGAAGATCTCCATGGTGCTTCATCTGCTGTTGTAACTAAGAGAATAAAATACACTCACTGGGACTTGCTTCTGTGTGAAAATATTTAGGACTAGGCTGTTAACATGGGAGGCACACTAATAATGGCCATCTTGCCACTGCAATCAAGTTTGGGAACAAAGACTATGTGGTGACTTTTTCATAAGTTGTTCCACAGGTTTCTAACACCATAGGGATATAACTGCCTTAGAAAATGTTAAAACCAAGTTGTTTATTACTTTTTACATTTCTAGACCACCCCATGCAAAGGCTCTCAGCAGTGCATGGCTGAGTTAGTTGTGCTTCTTGAGGAGTCTCCTCTTCTCTTGCTTTGTGGCACACTGACTGGTTTGTGTGAGCTTTTTTCTGGAGTTGTGAATATCTTGATGGTCCCTTACGTTTTGTAACTTGCACTCTATAGGACATAAGTATGTGTTGAGGGTCATTCTGCCTTTCTTCAATATATTGCAGACAGAGCAGGTCTGCTCCTTGTCCCCTTTATAGTAATCTGCTTAGACCAGAAGCAGGGCTGGTTGGGGCAAATACATATTTTATTAGATAACTCTATTTCTGAATAGCTTAATCTAGGCACTACAGCTAAATTTCTGGGCGACATGGCTCCAACACCTGGAATTTTTCAAGCCCTGAGAAAGAGCATTGGGGTGGGTGTGTGTGTGTGTGTGTGTGTGTGTGTGTGTGTGTGTGTGTGAAAAGGGCAGTCTTTTGGGTGGAGTGGGGGCTTTTGCACATACAACTTGGACAAAACCACTCATGAAAAGTGGGGAAGTCTCATAGTGTCCCTGATTCAGCACATGGAGCTTCAGTCAAAAGTGGAAACAGGAAATTTCTGGTACCTGTGTCAAAGTGCATAGGTTGTCTGCCATCTCTTGTAAGGTAGGCTTCTGTAATTCCGAGTGACAAAAATATCTGCTTTATCCTAACACTGTACTATGCTGTAGTGCTTTGCTTGGAATCATGGAAAGGAAGGCGTTGAGACATTCAAAGTGCAGACTTGTTTCATTCTAAGGCAGTGGTTCTCAAAGTGGGAGCCTCCAAATGTTTCTGAACTACAGAGGTTGCTGAGCTATGCTGGGGCTGATGGGAGTTGTAGTTCAGCAACATCTGGAGGCTCCCAGTTTGGGAACTACTGCTCTAAGGCCAGCATGGTGTAGTGGTTAGAGTGCTGGACTAGGACTGGGGAGACCAGAGTTCAAATCTCCATTCAGCCATGATACTTGCTGGGTGACTTTGGGCCAGTCACTTCTCTCTCAGCCTAACCTACTTCACAGGGTTGTTGTGAGGAGAAACCCAAGTATGTAGCACACCACTCTGGGCTCCTTGGAGGAAGAACGGGATATAAAATAATAATAATAATAATAATAAGGCATACACCAGCTGGGTCTCACTTTTCAAATTCAAGCAGTGGTGTAAAATGGCATTTTATTCATACTCTGTCAGGATGCCATGTTACCTGGTTGCTTGGGTGGCCCTTTGGAATCAGGAGAAGGGCGTGGCAACCCTCTTCTGAGGCTTTCGTTCCCTTTAGGGGGCAGTGGGGATGAGAAGGGCCCAGGCTGGTTGGATCCCAGTGGGGTTGAGAGGGCAAGGCAGAGAGAGCGGCAGGAAACGGCTCTAGGGAGACAACTCTAGGTTGGGTGTGGCAGGAAACAGGAAGCAAGGTCAGGAAGGGGGCGGGGCTGGAAGTTGGTTTTAAGCCCTGTCAGCTCTGCACTGGGGCATTAAAAGACAAGGCAGCTGATGATGAGGGGCTGCTTCTGAGTATGGGAGCCAGGAGTTCTCAAGGAGAGGGAACTGGCTAAATGCAGCAAGCCAGCTGGAGGACTCAAGTGACAAGCTAGCCTTCTCCCCGGCTGTTCCTGAGGCTGACCTTTGTGGGGGTGCTCCAGTCATTCTGGAGTTCAAGAAGGGCTAGGAGCCCACCTCATCCCCTGGGAGTATGACACCCACTTTGAATAAAATGTGGGTTCTAAGGCTAAAAGCAAACTAAGACTTCTTTGTCATAAATCAGGTGTCTGGAAAAGTATGGGGTGTTTTTTTTGCTAGAGGTCTGTCTTTACAAGCTGCAGTGATGGAACTATGTTGAATAATTTCCCAGTTTACACTTATACTTGCTAGACAGTTCAGGTGTGATCAGAATCAACATCCCTATAATATGGCAAAAATGCAAAATCGCAATTTGACTCAAGCAGCATAATGAAGAGAATGTACACTGATTAACCATCACCACATTAGAATCTCTCCTTAGTAAATCAGAATGCTATTATGCAGTCTGAATTTAGTTTCCAGTTAACTTATTTCTATCAAAGTAAAACTTAAACAAATAGATTTACATTCTGTGTGGCCTGTACTATGGAACAGAGTCTCTGAAATGTTTCCTCTAAACTGAATTTCTCCTTTCTGGGCTTGATCCAGAAGTCCTATGTGCAAATAGGAAGGCTCTACTGCTCACAAATGGGACAGGGAAAAAGTAAGCACCCATCCCAAACTTGAATTTTCTAATTTGAAGAGAGAGCAAGACTTAAATATTTATAGAAGGTGTATATCTGAATCAATGAGCACTTACTTTGGTGGAAGACCTTCTTAGTGAGTTGCTCTAGGACAAGAGTAGGCAAGCTTGGCTCTCGGGCCATTGTTGAACTATGACTCCCTTCATTGCCAGAGCTGGGGATGATAGGAGTCATAGTTCAACAACAGCTGGAGAGCCAAGCCTGCTCCTACTCTAGGATGTTTTCCGTAATGGTATCATGCCGCTTATGGATGAACTAGAAGTGTCAAGTTTCTATACTTATTTGTCATTTAAGAACAACCATTTTGTTTCTTCTGCAGAGAAGAAACCAGTTAATTGTAATAGCTTTTGTGCTTTAACAAAATATTCCAAACAAAAGAATGACTATCTTTATGCATTCATGTAACACCCTTACAAGATGCCCAGTGCTCACTGCTCACTGAAGAGCTTAGTCAAAAGATGGAAATTGATGCAATACAGAGGAGACAGTGGTGATGTGTGTACTGAATGAATGCCTCTTCAGTTATGCCTTCTCCAGTTATCTGATGTCATGCAGATCTTTGGCAGCAAGACTCAACAGCTTGAAATTGCCTTACAACCAGTGGCTTAAAACAAAGTATGCAGCAGAATGTAAACCAAGTAATAATAAAGGAGAAGAGATCCTTGTGTTGGGGGTAGATGGACTACTTGATATAAGTGGTGGGATTGATTGACACAGGTTATACACATATGGATGGAGAAGTTGCCTAACTGCAAAAGTTAGGTAAACATGATATAAAGAGAGCAAATTGCAGCAGGTCTGAGAGAGTCTGTGTTGTGTTACTCTTAATGATTGTGTGAGGATTGTTGTCTCTGCTGCATATCCATTGATATATTTTAATGATGGAGATTGGTCTTCTATAAAGGATGGCATTTAAATTCCTTGAAAACAATCAAAACCAATTTTATCTGGATTGTGATCCGTTGGAATCACATTATGAAGTAGAAAGTGACATCTTTTTTGCACCAAACCATTTGCGTAAAATTAGCAATAATGTAGGAAGAGTGTACCATATCTCAACCACTTGTCCTGTACTGATCAAAATCCCTGGTACTGGTAGACTTAAATGTTTAAAATAGTAATTTATACCCTAAATTGGACATTCAAGTAACTGGAAGTAGAGTTTATATTCTCTCAGTAATCTTGTAGTTCACGATTTATTCCAAAATAAATGGTTAGCAATTTTGAATTAATTTTGGAGTGTTTATTCACTCCACCAACTTGTGTATGCTCTATCCACTTGAACTTGACTGTAGAATAACTTGTATATTGTATCCAGTCTTATGGACATTTATATGGGAAGAAATGGTAGCTGAAAACAGTTTTAAAACAGGTGAGATCTCGTAAAAATCTGGGCAGTATGTGTAAAGCCATACTTTGCAAGAAGTCTGCATAGTTTGGTTAGCTGGAAAGAAGATGGAAACGTTGCTTTTGCTGGAAAGACTATGCCTGTAATTTTGGAGTAACTTTCTTCTTCTAATTTGTTAAAGGACTATAAATGAAGAGTTCACACAGATACTTATTTGCAATGCATTTTCCCAGAAATTTATGTACGTTCATCCATGCTTTCCTAACTTTGGAACAAAAAGTACCATTGTTTTCCAAAACAGATTTCTACTTCCATAACATAGTGAGTTTCAGTTTACTTTAAGTTGACAAAACGATCTTTAGCCTTTTGGCATATTAGTGTTTGCTTAAACTGAATCATTGTACATAGGCATTTGAGTAGCAGCTTGATATAAAAATAAAGCCAATAATAAATAAAGCCATTTTGTCACTGATAGTTAAAACTTCACTGAATATTGTAGCATGGAAAACTACAGTTTAAAAACAAAACTAATCTGGGCAATACTTGGGCTCTTGACAGGATAGAATAGACTGTAATTGCTGTTGTATTTGTATCTATTACGGCAATATAAACGCCAGGACTAGCCGCTTGAGAAATCACTTCTATCCAAAAGCGGTTTTAGCTTTGAATGCAGCAAAATACAGTTTCTGATGGGGTTTTTGTTTTCAGTTTTCAGAGTTTTTTTAGTGTTTCTTTTAGAGTTTTTTAGAGTAATGGGTATATGTGTGTGTGTGTGGGGGGGGGGTATATTGGGATATATTTAGCTATTCTTTGTTAGGTCCTGTAGAGGTTGTTGTAGATTCTCTCAATCTCATTGTTCTGTACAGGACAATGACAATAAAGATTTATCGTATCGTAATATGTTTAATGAAATGCACTGAGTACACATGAGCAGTAATGAGCTGCTGCCTAGTTTACTGTGCCTGGCAAATAAATACAGCAGGTGACTCCCCCACCCACCCATTGTCACTCAGTGTCCATTCAAGGAAAATAATTGTTGAACAGCAGCCTGGCATGCAAATACTAAGCATATCAAGCTTTTCTACCATCACTTTACATCCGTGCTAGGAAAAGGCTAATCTTCTTAAGTTCTGTATGTTGTGCTGCAATTTAAAGACATGGTAGTGACACTGACTCGAGGGCACAACTTTACTTTAGGAGGGTTGCAGAAAAAGGTAGCAGCTGACATGCAGACTTATATTGTGTGAGTGAAAAATATTTTGTACATACAACAGGGGAGGGGTGACTTTACCAATCCCCACTTACTTCTGCAGCCTACTGTACCTCCCAAAAATATATCCTCGGGGACTGTGAGCAGTGTTCTTATAGCAGGGATTCCCAGATGTAGTTGATTACAATTCCCATAATCCTCAGCCAGAGGCTACTTTAGCTGGAGATGCTGGAAGTTGTCAACATCTGGTGATCTTTATTACAGGGAATACTGGTTGTGGAAGGCAGACAGAGCTGCAGAAGGAAAGGGTGATTTGTGAAAATGGCTTCATCCCCTATTTGCATGTGCAAAATGTGTTTGGGTGTGTGCAAGTCTGGATGCCAGCCAGTATCCCTTGGAGTAATGGCACATTGAGTAGCCAGATATTTTTTACTTTGGTTTAAAAGACTTCTCTTTGGGGCTTGGAGAAAGTTAGAACTAGATTATGTGTGTCACAGATTAATGCATGTATTGGTGCCTAGTGGATGACGCCTGGTCTGAAACGTGAGGATTGCAGCACAGCTAACACTAGCAAATATGGTTGACACTGATACTGATCTGATGACTCTAAATGTCATTTTTGTTAAAATTTGTAGTAAACATGAATAGTCTTCTGGTAGTAAACATGAATACTCACCAAGTAAATTTTCACACAAAACATATATGTTGTGACCAGCCTCCCCTCCCTCTAAAGATTTAACCAGAAGTGAACACTTGCCTTGACTGACAGGCTGGTGAATTCCAGGGCTCAGCTAATCAGCGCACCAGGTGGGTGGGACCTAGAGAGCTTGTTGCCAAGAAGAAGGGAGTTGTTGGAAGAAGCTAGGTTGGAGGTGCACAGGAGGACATGTGGCCCTGGAGGTTGGCTGCAGGAGAGTAACTCTGCAGATCCTTGAAAGACAAGAGGGCAGGAAGCTTGAATTCTCATCAGGTGTTTGGTGAGTTCAAGGCAAGGAGTCAGGGCTTAAGGCTTCGGGAAGTTTAGCGTAGGGAAATGTTTTAGTCAGACTTTTTGTTAGGGATGTGTTATTTCTTTGTGTGTGCTTTTGCATATTCCTGAATGACAAAGGGTTAACTTCCATCACTTGTTCCCAATAGATGGGGAGTTCAGGTAGTTTCAGGTATCTGGAGGTCCATCCCCTCTCCCAGCCTAATTGGGGATCAGATCCCCAGTTCCTTCCTGTCTTTGCTCCTGGTAGGAGAGGCATCTTGGGGCTCCTGCCCCAATTATCCTTCATTCTTCTATTTTGGTGAGCTGCTCTTTTCCTTCCCACCCCCTCCCTGTGGAAAGCATTTAGGCATGGACCCTTCACAGGTGCGGGAAACGCTTACAGGCTCCCTTTCAGAGGACCCTGGAGTGGAAGAGAGGGGCAAGGTCAGACACAAAGCCAAGACCACTAAGAAGCATTGCCAGAACAGCACAGAAATAAAGGTCCCGCCATTAAAGGGCGTGAAAGAACAAGACCCAAGCACAAGGCCCCTATGCTGGCTGCTTGCCGGCAAAGTGAAATAATTTTGCTGAAGGTTGTCTGCACCAACTCAAAGGGCAGCAACCAGGACAGCTGGGGGACCACGTGCAGGCGTTCCAGTCACTTGGGTCTACTGGGGGGAAGCAGAGGCTCAGTCCCCCCACCCCCGCCTTGCAGACTCGGAAACAGTGGTGAGGTTTCTATGCGCAGGCTGCGCCCACCTCACAGCTGATCCCTCCCTGTTCCCAACCGTCTTTCATGCCTGTGCTGCAGCAGGCCACACACCAGCGGAACAGGCCACACTCTGGCCAGAGCCCACACCACTCTGCTCCCTGCCCGCCGTGGACAGTGGGGCCCTGCCGCAGGTGGTGCAGCCTCCGCAGCGAGCCCCACAGCCACTTCTGGCTTTACAGCAGCTGCACTGCCTCTGCAACTGCAGTGGACCCCCACTGCTGCTACATGCTGGCAGGTGCTGCCTGCCTACCCGGCAGGCATGGGCATGCCTGCCAACATGTGGGCACCCACATCAGTTACTGCGTTCACATCCCGGCTCGACGTATCTGCAGGATCAATCTGATTCAGGAGGGGTGCAGTGGGTGAAGCCTCAGAATCTCTCACCCTCCGATGGTCTCCCGCCTCACACACCAGCTCATATCCCCGGTGGGGCGATGGTGGTGGCAGCACATAGATAGGTCATGGCCAAATGCTTGCTCAAGCAGCGCCTGGAAGTCGTCCTCTGTTCTGCTGCCGATGAACACACGAGAGCTCATCAGACTTCGGGGGCAGAATGCAGCAACCCAGTCTCACCAGATGAGCTGCAACAGGGTGCAGCCGAGTCCTCGGGACACCACATGGTAAGTCAGTTGCTCTGGGATCAGGAATTCCCGCAGGACATGTCCGAATGGATTGGAGGAATGATGCCGGCTGAGCTGTGAGCAAGCTCACAGGAGTTTATCCGTTCTATTAGGGAGACAGTGGTGCAGGAGATACAGGCTTTGGCACAAACCACAGCACTCCAGATGCCCATCCCAGCTAGCACTCAGGAGGCATCCTGTAGAGAACCTGGATTAACAGGCTGTTGCACACAGGGTGGTGTCAACCTCCTCTGATAGTAATCTGGATGGGGCAGCCCCACCTAGGACTAGAGGTAGTAGGTGCTGCCGCTCATCGTCCGATTTGAACCCAGCTACCCCAGAGCCTGGGCATTCTTGTGTGTGCTGTGGGGACGGGACAAGGGCAGCGGAACCCTTGGGTAGATCAGTTGCAAGAACCACCCTGGCAGTGGATCTGCAGATAACCAAAAATAGCAATGAAACTGATTCAGAGGAGGGGGAGCTCTGAGGGGAAGAGGCCACAAGTTCTGCAAACCCAATTTTGCGAATATTTGCACAAGACATGTACGAGATGGTATTGGCTAAGGCCAGGAGAGCCATTATTGTGGCTTTGCCACTGGCTGAGGTACCTGCTGACAATAGCCAGCCTGCTTTTTCATGGGATGTGCTCTCCTCCCTTAGTCGTCATCAGCTGGTGGTGCTATTTCCCCCACCCCCTTCCACAAGGTTATGCTTTCATAGTGATACAGCCTTGCCTCCACTAAGCAGGTGGGCTCCTTCCCCAAGAGGTTTTATGTGTTACCTAGCGAGGTTATGGCAGAGCTCACTGTTCAAAGAGGGTGATGAACAGCTCAGGGCCTTGGAAAATAGAGCCGATGGCCTACTCCACAAGGCTTACAAGGTGGCTCCAGTTCTATTTGAGCATCAGCCTCCGCATCTATTTTCGCCAGAGCTTCCGAGTTATCGTTGAAAGACCTCCTGGCCAAGTTAGAACCCGGCCAGACAGTACTATGACAAGGGCTAAACATGCTGGCCAAGGCTGCAGCCTTTATGTTGCTCTCCGCAGGGCCTTATGGCTCAAGAACTGGCAGGTGGATGCCAAGTACAAACTCAGTTCGGCCACCATGCCTTTCATGGGGGTGGGGTGAGCTCTTCAGGGATTCACTAGAACCCGTTCTGGTGGAAACAAGGGACAAGAAGAAGGCTATGCCTTCGGGATGCAAGGACGTGTTGGCCACCCCGTAATTACAGTTATTCCTTTCGTCCCTCCAAGCAGGTCCCAAGATTTTGATACCGGAGAACCTTCCGAGTACAGGGTTGCTCTGGGTAGGGGACCAACAACCAGTAGCAAAGGGCAGGATTCCAGCAGGTGCAGCACCAGGCCACCGTGGTGGGAGCACACACTAACCGCAAACAGAACTATCTATCAGTAGGGGCAAGGTTGCAGCATTTTGTTTCCAGGTGGGCTCTCTCAACTCAGAACAAGCGGGTATTCAACACCTTGGCCATGGGATATCGCCTAGAATTGGTAGCCATCCCACGTGATCAGCTCATTGTCTCTCTTAGATCCAGGATACTGATCAAACATTGGTGGATGAAGCAGGCAAACCAGCACCTGCTTCATATCCAGGCCATAGAGCCAGTGCCATTGACAGAATTATGTCTTGGCATTTACTCCATTTTGTTCTAGGTTCTCAAGAAGGATGGAAGCTGGTGCGAAGTCTTGGACCTCAGGTGGCTCAACCAATTCATTTGCAAGAGACAGTTCCGCATGGAATCGCTTAGGTTCATCAGGGAGGCCATGGCTCCAAGTGACTTCTTGGTCTCCAAAGACCTGTCGGTGGCCTATCTCCACATCCTGATCCTGGCTGCCCACAGGTGATTCTTGAGATTTTGCTTCAACCAAAGGCACTATCAGTACAAGGTCCTTCCATTTGGCCTCTCCTCTGCACCCCATGTCTTCACAAAAATTCTATCAGCCGTCATGGCCTACATGCGGGTGGGGGCCATCTGGATATATTTGTACCTGGATGACCACCTCCGCTCGCCATCCCAGGCATTCACCAGGCAGTGCAGGTCATCCAGTCACATGGGTTCCTGGTGAACATGTCCAAGAGCAACCTTCAGTTCTCCAGGATGCTACTGCACCTGGGGGCCTGGTTCAACACTATCTCAGCAACCATCTCCCTACCCCCAGATAGGAGGAAGAAACTCTGCAGACAGATTCATCCATTCTTGCGACAAACCCAGATGGATGTCATTAGAGTTGGCTCAGCTCCTGGGATCCATGATTGCATGCATAGAGTGCCTCCCGTGGGCGAGATTGCATGCACGACCGTTACAGTGAGCGTGGCTGCCATTCCAGAATGATACCATGAACCGCACCAGCAGGATGGTTGCCCTCCCCATGCAGGTGTGACAGTCTCTACTCTGGTGGCTGTCCCTGGCGTTGACAAGGCCAAATCCCCCGAGGAAACCTGACGGTCACCATTATGACAGGCGCCAGTCCTCTTGTCCCCAGAGGAACGGCTCCACAACATCAGTTGGCTAGAGCTGAGAGCCATCAGATTGGTGCTAGTCCTGTTCACACACCTGCTACAAAGGAAGTTGATTCGGTTGGACAACATGACGGCCAAGACCCACATGAACTGCTGGTGGGGTGGAGGGGAACCAGGTCCAGGTCCCTGATGGAGGAAGCCCATCTACTCTTTCAGTGGGCTGAGAGGCACCTGGCTTCGGTCAGGGCAGAACACCCAAACAGCTCTGTGAACGTCCTGGTCGACTGGCTCAGCCGCCAGACAGTGGAGCAGTTGGAGTGGGCCCTCCACCCCGAGGTCTTCAGCCAGTTACAGTGCCTCCTGGACTACCCCCCAGGACCTATTTGTGCCCCCAAACAGCAAACTGCCACATTGCTTCATGCATTTCCAGCACCCTCTGGTGGAGGGCATGGATGCACTCACATCCCCTTGGTCACCTGGCCTCCTGCTAGCCTTCATACCAAAAGTACTGGCAAGGCTCAGCAAGAGAGGGTCAGAGGTCATATTGGTATATCTGGCCAAGGCGCCGGTGGTTTGCTGATATTCTGGCA
This sequence comes from Hemicordylus capensis, assembly GCF_027244095.1. NCBI lineage: Eukaryota > Metazoa > Chordata > Lepidosauria > Squamata > Cordylidae > Hemicordylus > Hemicordylus capensis. Next base: position 22,999,280 of record NC_069657.1, on the reverse strand, counting down.
TTGTCCATCACAGCCCTGTGGCCACTGCCACAATGTCCGGACCTCCTATTCCAGGGACCTCTGGTTCATCCAGACCTGGCGTGGCTGCAGCTGCATGCCTGGAGGTTGTGTGTGCAGCCTCAGCAGTGGTAGGGTATCCCAGAGTGGTACAAGACACTATCCTGCTCTCCTGACACTCAAGCGCTACCAGGATCTATCAGGCCACCTGGGCCGCTCTTCTGAGATGGGCGAGGAGGAATAGTATAGAGCTCCTCATTTTGGCATTGCCACAGGTCCTGGCATTCCTACAGGCTGGTCTGGACCATGGTCTACATCCCAATACCCTTAGACGTCAGGCCTCTGCCCTGTTGTCAGTGCTAGAGGTGAAGGAGAGCCAATGGCTCATCCCTTCACCCTCACATCTCTTATTTCCTGTGGGAGGGCAGTCAATGTTGCCCCACTGCCGTTCATACTTTTCTATCCTGGAACCTCAATAGGTTCTTGAATGCCCTCACCCGGGCAGCATTTGAACCCCTTGCCTCAGTGCCCCTTAAATATCTCTCCTTCCATCAAACACTATAAGATTGACTCCTTTGTCACAGAGCAGGCAGCATTTGTGCGCACGGTGCTTCAGCAGGTGGTCTAGACTTGATTCACTCCTGCCCAAATTCTTCACTGCTTTGGTATATCCCTTTGTAAGCCATGATCACCTACTTTGAGGGATTAAGAAATGGACTTCCCATGAAAGGTTCTTTCTCCTCTGAAAGAGGTCATGCAGCCTGCCCGTGCATCAGTGTATTGGTCCATCATGGAGTCAGGGAGGATCCATCCTAGCTACTTGTCAATTCTCTTTGGTACCCTGTTTGGGGTTACTCTGGCCCCTCCTGAGGCTACTTTTGGCCTCAGGGCTTACTTCTGTTCTTGCATGATAACCTATCCTTTGCATGATAACTCCCTGCTGGCTCTAGATGGATCTCCATGGAACACAGCAGGATGTAACACATGGAGCATAACAGTCAGAGTTGGTGATCTGACTCCTGAAAATGCTGGGAGAGGGGGTGGACCTCCAGATACCTAAAACTACCTGAGTTTCCTGTCTATTGGGAGCAAGTGCTTGAAGTTAACCCTTTGTAAGCCATGACCACCTACTTCAAAGGAGAAAAACTTTCATGGTAAGTCTGTTTCTTCTGGTTTTCTAGACCTCCTTAGCTCAAATTGGTGCTTTACTCGTGTGCACACTCTGGGTACTTGTAACACAGATAATGGTCCAGCAATTGTAAGAAGTCCATAATAATGGACTTCAGTATGAAATAGGCTCTGGATGAAAGGAATGCTTTGGCTCCCAGATGTACCAGAACCAGATTCATCCACCCATCTTTTCTTCCTGCTATCTGATTAAAATATATTGTCATTATTCAGAGACCCATCTAAAAAGGTGGAGAATGTATTTCCTATTTGTATTCCCTTATTAACTACATTATAATTGATGTGTGTGTTTGCCTCTGTTGTACATAAGAACAGGTCTGCTGGATCAGCATTCTGTTATCTTGTCCAGCATTCTGTTTCACACAGTGGCCCACCAGATGCCTCTGGGAAGCCCACAGGCATGCTCCTGCTGTTTCTCCTTCAACTGGTATTCAGAGGCATCTTGCCTCTGAGGCTGGAGATGGCCTATAGCCACCAGACTAGTAGCCATTGATACATGTATCATCCGTGAGTTTATCTAAGCTCTTAAAGCCATCCAGGCTGGTGGCTGTCACCACATCTTATGAAAGAGATAATTCCATAGGTTGTTTATGTGTTCTGTGAAAAAATACATTTGTTAGTTCTGAACTTCTTGGCAATCTTACTTATTTACTTATCTGTTACTTACTGGTTATTCTCCCTGCAGGTTGTCTTCTGTATAGCTGTAAAACTATGAGTTTCTGATCATATTTTAAAAAACAACACCAAATCCCAGCTCTACACTCACTCCCACAGTAAACTGTCTTCATGCTCAATGAACTCTTATTAAATTCCTGACATGCAGCTAAATGTGTTAGTGCTGTAGTATGAACAGGCAAGAAGGTGTAAGGTCTCAGCTATAAATACTTGGTTTCATTACTTGTAAGTGCTTGAGATGACATTCTCAAAAGCATCAAATCACAATCAGTGCTTCTGATCCGCTAGCAAGAGATCTAACAAAGATAGAAATTTTTCTAGCTGACAAAAAATGAACTTGCAAGGTGCAAGCCTAGGTAGAAAACATAGTGATGCTCACAGAAGGACTTTTTGCATTTTTGTGGTGCTCTTCAAAGCTGGGCTACCACTAGTGAAAGAGAAACCACTTGAATGCAAGGTGCACAGGGAGTTGCCTATTTGCATATATAAAGGATTGTACAAGAGGCTGTGCAACAATTGCAACATGTAAGCGCAAGTTTGGAACAGGCAGATTTCTTAGTGTATCGACTATGTGTTATGTACTTATGACAGCCCAGCTGCATTTCTCAGCACAAGACTAGTCTGGATGCTGCTCCTTGTTCATTACACAATATGGTACGTTTTGAAAGCAGGTTGTTCACGTGGTTTTAAGTTTTAAAACTGAAGATATGCAATCGATGAAACCTTAGAAATGAACTGGTTGGGACTTCTGGTATTTAGTGATAGGTCATTGTACAAATTTGGGAAAGGTAAGTGCTGGAGCCTATCAAAGCCCAGTAATGGTTTGATACTGAGCTAATTAGATTCATGTTGTCTTGCTATAAGAAAAATATTTCCACATAGGAGCAATGAATATTTGGCTACTTCCTGTCTCCTGAAGTCAGAACCTTGGTCAAGTGCTTATGATATTTTTACCAATGACTTTCTTTCTATATTGCAATCCTTAAAACTGTGCAAAATCCAGGAATAGGGGGAAATATCCAGGGTTCTGGTTGTTGAGAAATGTGAGGTGATGCTTCCTCTAAGGAATCTGAAATGCTTCTCAGCATCTAAAAAATTGACTTGTGTTGGTAGTCATCCAGTGCGTTGTATTGTACTATAACTCAAGTTAAGATATTTTGCCATTGCTTATTTCATGTTGAAAAGTCTATAATTTAGACCAGAGATGTCAATGTTATTTTCAAGTAACTGTTAGGATGCTGCATTGCATGTAAGTGAACTTAAATACTTTGGATAACAGCTGTCCTTACTCTGGAGCAAAGAGTCTTTGCTTTGGAGCAAAGACAACTGCAGATGATAACCATTTAAGCAAACTAATGATTTCTGTTAAGGTTATTAGATAGTCTAATTTATACATGTTGAATATAATGGCCCTGCAATAACCAGGGTGACATTTAATTAGCCACTAACTGGACTGTTGCTTTTTATAGGTTAACATTCTACTTGCAAGCACTGGCTCTTCTGGGAGGCTCTCATTTAACTGAACATGCATTCCTGACATGTTCTCATAATATGTGTATTCTGGTTCAGCTTTGATTTGCACTCCCCTTCATTATTACCGTTCTTAAAATACTGAGTAAATTCTAAATGTAATTACTAGCATGTCCAGGTTAGCTGCACATAACATTGGGCACTTCAGTTGCACTGCAGTCATGTGATCAGAGGTAAAAGGCACTAAAGAGCTAAATGGTCACAGTAGTCTCTTAATAGCAAGGATCAAATTAAAAACAGGCCTTCCATATTTTAATTAGTAAATTGGCAGCAGTTGTTCATGTGCAGTGAGAGCAAGGCAACTCCCAGTGTGATGACATGATAACCTGAGGACGTGTGCCTGAATATTAAGAGGGAAAGAGTGCTCAGTATAAAGCTGCCATTTTTTATGTCAGTCCCACACTGAGCAAAAGATCTTTCCACACAGTGTTGGCTTCTTGCTACTTCTCCATCTCTCATGATTGACCAAGTTTATCACAAAACAAAGTACAGAAGGTTTCGTTCACCCTGCTGTACAAATGAAACATTGCTGAACTCCATAGTATCGTGTTGTCTTATTAGAAGCACAGTGTGCTGTGCCTGTTGGATGGTTATGACTTCCTAGGAAGCACTTCCTCTGAAGTATATCGAGAACCAAGAAAAGGCAATTGTGCTGTGTTTGCTAATTGTGGAATTGTTTCCAGCTGGAGCCACTGTCAGAAGTTTGGTAGACACACTGTTTGGCAGACAATAGGACATGGATACCAGTCATTCTATGTTCTGTTCCATACAGCACTTTGCCCAAAGGCGGTAATCACAGGAGTTAGCTGTGCACAGTGTGTTCCGTGTTAAAAATGTTATGAAGTCAGATTGAGTTATCTCAGGTCAGTGCATTCATGAAGTGTTTTAGCACTTTGCAATAGCAATAGCAATAGCACTTACATTTATATACCGCTCTATAGCTGGAAGCTCTCTAAGCGGTTTACAATGATTTAGCATATTGCCCCCCAACATTCTGGGTACTCATTTTACCGACCTCGGAAGGATGGAAGGCTGAATCAACCTTGAGCCCCTTGGTCAGGATCGAACTTGTAACCTTCTGGTTACAGGGCAGCAGTTTTACCACTGCGCCACCAGGGGCTCATTTACCAGTAATATGGAAGGGATGCCTGTTTACTGCTTTCCTCCTCTTTCTCCAAGCCTCTAGTAAAGTTGTGCCATCGAGTCGATGTTGACTCCTGGCGACCACAGAGCCATGTGGTTTTCTTTGGTAGAATACAGGAGGGGTTTAGCATTGCCATCTCCCGTACAGTATGTGGTGATGCCTTTCAGCATCTTCCTAAATCTCCGCTGCCCGCTATAGGTACCAGCAGGGATTCAAACCGGCAATCGAACCAGCTGTCTTGCTCCCTAGGCAAGTTATCTCCCCACTGCACCAAGCCTTTAGGAGGGAGTAAGATCAAGACATTACTTGGAATTCAGTTCTTAGTGGGGAAATGTGCTGCTTTATGCAGTAAATTGGAAATGGCCAGCTGGCAGATTCAGCCTCTTAATCAATTTTATATGTAACCCGTATTCTCTACCACCTTGAATCAAGGTGCAGCAAGAAATTTGTTTGTGTTTATTTGTGAGGGAAACAAGAAAATGTTCTAAAAAAAAATAGAGGAACTTTGCACTGTCGCAGCTCTCATGGTTTTGTGCCAGTGCGTGCAGGGGCGTAGCTAGGGGAGAGGGGGCCGTGTTCATTCCTCTCTCTGGCGGTCCCCCAGAGTGAGGGAGATAATAAAGAAAATTGGGAGAGCTGGAGCTGGAGGGCCCTCAGGAGCTGGGGCCCATGTTCTTTGAACCCTTTTGCTCAATTATAGCTACGCCCCTGAGTGCGTGGGCTTCCTATGGATACTGTGGAGGGGGGAGAGTCAGTGGGCTGCTCTGTATTACCTTTTACAAGTAATATACTTAAAACAACCAGGGCTGCCTGAGACAAAGATCTTACTAAATAACGCTGCCTCTGAAAATCCTAGTCCAGGCACCACAGTCCAGTTTTTTGGTGCTATGGCTCCTTTGCACCTGGGATTTGTCAATTAGGAAGTCCTTGCTTCTAGGTGGTGCCAACTATCTTTTGGAGCTTCCTGTTAGTGAGGAGGTTGGTTTGGGTGTGGTAAAAGTCCTTAGCCCCTTAGATGACCTTCAGAAGAATAGTGGCCTTTGAATATACCAAAGCTGCCTATCCCTGTTGTAAATGACTGTAAACAAAAGCCAGACTCGGTCTTCATTTTAATTGTGTAATGTTACCATGGTTGCTCCATTCAGTAGACTTATTCTGTTGTAAAGTGTGCACGAATCAAGTTGCTAATCCTTCTTTCAATCTTTTTACAGGCTGCTGACTTGAGTAAACCAATAGATAAAAGGATATACAAAGGAACACAACCTACATGCCATGACTTCAATCATTTAACAGCCACAGCAGAAAGTGTGTCTCTACTAGTGGGCTTCTCTGCAGGCCAGGTGCAACTTATAGATCCTATTAAAAAAGAAACTAGCAAACTATTTAATGAGGAAGTAAGTAGAAGTCTTCATCTTGGTGCATGCAAACATACTTGAATTTTAGAAATTCTTCTTTATGTTGTAATTTTATTTTTCCTTTTGGAAACAGTTTACTTGAGTAAATGTAGGAGAATCACTGTGTATAGGAGAAACTTTGAATTTTATGTGTACCATGAAATAGTCTTTGGCAGAATTACACTGTAGAATATAGGTGTGTTGCTTTTCTCTTCCCCCTATTGCAACTCCCCACTCCCAGTTCACTGTCAGGAGCATTGTATGGCATGGCATACAATAATACACTCTGCCCTGATGTGCAGACATAATGCTGCTTCATCTCCTAATCTGGTAGGATTATGCATTCCTCTTTCTGGCTATCATGTGTATATATTTCTCCCCACCCACCAAATGCTTATAGTTTTGGAGCTAATTATAGTTGGCATTCCACCTTGCCACCTGTCTTTGATAACCATTGTTAAGCTCAACCCACAGTTTGCAGTCATGGTTAGAAGCAGGTTTGCAAACTATGGTTAGTGCAAATGCAATGCTAATCCCAATCCAGAAACTGGGGGGAAGCCTGCACAAGAAGGAAGAGAACCATCTTCTTTCTAACCATAATTATGAGATTACATGTGCAGAGTTAGATTTGCACTGAGACTTTGAAGGAAATCCCCCAGACCTCTGGAATTAACCTTTTACCCAGAGCATTCTCTGAAGCAGATAAATGAAGGAATATCCAATTTGATGCACATCTGTTTCACATACAGTATACAGCTGTATACACTTGTGTGCAGTTTTGGTGGAGCTTACTTTTCTTAGTTGCATGTGAACTCCTAGTTAGTTCAGGTTCTCAAGAGACACACTGTCTGAAACCAAAGAGCTCCTTTTAGGCAAGGCCTTGAGTTTGTGCTCACTTAAGGCTTCTTCAATCTCTTACATTGAACTGCGTGCTCCTGTGGCATCTTTGCAACTTTCTTCGGTTTCAGAAGTCTTTACCTTGTACTGTGGAGAGACTGCTGTTAGATGCAAGTCCAAGGAATCCTTGAAACCATGAAACTAGTGGAGCAGTTCTTCAGATCTTGGCCACTGCCTCTACAGTGATTACCTCTGAAGGAGTTTTAATCAGAAATGTAAGACAATTGTCTCCAAACTCTGCTCCCCACCCACCCTGATCTCAAGATGGAAAGCTGACTATCCACACATCAGCTTCCAAGAATGAGTTATCACGATACAATCAAAAGTGTGCCACAAATATAATGTGTTTATTTGTCTTGGTAGGTGGTAAGAAGAAGATATCATTATGCAAAGTATTGTTCCTTGTTCTAAGCAGAATATTCAGTTATAGGTCTACAGTATGGTGTCCTGGCTTTAATGCCTTATGCATAACTGTGTGTCTCTCAAGTTGCAGTTGATTTTTGCATTCTCTATTTTAACAGGTTGAGGGTTTGTGCTTGAAGTAGGTGCAGCTTTAAAAAATGGTCCCACTTGATGTTAGGATGCTGCAAAATGAGGTTTTTGGAACATCTGATAACAAAAAGGTCTCTTCTGCATCAACCTGTAAATACTTTAGCAGTTGGCTTCAGAAACTCAAGCAGATGCAGAAGAGCATACAAAATATATTTGTGTGTTTGATAGTGTCATATTTTTGACAATGTAGGACACTGTCATGTCAGTAAAAATGTTAACTGGCAAGCTAATTTAAATTCCATTGAGTTGCAGTTAATCTGGAAAGTTTTTTGCACAAGCCTCATTTGGTATAGATAGGCCTTTAACTTTCTACTGGCAGAAACATTTTGATGCCTTAAAGGCATATTCCTGAAAGAGGGTTATGGCTGCATGTGCAGAATACCGTAGGACAGGCAAGACTTGAATTGAAGTTCACTCTGTATCTACTTCATAAACTTTAGAAATATGCTACCTCTACAGAGGGTGCTAAGCTGGTCCTCAAGGTTTCTTTGGTGAGCAAGTAAAATAATAAAATCAGTGTATAGGAAGCTGCCTTGTATTCAAGCCATTGGTTCATTTAGGTCAGCACTGTTGACATGGACCAGCAGTGGCTCTTCAGGTTGTCAGACAGGTGTATTTTCCAGCAAGATCTGAAATCTATCCCAAACCTTGGATTCCAGTCTTGGTTTATTTCAAGGAAGTTAGAATAAACCAAGATTGGTTGTGATATCTGAATTGACCAGTCTTGGTTGTGTTCAACCTCAGTTGGAAGTAGAATTCTTCTAAGGCTCATGTGGGCATAGGAGGGGGAAGCATGTGTTCCCAAGACTTGGGTGCTTGTGTGGAGCTAAGGTGTAACCATGGTTCTGTGTTGCTTTGATTTTTGTAGGGTTTCCCCTATATTGTGTCTACAGTCCTGCTCCTTAGTGTGCAGTTCTTTTGCCTTACAGTTTCGCTTCCTACCTCCTTAGTTCCCATTTGTATCTGTGACTCTTTACTGTCTAGGATTCCTATATCCTGCCCTAATATATATATATGCTTATATTCTGTTTCTTGCTTCAGGAGCGTGGCTCTTGACCAAACTGTTGCCCATTCCCCTCTTCTTACAAACAAAGCATTTATGTTGGCTATAGCAACTCAATGAAGTTGTATGCTTTGCACAATTGGTCATGCTGCTCTATATCTTGTATCAAATAAGATGGAAGGACATATTTCTGGGAATGGGGTTCACATTTCATACCTTAGTGTAGCCTTTGTATCAAGAGCAGTCAGTACTAGTGAAACACCACTGCATCCTAGTTGAAGCCATCTGATACTATTCCAGAGAGGGAAGGACATGTAGCTTTATAGCTGGTCACAAGTAGCAGGTATTGCCATCTGTTTTTTCCCTTTTTTTAATTGCCATGTTTGGATGGCTTGGTATGGTAGAATAATTATAAAATCCAGTTGATATGCAATTACTGCCCCCAAACAATGAATCCATAAGCCAAATGACATTGGTTCTTCACAAGAACCAAGTAGAAGTAATTGAAGGTAGAATCAGCAACAGGAAAATCTCTATCATTTGCGGATAATTACCTTGAATGTTTGGACTTCGATTCTAGGAATACAATATTTTTTCTGTGGCTCAGGCCCCTGACTTATCCAGAGATTGGATCTCTTCCCTATCCTGGGATCAGTATCTCAGAATAATTTTAAGTCCTGCTTACTTTGTGATCACAATTACTTCTGTCTGAATAATTTTTGTTTTCTTCCTATTTTCACTTTAGTACAATAGAGCTATAATACTAGATGATCCCATTATTACCCAGATTGCACACTTTCTGGTGGATCCCTAAAGCTAGGTTTGTTTTTTCAAGGATGAATTCAGTAAGTGTCTTAAAGTTTCTTGTTCTCACTTTACATCTCTGGCAGGCCTATAGGTGAGTAGCCTTTCATCACAGAATGTAAAGCTTCCTGTGCCTAGTTCTGTTTATTTATTTATTTAGCTTAAATTATTTAAGGGAGACCTCTTATAACTTGCTACATATTTGTTTGGAGCAAGGGACATAAACTTTGTTCACAAGTAGAATTGTATATCTTAAAATACTTACAGGAAGCAAATTAGTACACACACTAATTGAAAACTGCAATGCTGAGATGGCTCTGATGTATACCTGTTTTCCTTTGTTTTTCAGAGACTAATAGACAAGACCAGAGTAACCTGTGTAAAATGGGTGCCCGGTTCAGAAAGTCTCTTCCTAGTAGCTCATTCAAGTGGCAATATGTACTTGTATAATGTGGAACACAATTGTGGTACCACAGCCCCACACTATCAGCTACTTAAACAAGGAGAGAATTTTGCAGTCCACACGTGCAAGAGTAAATCTACACGAAACCCTCTGCTTAAATGGACCGTAGGTGAGGGTGCTCTGAATGAATTTGCGTTTTCCCCAGATGGGAAATTCTTGGCATGCGTTAGCCAAGATGGCTTTCTTCGTGTATTTAACTTTGATTCGGTGGAGTTGCATGGTACAATGAAAAGCTACTTTGGAGGACTGCTGTGTGCTTGTTGGAGCCCAGATGGAAAATACATTGTAACAGGTGGAGAAGATGACTTGGTGACTGTCTGGTCTTTTGTGGACTGTCGAGTGATAGCTAGAGGCCATGGACACAAATCATGGGTCAGTGTTGTGGCCTTTGATCCATATACCACTAGTGTAGAAGAAAGCGATCCAATGGAATTTAGTGGCAGTGATGAGGATTTCCAAGACCTTCTTCATTTTGGAAGAGATAGAGCAAATAGCACACAGTCTAGGTTATCAAAAAGGAACTCTACAGACAGTCGCCCAGTAAGTGTAACATACAGGTTTGGTTCAGTAGGCCAGGATACGCAGCTATGTTTATGGGACCTAACGGAAGATATCCTCTTCCCACATCAACCCCTCTCAAGAGCAAGGACACACACAAATGTCATGAATGCCACAAGCCCACCTGCAGGAAGTGGTGGAGCTAACCCAGGAAGTAATGGAAACAGCATCACGACACCTGGAAACTCTGTACCCCCTCCTCTTCCACGGTCAAATAGCCTTCCACATTCTGCAGTCTCCAACTCTGGCAGTAAAAGCAGTGTCATGGATGGTGCCATTGCCTCTGGTGTTAGTAAGTTTGCAACCTTATCACTACATGACCGGAAGGAAAGACATCATGAAAAAGATCACAAGAGAAACCATAGTATGGGACATATATCTAGTAAGAGCAGTGACAAACTGAACCTAGTTACTAAAACCAAAACGGACCCAGCAAAAACTTTGGGAACGCCGCTCTGTCCCAGAATGGAAGATGTTCCTTTGTTAGAGCCTCTTATCTGTAAAAAGATAGCACATGAAAGACTGACTGTGTTAATTTTTCTTGAAGACTGTATAGTCACTGCTTGTCAGGAGGGATTTATTTGCACATGGGCAAGGCCTGGTAAAGTGGTAAGTTTTAATCCTTAATGCTGCATCAAAGAAGTAGAACTTGAATAGGTCGTTTTTCTCCAAACATAACTGAATGTTGATTATAAAATTTCTTTATGCTTAATGTAAAAAATTATTTCCTCAGAGCCATACTTTTGGATACTGCATGCCATATTTCTGAACAATTTGAAGTGTCTAGCTCGGGTAAAGTTCTTTTAAAATACAGTTGCCTTCCAGCCAGAGATGTGTTGTGTATCCAAAGTGTCAGTGATAGTTTTCCTATATTTTCAAAGCTATTTTTGTATAACATGATTGAGACAAATCTAAAAATCAGTTCATGAGGGTAAAACTGTAAGGGCATTCAGGACTATAATATGGTTGCAGCTAGGGTAAGCTGTTGCCTGGTGTAATATAACATGCATTTTAGACAATTGAATTTGGAACACTTGCCTGGCAGAAATCCATGACGCAGGATGTGTTCTCAATCCCCACCCCCCCAAACAAAAGGCTAGTCATAGTACTGAGAGTTTTTAATTCTCCTTCAGTGATTATCTCAAGGACAATTTGTAGTGTCTCCATTTAAAATTTAAATAAACTGGTATTAAATATGCACTGTAGTATTCTGACTTTTAGTATCAATCTCCTTCAAGCATAACTGTGTAAAGGTCATGTTAAAAAAAAAGAGAGAAACCCCCTAGTAGAATGTATCGCACTCATTTTTTTCCTTGTCACTTTTAAAGTACTTTTATGTAAAAAGTATTTTTAACTTATGCATTTTCCATTAAATCCACAGGCTTCAATGTGGCACTAGTAATGTTTTCTTTCATGCTGAAATTAGCTATTTAATTTTTAGCACCTTTATACTGATACAGTTTGGTTGATCTTTAAAGATGCATAGTAACTTGTAGTGTATGGCCAGGATACAAAAAATCCTGAGGTGGCTACTGTGGGTGCACTGGATCATTTTGCACTTGCCCTGCCAAAAGGTCACCCATGTTAGCTTAGGAACCCTTTTGATGCAGCACCAAACAAAGGCTGCGGTTCAAAGCAAAAAGTCCAATACACTTATGGAAGTGCTTTGTGCATGCACACAGGTTTCTGTGGATTCTAGCCAATGAATGGACTAGTAATGGAACCCCTTTGGCTGATGGTTGTCTTTTTGGAGACTTGGTGTTAAGCAGTCTTTTGATATCTCCTCGAATGTCAACCATAAGGTACTTGAAAGTTATCATTGGGAACTCCTGGAGTGCACAGATTACAGAAAACATATGCAAGAAGAGATCGGCATTTCTTCCAATAAAAATTAAGGCTCACTCTACAAGTGGAGTGTGCAGCTTCACAATTTCTCTAAAAGGTAAAATGAGATTTCAACACTTAAGTGAAATCCTGACAGATGTGCTAATATGTGCTATCTCTTGTACATCTCAGTTTGGATCAGCTAAATCTGGAAACAGGTGGTATTGTTGGCGGTGGGGGAGAGCAAATTCTGATAAATGATAAAACTGCATTTGTTCCTGTGTTCTAAAATCATGGAAATGTTTAACTTTACAGATATGGATTGATGAGGTAGGCTATCCATGACAGAGAATATTGCCACCCTGCTTAATCATTAGAAATTCCAAAGGAACTTAATACTGGCCTGTTAGCCACTTCAGTTTCTGCTAAGGCTCTGTAAAGGAGCTATGAACTGTACCAATTAAACACAACTTGCATTTAGTGACTGTTTGATTTGGAACACATTTCAAATATTTCAGAGATAGAGTATGCAGTATCAAAAGCTAGGATTTATGTTTGGCCAATGCGGAAATCTTTACTAAAAGGTAAGTTTCATGCTGATGCTATTCACTAGATCTCTGAAAACTAATATCGCACACTGATGTAAATGCCATATTGTTTAGGATGTGTTTACTTAGAATGGGTTTAAAATTACTACTTTTTCCTTCTTAGCAGTCAGTGGGCTCACTCAGCTGGCCTAAACTAGCAAGTTTGGTGATATGTTTACAGGGCTCTGGCCGGGGAGGTATTTGTGCCAGAAAGTTGTTAATGAGCATCTTTTTTGTTTTATAGGAGAGCACTTATTAAACTTTATACCTATTTAACAAGACTTCAAAAACACTCATGGTAACATATTTTTTCCTCCTGGGGTTATAGACTTCATACTTGTGTCTTGCCTTAGTTTAGTCCTGTAATTAAGTTGCATTCCCTTGAAAGTTCTTAAAGCTGCTTCCTACCTTGGTTGCCATTTGTCCCTGAGATTCTTAGCAGACTGCTTCCGTTGCCATTTTCCTCTGCTAAAAGTGTGACCCACCCTTTGCCAGAATATCTCAGTTGGGTAGAAGGGCCCCAAACTTCCAGCTTTAGGAAAGACTGGGCCAGAAGACACCACCAGTTCTGTAGCCTGAAACCTCACTGCTATTCAGCTAGCCATATCTTTTCCCCTTTCCCATCTCTTTTGTGTTCGATCGGTCTGGTGCAGCCAGGTTAGCAAGCGGTCTGTTCCTACAGAACAGGATTAGAATGGACACTCATTCCTTAGAAAATAAGCAGCTTTGGTCTGGCCTCTTATTTGTCTTGGCTGCAATTCCCAAACATAGTTTCAGCATTGGGATCCCATAGGGCAGAAAGATGCACTGTCAAGACAGTAAGAAGACTTACACTACAAGCCTTAGGACTTCCTGCTTAGCATTCTTGCCATGTCTTGCATTTCCTCACTATCATTTTTTCTCTCTTTCCAAGTATGATTTTAAACACGTGTTCAAATGTAAAGTACTGTGTTCCAGTACTGTAGGATGAGCCCCTGTCTCATTACAGCAAAATATTCAAACTATGCTAATTTAGGGGGAAATTGCCTATTTCTCTCAGTAATAACTTTGTGAAAATATATGCATTGAACTACTGGGAAAAGACAAAATACATAGAACATCTCTTGGCCATTGCCTTTCAATTATGTTCGGTAGAGACAGCAGGAAGATGCTTGCATTTCTTTGCAATGCTATGTTCACATCTAGACTTCTGTCAAAGGTGTTGCCTTAAATGACAGACCCTACCCAGATCATCTATATTACTACTTGTAATTTCAGGGAAATTTGCCACTTATCTCAAAAGCTCATGGTAAAAGTGGACAATTTCAGAGGAATAGCTGAGTGAAATGGCAGCATATACCCTGGCAGAGTAAATGTTACCACTTTGTACAACAAAATGCACATGAAATTCAGAATATTTATTTGAACTATATTGTACAGAAAAATCTAGATTTAAATTATAGGACATCTTTAAGTTTTCCAATAAATGGCAACTGTAGTACAGCATCATGTTTAAGTGAGCTCTGTTTTTGTTAAAGTATTTACCAGACATTTTGTGCTAAATTCTCCTTGTTGGAAAAAGTTTATTTGTTGCACAAAGTGCTGCTGTTGGGAACTACTATGTTGTTGGGAACAATCCTATGTTGTTGGACATAATTTTGAATTCAGGGATGGTTTTGAAAGAGATGGATCAGTGTTTTAATTTTGAGGTTGTCTTGGTAAAATGTAAAACACCTTGAAATATAAGCTCTGCAAACAAGTGTTTGGTGATTCCTTGAAATATTGCCATACATTGTCCATTATCAGGATGAAATAAACCAGTTTAAGAAGGTGCCCATTCAAAGAATGGGCCAATTACTTCTGTGAAGCCAGGAGAGTGTAATTGCCTTATAATGTGGGTGTCCGGATCAGGAGGGAATGATTGTTACTAAAGACTTTTCAGAAATACTTTGTTTTAAATGCTTGATCTTTTGGAACTCAGTTATGTACTTGAAAAGACTGTGTCTGCCTCCCTCCTATCACGTTCAAGTTACTAAATTTGCATTCAGAATACCTGCTGGCCTGCTTGTGTTAAGAGAGAAAACCAGCTAACTTACTGTCACATAACTTGTGTAAAGTTTAAAGAAAGATTTTTTTTCCTGAATCTATGGAATCTGTATACATGAATATGTTAAGATTCACACGTTAGGTGATACTGTACAAAATTGTAATGATATAGTGAAAAATCAGCAGTAAAATTCATATGTATTCTTTATAAACCATCTACTTTCTTGACAACTTGAATAAATTTCATAAGAGCCTTTCTAACATGACAAATTGTTAAACTAAATTGACTGTTGCAATAATAATGAAGCTTTAATAAGTATTGTTGGTATATTTATAATTTTAAAAAAATCCATGTTTGTTTCATACTGCTTATTTTTTAGCATTTTATGTCACTGTTTCAGCTGAAGAACCCTACTAAATACTTGACATTACAGAATAATTTACTGGGGTTGTCCTCTGTATACTGACGTTAAATAAAAAAAAGTGTGACTGAACTGTAAAATGTAGATAACTCAGTAGTGCTTCTCATGCCTGAAGTTTGAAATGTTGATTTGCTACAAATTGGGACTTATCTCCTATGCAGTAGGCACCTTCCTGAACAAATCGCCACTGTGAAACTGTGCTTTTGTATTTGCCGATTTATAAATAACCCTAAATTTGTGTTCAAAGTTTTGAATTTAAGATCTATTTCAAATGTTTGCTTAGTTTTTACCTCCTAATATTGACCTGTCACATAATTCATGTCCATTGGAACTGTTATAGGTACCATGTTGATTTAATTGAAATAATGTGCAGTGGGGGGTTTGATAAATTGGTGTTTCCAGATTAAATAACAGCCAATAGTAAAATTAAGATCATATTGTAAATCCATTAAAGAGCTATTGGAATGAAGAATTGATGCTTTTTGGATTCTACAGGAGCTTTTTCATTGGCCAGATTGTTTCATTAACACCATTTAGTGAAGCGCATCAGGGTTGCTAACTGAATTTGATCAATGGCACATACAGATGATCCAAAGCTAGCTCTAAACTAAATGAATGACAACCCAATGTATGTCTAGCCAGTTAATCAGGTAGACTGCCAATACTGTCAATTGTTACTGTTTGTGCTGATTGAACTAGACAGTGTTACATGTTTCCCTAAAGCAAGAGTTGAAACTTTTGAAGTAGTGGAGAGATGTCTTTCCCAGACCACTGCTCTCCAAGTTAAGCTTTAAAACGCACCTCCTGACCTTAGTTTCCGAAGTCTTTCTTTGCAGTTCTTGTCTTGTGACCCTATTCCTTTGTTTTATTAACAAATCTCCCTGCTTAGTAAAGTGGTCCAATGGGGTGAGTTTCTGAGCAAGGAATCTCTCTGGAAACACAACATGAAGAAGAAAATGCGAGGTACCTTCTGAAATGTGACAGCTGACTTTAGATGTTCTTGAAGTCTTTCCAGTCAGATCACTTTCATTTCTAGCCTGGCTTTTAATTTGTCAGAATTCCCCAGAAATGGCAAGTAACAATTATCTGTTCTGACCTGTTTGATTGCTAACTGGGTCATCCCTGGTCCACTGGGCAACTTGGAGAGCTTGCAAAGTTCTTACATTTGTCAACACATCACTAAATTTTGTGATTGTGCTTTTGAGTTGACAGACATTTGCTAAATCAAGTCTTGGCCATTATTTAGTGGGGTATCCTACTACACACACACACACACACACACACACACACACACACACACACACACACCATGGCCATATAAGGGGGCTTGTTATGACTTGTGTTATACATAAGTCTAGTTAATGTAGGATTATTCTCTTGTAGGAGTAACACATGCAATATATGGTTTACACATTGAATATGTGTAATCTGTTGTTGTTTGATTGTTTGTTGAATTTATATACTGCCTAATATAAAAATCTCTAGGTGGTATACAGTTATAGCTAGTGAGCCAACCACTATTAATGTACTTTTTAGGTTCACATCGACAGATTATGTATTGAAAATGGAAATGTGAGCAGATTCAGGGTATTGGGGGTAACTTTGTATCGTGTTCCTTCCAGATGACTTGCATTTTAAAGATTCCCAATCTTCTGTAAAAAAAAAATATATTAGCAAGTCTTGTATAGAATTGCTTCTTTCCTTGGTTGGAACCACCAAGAGAGAGAATTTTATCTTGCTATATTGGTTGCTGCTAGAGAAGGGAACCAGTAACTGGCATTATGCTTTGCCTAGAATTTTGCAGCTTTTTCAATTTAAGCTTTAGTTTGCTTATCCAAGGACTATACATCTGAACAGTGCTTCCATGTTTTTTTCATTGTATTTGAAAAGGAATAATTAACCTTGATCATAGTTGGCAAAGTAATGTCTAAGGCATGATCTGGAAGTGGAACTGCTGAATCCCTTTGAATATGCAGCAGTGTGTGTGTGAAGGGATAGATATGGCTTGTGACTGGATCATCCTAGACTTAAGCTACTGTCTACCTGAAGTGAAGCCTGCTTCTGATTCAGGAGTCTTGAGCATACCCAGTGAATATTAACTGCACTCCTTTGCTTTTGTTAGTTAAGAATGCCAGCCTTCATAGGGTAGGCTCAAGAACTGCTACTGATTATGTGCAAGAGGAAATATATTCAATACTGATGGGAAGAGAACAGTGCAGAAGGTCAACCTTAGCAGGTATGAGTGTCAGGAAGAAATGTGTGACTTGCATTTTGACTGCTAAGGAGCATAATGTGGATAAGATTTCAGTGTTCTGATTTGGACTTCATAGCAGAAGCAGGGGGAAAGATCCAGTGAAGCACCACAATGGCTTCAACTCAGAAAGCTGCAAAAGGTTAAAGTGTTATATTTGATTTTGAACCTTCCACCTAATCTGTGCTCATGCTTGCAAACTTGTACATACAGATCTGGGGGGTGACTCCTGGATGAAAATCTTTTTTGTGCAGATTGACTTAGTGAGCAGGGTATATTTAGAGTACATGTCAGAGAAGAGCTAAAATCACAGAAGCTTTTCTCCATAGTCATTCACTTATCTGCTTCCTCAGCGTTGCTGTTGGAAGCAACGATGGTGTTTGCCAAAAAGTGATCCCAGTTCTGATTTTCTTTAAGTTGATAGTAGCATGCCTATTAAGGCAGAACAGATGTTTGTGCAGGTGTTCTCCCCCACCTTCATGTTCATACTTAAATTGCAACAGTGTTTTATGTTGAGCTGTGCATTGAGAATTGATAAAGTCAAACAAAAGGCCAGGTTTTTTGCAATTCCTTAGTGGTTTGTTTCATAGACTGTTGTACTTGCCTTCCTGAAAGCAAACTTTTGCCAGGATCCACCTAATCACAGTCCATACTTGAATTAGTTACCAGTTTCAGCACGGTTAGATTGAATCTTATATATGTGTGTAGCTTGCACAATTAGAGCTTGACACTTCAGGATGGTTACTCATTGAGTGTTTGTGTATTCCACTGGGCAAACTGCCAAGCTTTTTATATCTGTTTTTAAAAAACTGGGTGAAGGCAGACTGCACATGGTCAGTATCAAGGGTGTGCACAAATCAATTTCTGCAATTCAATTTGAGGTCAGCTTGGCCAGCTGTCTTGACGAATCAGCTAAATTGATTTGGATGATTTGAGTGCCATTTTGAGAAACGTTTCCCCAGCAAAATAGGCCTCAAAATGGCACTTAAATAACCCTGAAATGGGCCCTCTGTTTTGAGGGTGATTCAGTTTGAGGTCAAATATGTTAATTGCCCCAATTTGTCCCACATTGATTCAACCTCAAATCAAGTTGCACACCCTGGTCAGTATGACTTCACTCTTGCTTCCAAAAACACATTTAGAAGGAAGGCTTATGGGAATTAAATGGGGTCCCAACTAAAAAGCAGAACTCTGAAGAGCTACCTGAAGTGCACCCATGATCCTGCAAGTGTAATGGGATCTTACTTTTTTCCTTGAGGGGGACTCCCTCAAGCTGTATTGTGCATTGTTTGTGAAATAACCCCTCCCCCCCACCACCATTCTTGTTCATATCTTGGTGGCTAGAGCCCATGTTTTTTTGCAGAAGGTCCCTTCTGCAAAAAGGGGTAATCTGTGAGAAGCATCTCCAGCTGAAAGATTTCGGGTAGCAGGGATGGAGAAGACCTTGGAGAGGCACAGCCAGTCAGAAAAGGGAGTGCTAAAGCAGACAAACTGACTTAACTTAAAGTAAGCATGCGTGTTTACACAAGTACAGAGAAAATGTATAGAACATAGTACATGGTAAGGATTACAGCATTCTGTAAGCTGGATATTTTCATAGCTTCTCAGATAGAAGCATGGCCTAGACTCTTTTGGATGCCATATTTGCAGTTTAAATTAAGATTGGTCAGAGAATAGAGTTTCAGTGCTTTGAAGCTTCCCTATGACTGACACAGAAGCAGAGCATCAAGCAAGTTCAGCAAGTATATGCACATCTACATTATTTATATAGACCACTGAATTCAGTTTTGCTTGGTGCAGAATTGTAATGGCAGCCCAGCCCATCAGAACTAAAAGTAGAATTCCCTTCTTCAGAGGCTGTATTGTAGTGCTGAGATGGAGAGAAGTGTTGTGGGGGAAGGAGACCAGATGGATCTAACTACAGAACAATCTAAACTCTTGCTGTGTTGGGCTGTTCATTTTAGCATCTATTCTGCCCAAGATCAAAATCTGGGGAAGTCTCACTCCTGCAGGAGGTACGCATAGCATATGTCAAATTTTTATGTCACATTTATTAACTACTACCTGTGGGCTTCTCAGAGACATCTGGTGGGCCGCTGTGTAAAACAGGATGTTGGACTAGATAGGCCTTGGGCCTGATCCAGCAGGGCTGTTTGTATGTTCTAATTATTGCTAATGTTTTAGCTTATTCAGAGTGGGTGCTTTCTCACAACTCCTATTGCCATTTGAATCCAGCAGTTTTTCATGTCTCCAGGACTGAGAGTTTTATGCTGGTGAGCATGGTGTGGAATAAATCTTAGTGTACCATACCTGGGACTAGCAATATTTTCTGTACCTGTAACAAGGAATGCAATCTTTGCTTTAAAAAAAAATGGCACAGAATTTTAAACAAAGAACATAGAGTCTGGTGACATTCAGTCTGAGGATGACTTCTGTTTTCAGAAGTGTAGAGTGTATTGAATGTTTGGGGCAGAGCCAATAAGAACTCCTGTAGATGGAATTATTAATTCTGTTACAATTGCTCTGGGGTCTTGAGCTTGATTGACCTTGAGTCATACCATACTGAGGTAAGAAAAAGGTCTACAAATCAGTGTATGATGGAAGATGAGTTTGCCCTATCTACACTTAAAGTGCAACAATACCATTTAAGGGTTAGGCATGCTTTTTAGTAATGTATGAAAGCATGGGGAAAGGCAAACCCAAACCTCTGTTTATTTCCTCTAAAGCCTGACTTGCCAGCCTAGATAATAACTTTGCTTCTGATTGAGAAATTATTCCTATAAATGCTCATTAAGCTATAAATCGATGACAGACCAGCTTACTTATTGAACATATGACTTGATAAAGATGAAGTCTTAATGGGTTTATCAAAGCTTGCAGTTTAAAAATACTAGCTGACATCCAGACTAATGTTACAAGCATCAAAAAACTTTCCACATGCACAACAGGGGAAGGGTGACTTTTTTTTTCTTATATCCTTCCTTCTGCAGCCACTGTGTCTCACGAAAATGTCCCCGAGGGCTGCAGAGGGAAAGAGGAATTGGCAAAAATTGCTGCCCCCTTGTGCATGTGGAATACGTTACAGCATGCATGTTAGTCTGAATGTCAGCCACTTACTGGAAATGCTGGACTGTGGGGGAATTACACATCAGATCTTGGGTGGAGTCTCTTGCTAGTGTTCCTCTCCATGGTTTGTTTGCCAGCAAGTGCATGCCCCAGTAAGGGACTGGCTTCCCTGAACTGCTGTTAAAGGTAAAGTGTGCCGTCAAGTCTATTTCAATTCCTGGCGCCCACAGAGCCCAGTGGTTGTCTTTGGTAGAATACAGGAGGGGCTTACCATTGCTTCCTCTCACACAGTCTGAGATGCCGCCTTTCAGCATCTTCCTTTATCACTGCTGCCCAATATAGTACCAGTGGGGATTCGAACTGGCAACCTGCTTGTTGGTCAAGCATTTCCCCTTTATCCCACTTAAGGTGCTACTGTTACACAGAGTCAAAACAGATGACATTGGGTTGGTTAGTCAGGTAGATCTTCAAATCAGAAGGGCTCGGTTGTGTCATTTGAAATGGCAGGGAGAAGTCTTTTCCAACCCCCAGTTCTGCACTCAAGGAAAATGCCCAATGGGTTGCAGTATTGGTCTTTGTCACTGGAATAGATCAAGTGGCTTAGAGAAACCCTCACCTTCTGTCTGAAGCATCAGGCAGGCAGATCTAATCAGAATGAGCATCTTTGCCTGGTATGATTACTCATGATTAACTTCTGCTCTTTATGGGTGCAAACTGTGTGCCTGCAAGAGCATCAGTACTTTGGGAGGAAGAGTGGCATGGGATATGTTGCCTTGACCTCCTCACAATCAAGGATGCCTGATGCAAAGATGACCTGTAGCTCCCTTTTTCCTAGTGCTTTAATATCCTAGTTTTAGAAAAATTTAAGGAGTTTGTAAGATGCAAGTTAAGACCTAACCTTGGAGCATACTCCTGTTTTTCTCTAAGCCATGTAAAAATAATCAAGAATTCTGCAATTCCTTTGACTAGCATTTGTATTTCAGCATAAACTTTCATAAACTAGAGCAAACTTTGTCAGATGTGCTAGGGTAACAATGCAGCCGATGAAACGGGGTTGTAATCCAAAAAAGCGTATGCCTCACTAAAATCTGCTCATCCCTAAAGTTCCCCAAGACCCCTGTTTTATTAGAACAGCCAAAAGCGGAATTCTAACCACATGCTAGATCTTGAGTGTTGTCTTCAACTAAGCTACCAGGTAAAGAATTAAATCATTCACCTAAGATTATTTAACAAGTTCATCTTCCAGTTGTAACTCAGAGTATGCAAGTTCACTGTGCACTGAAAGTCTGCAAACGTAACTGTTTAGAAAGCTAAATGTTGGGTTCTTTTGCTGGATTAATGTAAATTGCTTTGTTTGCAGGGTTTATTGCCATCCCAAAACCAGGCCAATTCTCCAAGTGGAACTGTAGTATAGCCATCACACTCCTGCTAGCAAATCTTTGAACACAGAACAAGAAGTAATGGCATTGGAACCAGGAGCTGCTGTTCAGCCAGCCAGAGAGCATCACAAATTCTTAAAGGCAGAGTGTAAACTTGGGAGTTATGTGAATCACATAGTGTTCTACTATATATATATATATATATATATATATATATATATATATATATATATATATATATATATATATGAGTTCTTTTTACAGCTAATATTTTTAGGCTGCTTGCCCAAAGAAGAATTTTGCTTAAAAATGCTTCTTTTGGTGTTGCAATTTAAAATAGTAAAGCTCTTTTCCTTATAGTGTAAAATAAAATGTTTCTTAAATCCAAATAAGTTTAATGGTTATATAAATTAGAACTTCACAGTTGTTGGGCTTTTTGCACTGATTTTTTTTTTTTTTTTAAACCAGAGGTGGTTAGCCTGGAATGCTCTCATGGGAAATGAAAGTCATAACTTTCTGGCTTAACAAATGTAATTCAGGAAGATGGATGCTGCAATCATAGGGTTTTTTCCTTGAAAAAAGAAATATTGTTTGCACTTAAATAGCTTAATGCTAATAGAGAATTACTTTGAAATGGGTGCTTGGACGCCCTGTAAAAGCAATGTTATGGAGAAGAGATCCTTTGTATCTATTAAACAACTTATTTTAATAATGTTTTCAACTACAATCAGATCTGTATTATATGTGTAAATAATGTAATTCAGTGGTTGGGGAGAAATCAGTCATGACACTAGTAATTTTCATCACTTAAGAAAATGATATTTCTAATTCAGAAAATACATATTAAACTATCTTGAATATGCAGTTTTGTTTACTTTCTGTTTAAATTAAATCAATTTTGATGTAAGTTTTTTGAATGGAATGTGTTTGGTGCAAACATGGGCTAATCTTGTAGAACATACTCCTTTGAATAACGCTGTGCTCAGGTCCACTAGTTATTTAATAGGGCTTGCCTTTTTATTTGGACACACTTTCATTTCCCTACACTTTATTCTGCACACAGTTCTTTTCTCAATATACTTTGCAGAACACTGCACCAGTTCTTAAAATAAGCCTGTACACTGGGGTTTTTTAAACACGTTAGGCATCTAACAGTGATATAGTATCGCCAATTTTCGTATTAGGAATGCATAGCTTAACATATTGGTTAATGCTACTAGATATTTTTAAAACATTGTATTGAAATAGATTAATACTACAGAATAATGTGCCAAAGTGTGCAGATTACCTGTTTCAAAGGGAATGATGCCTTCTGTTAGATCTATCCTCTAAGAAGGTAAACGCTGATTGATTAGTTACTATTAAACAGACTTGGCTACACTAAAGACTGGAGCATCCCATCCCATTTTTCCTTGAAGAAAATGCTCTGCTGCTGCTGGATTCTGCCGTGAGTGGGAAGTAGTCCACCCCCTCAATATCTGAAGCCCTGCCTTCTGACTATGCGCGTACCTAAATACTCTTGGCTGAAACAGGCACACAGGCTACAATCTGCAGAGCCCATTTAGGCTATGTACAACCTTCTGTGCTCACAGCAAGGCTTAGGACTTATCAGGGTCAGTTCCGGATTTCCCGGGGCCCTCGACAAACAGCCCTCTTTGGGCTCCTTCCTCTTTGGTCACCTTGTAGGTTCATGAGCCAAGCCCACAAATTTTGGGCACTGGTACCATCTCAGGGTGTGAATGCTCATAGTGCTTTCCCCCAGAGATGGAAAAAAGGTGATAGCATTGTTGCACACATTGTTGCACTTACAGCTTTCTCTGTGTTAACACCCCTTCTTTATCCCTATCCCCAAATGTTTAGGGTAAAATTGTAGTCACTTTTGCACAGAGCAATGGGGTAGGGTAACAATCAGTTGTACTCTCTCCATGGATAATCTCTGGAGGACATTTCTGCCAACTTTCTTTTCCATTCGTCTGATACCAATACAATTTTATAGCAGTTATTGTGTGTCAAAAATGTAATTCAAAATTTGGCCGCTGCAGGCCCAATGGTCAGGACAAGAAAAGCCTGAGACTGAAAGTATTGCCATGCTTTCCCCTGTTTACCATCTCTAGGGGTGTAGGCCTTGTCAAAAAATCAGTGAGCCTTCGTTCTCAACTTGTACCAACCATCTCAGCTGGCTCATGCACTGTTGGGGAATATTTGGGGGAATGGGAGAGGTGACAGTGATACTTGACTGAGAGGGTTGTTGTGTTGCTACTTCCTTGGGGGGCTGCCCCCCCCTCCCCGCCCATCACCAAACAGGAACAATCACTGAGAGATGCCTGCATTACTATAGGACTATCTCCTAGAGGCTCCTGTATCAACTAGGGCAAGTTCCGTTGTGGATGAGATAGGAGAGGTGAAGAATGTCTCTCTCAGCAGCACAAAGGACCATCAGCTGCCACTGCATAATGCTGACATAATACTAGGCCAAGAATGTGTGAGTGAGGAAAGGTCTGATGTGAGACAATGGGTACTGTATTTACCCAAATAGAAGATGACTCCTGAATTTAAGACTGGTTTCTAACATCAAAGAAGTTACTCTTCGGTTCATGTAAATACTGTAGTTAGGTTGGGGACAAGCTTGAGCACTTCCCGCGCCTGGCTCTTGTAAGATTTTCTAGTTAAACTACCAGTTGCAATGACAGCTGAACCAGCAAGCTGTTGGTTGCATTTCCTATAAACCACAGTTGCGTACAGCACATTGATTCTGGTTTGCAGAGTGCATTCACGCCAGTTTCCTTGTTTGGATATGAGGAGAAACTGTTCTTTAACAGACCACTAAACCTTATATAGAGCCAGGCAGACAAATAGGGGTGTTCAAATTCCGGTAGTTTGGATCCAGAGTGCGATGTCTGGACCAGGCCAGCATGCGCAACCGCTAGTCCTGTGGCTAGCTGGATTGTAAATGCTACAGCCAAGTCGATATATCTACATCCTATTCTCACTATATGGTTAAATCACATTTTGAATGTCAGGCTTAAGTGGGGGGAAATGGTTTGATGCAGTGTGGGAAAACTGCTATTGAAAACTACTGTGCTGTGTTTTAAGCTATATATCTAAAACAGCACTCTGGATTTTTCTCAGGACAGCTTTGATTGAGTTTCATCATACCATCTTTACATATTTCTGTGTTTGAAAAAGAGCAATAGCACTGCAAAGCTTACAAATATATAGTACTGCTTGCAATGCAATACAAATAGATCTTGGGACAAAAATCAAAAGGTCTGTGTTTCAGGGAATCCTGTTGTGGGAAGGTAAGCCAATGTACTTTTTTTTGGTTGATCATTGGTAGCATGTCAGCACAAAGGTTGCCAATTCTCCAGCACTGGCCTAGAGTTCCTAGGATTCAAACTCTTGGTGACTATTGAAAGCAATCCTGGCGATAAGCAGCCTGAGATTATGAAAAATACTGAAAAAAGTATTGTGAAAAAAATCTTTGAGAGCAGCTTCAGTCAATTGGTAACTCTAAGCCAGCACCATTAAAAAGGCAAGGGAAGGAAACTTCCAATGTACAAAAGTGTACCTGCCTTCCATCTTCAGCAGGTGCTTTGTGCCAGGTAAGTGTCTAGTTACAAGCATCCTTTTAAAATACATGTTTACATGCAGCTTTTAAAAGAACAGTTCTGAGTTCTTACAGCAAGAGGGGTTTTAAACAGAATCACTTATCATATGATCTCCCACTGCATGTAGTTCTCTCCCTGGTTCTTGAAGTGATCTGATCACTGATTATGTATTGATGGCTTCGAAAACTAGGGAGAGAAACATTTCATCAGAATGTGCTCAGAGGCTGTACAAAGTCTTCACCGAAAATAATCTCATCCTATTTGATACAGTAACCAAATTAAAAAGAGGCAGAATAAGGCAGATACAGTAAGAACAGGCTCTTCCCAATGCTCCGCCTACGGCTGGGTTCATAAGTTAAAGATGGAGGGCTGTCAATCTTCAGGATGCCTGCAAACTCATATTGCAAGAGTCTGTTTCAGACATTAATCTAGATGCGGGATTTTCAACCAGGGGTACTTTGGATTCTCGTAGGGGGTATGTAGAGCCCTTCCACCTCCCTGACTAACTTGCATGCTACACTTTTGGCTCCTAATCAATTATCTTGAGCAGAGAGATTCCTCTCCAGCAGGGGAGGGGGAGCATCCCCTTTTCCTCTCAACATGACTGGTTGGGTAGGTGCTCGGTCTCAGCCTTGCTACCCAGGGGAATGCTGGCTGATGCTCAGTGTCAGTATTGCTCTTGCTGCTAAACCTGCCAATCAGGCTGAGGAAGGACTGGGCTGAGCATGAGCATCTGGTCAGCTAATCATGTGGAGGAAGAGGGAGGCAGGGTCAGGTCAGGGGTATGCTGTGGCGCCCTGATCATGAGGCTCTTGAGGGTGGGAGAAAGGAAGCTATAGCATAGAGTTGGGGGTTGAAGAGTATTTTTTATTTCCCACCAACTTTGGTAAGATTTCCTTCTGGGTGCACAATTCTTGGCTGTCCATGTGGAGTACTTGAACTAAAGCTTTGAGATGGAAGGGGTGTACATTCTGGTTGCTGAAGAACTCTGATCCTTGTGCGAGGGGTTCCTCCCCCCGCCAACAAACACACCAAGTTCCCCTGTACACATGTATGCTATTGCATGTGTCTAATGGAATTCTTTAGAGGGCAAACATGAAAAGTTTTTTGAAATATGAATTATAATCCTTTTGGTTCTTGGCAAGTAGATCTGAAATGTATTGCTGGACACACGACGACTTTCCAATTGCTACAGGCCACCAGCATTGGGGCTTTGCTTACTGTGCTAAATATAAACATCCACACAAGAAAAGCCAAATACTATCTCCTGAATAATTAGTAAGTGAACTTGTTAATTTTTTTTGCACCCTCTGTATCATCTTTTGTTCATGGGGATGGACAGGCAGTTGTGCAGAGCTCCTCCCTTACCCCAGGAAATCCCATTCTGTTGCTCCCCTCTGGTTCCTAAAATCACCAAACTAATTTCTGCAGCAGTAAGATCTGGAAGCTGAAATCTGTCCCAGTACCACATTCTTCTACACTTGCATGCATCTGCTGAACATATATTGCCTCGCACTGAAGTACCTTTTTGTGCCTTTCAGCTCTTGCCTCTTGTGGTGTTACATTACCTTCAGCATACTGCAAACCATACAAATACTTTGCACATGTGTGTACTACCATGTTAATGTAACTTGTCAAGGCATACTTAAAGGAGCAGCAAACTTTCCCACCCCATTCTAAAAAGCAGCTGCCAGATGAGTCCCCAAAACTAAGGGACAAGGAGGAGGAACTTCAGAGGCACCAGTGCAAAGAGCGAGGGGAGGGGGGGATGCATGTGATAGCACAGGTTGCATGACTTACTGTTTTATTCAAGAGGGAAGGGGGGCGTTGAGAATATGTAATCAGCTAGCCAGGGAGGTTCAATCCTCTTGCTTCCAAAAGGCTTCAGTCTCTGATTAGCTGGCTTCAGTCTCGGCTTTTACATAATAAAAAATGTTAAATGGATATTAAGACCCTCCAACTTTCTGTGACTGTCAGAGGGAGCCTTCAGAAATCTGAAGAGTCGACGCTTGGCTGTTTTTCACAGGGTGAGTGGAGCCTGGCTCAAGGGCTTCAATCTTAATTCATTTAAAATACCAGTTGAGATTAACAGCCTTTCATGAACTTGCTATGGAAATCAGTCTGACTAGCTTCTAATATTTAGAACCCTCTGCTGTTTCTATTTCACTGGAGTTAATTAATCTCCCTGACAGCAGTATCTGCATTCTTAAAGCAGAACATCCCAGGAACTTGTGTCCAGCATTCTGCATTTGAATAAAACCATTTGCAAGGTGCTAATGGTTGTACATCATTTTCCTGATACTGCTTTAAAGTTATGTTTCACTTCTGCTTACAGCAAGAATGAAACTTTGCAGTGTCACCCAAATGCCTCTGAGTATTGTCACCACGCACAGAAGAAATACACCACTTCTGTAGTGTAAAATTTATGTGGATTTGTTTTGATTCATGCTTCCTTGAAGATGACTGGGCTTTTCTGGAAAAATTACCTCTGCAACCGTCAGTTCAAGCTTTACAAGGTAAGGTCTTGGCTATTCTTGTACCATCTGTGTGTCCCACAATTATCTGTAGACATGACTGATATTTGGTATGTGCTCCTTGTACTATCCACGAGTCTTTCTGGTTCTATGAAAGGTTTCTCACTTCTAGTTTTGTTTGGAAATCTAGTGCTTCTGCTGATATAGATGTCTACTGTCTGCAGCTGGTGTACCACTGTTGAGATCAAGGAAGATCATTAACATTTCCTCCTATAAAGAGAGTTAAGTTGTATCATTTTTAAAAAACTAAAAAGTGCACAAACATTATTTCCTTTACAGAGATATTTTGTTAAGGAAGTGGATTTAATATTGTAGGGAAGAGTGCAGTTAACTTGGATAGCACCTTGTCAACCTGTTATGTAATATGATCATTAAAAGGCCATGTTATTTTAACCAGCAATTCTGAAAAACTAGCTTTTAAAATAATGTTTCTGGAACAGTAAAGTGTGCCGTCGAGTCGGTGTCAACTCCTGGCAACCACAGAGCCATGTGGTTGTCTTTGGAGAATACAGGAGGGGTTTATTATTTTTACATTTATTTATTATTATTTTTAACATTTATATCCCGCTCTTCCTCCAAGGAGCCCAGAGCAGTGTACTACATACTTGAGTTTGTCTTTCACAACAACCCTGTGAAGTAGGTTAGGCTGAGAGAGAAGTGACTGGCCCAGAGTCACCCAGCTAGTTTCATGGCTGAATGGGGATTTGAACTCGGGTCTCCCCGGTCCTAGTCCAGCACTCACTACACCACACTGGCTGGTGCCATCTCCCATGCAGTGTGAGATGATGCCTTTCAGCATCTTCCTATATTGCTGCTGCCCTATATAGGTTGGGAAACATACCAGCGAGGATTTTAAACAGCAACCTCTGGCTTAGTAGTCAAGCCATTTCCTGCTGCACCATTAGGTGGCTGAGAACCTCCAAATTACACTTCCAAGTAGTATTGGTTCCTATAGCACAAATGCGCAATGTACTTTTTGAAATTATTCTGTATTGAACTATGTGATGACAATATGTACTTCAATTGAAATCTCATGCTTAAATGGTTCAAGTTTCCACAGTGTAAAAAAAGGGCTTGAAACGGAGCAACACCAACTTGATCCTTCCATGAATTACCTATACAGAGATATATCTGCCCACTGCAATGTAGGTAATTTCAGAAGGAAGCTTATGCTAGATTACACTTAAATTAGGTGTAACAACATAATCAAGAAGATACTAATAACTTGGGCTTTGAAACTACCAAATGACTATCAAAGACCGACTTTGATTATATCTCTACAGTCACATATACAAAAATACAAATTCAGTTTTAACATGTCATAAATAAGCACTATTTAGCATTTAATATAAAACTTATAACAACTTCCATTCCTACCAATGCAGCACAACTGAACAAGTATATGATCCACTTAAGAGAAAACAAAATTGTTGTATCTCTGAAACTTAAAAAAAAAAATCGAGTGCATTCTGAGCTACAAAAATGGCGCTTACATAGATAACTTCTAAAAAAAAATGAGTCAAGTACAAAAAGAACAGGGTAGCATCTTGCTGCAGCATTTGAGGAGATAAGGCACTATTGCTGTTGGTGTACCTTTTTGAGAATGAGGAGAGCATAAGGGATTCTGAGTCTATCAATATCCTCCACCTCTTCTTTCCAGAGCAGGCAAGTGGTACTGTTTCACAGGAGATTTAAAATCCTTCTGTTTTTCAGACTGTTGATGAGACAACAGAAGTTAAAACAGGCTGTAATTTACCTGTATAAAATTGTATGTAATCAGATAAGCAAGGCAGAATTACCTTGCGATGTGTCCCAAAATATGTTATAGGCTGCAACACCTGGAGTTGTTGGTTGCTTGCTGGTAAAGTAAAAACTGACTGAAATGTAGGATTAGAGTAAGAAGTCAAGTTGGTTACTGCAGGAATAGTCAGCTTTGGCAACTCAACTGCATAGGGAGGTCCATGAAGTCCCAGTGGATTCTTCTGGGCTCTCCTAAGAAGGTTCTTTTGAAATAAAAATACAAGTTGAATTTCCTTGCACTCCAAAGGAGGTTGTCCTCCTCTGAGATATTAGCCCACTGAGGTTAACATAACTTTGGTTAGTCATTTGGCTCTTTGCTCCCCCCGGCCCCCAAATAATCCTGTGAAGACTGGGAAGCTCTATTAGAACTGGTTCTCTTGGTTCCCTGCTAGTGGCACACTCTAGTCTGAATTGCACAGAGCTGTCTTTGAGAATGGATGCTTCACTGGCACCCCTAAAATATTACTCAAGTGTCCACTTGGAGCTTGCTTTGTGAAGTTGGTCTGGCCCTGCAGGGGGTTCAGCAGATATCACTTGATCCCTCCTCTTAACAACAACATTCTATGATAAATGTACACTTTTCCAGGTAGGATTACATGCTATCAAATGATACTTGGGATTCTGCTCACAAAATTATCCCCACAAAAAAAGTTACACAAATAACCCATTTTGGCATAACTGCCACAAAAAGTTACCTAGGCCATAAATACTGGGCTACTGTGCGAAACAAATTGTCACAGCATTCTAGCCATGGTATACTTACATGCAAAGCCTTCCTGAAGCTCCATATCTTGGTAACAAGCTGACAATATCTGGATACAGCACAAATCCATACATAATTCCTAAAATCATTTGATAAAAGAATCCCAAAGCACATTTGGCCCATAAGGAACCACTGAATCAAATCATCAATCTGATGTCAGGCTGTTTTGTTAGCAAGTCAAAGTGGCATTATTTAAATAGGTTTATTACTTAGTCTTTGATTAAAGATTACCTGCCTTTGATCCTCCTTTGAAATACGCCGCAAGCTGATACAGTCCCTTTCTAATGGGTTTTCTGCTAATCTCATTTTTCTGCGCATGGTCAAAGCTTGTTTCTCTGCCAACCTGTTCGGTGTAAAGCCAAACAAACCCCCACATATGAAACTCAACAGTACAGACTGAGAGAGTCAACTTACCATAGGAACTCCTGATTTCTTAACTTGTACTAAGAAATTATTTAAAATGCAGCTATTTGTTGCCTTTTATTTGTAAGGCCAAAAGTTCAATGCTTTAGTTGCTGTGCCATAGGCTTAGCAGAATAAGCCCATTGAGAGATGTTAGACTGACAGGTTGGAGACAGATTTCTGCTGCCACATTGCTTGTAAAGATTAGTTCATAACCAACCTAAGAGTGTCTGCTGACCTCAGCTCTCTGAAGTAAGGATGCTGTAGTGCTTCATGGGCATCTATTCTCTCATCAGGGTCATATTGTATCATTGCATACATAAGCGTTAGGCTTTTGTTGGACACATTAGGCATAAGTGGAGAGATTCCTTTTCCTCTCTTCATGGGAAAATCAAAGCTCATCACTCTTGACCTGTAATTAAATCCAGTGAAAGGAAAAATTCTTTTCAACTGACTCAAAACATTATTATTCTCTCCTCACCCCCACCAAATAAGATAGCTAATTTAGTGAGGCTTGGATATTGAAGATGCTTCTTGCTCTTCACTTGATCTCTCCAAAGTCTCACCCTTGAAAGTTGGGAAGTGATGTAAATTGAAACATCCCTTGCCCCAGCTCATTACTACAGGGTAAGAAAACTGCTGGAATAATTCCTTTTGAATCTGAAAAGGTAAGAGTAGCATGCTTCTTACAAAAAGCTTTCTGAGTGGGACTCAGTGGTAACAGAAGTGATAGGACTCCCTGTCCCAACTAACTCCCTGTTGGCTGCCGTCAAGCACAATAAAGGTGCTGTAGGTTCAACAGATATAAAGGAATTATCCTGTGCAACTCATCAAGAAAAGTGTCTCACGGCTGAGGAGATTCAAATTGCACATGCCATGCAATCCCAGTCAAAGAAGCAGCTCTTATGCTGCTGGACCCCAAAAGGTTTGCAGAAGAGAACCCCAAAACACTGTCATTTCTAAAGGAAGTGGAAAGAGAAACTATCCAGGCTGATGACTGTCTAGAGCAGGGGTTCTCAACCTTGGGTCCCCAGATGTTGATGGACTTCAACTCCCATAATCCCCAATCAAAGGCCATTTGGGCTGGGGATTATGGGAGCTGAAGTCCAATAGCATCTGGGGACCCAGGGTTGAGAATCCCTGGTCTAGAGCATCTGTTTACAAACTCTCTTCTCTTGATCCAGCTGAAGGTAATTGTTTCTGCAACCCAAAAGAATAATTTATTCTCATAAGAGTTCTAATAAAATCACAGTAGAACCATGCTAGGAATAATTGATTGGTTTTCGCAACTTGCATCTTCACAGCAGTGTGTGGGAAATCATTCTCATTAGTTGACCGACTACATTCAAAACAGTCTCACTGTCCAGTGTGTAAGCTTAAATGTAGCAGTCTTACCAGAAACAAGTTATTAGACCTCATATCTGAATGATGATAATGTTACATTTAAAATGTTTGGGATAATATTTCAAGAAATCATATCAATTTTAGTTGGTGGGGGTTCTAGTGCCTAATATTCTGTGACTCAGTGCTGAGTCACAAACTGTACTTTGAAAACTCCTGGTCTAGAGGAAATCCTGTTTGAATACCTAATAGCAGGAGGGAGGGCATGCCCTGAACTCCTGCCTGTAGGCTTCCAGCAGCATCTGGTGGACCACTGTGTGAAACAGGATTCTGGACTAGATGGGCCTTGGGTCTGATCCAGCAGGGCTGTCCTTATCTTCAGAGGTCTGTTGTACTCCATGCAGGTGGAGATGAATATGTGTTTTTAAAAAAATCAGTAAAACTTTATTTGTTAGAAGATTGTCTATCAGAAATAAAATTGCACACACCATCACCAATAGCAGCACTTATATAGCATGTCACGTGTTAAAAGACTTATTTGAGTAATCCTTACACATCCCGTAAGGAGATCCATATGTTTATATTCCCTTGCTAACTGAGCAAAGAGACACCTTTTAAAGTGGTGATTCTCTTTATTTAGCAACGGGAGAGCAACTGGCCTCCAGTGGCTGTTGCTGGTATCTGCCTTTTGTTTCTCTTTAGATTGTGAGCTCATTATTAATTAATTAATTAATTACATTTTATAACCCGCTCTTCCTCCAAGGAGCCCAGAGCAGTGTACTACAAACTTAAGTTTCTCCTCACAACAACCCTGTGAAGTAGGTTAGGCCGAGAGAGAAGTGACTGGCCCAGAGTCACCCAGCTAGTTTCATAGCTGAATGGGGATTTGAACTCGGGTCTCCCCAGTCCTAGTCCAGCACTCTAACCACTACACCACAGGGGACCCTCTTATTTCTGTATTATTTTTCTATGTAAACCGCTTTGAGAACTTGGGTTGAAGAGTGGAATATAAATATCAGTAGTAGTAGTAGTAGTGTATTATGGTAGATAGGAACACAAGGAATTTAAACTACATTATACTGAGTCAGGCCACTGGTTCATCTTGCTCAGTTTTGTCCACTGTGACTGGCAGCACCTTTCCAAGGTTTCAGGCAGGATTCTTTTCCAGTGTTGCCTGGATATGCAGCTAGGGATTGAACCCAGGACCTTCTGCATGCAAAGCAGATGCGCTATTACTGAGCTACAGAATGAAGCGGAGAGAGAGCAGCTTACCTAGGGCCACCTAATGAGTTTGTGGCAGAGGTGAGATCTGAACCAGAGCCTTGCTGGCTACGATCTTAGATGCTGCTGCTGCTATTTCTATTAGGCCTGCTCAACTTTGGCCCCCCCTCAGCTGTTTTTGGACTACAACTCCAATGATCTCCAGTCACAGTGGCCACTAGCCAGGGATTATGGGAGTTGTAGGCCAACATCTGCAGGAGGGCTGAAGCTGAACAGGCCTGATTATATGCTGCTTTTCAACAAAAGTTTGCAAAGCGGTTTAGATAGAAAAATAATAAATCTGATGATGATTCCCTGTCCCAAAAGGCTCATAACCTAAAAAAGAAACATAAGGGAGACACCAACAGCAGCCACTGGAGGGATGCTGTGCTGGGGTTGAAGAGGGCCAGCTGCTCTCCCCCTGCTAAATATAAGAGAACTAACTACTACTAAAGATTACACTAGCAAGGAGGAAGAAGAAGAGCAGCCTATGGTGCATGTGAGAGGAGGGGGATCCATGGAGAAGGAAAGAATGTGAAACCAGTGCATATCCCTTTGTTGGGCAACTGGAAGTTGCTTCCAGACCCACACTTGAGTCTTAAATAGCTGCTTTTTGTTGCACTCTTAAAAGTAAAGCTTCTAGCTCTTTTTGTTGCAGAGCTTAAAAGGAAAAGTAGATGCTGACCTTCTGAGCAATCTCATGCATTCACTATTTGTGGTGTGAACTCTGAAGTAGGTTCATGCCACAGTAAGTGTTCATTTAGGCTCAGTTTTAGCTATGAGCTAGCAAACTATGGATCCTTGATAATAAAGCATAAGCATTCTTCTAAAGAAGACAGTTTAGATAAGCTCAATTATAAATGGGAGTGCACTATTAAAATCTCATAATGTAAAATGTACTTACTGCTTGAACTTATTAAGAATCTTCTTAGGAGGGGTACCTATAATATCATGAATTTTTGATATTTGGTCCAGTTCATTAGATCCAGGAAAGAGTGGGTGGAAACTGGAAATAAAATGGGAAATGGAATTGGCAGAACTGAAAAATGAAACTATTCCCAGGAGAGAAATTCTATATTTTTTAAACTGAGAAAAGTTGTTCATTCTTGAAATTGTGTTGTCCAGCTGCCACTTTTTAAATAATAATCAAAAACAGTGCTGCTGGTATTGGTAATCTTATTTGCACTGAAGATTGAGGGGATAACAAGAAATAACGTGCAAACTTATCCCCAGCCACAATGGCAAAAGGCTCCTGGGTCTGGGGATGATGGGAGTTGAAATCCCACAACATCTGGAGACCCAAGTTTGAGAACCCCTGTGGTAACTAGGCTAGAACAATGCTGTTAATTGTCCCTGTCCCCACCCGTCCCATTCTGCTTTTCCCTCAGCAGTTAAAAGCCACAAAGAAGACTATCAGTCACTAGTGTGACTGAATGTGGACTCTAAATAAGTCAGGCCATTCCTTTTTAAATATACTTTCTTTCCTCCTTAGCCAGTGATGGAGCATCTAGTGCTAAGGGCCACAACTCCAAATTCAACTGAATTTCTATCCTGCCTTTCTTCTGTGGCACTCAAGACAACATACATGGAGTTCCTAGGCGGTCCCCTATCCTGGCACTGACCCAACTCAGACCTGCTTAGCTTCAGCAAGGTGGTTGTATTGTGTGCTTTCAGACAAGGCCCTGGCTCCTTGGAAGTGCAGCTACCCCATGATGCATCACAAATTCCCTTGAGTTCCAAAAGTGGACTTCTATGCCAGACAAAAATGTGCTGTTTAATTTGGCTTGGGGTGAGGGGATGAAGTGACCTTATCAAGTCAGGCCATAATTCCCTCTAGCGCACTGTTGTTGACTGCCTGGCGACAGACCTCCAAAGTGAGAGAAGTCTTTCTTGGACCTATGATCCAAGATGGTGGGATGCCAGGGATTAAATCTGGGACCTTCTGCATACAATGTGTGTGCAGGTGGCACCACAGAAAAGATGTCCATGACCATCCTGTACCTTCTGCACAAGCTGAATTGTGCAGGTGAATTTCGCTGTGTTCAGGTAAACTAGATCATCTCTTCCTTTCTGGCAAACGTACCTTGCAATTTCATAGAACACACAGCCAGCACTCCACATATCCATTTTGTAACTATAGTAGCCATCCGTGAGAAGACATTCGGGTGCCCTGTACCAGCGGGTAGAGATATATTCTGTGTAGGGCTGTTTGGAATGTGTACTCCTACAGGATCCAAAATCTCCTAGTTTCAGAAGATCCTGCTGCAATAAGATAGTGGTGCATCTCAAATAGGAAGGTAATTCAAATATTGCTTCCCCACCCCCGCCCTTAGCCCACTGGCAATCTTTCTAAAATACTGAACTAGACACTTCAACTTCTGCGTCTCTTCTGAAAAGAGAAGGGAAATCAGATCCATTCCTTTTTGTAGTGCTTGGGCCTGGCAGAAAACTCAAGGCCATGGCATTGTGTGCACTGGGTCGGTGGGCCCTGGAAGATGCATACCAGTGAAGTCTATATAGGCTTCAGTATTAACACTTCAGGGACACACACACACACACACACACACACCCCGCTCCATGAGCAAAAATTGCTTTTGCTTTTTTCAACAGCAAAAAAACCCCAAGTTAGTAGCTTTGAAAGGTGAGTAAAAACCAAACCAGATTCTCTTTTATTAAGCAACTTGCTACCCTTTGGTCAGCACCTAGTTAGAAAAGAGATGTTCTATTTAGGCAAAGGGAGCATCTGACACTAGTGAGGAAGCTATTCCGGAGAATTTACTTTCACTAGGAGCAAAGTGTGCTTCTCAATCAGGTGTGGGCAAACTTGGCCCTCCAGCTGTTTTTGGACTACAACTCCCATCATCTCCAGCCACTGTGATTAATAGTCAGGGATCGTGGGAGGTAGTTCAGCAGTAGCTGGAGGGCCAAGTTTGCCCAGCCCTGTTCTAAATCCAAGCTTGGAACAAGAATTAATAGTCCCTGTGTTTTTTAAACCAATTCAGTGCTACTATTCATGAGAACGCGTTGGAATGGAAGCCTCCTCTTGTACTATAGTATTACCCAAGATTGCTTACCTTTATTAATATGTTTTCTGGTTTCACATCTCTGTGAAATATTCCATTTCTGCATCAAGAGAAGAATGCAGGGGAAGGTAAGTGTTTATACACCAAGGCTGAGAGCCAATTAGGGGTTTTCAGTCTTCTCCCACCTCCATCCCAACATAGTTCCTTGTGCCCCTCCTGAACACCCATCTCTAAAGGTCTGGGGATTTTCCATAGGAACATAGGAAGCTGCCATATACTGAGTCAGACCATTGGTTCATCTAACTCAGTATTGCTTGCATATACTAGCAGCGGCTTCTCGAAGGCTGCAGGCTGGAGTCTCTCTCAGCCCTAGCTTGGAGATGCCAGGGAGGGAACTTGGAACATTCTGCATGCAGATGCTCTTCCCAGAGCAGCCCCATCCCCTAAGGGGAATATCTTACCGTGCTCACGCAGGTAGTCTCCCGTTCAAATGCAAAGCAGGATAGACCCTGCTTAGCAAAGGGGACAATTCCTGCTTGCTACCACAAGAGCAGTGTGGCTGGAGGCTGCAGCTGAAAGGGAAGAGTCCACAGCCCTTCTGTGCATGAGCAGAAGCGGCTTGGCGAGATGCATGGAATCCCAGCCCAAGTAAATCACCAAATGGCATGTTCGCAAAAATGTCTGTCTTACCTGTGCATGTGATCAAGAGACTTGCATAACTGGTACATATAATGCATTATTCTCTTTTCGGGCAGTGGCTTTTTCCTCCCTGGAATGTGGAATAGTCAAATCAAAATGTGGTACAACTTTAATGCAAAAATCACCTTTTGAGGAGGAGAACTTGCAGTCATTTCTGCCAGTTATGGGCTACCTGTGAACTATGGTAGTGCTGTGTGTGCATGTTTTCCACAGTGGTGAAGTGGAACGGCTTCATACTGGGCTGCTGCAAACACAACAGTGGCTCCCTCTTAAGCCCAGTGCTAGCATCAGGAATGCATGTTCCCTCCTCGCACCCCTTTCCCTCTTGAGAGCAAGTTCTCCTATTCTGCCTTAACTTTGCAGCTTGGGGGTGCTTCTGGACCCAATTATTTATTTATTTATATTTTTATACCGCCTGATATGTAAACCTCTAGGTGATGTACAAATTTTAATATTAAAAATCACAACTTAAAACACAATAAAAACAATATAAAACAAATAATGAAAATACTACTTAAAAGCTTGTGAGAACAGGGAAGTCTTGAGGGTCTTCCTGAAAACAAACAGAGGAGGAGATGCTCTTATTTCAGCAGGGAGCATAATCCAAAGCCCTGGGGCAGCCACAGAGAAAGCCTGGTCCTGAGTCACCTCCAACGTTGTCCTTGGAGGCACAAGTGGCAGCAGTGTGCAGGTGTGCCTTTTAGCAGCTACAGCCGATGCAGCAGCTGTGCCCCTATTTGCGGAAGTCAGACCTGACTTGAAGTCCACTGGTAACATCCAGACTGGATTACTGTAATGTGCTTTATATGGGGCTGCCGTTGAAGACAGTTCCAAAGCTTCCATTAGTCTAGAAAGCTGCCTCAAGAATGCTTGTGGGTGCTATTTGGTTCTTGAGTATTATACCCATCCTGAGGCAGCTTCACTGGCTGCCACAGGGGTGCACGTAGGTAACTGTGGCACCCAGACTGCCCCTGCCGTGAGGTCCCCCTGCAGCCACCCTGCACCTGCCACGCTGAACCTCTGGTCCCCCCCCCCCGTAATTTCAGCCACCATATGTGCGGCTGAGGGGTGAGCCGAGCAGGCCTCTCCCCCCCCACCCCCCCGCGGCAAATGGAGCGACTGCTGGGCCTGTCCATCAGGCCCAGCAGTTCTTGATAACTGCGAGGCGCTCCAGTGCACCTGCACAGTTGAAATAGATCATCGCAAGCCATGACGTCACGGGCTTGCAATGATCTGTTTCAACTGCACAGGCACACTGGAGTGCCTCGGAGTAATCAATAACTGCTGGACCAGATGGACAGGCCCAGTGGTCGCTCTGTTAGTTGCTGCGGTGGGGGGGGCCCTGCTCCGCTCATCCTCAGCCACACATGGGGCGTCAAATGCGGGGGGGGGGCAGAGGTTTGGCATGGCTGCAGGAGGGCCCCCTTGGCCATTTGGAGCCCCCCCAGACCTTGGAGGACATGGACCGGGCCCCCAAGGTCTGAAGGTAAGAGCATCTCTGGGCTGTCAGTCTGCTTCCAGGTCAGATTCAAAGCGCTGGTTTTGACCTTTAAAAGCCCTGCACAGCTTGGGGCAAGGGATCTGTCTGACCTCCTCATCCCATATGAATCTGCCAGGGCTCTTCACTCATCATCTCAAGACTTGAGGGGGTTAGGGTGTACTTACAACTCTAGCTATTTTTCCCCTGCCGGCACACCTGTTTTGTAAAGCATTTGGGGCGGCAGGGTACCACCCTGTCGCCCTTCCCTCATTCCTCGCCAAAAGGCTTCAGAAAGCCTGACTGCGCGCGTGTTGCGTCTGCTTGTTGCGTGCATGCGTATGTCTTGTGCGTGCACACACGTCTGACTAGGCACGCACATGACGTGCAGATGTTGGGTGCGAGAACAGGAAGTCTGGATCCCCAAAGCTGGTTCCCAATCTCTCAATTAAGAGAGCCACAGTTCTTTGTCGATCAGCCCACTGCAGGTAGTCTATATTTGGAATAATTTTATCAGAGATATTCACAATCTTGTAGAAATGTGTCAGACATCCAAATGGCATTCATTTATTTATCGTGTTTATACAACGCCATAACTTCCGTCTCTGCATGGTTTACAACATAAAACAAGTTAAAACAGAAATAAAAACCTTAAAACAAATTTAAAATCACAGTCTAGTTAAAGACTTATAAAATGTTGTCAGGGTTGGGGAGGCTCTTATTTCAGCAAGGAGCACATTCCTGAGTCTCAGGGTGGCATCTCTGTGTAGCCACCAGATGAGCCGGTGGCAACTGCAGACAGTCATTTGTATGTATCTCAAGAAGTGAACACAGCTGGCATCAGCCAAAGCTAACGGAAAGCACCTCTGGCCACTGCCTCAACCTGAGGCACCAGGGAGAGGCTTGGATCCAGAAGCACCTGCCAGATTGCACAACTCTTCCTTCTGGGGAAGTGTGACCCCATTCAGAACCAGTAGATCAAAATTGTCTCCCAAGTTCTGACTCTGCACAATCAGTACCTTGGTCATATCTGGATTCATTTGCCATTCGTTACCCCTCATTCATCCCATTACTGCCTTTGAGCAGGCATTAAGGGAGATTATGCCTTCTCCTGATGATGCTGACATGGAGAAATAGATTTGGGTGACGTCAGCATACTGATAACATCCTGCACCAAATATCCTGATGATCTCTCCCAGAGGTTTCGCGTAGATGTTAAAAAGCATTGGAAACAATATGGAGCCACTTCAGCCCCCGTAGTTCTTCCATATACCAAGGGGGCAATTTCGAAGTGGGTCAGAGAGGATGCTTAGGAGCAATTCCGTCAACTGCCCTCATGGATTTGCTGTTCCAATTCTCCACCAGGGCATCAACAGAATCACCAGCACAGCCAACACTAAATCTTTCTAAGGCTTCTTGTAATCCTATTGGATCCAATAACCTTCTCAGGTGGACCAACCTAACAGGCCCCTCACCCCCTGCAGAGGTGGGATGTGATTGTGAATTCAACCTTATCCATATGGTGGTCCATCCACACCAATGGGGAAATCACAGGAGTCTCCACCCACAGAACACCACCCTTATCAGTATAAAAGACAGTTTGCATTTGCTGTTCTGGGTCTTGAACCCCCAGGTTATATTTCTTCAGCAAGAGCATGAAATTTTAATTTATAGCCTATCGTACCCAAAAGACTGGATAAGTCAGAAGGAGAATGGGGAGGTAGTACTTCTAAAGAATTAAATAATCAAGGTCAATGGAGGTTTTTTTGCATATAGAAGGTCTTTGGCTTCATTTCTGGTATCTCTAGCGGAGGCTGGGAAAAGCCCCTATCCAAAACACTGAAGAGCTGCTGCCAGTCAGTGTAGAGAATATTCAGCTAGATGGAACAGTAGTCTGACTTGATAAAAAGCAGCTTCCTTTTTTGTTCTTAAAAAGAACAAATTTTAAATTCCTAGCTTTATTCCAGTTTAAATGTGTTTTCCAAAAGCAGCTCAAAGAAGATTATCTAGCAGAATTGCCAGTGGAGAAAGGAAACTGACTGTAGCCTACACCTATCCTATCTAAGGCATTGCAAAAGACTCTGTAAACATTGAAACGTGCCTAAGACAACCTATTTTTGTAATCTACTAAATATTCTTAACTGTATCTAAAAAAGTTAGAAAGCCTCAGATAGAAGCAGTCTGCAGTACTTGAATGAAACTGGTTTTTTAGTCTTTTAACAAGCCTCTCTGAGTTGGTTTTTAACTCAGGAAAAGTGGGAGCCAAAGGGGAAGATCTTTCTCTGATGCTAACACTTCCACAGACGTTCAACAGCTATTAGTTTACTCATCCCGTGTAAGCTTACGTGTGGAAGGTTATTTATTTATTTATTTATTTATTTGCCCAATACCCAGTTACAGAGAGGGATCTTGGATTACAGCACCCAATCCACTGGTCTGGTTCTCTGCAAGTTTTAGGGTGCTTAGTGGCAGCATTTTGAAATTACCAATAATACAGAAGAGTTTTAGGAGAAGCCTAGCCAGGCAGCTCAGCAGGGATGATGCAGCATTTCTTTCGTTCATGTGATCTTGCTCTGAGTCAAAGCTTTAATCTGCTACAAGCTATCTGAGAGGATTGGTGTGAATTCACTCAATGATTTAACTATGTTTTCTGTTTTTACATCACTGTCCCTGGTGCAATGTAATTGATGCTCAGCAGTAAAAATTAATGATTATTAAGCCTTCTAAGGTGAGCAGAACCTCACTCTCAACTATTTAAAAGGAAGAGAGATAGATGCAAGAAGACCTTTGTGCATCTCCAAATGAGCCACAAATGAATGGAACCCAGCTGTCAGGCCTTGCTAAGATAATTTATGTTATGAAAAGTACCATAGATCCCATCCTACTATTGTCACTACATTTGCAGACACTTCCAGAATATTCATCATGTAAATATCAATGTTCCAGTTACTATTTTCAGAAATACAATAGCATTAATTTCTCAGATAAGTGCCTTCTAGATGACTAAATATGCCTTCTTAGTAGCTGTGCACCTGTTGCAATTAGAAAGCCATTTCATCCAAATTATTGCTTCTAAACATTGATTGTACAATGTGTGATTTATATTTTTTCTCCCTTGCTTTGATCATTTAATTTGTGGGTAGCTTGCAAACTCAGTGAAACATTCCAGTCCT
The DNA here is from genome assembly GCF_027244095.1 of Hemicordylus capensis. NCBI lineage: Eukaryota > Metazoa > Chordata > Lepidosauria > Squamata > Cordylidae > Hemicordylus > Hemicordylus capensis. Next base: position 22,957,441 of record NC_069657.1, on the reverse strand, counting down.
GACAATGTCATTCAAAAACAACACTACAAAAGAATACCATGCAGCTGTAGAGCTGTATTCAGGAACTCTTTCAAACAGATCCAACAAAGTGTTTCAGTTGGGCCCGCAGTGTCAATAGCTGTCTCAGAAGGGTTGTTGAAGGAAGCTGACCTCTCCAAAGATCTTGCCAAACTAAGGGCTGATTCACAGATGAATGCAGATACTTGACTACACAGAATATGGCTACACATTCAGCTTTTACTGGTAACTAAAATAACTTGGCTGAAAAGTGCTACATCTGAGATGACATCAGATTATAATTTTAAAAAATCTTAGTATGTCATGGCCCACACACACAACTACTAGATGTGGCAGCTATCACATGATGAACATACATGTTGGAACTACTCCCTATGAAATGGCAACTCTGAAACAGAACTTCAGCTTGCAAAGCCCATTACTCCTAACCATTTAGAAGACAAGAAACCTACCCCCTCTAAGCACAAAGAGCATCTAAGCACTTGTAAGAACAAAGTGCAGGTTTTTTATGATTTAAAAGGCTTATATCCCACGTCTCTCCACTTGGCATCAAAATGTACAACTGTACCAAGTGACCCAGAAGGTACACTACTATACCACCTAACATAATAATAGCCCTATCAGGACCAAGGCCTATTGAGTCCAGCATCCTGTTACCCAAAGTGGCCCAACAGATGCCTCTGGGAAGCCCCAGACAAGAGATGAAGGCATGCCTTCTTTTCTGCTGTTGATGCCATGCAACTAGTATTTAAAGGCATCTTGCCTCTGAGCCTGGGGGTAGATTTTGTCCAAATTTGGGGGAGGGCATGGGGAGGGGCTCCTTAAATGCTTTCCTGCTCCCCCCGAGTTGCACTGAGCCCCAGAATGCCCCCAAATCGGCGGGAAATCGCTGGGTTTTTTTCTTTCATCCTTAAATGGAACCATTTTGAGAATCCGAGAAACAAAAAAAGCATCCAAAAATGACCTCTGCGGTCATTTCTGGCCACCCCCGAACCACAGATATGCAAGGCTGATGTGTTTTCTCCCGCCCCCCTGCCCCCGCTGCGTATGCAGAGGTTGGGGTGTCTTTCTCCTAAGATAACAAGGTTTCCCTGTACCTTTAGACAAGCATTTTTCGTCAGTCATAATATATAGAAATTTCTCCTCTGAACTCCCAAATCTATCTTTGTTTTCATGTACTAGGAAGGAAACCACAGGTACTTGTAACAACAACAACAAAAGTACTATGAATGCCTGCAGAAAGCTTTTCTGCAACCACTAGGATGCAACATTGATGTTCAATTTTTTTTAATAATATCCTCATCATTTTCAGCCAGACCTGATTTTTTCCATAAACAGGTAAGCAGTTTCTAAAGAGAAGACTTTTACCATTGCTATACTCTACATACCTTTGATCAGTTCATAAACGTTCATGTCCATAAGTTCACATATTAATGCAACCGCACCAGCTTTCTTGTCACTAAAAGTAAAAAAATTTAAAAAATTACCTACATGGCAGAAAGCTGCTCTCCAAGAAGAAAACTAATCTGTGTAATCATGGGACTGGAAGTGTATTAATTCTGCAATAGTTTTCATATTTTCAGGGTTTTTTTTTTAAAATCAGCCTTGATAAGTGTTTCAGTTCATGTGAAATAAAACCCAAAAAAGCAAGAAAACAGAAAAGAACACTCATAAAAGGAGTCAAGAAGCCTGTTGGATCCAATCTAACTTGCAGTTTGCTTATTTGGACATTTGTCCCATTGGGGATTCTGTACAGAGAGTGGGGGAGGAGTCAGAAAGGAAAAGGGAAGGGAAGGAGAAAGTGGAGCGGTTGCTGAATAAACCTTTTAGTTAAATCCGCTTAAGATTTACTTGTGTGTATCAGGGAAGCAGCTATAAAACATTTGGCGATGAGATTTTGAACTAGCTAAGCGTGTGAGCCTGCAAAGCGTGTGACTGTGCCTGCGACTTCCTTGCATCACTGCAGTCCTGCAGTCCTGAATTGCTGCTGCTGACTGTTTCTCCAGCTTCCTGACCAGCACAGCCCCTGAAGGTACCTTTTCCTCATTGATCAAAGGATGTCCACAGCAGCATGGCTCAGATCTCACCGCCACCTTTTTTCTGATCCACCTCAGCAGAAGCTGCTCTTCCCTAGAAACAACGGAGGCCCTATTTCTACAATTGCCACCTCACGATACAGAGCCCTGATTTTACTCCAGCTGAGCAAAAGGCTATTTTGCTTCACTGCCTGGGCCCTGAAGGCCAGAGTATATCTAATCATTTGCCCATCCTGCCACCTTGGAAGGGGATGTCAATCAGTGGCACACTTAGGCACCCTGGACCGCCCCATCGTGAGGCCCGCCACAAGCCCTCCTTTCCACCGCTGCCGAGAGCCGGAACTGCCAATACTCTAACCACCATGTGCATGGGTGAGGGGTGAGGTGAACAGGCCTCCCCCCTGGTGCAGGTGGAGCAGGAGCGGCCGCTGAGCCTGACTGTACGGCTCAGAGGCCTCCGAGAACTGCAAGCTGCTCTGGTGCACCTGCACAGTTAGAACAGAGTGTTGCAAGCTTGTGACATCATGGGCTTGCAGCTCTCTATTCTATCTGCCCAGGCGCACCAGAATGCCTCACAGTTCTTGGAGGCCGCTGAGCTGGACAGTCAGGCTCAGTGGCCACTCCTGCTTTGCCTGCTGCCATCATGGGTGGGGAGGCCTGCTCACCTCACACACACACACCCCGCCACCCACACACATGGCGGCTAGAATGTCAGTGGTTCGGCCTTGTGGCAGCGGCAAACATAATGGCTTGTGGCAGTGGCAGGAAGCCCCCCCCCCACCGGGCTTTGGTGGCCATGGGCTGGGGCCCCAAGGTCCAGGGTAAGTGCGCTTCTGATGCCAGTTCTTAGGAAGCTGCTCTTCAAGCCTTAGATGATCATTTTCACCCTACTTTGAATGTGATTGCTGAACATTACAAGTTCAATTCTAGGTCCCAAATGCCTGGTGAATCTATCAATCAGTATATCACAGCATTGCGTACCTTAAGTGTAACCTGTGAGTTTGCCAGCTTTACTGACCAATCAGGGATCAGATTGTTATGAAAACAAACTGCGTGAAAAACTGCTATTGGAGAAGAAACATACCTTGGATAAAGTTATAGAAATGGCTAGGGAGGTGGAAAATGCTCTTCACTGTGCCAAATCGCTCTCTTTGGTACCCCAAATCCAACCTCCTGAAATCCAGGCTGTTCAGTCTAAATCCTTCCAAACCCAATCTTCTCATACGGTACTTCCCCAGAAGGTGGCAGCATAAGAAAGGAGGAGCTACTACTGCTACCGATGCGGAGACTCTGCCCACAAAGTCAATTTTGCTCACTGTCCTGCATGGAAGGTCACTTGCAACAGATGCAAAAAAGGGGGCACTTTGCTAAGGTTTGCAATTATGCTGTCCACTCCATTACTGATTCACCATATGATAAGGATGAGGTAGCTGAACTACTTCCTGGCAGCATTTTAAGTGTGACAGAGTCAGAGCCTGCTTCTCCATATTGTCAAGTTAAATTTAATGGCCATGAAGTGCGGATGCTGGCTGATTCTGGGTCTCCACACACTATCATTTCCCATTTACTTTACAAGAAACTCCTCACTACATCTGATCTGCACATGCAGCCTTCAGACATGCACCCATGAGGATCTGGAGGTCCCTCTATTGCCATAAATGGATACTCACTGCTGTCCTGGAATACAAAGGATGTACTGCAGGAGGGAAAATGTATGTGTCACAAAAAGGAGTCTCAATATTGAGTTGGAAATATCAGAAAGATCTACGGATAGTGTTAGACCCAAATAACATGGAACCTGTATTACAGATGATGGAGCATCCATATGCTGATATGATTGCTGGTTTCTCTGACCTTTTTGCTGATGCTCCTGGCACTGCCATACATTTCAAACATAAAATTCAGATGAAAGCAAATGCAATACCTGTACAACACAAAATGAGGAATGTACCTATAGCATTGTGCCAACCACTTAGAAAGAGGCTCTTAAGACTACAGCATGCTGATGTCATAGAACCTGTTGATTCATCAGAATGGATCTCTCCCATTGTTCTTGTGCAGAAATCAAATGGTCTACTTTGAATGTGCTTGATTTAAGAGATGTGAGCTCCAACATGGTAATGGATTGCCATCTATTACTCAGTATCAATGAAATGCTGCTTACTTCGAAAGGGGGCTTGGTGTTCACAACTTTGGACTTGCCTTCAGTCAAATGCCTCTGCTCAAAAGTTCTTGCAAATACACAGCCTTCATTACCCCAGAGGGTCTTTTTCAATACAAAAGACTGCCCTTTGGATTAGCCTCTGCAGCTTCCCTATTTCGACAAATGAGGCATGCAGTGTTTGGGACTATGGATGGCATCACTTTCAGGAAGACCTTGTAGTGTATGGCAAAACCATTAAGAAGCATGATGCTAAACTGACAGAAGTCTTAAGAAAACTGACAACAAGGATTTACTATCTCTGCAAGAAATGTCAGTTTTGCACACATTCAATGATGTACTTGGAATATCTCAGAGTGGTGTACATCCCAAAATCGACTTGGTGGAAGCTATTTAGGAAGCACAAGAGCCACACAACAAGGATGCACTTTGGTCATTTTTAGGACTCTGTATTACTCTAAATTTGTTAGACAGTTTGCCTCAAAAGTTATTCCGTTGTGTCTTCTTTTTAAAAAAGAATGTAGCATTTAACTGGGATGCATCCTGCAAAGCTAATTTTCAGACTATCAAATCAGCTATTGTTGAAAGCCCTGCTCTCGCTTCTTTTGACACCAACAGGCGCACTATTGTAACCACTGACACTTCTGAATATGGTTTGAATGCTGTCTTCACCCAGCAAAAAGGGGACAGTTGCCTTTGCTTCCAGAATGCTCAGTTTCAGATAAGATGTATTCTTTCACTGGAAGAGAAGCTCTAGCATGTTTCTGGGAGATGAGGCACTTTAGGACTTACTTGTGGAGTAGAAAATTCATTTTACAGTCTTCCTATCTGCTCTATTTACCACTCGGGGATCAAGTTGAGCAACCCCAAGAATAGCCAAATTGATCACCAGACTTCTGGATTTGGATTTCCAGGAGGAATATCTTCTAGTTCTTCGGAGTACAACTGTAGATTGTTTACCTCAACTTCCACTTCCAGACCAAGAGGAGATACCAGAAGATGTGGATGAAGAAATACTAACTCTGCAAATAGCATCATCCACTCATGGAGTGATCACGTCTTCTGGATGGAAAGCAGCCCACAGTGCTACTCAAGTGCTTACTGAACTTAAACTTTACATAACTAATGGATAACCATGCAAAAACAAGGTATCTTAACATCTTCAAACGTACACGCACAGAACAAATTAGTTGTCCCTTCTCAATGAGTGAGTACTGAGGACTGATCGTTTGATGGTGCCAAGCTCTTTACAAGCAAAAGTGATCAAAATTGCCCATGCAGGCCACCTAGGCATGAGCTTGACTCAAAGGCGAATCAGAGAACGTTTCTGGTGGCTAGGTATGGAAAAACACATTGAAAGTGTAATCCGGCACTGTATGGCTTATGCTATATCTGACAAATCGCAGATGATTTTTACCACCCCCCCTTGACTCCAGTAGAGTATCCCAATGGTCCCTGGGGGGGGGAAATGCTCTGGATATAATGGGGCCTTTTAATAACCAACCAACAAAGATTTGTTATAGTGATGGTAGATTACTATTTCAGGTGGCCAGGAGATTCATTTGCTGACAACGTTACTACAAACAAGGTGATCCAGTTCATGGCTGAAGTTTTTGCAAGGGGAGGTTTTCCTAAAGAACTAGTGACTGACAATAGGACACAGCTTACCTCATTTGAAATGGAATAATACTTGCATAACCATGGGTTAAAACACAAGACTATTTCTTTGTACCATCCTCAAGGGAATGACTTAGTGGAAAGAATGAACTACGGTAAGAATAATGAGTGAAATAAAATTTAGAACTAGCTACTATGCAACAATAACCCTGGAAAGAGGCAATCTGTGAAATGCAACTTGCTTTTCAAACTAGTCCTCATTCCACTACAGGAAAATTACCTTTTGAATTACTGAGAGGATGCTAAACTACTGCCAAACTTACCCAATTGCAGTGGCAACAACTGATAGGGCTTTTCATGCCATCTCACCCTGAGGATGCAGAGAGTCATGATTGGGTAAGGGAGAAGCAACAAAAATATAAATTGTATGTGGATCAGAAATGGGGTGTGAAACAGCAAGCATTTCAAGTGGAGGATTTTGTTTGAGTACAGGAAACTTTAAAAGTGAGAAAAAGATGTTTCTCATATTCTGGACCAAAACAAATCATTTAAATTTGAGAAGATTCTGTCCTATTGGATGATGGAAAGAAAATGAACAGTTCGCAACTTTCCAGCATGCATACTATGAGACAAGAGGTAAGGGAGACTGATCTCAAGAGAGGAGCTGAATTTGATCTTGCCTACAGTTTTGACCTTGCAAATGAGGCTGATGAAAGTGATGGACAATCCTCGGTACCAGAAGATCAAACAGCTCCTGTGCCAGAGAACCCAAGACTTAGGGGAAGTGTGCATGACAGGAGACCACCTAAGAGACTTCAAGACTTTGTCACTAGATTTTAAATCAATTTTTGGTTGTCATAAAGGGGAGGGATGTGTTGTATCCTATTGGATTATCTTTTGCAGTTTGTTTGTTTTGGACATTTGTCCCATGGGGGATCCTGTAGAGATTGTGGGGGAGGAGTCAGAAAGGAAAAGGGGAGGGAAAGGAGAAAGGGGAAATGGAGTTTTTGCTGAATCAACCATTAGTTAAATCCACATAAGATTTCCTTGTGTGTGTGAGGGAAGCAGCTATAAAACAAAGCCCCATCTATATGCCTCAATAAACACTAAAAATCCAGGACACTTCCACTAGTGATGCTAGAGATTGAACACAGGACCTTTTGTATATTAGGTGTGTGTTCTACTACTGTAGTATGCATTTGCCTCATAGGAAAGCCAATTTCCCAGTAATATGACAAAGGTTTGCTCAAACATTCCTCTTTTTTGGAGCAAAAACTGGTTTTAGAGCCACATTTTGAAGTTCAGGAGTGGTGGCTAAGGGTAGGGACTGTAGATAGCATACCAGGTAAAATCCTTACCAATAAGTATAACAGTAATTTAAGTTTCTGGCAAAAATTCTGAACTCATGAGCAGCCTGAAGGGTTACTTTTTGATTGCATAGGACATTTAATGTAGTTAGAACATGGAGGTGGACTGAATGTAGCCTTTGTTTGGCAAATGGCATAAAGTAGTCTTCCAATGTAATAGATGCAATGCTCCTTAATTGCTTCAGTTCTTTAAATTCCAAATTTAATTTTTAAAGTACTGTTGGAATTGCCATTTTGATATAAAATAAAATCAGAAATCATCAACTAAAGAATAAAGTCACTATAATATTTAAAACATAGATCCCCAATAGTCACACCATCAATGGAAAATGCTGAAATCACTAGTGATACTGGTGTGCAACACTCAAACCTTAGAAGCTAAAGGATTAGTAGCCCAAGCATCCCCACTCTGAGCAGAAGGGGTGGTACTTAACATCCTGGGAGCAGAGGTGCACGAAAAAGCAGTGTTTCATCATACAACAGAAAAATGTAGGGCTGTTGCCTCAAATCCTTGATTACAATTGTGAATTTAATTCTTAACTAAAGCGCGATTAAACACATCTGATTAACTCTTCTAAAGACCAGTGAAAAATGCTTGGGGTATGGAAAGAAACCATTTAGCACTTACTAAATCACTTCATGCAACGTAAGGATATTTGGGTGTGGATTCAGTCGCCTTAATGCTTGTATTTCTCTGAGGTTGTTCACACGGTCGATACTAAAATGCAGTTTAAAAAGTAAAAAAAAAACAGTTAGGCTGCAACATTTAGGTTGTAATTCTGAGTAAGCATCCCCCTGGCTGCTCCCCAAAGAATAAACACTATTTTCACTTTCTTGCTGTGTGTAGTCTATGGACTAGATCAAGCAGGAAGTAGGTAGCAACCAGAACTTTAGCACAGGGGTGCACTGTTGGCAGAAGCTCCTTCTGTGACTAGGATAATCCCACTCGCACAGGAACCCCTTCGGCAAGGCCCTTTGCATGCGTATACGACAAATATACAACAAATACCATGAATAATTATATACCACTTTTCAACCAAAAGTTCCAAAGTGGTTTACATAGATATAAATAAATACATAAATACATAAAATGAGTATAACTCTTCTACTGCTCATGGAAGGAGCTTCTGCTGTTGGTGTGTACCACTGTGCTAAAGGTCTGGATGTCGCCCATAGGCTGTAATTCATAAAGCCTTCCAAGGCACAAGTCTTGCAGGCTTGCATATGTGCATTGAGATTTCTCATGGTTTCCTCTTCTGGCAACAGCTTGTAATGCTGCATTAGAGACCTCTTATGAAGTTCTCCTAAGTTGTCAAAGTGGTTTGTGGGGTGGCACAGAGGCTGCTTCTGGAAGAAGAGTCCAAAAGGCCTTGGTTTGCACATGAAGCTTTCCATGTGGCCCTTCGTACCAGGTCCCTGGATATGTAAGATGCATGTCAACCCTGGCTCCTGGGCTCCTTAGGCTTTCTTGCTCAGATGGCTCTTGCAACTATGTTGGTTGCTCACCTGGATCAAGAGGGACAAGCTTGGATACTCATGCTGGTAATAAAGTCTGTTGTCAAATCATGAAGTGGTTGTGGCAGGGGCATAGCTATAATTGAGCGAAAGGGTTCAAAGAACACGGGCCCCCAGCTCCCAAGGGCCCTCCAGATCCATCCATCCCTATTTCCTTCATTATCTCCCTCACTCTGGGGGGCCGCCAGAGAGAGTGATGAACACGGGCCCCCTCTCCCCCAGCTACACCCCTGTGGGGTTATTCTTCCTCTCTGAAGACATCCACAGGTTTTTTAATTGCATTTTTAATCAGAATTTGATTTTTAAAGTCAAATTTTGATAAGGATTAAGCAAAATGTTTAGATACTGGGGTTAAGCGTGCTGGTGGGGGGAGAAGAAAATACTACTGGACCTACCTTTCAAAATGCTGTTTCATTTGTTTACATGCATAATATCGTCCATCTTTTAGACTTTGTATCTTCAGAACATCAGAAAATGTTCCCTCACCAATTTTACCAATTGTTTTGTATTCTAAAAAAGATCAAATTTTAAAAAAACACACCTAGGTTTTAGTATAGATGACAAGCATTTAATTAAACTTAGTCCTTTTGATCAAATTCTGCTTTGAAAGACATGTTCATAGATACAGCTTGCTTTTGATTCAAATGGCACATCTGACATCTGTTTCCCATCCAGAAATCTGACAAACTGAGCCCTTCTAACCAGCTTGCTGATTATTACTTTTACATGTTAAAAACAAAGATTAATCCCTCTGAGCCACTGCAAAGGGATTCTGCAAGTACAGTACAATTCTTATTAATGATAACTGTGAAAAATTACATGCTGTGTAAAAAATTTACATGTCTGATGGGGCAATAACTCCCGAGGGCTTTTCACTGATTAACTGCATTTCAGATCATCCTTGGGTCACATGTAAAATAGTCATTGTCTTCCGCTGCAGTTTAGGGGATGATAAATGTTAAATGCCACCTTAGAATTCAAAAGTCTAAATTCTTCCACACACCCGTTTATTTATTATATTTATATACTGCTCAGTTGACAGTCCTCGAAAGTGGTTTACAAAAAAATTATTGAAACCAAAATCTAAAACAGAAAAAACAAGAATAAAAACCAACTCTAAAATAATTAAAACTGGCAGTAAGCTGGTGGCAAGAGAATTGGCAATTAGAAATTAAAAGCTTGCTGGAAGAGGAAAGCTTTTGCTTGATGCCTAAATGCATAAAAGGAAGACATCAGACAGGGCTCTCTAGTGAGGGTATTCCATAGACAAGGGGCCACTACCAAAAAGGCTCGATCACTTGTTGCCACCTGTTGTACCACTGTAGGCAGTGGGGGAAGCACTCAGAGGAGAGCCTCTGAAGATGATCTTAAAGGATGGGCAGAAATGTTTCAGAGAACACGTAGAAATAATGCCCTGAATTCAAACACGGTAGTGGTCCAGTTCAGTTGTTAGATGGGGCTGTTTTTCACTTGAGAAAATCCTCCTGTCAGTGTGGCATGTGAACTGAGTAACCGCTGCTCTGTGATTCCTAGCACTCTGAAATAATATAACTTGAGTTTTCTCCTTGTGACATTGTGCACATACCAAGGAGTGTCTGCCACAAGTGTCAAATGCAGCCCATGGTAACGCCTGGGTTGGCCTCAGGTATGCACTAGGAGGACTATTAGCTGTGTGTTGATCTCTTGTTCTGAGAGTCAGACTACAACGTAATCACACACTTAATGATGATGTGCTTATTTCTTTTTAAACAATCCCCATGTGGATTCGCAGTGGGGTGTGTGTGTGGGGGGGGCTTTTTAACTTTCTACTCGGCCATAGTCCAGGTCCAAGTTCTTCCCTCTCCTCCCTGCCGAAGCTGCAGTTTACAGTAACCTGGAAAACATTCTTCCATTGATGCCAGTAGGATTTTTTTTCCAGGGTATACAGATCTGGACAGAGGCTACAGCAGAGTGTTAAAGCCTTTCCCCTCAGACTTCAGCCCTGACATGGGGGCCAATCTGAGTGGTGCAGTCAGATTACCGCAATCAAAGACTAGATTTCCCCCCAAATTATTTGACATTTGAATTTAGTGTGGACACCACCACCACCACCACCACCCCTAGTAAATACAGATACTACTCTTTTTTTAAAAGGGTGAATCGTCTTAAATGCAGCATAACACAACAGACTTGTGTTTTGCTGAACTCTGTGTTTGACTAGATTCTCTTGCTATCATGTTGACACTTTCCTCCAGCTATCCTTCATCCTTCTTTGAAGTTAAGTATCTGGAGATAACAGTCCATTCTAACATGTTGTCTAGGACTAAATGCCTCTCTACTCTCTAATTTGGTTGTCTTCTTATAAACATATCACCTCTACAGCACCTGCTTCTAGAATCCTCTACTAGCTAAATTCTCATGATAATTAACTTCTTCAGATTGCAGCAAGCTGTAAAAAAGAAAAAGAAAAGTTTTTTCCAACATAATTGTGCTGATCATCTATAAGCCTCTTTGCAAATAATTCTGGTGCTTCATGATTTAATAAAATAAAGTATAGATCTCTTTCCACATTTCTGTTGGAGGAGACTTCCTTTTGTGGGTGTGTTTACAATGCAGCTGACTGAAGCTCAAATATGCAGAGCCTAGAGGTCTTGACATCCATATTTACCTAAGCAACAAACCTGTTTACAAAGCAGCAGCACTTTGGTTTTGTTAGTATGATAAACGGATATCTCCTTTAACATTTCCCCCTACATAGGACAGAACTGTACACCTTTGTAATCATACTGTAGTGCAGTAGTACAATGACATAAACATATGCTGTGTATTTGTGGAATTATGCAAGGAACATCTCTCCCCCCCACCCACTTCCATAGCGAGATTATGCTTATTTTACTTTTACTAGCCGACCCCGCACAGAGCATCTGTATGCTCTTTGGGGCCGGCAGTCACCTCTCCCCACCCCCTTCTGCCCAAGTCTCCGCTTCCGGGCCCAGCCACCTCTCCTCCCCACCGCCACTTCTGCCCCCCCCTTCTTTCCCCCTCCTGGGCCTTGTCTCCGTGTCTGGGCTGGGCCCGCCGCCACCTCTGGCCTCCGTGGCCAGGCCTGCCGCCACCATGGCAATCCTCCTGGGTGCGCCTCAGCCAATCAGGTGCGTCCGCCGTCCAGCTAATCAGCTGGGTGCTGGGACGCATATTCCAAGGCACACCCAGGAGAATTATGTATATAGAAGATGGGCCCCCGGATGGTCTCCCATCCAGGCACAAACCAGGCTAAGACCTGCTTAGCTCCTTAGAAATAAGACCAGTGTGTGCCTTCAGAACATTCGGTATGCTAAAACACGGTCACCTTTCATGGAGAACAGAAAGTGCAGGAAGAACACGCAAGCAGAGCAGCTCACTCATACAGGAGTTTGTGTGAAAGTCCCATAGCTGATTCTAGAGTTAATATGGTGATTCTGTCACATGTAAAATGGTCGAGTTAGAAGGAACCTTGAAAGCCTTCTAAGGTACTTGTTTTATTTTGGTTAGCATGAAACACCCCCTTCACACTGACCCACCACGGAGAGGATGTTCAGGTGGCATCATAAACATCCGCTTAGCAGCACACAAGCTTATCTTTAGCATGTAGCACACAGTCACCACATGATCTCCACTACCCTCCATGTAATTTTTCTACATTGTCACCTACATTGTCCCTGGTGCCCTTCATTCCTCTGCCACCTCTTTCTCTGCACCCATTATGGAAGTTGTCAGAAGCAGGAACAATCTGGCACATTGTCTTTCTGCAATTATGACTGAAGGAGAAAGGCATCCCCCTCTCCTATATGTACTACCGCCATTCTTCTTAATGGGGAAGGCACAGATTGTTCCTGAGCTGGAATACTTAGGCTGCTCAAGCTTTCTAGACCTCGTAGAACTGTACAGTTCCATTATATTGATATGGCACTGGGACCTTTGAAGACCCATAGTTAAAACTGCAGGTTTAACACAAATGTCCCTACCCGCATCTCCAAAATTATAAAACCTATTAGAGATATAAAACAAAATGTGCTCTGATACTCCTCCTAACTAAGCAAAGAGGCATGTTTTTAAGTAGTGATTCTCTGATATTCAGCAGGGGGAGAGCAACTGTCCCTATTCAACCCAAGTTCAGCATCCTTCCAACAGTTATTGCTGGAGTCTACCTAACATTTCTTTTTAGTTTGTGAGCCTTTTGGGGACATGGAGCCATCTTTTTATTTGTCTATGTAAACCACTTGGAGCACTTATGCTGAAGAGCAGTATATAGATATTTGTAGTAGTAGTCCCAAAAGATGGTTCTAAACATAATTTTGTAGATGTCCCCAGCCCCGCTTAGGGCAAAACACAAAGCAACTCCTCTAACCCCTTTTTGTTGATTCTTGCGAGTTAAACTAGAGACTATCAAAAGTGGTGCGGATAGCACAGTCCAAAAGAGCTATTGTCACACAACACTTGGATACCTCTTTGCACTACACAGAAAGCTGACTTTAAAAAGTGAGAGCATTGGTACACCGAGCCCAGAATTGTCTATTTAAGGTCTCTGGTTTTTTAAAAAAACATTCTCAGCCCGTTCACTGGAAATAATGGGTGAGTTCTCATGACTCATGCAATGCCACAGGAAAGGGGAGATAGGTGAGGTATGGGTGCTCCCAGTTTCCAGTTGTAAGAACCTGGAAAATTTTGTCGAGTTGGGACCATGGGTTGGTCCTGTGCCAATCCAACATTTAATGGGGATTGCCATCCCTCAATCAAATCCTACATTACTGATCTCCATTAAATGTTGGATTGGCATGGTGCCAACCTGACATCACCCAACATTTCTGGGTTCTTAGGACTGGAAATGGGGGAGCACTCATACCTCGCAAATTTCCCCTTTCCTGTTTTTCTGGTGTCATGTGAGTTGTGAGAACTTGTCCAATGTTAATTAGAGAGTCCAGGAATTTAATCAGAGACTCTCTGTGTGCTCTACAACTTAGCTAAGGTCCCTATGTATGTATGTATGTATGTATGTATGTATACACACACACACCCTCTGATTTCAAGCTAGACTATAAAAACAAGTGTGTGAAAAACTATCTGAACAAGATCCTGAGAAATTGGTGCTCTAAGCCTTTTCATTGACAATTCCACTGATTTCAATGAAAGCTATATTCATAGGAACATAGGAAACTGCCATATACTGAATCAGAGCATTGGTCTATCTAGCTCAGTATTGTCTTCACAAACTGGCAGCGGCTTCTCCAAGGTTGCAGGCAGGAATCTCTCTCAGCCCTATCTTGGAGAAGCCAGGGAGGGAACTTGAAACCTTATGCTTTTTCAGAGGGGCTTCATCCCCTGAGGGGAATATCTTGCAGTGCTCACACATCAAGTCTCCCATTCAGATGCAACCAGGGCAGACCCTGCTTAGCTATGGGGACAAGTCATGCTTGCTACTACAAGACCAGCAACATTCAAGTAAGGCTGCATTCTTATGCACACTTATGTGAGAGTAAAGCCCTGTTTCTAAACATAGGATCAGGCTTAAGAGTGTGCACTTAGAATGGATTACAATCTGAATGTTTATCATGGCATGATCGTTCATAGACCATGCCTTCTTCACCAGGAGCTTTTTCAGGCAGGGCTTTTATCTCAAATTTCTGCTGGAAGGGAGTGCGTGCATTCGTGCATCAGCCAGATTCTCGCCAAAATCTGTGCGAGATCTTTGGTAGCACTTCACAAACAACTCAGAATTTTCCTTCTGAATTTAATCTTAGCCTGATTTATGTCTGGGGTAAAACAAATCCTATATTTCAGAATCTTTTTCTGGATAAAGCGAGAGCAGCTGCCAGTCAAGCTTTTGAGATGCAAATAGTAAGCTGCCTTCTACAGATACAAATAATGGAAAAACCAATTTTCAGACAGCAAGCTATGTTTTGCTGGCTAGCCCTAGGAAGCTACTGACCAGAAGGGAAACCCAGAAGCAAGCAGTGCTAACATACACCAAAGAATGCGAGGAGAGAAGAGGAGCGGCTTCTGTAATGCCACAAATCTTATTTGAAGTGTCTTCGCTCCCTGGAGCAGAAAGCACTGTCTGAAAAAGCTCCAAGTGCATTAACTGAAAATATGGCAGATGTAGACATATACCTAAGTTGAAAGAAACCGACTGACAGAGAAACCATCAAAAAATCAGATAAAATGCAAAACATCTTGATCACAGGAATATTAAACCTGAATAAATTCCTATAATTGAACAGAAGAGGAGTACTTGTTGCAGCCTAAGAATTACTCATAATCTTTATTCAAACCTTGAGAATGCAGTCAAATGTACTAATGAATAAAGTGCCAAATTCCACAGTACTCTGAGCACAGTCTCCCCATTCACACTCAAAAGCACAGAGCCTGTCCAGTGCTTGAATTACAGGGCTGCCCCAAGTCCTTTACCTTTTATGATAGTGCCCTTAACTACTGCCTTTTGAAGGTTACACTGAGACTATTATTTTTCTAAAATTGGTGGGAGTCAAGGGGTGGCGCTTGTGGATCTCCAGGAATGGCTTCAGTCAGAGCTGGCAACCTTACCCACATTACACCCTCTGATATACTTTTTCTCCTACCAAATAGGTTAAAGGAGCGGGATGAAATTTTAAAAAGACAAAAAAAAAAAAAACCCAAACACCCCAAGAACCACCCAAGTCAAGAGGCTGGCCGCTTTGAAGCTCTCTAGCAGTTACTGGACTAAATTACCCATCATCCTTGGTTGCAGTTTGATGCAGCCGGGGATGATGGGGGTTGCAGTCCAAGAGCAGCTGAAGAGGCTCAGGTTGGTCACCCCTGACCCACGCAACCAGAAGCCCCTCCCCAAAGGGGAGTCCAGTCGCTCCCCGCGCTCCTTCCCCTCGCGAGCTCTGCAGCTGCTGCTTCCCGAAGGTGCGGCTCACCCGCACCCAATGGGCTGATCTCCGCAGACCCCTTACTGTTCATCCTCCGCTCGCTCTTCCCGCGGGTCTCCTCCGGGTGGGGAGGGGGTGGGTGGGGGCCGAGGACGCGAGTCCTCTCAGACGCTCCAGACCCCCCTCCCCACGGCAGAGCTGTCAGCGCACCATGTTGTATCCCCGTCACCCTGGCAACCCCAGAGCGTCAAGCTCCGCAACCCGGGGGCACGACCTTGTCAGCCACGCCCCGCCCTCGCAGCGGCGCAAACGCAGTGGCTAGAATAGCTAGCCTCCGAATGCCTCCCTCCCGCCCGCGCGAAAGAGCGACGCAAGCGCAGTGCCTAACCTCCGCCCTCGCCTATTGACTGCGGGAACCACAGGGTAGGCTTCATGACTGCGGGCTTCTCGGCTGCGCAAGCGCAGGACGGGCTCGCTGCTCGCCCTGACCTAGCCTCTTCCCTGTGTGCGCAGCCTCAGTAGTCTGTCTCCTTAGCAAGCTGGTTTTTCGCCGGATCCTTCTGCTCATGCGCAGTGTGTCTTGTTTCTTGGTCTGTGTGTGGTCCGTGAAGCGCTATTTTGCCCTAAACAGGCTGCTGCAGTAAACTGCAGTTTTACGTGGGAGTAAGTCTGATTGGGACTCAGTCAGATTTACTTTCGAGTAAGCATGCTTAGGCTTGTAGTGTTACGCTGCAGTCCTAGACACATTTACCTGGGAGTAATCTAGCAATGTGGTCGCTAAGAGTTAACACCGACTTGACGGCACTTAATCAATCAAAAGTCCAAATGAAGTCACGCGGTGGGATTTGAGTAAAAATGCTTAGACAGTGTTCTGTAAGGCTGTGAATCCTGGTTTACTTACTTAGGAGTAAACTCCCGTTGAACTCAGACGGGCTTATTTTCTTAGAAACCGGCGTAGGCTTATTTATTTATTTATTTAGAATTTATTTACTGTATTTATATACCGCCCCATCCAAACGGCTCTGAGCTGTGCACCTTCTCTCTCAGCCTAACCTACTTCATAGGGTTGTTGTGAAAGAGAAACTTAAGTATGTGGTACACCGCTCTGGGCTCCTTGGAGAAAAAGCGGGATATACATGTAAAAATAATAATAATTAATAATGTACCAGGTAAAATAGGGACATAAGAGTCTTGCTGGATCAGGCCCAAGGCATATCTAGTACAACATCCTGTTTCCCATAATGGCCAATAATAAAAATAATAATCAGATGCCTCTGGGAAGCCCACAGAGGAAAGCATGCTCCCTCCCCCGCTGTGTTGCTCCCCTGCATTGGAATTCAGATTATCTGGACCCTTTTCAATCTGGCTTCCGCCCCGGGTATGGGACTGAGACTGCCTTGGTCGCTCTAGTGGATGACCTACGCCGGGAACTAGAAAGGGGGAGTGTGTCCCTGTTGGTTCTGCTGGACCTCTCGGCGTCGTTCGATACCATAGACCATGGTATCCTTCTGGGCCGCCTCTCGAGTATGGGAATCGGAGGCACTGCGTTGCAGTGGTTCCGGTCCTTTCTTGAGGGGAGGGTCCAGAAGGTGGTGCTGGGGGACTACTGCTCGGCCCCGTGGCCATTGGCCTGTGGGGTCCCGCAGGGTTCGGTCTTGTCCCCCATGCTGTTTAACATCTACATGAAGCCGCTGGGAGAGGTCATCCGGGGATTTGGACTGAGTTGTCACCAATATGCGGATGACACTCAGCGCTATCTCTCCTCGTCTAGGAAGGCAGTGGATGTCCTGAATCGGGGGCTGGAGGCCGTGATGGGTTGGATGTGGGCTAACAAACTGAGATTGAATCCAGATAAGACGGAGGTACTGTTGGTCAGTAGGAGAGCCAATCGGGATGAGGAGATTTTACCGGTTCTGGATGGGGTTGCACTCCCCTTGAAGGAGCAAGTAAGCAGCTTGTGGGTACTACTGGACCCGGCTCTGCTTTTGGAAGCTCAGGTGGAGGCGGTGGCCAGGGGTGCCTTCACACGGCTTTGGCTGGTGCGCCAGCTGCGTCCCTTTCTCGAGAAGGCAGATCTGGCCACAGTTACCCACGCCTTAGTCATGTCGCGGCTGGATTACTGTAACGCACTCTACGTGGGGCTGCCCTTGAAGAATATCCGGAAACTGCAGCTAGTGCAAAACGCGGCAGCGAGGGTTTTATCTGGAGCTGCCCGTTGGGAACATATCACCCCCATTTTGAAAGAGCTACACTGGCTACCGGTTCGTTTCCGGGTCCAATTCAAGGTGCTGGTTTTGACCTTTAAAGCCCTAAACGGTTTGGGCCCGGGGTATTTGAGGGACCGCCTGCTCCTAAGGGTCGCTACCCACTTGACGAGGACATCTGAGGGGGCCCTGCTCCGGGTGCCGACAATGAGAGAGGCCCGGCTGTCGTGCACTCGGGACAGGGCCTTCTCTGTTGCTGCCCCCAGACTCTGGAATGCTCTCCCAGTGGCCATTCGTTCCTCGGACTCCATCGCGGCTTTTAGAAAGCTTGTAAAGACTTAGCTTTTTACCCAGGCTTTTACATAATCGTTTTTACTGCTGCTTCTGGGTGTTTTTATTTGTTGTATTGTTTTATGCCTGTTTTTATATGTTTTTATACTTTTAGCATGATGTTTTTATTGTGTTTTTATTGTATGTTTTTAACTTTTGTAAACCGCCTTGGGGCTATCTTTTAATGAAAGGCAGTATAAAAATGCAAAAATAAATAAATAAATAAATAAATAAATCTGGTCTTTTAAATTTGGTTGGTTTTCATGCCTTGGAAGTTTGTGTTCCAGACCCTTTTCAATAAAACTGTTTCTCAGCTGAAACAGGTACTGATACATGCATTATATATAGAAGTGTTGTGGTTCACTGTATCAGTCTCCACCAACATAAGAACAGCCCTGCTGGATCAGGCACAAGGCCCATCAGCCTTGTCTATAGATGGCAAGAAATTAAGTCTCACTCAGTTGATAGACAATTTTGGATTAGATGGCCCACTGTCACATTGTATCAGAGCAGAAGAAAGCTTTATGTATGCATTGTACAAGTGTCTTATTTTGCTAATTAAAAATGAACCCATCTAGTCCAGCATCCTGTTTCACACAGTGGCCCACCAGATGCCTCTGGGGAGCCCACAGGCAAGAGATATGTGCATGCCCTCTCTCTTGCTGTTGTTCACCTGCAACTGGTATTGAGAGTCATCGTGCCTCTGAGGCTAGAAGTGGCCCACAGCCATCAGACTAGTAGCCATTGATAGACCTGTCCACCATGAATTTGTCTAAGCCCCTTTTAAAGCTATCCAAGCTGGTGGCCATCACCACATCCCATGGCAAAGAATTCCATAGAATAGTTATGCACTATGTTAAAAAGTACTTCCTCTTGTCAGTCCTAAATTTCCTGACCTTCAGTTTCATGGGGTGATCCTTGGTTCTAGGGTTGTGACAGAGGGAGAAAAATTTATCTCTGTCCACCCTCTTCACTCCATGCATAATTTTATATACCTCAATCATGTCTCCCCATAGTTGCCTCTTTTCCAAACTAAAGAGCCCCAGATGCTGTAGCCTAGTCTCATAAGGAAGCTGCTCCAGTCCCCTGATCGTTTTGGTTGCTCTCTTCTGCACCTTTTTCAGTTCTACAATATCCTCCTTAAGATTCTGTGACCAAAGCTACATGCAGAACTCCAGATGTGGCTGCACCATAGATTTGTATAAGGGCATTATAATATTAGCATTTTTATTTTCAATCCCCTTCCTAATGATTCCTAGCATGGAATTAGCCTTTTTCACAGAGCCCACACACTGAGTCGACACTTTCAGTGAGCTGTCCACCACGACCCCAAGATCTCGCTGCTGGTCAGTCACTGACAGCTCAGATCCCATCAGTGTATATATATGTGAAGTTGTGTTTTTTTGCCCCAGTGTGCATCACTTTACACTTGCTTACACTGAACCGCATTTGCCATTTTGTCGCCCACTCCCCCAGTTTGGAGAGATCTTTTTGGAGTTCCTCACAATCCATTGTGGATTTCACTACCCTAAATAGTTTAGTGTCATTTGCAAACTTGCCCACTTTGCTGCTCACCCCAACTTCTAGATCATTTATGAACAAGTTAAAGAGCATTGGTTCCAGTACAGATCCCTGGGGGACCCCACTTCCTACCTACCTATATTGTGAAAACTGTCCATTTATTTCTACTCTCTGTTTCCTGTCCTTTAACCAGTTACCGATCCACACAAGAACCTGTCCCCTTATTCCATGACTGCTAAGTTTACTCAAGAGCCTTTGGTGGGGAACTTTATCAAAAGCTTTTTGAAAGTCCAAGTATATTATGTCAACTGGATCACCTTTATCCACATGCCTGTTGAACCTCTCAAATAACTCCAAAAGGTTAGTGAGGCAAGACTTTCCCTTGCAGAGGCCGTCCTTCAGCAAGGCCTTTTCAGCTGACTTTCCAATAGGCTTATGAGATCACCCGGCTTTCTGTGTGTGGGTCCGTGTGTCTGTGTGTCCCTCTGCTATCGACTTTGCAACGCCTGGACCAGTATGAACTAAATCGGATACAGTTGTGGGGACACATAGGGACACCTCAGCAGTGTAGTTTGTGATGATGTCATCCACCCCGATCCAAGATGGAGGATGCGTAAACTTTTGAGGTGCAAATGGGCTAACTTGTGAACCACCCAACCGATTTGAACCAAATTTGCTACAGTTGTAGGGACAGATAGGGATGCCCAAATGGCGTGGTGTGTGATTATGTCATCCACTCCAATTCAAGATGGCGTCCACACAAATCTTTGAGGTGCAAGTGGGCTAATTTGTGGACTGCCTAACCCATTTGAACCAAATTTGCTACAGCTGTAGGGACACATAGGGATGCCCAAATGGTGTGCTGTGTGGCGATGTAATCCAACCCAATTAAAGATGGTGGACACATAAACTTTTGAGGCACCAGTGCACTAACTTGTGGACAGTCTAACCGATTTGAACCATTTGCTACAGCTGTATGGACACATAGGGATTTCCTAATGGTGTGGATTGTGATGATGTCATCCACCCCAATCCAAGGTGGCGGACGTGTGAACTTTTGAAGCACAAGTGCACTAACCTGAGGACTGTCTAACCGATTTGAACCAAATTGGGTACAGTTGTAGTGAGTGACACATAGGGACACCTCAATGGTATAGTTTGTAATGATGTCACCCACCACAATTCTAGATAGCAGATGCATGAACATTTGAGGTACAAGAGATCTAACTTGTGGACCTCGATTTGAACCAAATTTAGTCCAGTTGTAGAGACAATGAAAGGAAAGTTGGCTGATTAGTTCTTACTAGAATAACTTGTTCTATACTAGCTTAACCCACGCAGAGCATCTGCACACTTGTACTTGATTGCTCCCTTCACCCCCGCCACAGCCCCACTCACCTCCATCCTCACCTGAGTCACACTCCTGCTCCTGCTCCTCCATTCAGTTGCTTCCATCCCCCTCACCCCTCTTGGTCACTCCTCCATCCCCTTACTCCATTCCCTTTACCTCTCTTGGTCGCAGCTGTAGCATTGTGGTGGCTATTGGCCCAGCTGCAGCCCCCTATCCCCAGAGACCTCCCAACCCTCACCCGAGCCCTGCTCCTGCTCCTCCACACAGCAGCAGCAGCAGCAGCAGCAGCGGTTGACCTGGGCCTTCCTCGCTGCCACTGCCACCATGGCCACTTGTTCCCCTCAGGCTGCTGACAGGCCCAGGCCTGTCCCTCACCCTTCCTTCTTTCTCTCTCCTCCACTTGCTCTTCCCCTCTGTCTTTCTTACTCTCCCTTCTTTCTTTTTTCCTTTTCTCTCTCTCTCTTTTCCTGAGTTAACAGATGTTGTTTCTTCATCTAATTCACACAACGGCAGCCTACTTCTCCTGAAGGGGCTCTTTCCTCCTTGACAACCCCTCTCTTCACAGACCCCTGCCCACCACTATCATATATATTCCTCTCCTCTACAATCAAGAACATCTTCTGACCAGTAACAGTTGCATTCGAACTGACCTTAACCATCACAGGCTCCTCCCCCCTATCTGCATATGGAATCTCCACTGCCCAATCACCATGGTGCCACAGGCTACTCCTCCCTATCTGCATATGGAATCTCCACTGCCCAATCACCACGGTGCTTCCGCTTGCAAACTCTCATGAAAGCTGCTACGCATGGGATTAGCCATGGGAATGCCTTAGAGAATTTATATATATAGAGAGAGAGTTGTTTAACCATTTTGTCCTTAAGTATGCTTTCTATCAATTTACCCCGCACCGAAGTTAAGCTGACTGGCCTGTAATTTCCCAGATCCCCCTGGATCTCTTTTTGAAAATCAGAGTCACATTTATTTATGTATTTGTTTATTGTCAAATTTATATACCACCTTTCATTAAAAATCCCAAGGCAGTTTCCAGCAAATTTTTTAACACAAGATGGTAAAAAAGACACAATTAAAATATTAAGTGAAAAACATTAAACAAATCTGATTATTGGCTACTTTCCAGTCCTCTGGTACAGAGCCTGATTGTAGGGACAAGATATATATATATATATATATATATATATTTGCTAGGAAATTTGCAATTTCACATTTGAGTTCCTTCAGAACTCGTGGGTGGATGCCATCTGGCCCTGGCGATTTGTTAATTTTTAGCTTTTCAAGACAGTTTAGAACATTTACCCTTGTCACCTCAAATTGGCACAGTTCTTCAGCCACTAAACCTGAAAAACTCAATTCCAGAGAGGGTATATGTTCAGTATCCTCTACCGTGAAGACAGATGCAAAGAACTCATTCAGCTTCTCTGCAATCTCATTATCCTCCTTAATAATCCTTTCACACCCTCATCATCTAAGGGGCCAACTGCCTCCCTGGCAGGTTTTCTGATATATTTAAAGAAGTGTTTGTTATTCCCCTGGACACATATGCTCCTCAAACTCTCTTTTTGCATCCCTTATTGTCTCCTTGCATTTCTTTTGTCAGAATGTATGTTCCTTCCTGTTCTCTTCATTTGGACAGGACTTCCATTTTCTGAAGGAAGTCTGCTTCCCTTTTATAGCTTCTCTGACTCTACTTGTTTTTGCCATGCTGGTGTCCTCCTGAACTTGGTGGTACCTTTCCTCCTTCTTGGTATACATTCCAACTGAGCTTCTAGTATTGTGGTTTTAAATAAGTTCCATGCTTTCTGGTGTGATTTGACCCTTCTGACTTTCCCTTTCAACATCCTTCTTACCAGTCTCCTCACTTTTGAGCAGTTTTGTTTTGAGAAGTTACCTAGTTTTGTATGGTGTGTGAATCTGGCTTTGGTGACTTAGAAACAGTTGTTACAATTTATTTTTTTGTTAAAAATGGGTTTTGGTTGGGAAGGGGTTAATGAAATTTTAATAAACGGATTTATTTCCAGACAATTGTTCTCATGTATCCCAAGCATATCCCATTGTCATCCCTCTAGCAATTATTGTTTTTTTGCACAATAATTATTTATAAAATGCCCCTTCCAGCCCACTCCGTTCTGCTTTGAATAGGAAGGAGTTAATACAAGTATGACTGGAGACATTTCAAGCTTAAAATATTCTTTAGATATTCTTAAAATATTCTTAAAATTCTCAAAATTTTAGATATTCTTAAAATATTCTCCCTAACACATCCTGTTGTTTTTGCAGGTGCAGGTTGCACCTGCAATTTTCGAAGGTGCAGGTTGCTCATTATATTTAGAAAGAGCCTGTTATGCTGTGGTTCTGTTCCACCTTTTACATGGTGTCTCCAGCTGTGAAAATCAATCAACTGACCACTGATCACCCTTAACCCTCTGCTCTAGCTATTATTTAAAACAAAACAAAAACACCCTGAGTTCTAGAACTGAGTTTCCATAAAAGGCTATATAAATATGGCCATTTGACAGGAATGTATTAATATGTATTGGCTACTAACTCTATATCTGATTTTTTTCTTCCTTTTCTATAGTGCTTTTGGTAATTTCAAAAAAGCGTATTTCTGTGCCATTTCTGATTTCTGATCTCGCTGAACAGGTGTGATCTTAGTTTTACAGTGCTTAGTTTTACAGTGAAAATCAACTTTTATTTAAATAAAGGAAGTATATTGCGAAATATAATGGATAATCTTTCATTTGTAAATCGAGTCTTCAAATTTAGGCTTGCTTCAAAAGCAGAAAGAAAGTACAACGAGCTCTTTTATTAAGTGGCCGGTTAGCTCAGTTGGTTAGAGCGTGGTGCTAATAACGCCAAGGTCGCGGGTTCGATCCCCGTACGGGCCACAGAGATGTGTTTTACTTTCCAATTCAGTTTTTATTTGCCCAGAATGAATGCTCCGGAAATCCCTTGTATGAGCTTGTAAATTACGTTTATATGTCAAAGCGTTGATTTGTTCTTTCTGTAAAAAGAAAAAATGGCGATGATTGTGTGTTTAGGACTGGCGAAAAAATTACTGGACTTTAAAAAGTATCTACCTTTACCACCCCCACCCCAAGTGCGGGGGGATTCTACAGTTGTAGTCAAAGTCATCTACGCTTTCTCCTGTGCTTGTCACTCTACTTTCCGCCATGCACGACAATCAAATCACAAAACCCGGATTTTTCTACGAAAGTAATCTGGTTGTGGGGCGGGGGCCAGCGGTAATCCTACGGTGATTTTGGGAAAACCTTCCATGTGGCAAAAAAATTGGTGTTTAAAAAACAAACTTGATCATGCAAGCAAGACTCCAGGTTCGCAATCAGTTCCTGCTTTTATATGTATCTGCCCGAAATCCCGATGGCACCGTGCTTGTCTTTAAATCGACTCCGAAGTTTAACAGGCAGCAATGCCTTGGTAAGATTTGGGGTAAACCTCCACGGAATTTCAGAACGCTTTCGGAATTAATTTGAACCCGTTGGGCTTCCATCGTGAGGCTCTCTCTTTTTCTCTCCCCACCCCCCGTGACGTATACCCCGCCGCAGCGTCTAGGGTAAGATTTCTATTGGTCCGTTGGTGCTTGTTTGCCCGCTGATCGTGCGCGCGAGGGAATGAGTTGAATGAGGGCAACTTTCCGGAAAGCGTCTAAGATGGCGGCTTGTGAGGTGCGGGAGGGCGCTGCTGCGGGTAGTCCGGCAGCTTCCTCGGAGACGGTGTTGTACCCGCAGCCAGACGGGAGGTTATTTACGCCGGAGTTAGGCTGCGGAAAGCTGAACCAGTCAGCAGGAGTCATGGGAGGAAGTTCGCACCAGGAGACGCCTCTTCCTCCTCAGGCCCTTGGAAAGAAGGCAGGGCAAGCCGTCGCCCAAGAGGGGTCGGCGGCCCACCGGCGACAGGCGGCTCCTGACTCCCCGCTCGGAGACCATGGGCTCTCCTTGCCCTCGGCCCAGGAGAGCGGCCGCCTCGTGCCTCCTACCGCCCTCCCAGGGCAGTGTTTGTTGCACGCAGCTGCCTCCGCCTCGCTGTCGGAGTCCCCGCCTGTCTCCAGCAGTATCCTGCACAACACGGCGCAGCAGCTCCAGTGTGTGGCCCAGCGAGTCGCCCTCCAGCAGGGCACAGCCAAGGCGGCCGCCGTTGCTCCTACCAGGCTACTCTTGCCCAAAGTATAACGGCCTGCATGCGGGGCGACGCGGCGGAGGGGGGTTGTAGATCGTGGGGCGTGGATTTTTGATAGGGTTGCCAGCAATGTTAAACACGAGAGGCTGCTGAGGAAATACTTATTCTGACGCCTGTCTATTTCTCAAAGAATGTCTTCAGTTGACTGCCTGGGTGAGATGTGTTCTTGCCAAAGCCGTAAGAAGACTGACAGACGTTGGTAAGAATACATCTCTCCCAAGGCTGTCAAGTTGAGAATATTCCTTTAAAAAGAGATGTCATAAGAACACCCCTGCTGGATCAGGCCCAAGGTCCACTAGTCCAGCATCCTGTTTTGCACAGTGGCCCACCAGATGCCTCTGGAAGCCACAGGCAGGAGTTGAGGGCATGCCCTCTCTCCTGCTATTACTCCCCTGCAACTGGTACTCAGAGGCATCCTGCCTTGGAGGCTGGAGGTGGCCCACAGCCTTCCGACTAGTAGCCGTTGATAGACCTCTCCTCCATGAAGTTATCCAAACCCTTCTTAAAGCCATCCAGGTTGTGGGCTGTCACCCCATCTTGTGGCAGAGAATTCCACAAGTGGATTATGCGTTGTGTGAAAAAGTACTTCTGTTTGTTGGTCCTACGTTTCCCGGCAATCAATTTCATGGGATGACCCCTGGTTCTAGTGTTATGGGAGAGGGAGAAGAATTTCTCTCTATCTACTTTCTCCACACTGTGCCAGAACCTAAGGGGTATGCTTGTGAGTCAAATGGGCTGTAAACCAGAATTTGGCTTTTTTAAAGCCAAATCTGGCCATCTAGCCGTGCATGATTTTATAGACCTCTATCATGTCTCCCTGCAGTTGTCTTTTTTCTAAACTAAAAAGCCCCAGGTGTTGTAGTCTTGCCTCATAAGAAAGGTACTCTAGGCCCCTGATCATCTTGGTTGCCCTCTTCTGCACCTTTTCCAGTTCAACAATGTCCTTTCTTATATCAAAACACGTCAGAACAAATATCTCTTCAGCAATTGCTCTTGTATTGTTTTTGAGGCCATCTCAGCTGATATTGATTTCCTGTTTTGTTTGCACTGGCCTTTGGCTGTGGATTATGGCAATTGTAGTCAACATCTGGGAATCCCTTTTAGGAACATAGGAAGCTGCCATATACTGAGTCAGACCATTGGTCTATCTAGCTCAGTATTGTCTTCACAGACTGGCAGCAGCTTCTCCAAGGTTGCAGGCAGGAATCTCTCTCAGCCCTATCTTGGAGAAGCCAGAGAGGGAACTTGGAACCTTCTGCTCTTCCCAGAGCGGCTCCATTCCCTGAGGGGAATATCTTACAGTGCTCACACTTCTACTCTCCCTTTCATATGCAACCAGGGCGGACCCTGCTTAGCTAAGGGGACAAGTCAGGCTTGCTACCACAAGACCAGCTCTCCTCTCCCGGGACCAGTGGTTGCCAGCCACATGCTTATTCTCCTTCAGCAGTATTGTTGCCACTCTGTGCCTTCAAGAGTGGTGAGGGATTCCAGGGGCAGCTCTGGTGGGCTGAGTTTCGTTTGGAAGGCCTATGGTGCCTTGTGGCATTTACTTTATTTTACTTTACACTTTTATTTTACAAATATTTATTTATTTGATTTCTATTCCACCCTTCCAAAAATGGCTCGGAGCAGTTTACACAGAGAAATAATAAATAAGGTGGATCCCTGTACTCAAAGGGCTCACAATCTAAAAAGAAACATAAGATAGACACCAGCAACAGTCACTGGAGGTACTGTGCTGGGGATGGAAAGGGCCAGTTACTCCCCAGCTCAATAAAGAGAATCACCACGTTAAAATGTGCCTTTTTGTCAAGTTAGCAGGGGTATATATAAGCAGAGTACAAGTGGAAATTGTACTATATATAAAATTTATAAGCAGAGTACAAGTGGAGGCAAAATGGTACTCTTGCAGCAGGTAGGAGATAATTGGAGACCTGTTCAAACAGGCTGTACCCCTAGTTTCAGTGAATTCCAGCTAGAAACTCAGCATATGTATGTTTGCTTTGCCCATTCCAGCTGTAAAACAGTTGTTTCCCCAAGTATCTGGAGATAATCTCTTAATCACTAGCTCCCATTGACGAAACACCAACTGACCATCCTGAATTATTACTAAAATCAGGTGGTGTGTCCTCTCTCTATCACCTTCAGACACTCTGCTTCAAAAAGTCTTTGTCTTTGTTCAACCAAGTTGACAAATTTGATTACATTAATCTCTTACGACTACCTCCCATTTCATATGTTGCCTCTTCCATTGTCAGTAATGTAGCTTGCAAGTTCCCTAGGGGCAGGGAGTGGGGGGAATCTGCCTTTTTTGCCTATGAAATTCCATGAAGCACCCATGAAGTATGTACTGTACTTTCATGCTTTGTACCTTATAAAGGCTCTGGTAATTCTGATCAATATAACACGTGCTCCTTATTTCAGAGGTGTATGGAGTGGGTTATATAGCATCTCTGGAATCTGAATTGTGTACTCTGAAACACCAAGGGAATGTACTGGGGCTAGTTCATGCATGTAGGTACATTGTTACTCCACACAGGATTACTTGTCTTGCAGCTGAATATGTCAATGGAAAGTGTCTGCTGAAGAGGCATGGGTGATGTAAAATGTTCCTCCTTTCTCTGTGGTGTGTGGAATTGCTTGATGCTACAATCAACAAGTGATGAGAGCATGTACATGGGAACCAGCTCTTATATGAATTCATTTATCTTACATTAGCTTTTGGCAGCATATTATTTTCTAGGAACTAGACTGAGAAAATAGGGATATTTAATTTTTTATTTTAAGTAAATATTTATCCCACTTTCCCATTTTGTATAAAACATTCAATCAGCATCAGGACAAAAAACAGTCTCACATCAGATGCTGAAAGTGGGGCAGAACAGGAAAGTCTAACCTGTCAATGAAATGCTGCCAGAGAGGAAGTGAAGTGATTCTCCATTGAGAGGGAATTGTATAACTTGGGTGTAGCTCTTTCTGTGTTCCAGTCAAGTACACATTGGATGCTGATAGAATATGGAAGAGAGACTTGGGCAGGTTCATACAGGAAAAGGCAATTTTGCAGTGATCACAGTCTCAAATGACTTGGGGGTTTAAAGGTCAAAGCTAGCGCTTTTGAACTGAGCTTGGAAACATACTGGAATCCGTGCAGTGTTTGTAACAAGGGAGTCACATGTTCCTTGTAATCTGCTGTTGTCAATGGCTTGGCCACAGCATCCTGGACCAGTTACTATTTTCAAATGCTTTTTAAAGGCAGTTCAATGTAGAGCACTTTATGCAACCAATTATGCAACTTGCTCAACCCATAGGTTGAGCAAGATGCATAATTCCATAATTAGTTCACTTATGAGTGCCTCCCAGCCATGGGCCCACATGTTCCCAGAAGCAATTGTAGTGGGACCACTGGATATATAAACTTGCCCACATAGTTTGTATAGTTGTTAATATTTTTATTCTGATGTGTGGCTTCCATATCAGCAAAATCTGATGTTCTTGATCAGTTTTGTGTTCAGGAGTATATGGAGAGTCTTGTATAATTTTGTGCTTAAATTTTATTTTCTTACAGCAACTTGAAACTATGCATCTCCAATTACAGCCTGAGCAGGCAAAAGAAAATGAAAGCCCAGCACTATCTTTTGCATCAGTTCAGTCTAAAAATGTTGCTATGGCCCAACCAGTTGAGAAGAATTCTAGGGTTTTAGGGCTCCATGTTATCAACCCTCAGATTATTCGGATACAGCCCATTACAGGAACTGGATCACATCAGTTTTTCTTCTGTAAGTCTTCAGATCCGACAGTTCAGCTACTTCTGCAGAAACCTGCTCATTCCCTTGGACAAGTATCTTTAAATAAAATAACCACTCATAGAATATTAAATGAGCAGAAAAACAAATCTGTTAGAACATCTGCTGCAGATGCTTCAAATGTAACTATGGGTTCAGCTCATTCAAACTCCTTTACAAACCACGAGAAGAAGCAAAAAGAGGAAAAGCTTAAAAAATCCTTGAAGGTGAAAACTCGTTCTGGGCGGATTTCACGCCCTCCCAAATACAAAGCTAAGGATTACAAATTCATTAAAACTGAGGACTTGGCTGATAGTCACAAGTCTGATTCTGATGACTATTCTGAGCTGATTGTAGAAGATGATGAAGAGGGCAAGGAAGTGCCTGCATTATTTGGTTCTTTGAACTCTGATCTGAGGCCAAAATTGTTTAAATGTCAAACTTGTGAAAAATCCTACATAGGAAAAGGAGGATTAGCTCGGCATTATAAACTTCATCCAGGTCACCAGCAGCAAGAATCTTCTCAATGTTCCCCTATAAATAGACCTCATAGAGTGGTGCTGCTGGAGGACACTGGAAAGGCATATGGTGAAAGTATCCATCAGACCTCTTCACAGACAACTTCTGTCACTTTAATAAATGAAAATGCACTAGCCATAGACTTGGAAAAACAGCTTTCTACAGAGAGTGGACAACAGGTAAGATAGACCTTTCTTTCGTTACCTTTCCCCTGGTAATGAAATTTTGAGGGACTAGGTGTTTGTTTCCCAGACTATGGGAAACACCTATATTGGGCAGCAGCGATAAAGGAAGATGCTGAGAGGCGGGGGCGTAACTACCATTAGGCAAGGGGAGATGGTCATCTTGGGGCCCCACTGCCTCGAGGGCCCCCCCAGAGGCATGTCACATGACTCCCCGCCCGCCCGTGTTGCACCCCCTATGAATTCTGTTGAGTCTCTTGGAGATCGGCAGTAGCAGAGAGTAAAAAAACCTAGATTCAATGTGAACTAGATATTCACCATATTCATAATGGGGATGTGGGTGTGATTGCACTATATATTGTGAAATGTGTTTCTGTGTGTATATCAGCGAGGGGCCCATTTTAAAATCTTGTCTCTGGGCCCACTCCAACCTTGCTACGCCCCTGCTGAGAGGCATTATTTCATATTGTGTGGAAGGAGGCAATGTTAAATCCGTTCTGTATTCCACCAAAAGACAACCACAGGGCTCTGTGGTTGCTAGGAGTTGAAACTGACTCGATGGCACACTTGAGGTGTAACTCAGCTTCATAAATTTCTCAGGATCAGGAAGCAGTCATATCCCTTCCCCAAGCCCACTCATCATTCTTCCCTCCTTCCATAGTTTTATACTCCACACCCTGCGTTTCTCTGTGTTTTCTAGTGCAAAAGCTATATCTTCCTTCTTAATTTCTGGGTATGCTCTAAGTCTGGAAGGGAAAAAGAAAGCTCCATGATTGAGGTTTGTATTTAACAGCTGTACCATCAAGATTGCATGCTGGGCTTTTGGTCTTGTAATCTTAAAAACCCAACCATTCTTTTGGATTAGATGACTACCAAAAAGAATGAATTGCATCTGATGTAATAAGGATTTTATCACATGAAAGTAATACCTTGTTAACTATATGTCTTAAAGGTTTTTGAGTTATTGGAGGTGGTCACTTGAATATCTGAGGAGTAACTACATTTATTGCAGATAATTTTCTTCTTCCTAATCCTCTGCAAGAACCATCTTGAAGTTCCCTTGTAATTAGCAAATGAAAACTCCTTGCTAGTTGCAAGAGTAGTGACATACCTGCCAACATGTCCCTATTTGCCCATTTGTGAATGGGATAATAAGGACTTGTTGGCAGGTATACCGTGAGGGCTGGGAACAGTGTTCTGTCTTTAAAAAAATTCATCTGCGTGCGGAATGAATTTTGTTCTGGGTGGCAGTATCAAGGCAGTGCATACGCACATGCATTCAGAATGGGGCCTTCCTGATTCAACCTGAGCGGGATCTAAAATTAACTTCATTTATTTATTACATTTTATACCCCACTCTTCCTCCAAGGAGCCCAGAGCGGTGTACTACAAACTTAAGTTTCTCCTCACAACAACCCTATGAAGTAGGTTAGGCTGAGAGAGAAATGACTGGCCCAGAGTCACCTAGCAAGTATTTGGCTGAATGGGGATTTGAACTCTGGTCTCCCCGGTCCTAGTCCAGCACTCTAACCACTACACCATGCTGGCTCTTGAACTGAGTGGACATAAAAAACGGTGTGAGCTCACTGGCTGGGAAGTTCCATATCTGAGGCCTGTTGTGTTTTATGATAACATGTTAAAGCATGGGTGGTACTTGTTTCTGGAAGTGGATGTAGAGAGCAACATAACTCTGTAAGCAGTACCAGGTAGTTCAGCAGCAAGCCTGACCCATGATGCTGTATCATTGTGGTAAAGTGAAGCTAAGGCACAACCAGGCTGGCACAGTGTGACCTCAGAAAATGAACTTTCCAAATTGCTTATCTGGAGGTGAGCTGTGAGAAGTGTATGTGCCTGTTACTCTGATAGCTTACAAGTCTATGGACTACTATAATGCCAAACTGAATGCATAAAGGCAAAGCTTTAAAATAATTGTTGTGATATTTGTGTTTGAAAGTCTACTACATCTGCAGATGATGGAATATTTGCAGAACAACAAAACACCCAGTTATTACATGTGGGTCCTGGAAGACCCAGACGACCAAGAAGGCGTGGCCGACCAAAGATGGCCGAAAGATCAAGGTATACTGGAAGATTTAACAGACCTGGTCAGTTCTCTTCCAAGTCACTTAATAATATATCAGCAGAGCACCACAGTGTAATTAAAAGGAAAGCTAGGCTAAAAGAGGTATGATTCCTTTTCACAATTGCTTCTGTAGTAGTAGTAAGTTTATTACAATCATAGACCAGCACATAAAAAGTAGCATACACAAATTAGTATCATAGGCTTACACAGTGGGAGCAAAAAACAGCTCAGATCGCATGTACTACGTGATGATAACAGTATTAACAATAGGTGATGATGATGATAATAATATATTGTAACCATTAAAATAGGGCTACTTAACCAACAATCTGCAACAGGCACAAGCAGCTGCACACTTTATCTGTAATCTGTGAGCTCTGATCAGAAAGAAGAGAAAAAAGATAAATTCCTCTGTCCTACCTGGAATCTTTTGTAGAATGGGTGTAATAAAGGCTGAGTGCATATCACAATAAAAAGGGCAACATAAAAGAATATGCCCTACAGATTCTACTCCCCCCACCCATCACAAGGACATATACGTTCATTAGGGATGTGTGCAAAACTGGTTCTGTGCACTCTCAGGAGGGTGGGGGGCGGTTTCTTTAAGGGGCAGGAGGCTGGCAGGTAGGCAGCACCTCCCCTGCCCCTTAAAGAAACCCACCCTCTGAACTGGCTCAAATGCTGGTCCATGGAAGCAGTTTGGCACTCCAAACTGCACTGAATGGTTCCATGCACATCCTTAACGTTCATGATGAGGGGATCAAGATCACAAAAATGATCACAAAAATAAAAAACAAGAATTACTGAGATTGAAAAAGGATCACACATACACCCCCCTTGTCAATATTTTGTTGAACCACCTTTTGCTTTAATAACAGCCTTGAGTCTGTTGGGATACTTCTCTATCAACCTTGCACATCTAGACGGAGCAATATTTGCCCACTCCTCCATACAGAACTGTTCAAGTTCAGTCACATTGGATGGTAGGTGTTGGTGGACTGCTATCTTCAAATCTCTCCACAGATTTTCTATGGGATTTAGGTCTGGGCTCTGACTGGGCCACATGAGCACTTTTTTCTCCTTCAGCCACTGTGTGGTCAATTTTGCTGTGTGCTTCGGATCGTTGTCATGTTGAAAGGTGAATCTTCTGCCCATCCTCAACTGTCTGGCAGAGGGTAGCAGATTTTCTTCCAGAATCTGATGGTATTTTGCCCCATCCATTTTTCCTTCTACCCTAACGAGAGCCCCAGTCCCTGAGGCAGAGAAACACCCCCACAACAGGATGCTGCCACCTCCATGCTTCACTGTAGGTATGGTGTGTTGTGGATGGTGAGCTGCGTTGGATTTACGCCAGGTGTACTGTTTGGTGTTGAGGCCAAATAGTTCAATCTTGGTTTCATCTGACCATAAGAACTTTTTCCATTTGGCATCAGAATCTTCAAGGTGCCTTCTGGCAAAGCTCAAACGAGCTTTAATGTGGCCTTTCTTGAGAAGTGGCTTTCTCCTTGCGACCCTCCCGAACAAGCCACATCTGTGGAGCGCTCGTGAAATTGTTGTCACATGCACAGAACAACCACTCGTTGCCATGAAGTCCTTTAACTCCTTCAGAGTGGCCATTGGCCTCTTGGTAACCTCTCTTACCAGTTTCCTCCTTGCTCTTCCATCCAGTGTGGAGGGCCGACCGGATCCAGGGAGGATAGCAGTCCACCAACACCTACCATCCAATGTGACCGAACTTGAACAGTTCTGTATGGAGGAGTGGGCAAATATTGCTCCGTCTAGATGTGCAAGGTTGATAGAGAAGTATCCCAACAGACTCAAGGCTGTTGTTAAAGCAAAAGGTGGTTCAACAAAATATTGACATTGGGGGGGGTGATCCTTTTTCAATCTCAGTAATTCTTGTTTTTTATTTCTGACACTTTTTCTGGACTGTAATTGTGATGTTTTTCAGTTGGATGTTATAGGTTGCATTGGATAAGTACAGCTGGTGAAGGGAATTTTCTTTGTGTTTTCATTTCAGGATGTAAGGGAACCAGAATTTAAGGTTTTTCAAAGGGGGTGATTCTTTCCTATACCCACTGTATTTGTTGTTTCAGAATGGTTTTGGCTTTGCAGTATTCAAGGGCTATTAAAACACCAGGAGTGAACGCATAGGTCAAAAGTCTGCTGTACCCATATACCCAGTATATGGCAGCTACCTATGTTGCTATGTATTAACTCATACAATTAATTGACTACTTTATCTTGGGTTGCCAGTGTGCTTGGTGAGGTTTTACTTTGTAGCCATCCATTGATGTAAAGCCCCCCCAAATAAAGCTGACCACAAAGTTTTAACTTGCCTGCTTAGAGGTTGGGTAGAGGACTTAGCCAAGTGGTGGTAGAGGACAAGAAACTTTCACACTTTTTTTGCTACTTCTCTGTGAGTAGTGGCAGATTCAGCAGCACTTGTAGTGCTGATAGTGCTCCTGGTGGCCAATTGCTGCTTATCACTATCTATTGGAAATCACCCTGCATCATGTTGCATTTCCTGATTTGTAGTGTAAAGATGGAGGTTGGGGGAAGAGTGGGAGAGACCAGCCCTAATTACAACACCCAGGTTGTCGGTGATGATTAGGTGAATGGATAGGAATAAGATTATGATAAAGGAGGAAATAGGGTTCTTGAGGCCGTCTTCAAAAACTTTGTGGAATAGATTCTTAATGTATGCTTTTGCCAAAATACTCAGTTATATTTTTCACACATGATGGTCAGAGATGTGGGTTTTCTGGAAAAATTTCCTCCTTGCATAAAATTTGCTTTATTTTTTCCTCAAAAAAATTACTATTCAAAATTTTCTGATGCCCTAAATAGATTGTGATCTGATCTGGCATATTGTTTGACCTAAAAAACCAAACCACCTCCACCATATTAATTTTCCCCCTGTGTCTCTCATAAGCTTTTAAGTGGCCAAGCAGAAATGTTAGAAATGGAAAAATGTTCATGGAAAAATAATGTATGGGAAAAATTTCACCCCACATGTCTAATTATGGTGTACATGTTCTTTATATTGGTTTATTCCTACTTAAGACACTATATCCCTGTAAGAAGAATATTGTCTGAAGTGGCCCTTAGATATAACCATTAGTGGCTTCCTTAAATATACCTTAATTGCAGTCATCCTGGCAACAAAAATAGGAACTAGTTCCTAACTTTGATGTTTCTTGGTTATTTATCTCTTCCATAATAAATTGCATAGATTTCATACATTTATCTTTCTCAGTGTGATCATGTGTTTAGAGTTGGTATTCCAGCAATATAATTTTATAACCTCTGAATAAACTTATGGTCTTTAACAGCTGATTCAGCAATGTGGCAATGAAGATTTCATGGAGTTGGCTGTTCCACACTTTACAGCTCTAGTTACTGTATTTGAATTCCTGCTGATGAAGGCAAGTTGAAATGACAGATCTTAAAATCAGGAGAATTTGTATATTTAATCACCTATAAATAATATCCTGAATTGATGATCCCATGTAATTATTATTTATTATTTATTTACTACATTTTTATACTGCCTTTCTGCCTTGACAAAGGCACCCTTGAATATTGAAGCGTTTACAATATTAAAAGAATCACATTACAGGTGATTAATAAAACGTCTCAGGCTGTTGAACTTTTCAGGAGCTGAGGACAAGAGCTCCCTGGCCTGGGTGCCTCCTTTCTTGCCTTCCTCTCAGGGCACACTGGTCTTTCCATACTCCTGGGAAGGTGGAGGGCTCCCCCAACAGTCCTCACAGGCCAGAGCTGGTGTCTATGGGGGCTGATATGCTTATGTTATGTAGATGTGATCTAAACTATAGAGATGAGGTTGGGGCAAGAACAAAAAATGGGTGGAACTTGGTTAAATTGGACCACTGGATATTGCAAGGAAGAAGATGGCAAAATGGAGGACCCCTCACTTTTAGAGAGGACTCCACTCTAATTTGTTGCTTTTAGGAAAAGTAGCATTTCTTTACACTTCTATTTAGAGGAGTAGAGAGACTAGTGCAGTAAGTTGCTCCAATTAATTTTTTTTTCTCATAGAAGAATCAATAAGTGTAATCTGTAGAGTGCTGGTCTAGGACTAGGAAGATGCAGGTTCGAATCCCCATTCAACCATGAAATTCACTGGGTGACTCTGAGCCAGTCATGAGTCTCTGAGCCAACTTACCTTACAGAGTTGCTGTGAAGATAGAATAACCATGTACACCACTCTGAGCTCCTTGGAGGAAGAGCAGGATATAAATGTAAAAAATAAAATAAATATAAATAAATAAAAGGCTCTGCAACTCTGAATCAATTTGTGTTAAAGTGTTGCACACACAAAAAATTGGTAATAATGATGCTTTATACCTTGAACTGTGCATGGACCTTTGCTTAAACTGTGTCTAAAGTTTTCCTTAAAACTCAGCTGTGTACCTGATTCAGAGGCCCTGTGTGATGTAGGGGCAGCTTAGCCAGAGGGGCTGCAATGTCTTTGTCTACAAATCCCCACTGTGACATAAGAACAGCTTAGCCAGTGTCACCAAGAGAGACATCAACATAGGAACATAGGAAACTGCCATATACTGAGTCAGACCATTGGTCCATCTAGCTCAGTATTGTCTTCACAGACTGGCAGCGGCTTCTCCAAGGTTGCAGGCAGGAATCTCTCTCAGCCCTATGTTGGAGAAGCCAGGGAGGGAACTTGAAACCTTCTGCTCTTCCCAGAGCGGCTTCATCCCAGAGTGGCTTCATCCCCTTAGGGGAATATCTTGCAGTGCTCACACATCAAGTCTCCCATTCATATGCAACCAGGGCAGACCCTGCTTAGCTATGGGGACAAGTCATGCTTGCTTCCACAAGACCAGCTCTCCTCCTCAACAGGCTGAGGGGTAAGAGGTCAAGGATGTAGAGTGCAGGGCTTTAGGGGGAGATTCAAAATGTACCTTCTACAATTACTCTGGAAGATATCGTGTGCATGATTACCTGTTTCCATAGATGGTTGTGAATGAGACTGTGGCTTATGAACCTGCTGTTCATGCAATTTTTTTGTTTCTAATCAGGTGGGGAAAGACTATCCAGCAAGAGCAGTCTTTCCAGATGTGTACAGGGAATTTGAAGATCTGCATGCTATGGTGAAGAAAATGTGCCAAGATTATTTCAGCAATCCTGGACTAAGTGAGCCTCTGCAAATAAAAAACCACAAGGTAACTGTGTTGAGGGATTCATTTTTTTTCTGTTAACCAGCATCTGCCACATTTATATATAGGTGGAATCAAGCAGCACACATCCTTGAAAATAAGTGAGAATTAATTGCAAATGTTAGATATTTGATAGGCAGAGATCTGATTAAAACATTTTTAATTTTATATATCCTTGTGTATTAAATTTTAAAACTGATTTTTAAAAAAGTGAGCACAACTGCATATCTTCACAAAACTGAGCACAAAGAATACATTGCAAGTCAAGTATTATGGACTACATGCAAAGCATTCTGTGGAAACTCATGGGAGTGTGGGGAATTGACATAGCTGATCCACTTAAAAATGAGCAGTATAATTGATCTGTGAATAAGATTTCTGAAATGGTGTATAGTGCTGAAGTTGTCCATATCAGCCTTAGACTAAACAGTCTTGGCATGTAAGACCACATTAATTCAGTGTCAATTATTTTACTATGTTTATGCTTGATTTCTTACTGGGTACTTTCTCAAGACTTGGATACTTGGCACTGAATTCCTGTTCTTCTATAGGTGGCCGAATCACTCGGAATTACAGCCAGTCTTCTCGGGACACAAAGGATTCAAGCAGACTTGTCCCACAAATGTATTAAAACTACTGGTGAGCACGTATTTACAGAGATGTCAAGACAGAAACGAGCATCCGAGGTATAAAATGAGTGTGCATGTTGCTTTATTCGTGTCCAAATTTTGCAGCACTTTGAAATTTCTACTGGGCTAACTTGTGTGCGTGCTTTATTTTCAGTAAGTGCCATCTCCTGTATCACAGTTTTGTTGAGTTACTTGCATTCTCCACCACAATACTGGATATTTTTCAAATATTGATGTCAAAGGTGTTGTCTTGTCGTTACATAGCCCTGCTTCATAGTGTCACCTTTGTATAAAACCAGATGTTACATTAAAGCAGACCCCATCACCAACTCCTTTTGATAGGCTTTACTCTGCCATGTTTGTTTTAGTTGTTACGTTCATATCTTGCCTGCTTTCTGTGATGGAACTTGCCAGCATATGTGAGGATTGTAGGACGTTTCCCATCCAGGCACTGGCTTGATCCAGACTTTAGCTTCAGTAAGGTTGAGTGCCTTCAGATCTTATGTATTGCAAACTAATTTGGATAATCCCTTCATTTGGCAAAAAGGACTGCCAAGCTATGCAAATGGTTTTTTAAAATGAAATTCTGCAACCCTTAAGCTTTTATGATTATTCCAAAATTTCTAAGAGGCATTTTTGTGATCTTGATCCTTCTTATGTTGAACTATATAGATTGGGAAGAAATCTCAGCTCATTTAAAATTTTTA
Organism: Hemicordylus capensis; assembly: GCF_027244095.1. Lineage (NCBI taxonomy): Eukaryota > Metazoa > Chordata > Lepidosauria > Squamata > Cordylidae > Hemicordylus > Hemicordylus capensis. Next base: position 22,919,130 of record NC_069657.1, on the reverse strand, counting down.
TCAACAGAGTTCAAATGAAATATTACTATTTTCAAAAAAGGCCAGAGTGGAAAATCTGTTGGAGGATGTGAATACTGATTATTCGAGTAACAGTGAAACGAAAGAAAGAAGTCATGCAAGTGAAGGTGGTATTTTAATTCTAACTATTTTATCCTGCTATATTGTGGCACGTGCCTTTTCTTTATGTATGTTTTGTCACACTGACTTTCCCGGTCTCTTCTAGACCATACTGTACACTTCATGGCCAGAATCCAGAGAACATTTTTAGATTCACCCAAGTCTAAAACTGTCGCTGGGGATATTTGTAACTTTCAATCTTAGACCCCCACCCCCTCATATCACAGATTGTTTCTGATAGTCACCTATTTCAGAAGCATTTTGCAGCATAGCATTTGGAAGGGGGTGATGAAAATAATGCAATTTGTATGCACAAGCTTAAGGTCCTCTTGTGAATACAAATTAAATGCATTATCTTTTTGGATCTTCCCTATAAATAGGGAAGGAATGAGGCCATTACATTACTTAACAGGGTCTGGTATGAAAGGAGGTGGACAGAAATAGCTTATAGAATGTTATATCTATTTTATACTGGTCCTAAAGAGACTGGAAAACCAGTGGTGGTGAATCTTGTTACTCTCAAATAACCCTAGTTGTGTATTGGGACTTTTCTCCCACCCCACCCAGCTCCTTGTACCACCTGAAGGTCTGGGACCATCCAAAGTGGCAGTCAGTTTGGCACAAGGGAATGCAGCTGGTGATGAAAGCTGCCAACACCCCCATCCCCTATGCATGCGTTGAAGCATTTACCATATTTACCCAAATCCAAGATGAGGTTATTTCCCAGTTCTTTCCTGTTAAGTATAGGAGGGTCATCCTGAGTTCGGGGTCATGTTGAATTTTTTAAGTTTTAAGGCATCATCTTAAATTCAGAGTTGCCTTCTATTCGGGTAAATATGGTACTCTTGATTGAAGGGTTTGGATCCTGTTACAGGTCAACTTTTATTAGAGACTGGGAACTGAGATGGAGATGTCCTCTGCTCAGTGACATCATGTTCTGAATGAGCTCTGAAATCAGGACAGTCTTGCAATACTATGTCAAGCTTAGTTTCATAGTTAAACTATGGATAGTAACACTTATATAATCTAGCAATATTCTGTAATAAAAACATTATATAGTTTAGCCTTTGGGCATCAGAAAAAGAGGGATACTGTACATAGCAAGAATGCACCTGCAAGCCCTACACCAGCACTGATGCATTCAGAAGCCTTCCCTTAGGATCACGGAACGAATCTCTCTGCTGACAAACACTGCGTTCAGCAGGGTTGAGACTTCTGAGCGCATCAGTGCCAGGGTGCACAACTCTCAGGAAGCTGTGTTGCATACAGGTCCCCTTTTTAGTGTCTGAAAAGCTTTTTTCTGCTGTTCTTATAACCTGCTGGTAAAGTTGCTTTCTATGTTACTTGAATTGTAAAGGTTTTACTCCAGAAGAGAGTGGTGGTGTGAATAATTGCTCTAGAAACAGATTACTGGAAGAACAACCAGAATTACTTAAATTAGAAGCTGCAAATTATTGTGCAAATCCAGATCTGCTCTGCCATCACATGGACGTGGCTCATGAGAGCTTTGAACCTTCAGATCATTCAGGTAGCCCATCTTCATGGAGTGAAACATTACCAACTATCAGGACAGAAAGTGCAGAAGAAAAAATTGTGGAATCAAACTCAAACTGGAACACAGCACGCAGGCAACATGAGTCTGAGTTACATTACTCTGATGTATCGAGTCAGAATCCTGACTGCTCAATGCATGAAAAAATATATAATGAAAATTGTAAAGATTTTCTGGAGGAAGAAAATCAGAACTTTAATGATGACACCAACTCTGAACAAATTCAGTGTTCTTATAAATCCTTATTAGCACCTTGTCTGTAGCTCATCCATTTGGGTCTCCAGCAGAGAGTGGTTCCTCAATAGGAGGTTGCTTTGAAAACTCTTGGCAATTCAATTCAAGGTGAAATTTACTTGTGGGTTAAATAGTATGCTGGACAAAACCGGAGATTGCAGTGAAAACAGTGATGTTTGAGGATTATGGATGAGAGCCATTAATTCTTCTCTTGGACATCATTCAAGCTTCTGATGGGCTTAGCTTGCTTCATTCTGGTGCTGCTGTACTGTTGAACTTATTGTATAAAAGAATGGTGGTATTATGCATATTTGCACAACTGATGTTCTTTGGGAACTGTGGAGGAATCTTTAGTAGTACATAAGTATGATAGCAACAAACTATAATGAAATTGTAAAACAGCTCATTCTTTAAATGTATATATTTCCTATTAAACATTGAAACATCTTACCTCTTTTGTTGTTTTAGCCACCTTTAGCATTATAATTCTGAAAAGTGACTTGTGCAGGAAGTGGGCAAATAATTCCCAGAAAATTGCACTGTTTACTTAATTATCAAGATCTTTAAAAATTTACTAAGTGCATTGCACTGCTTTTGTATAGTCAACAGATACAGCACTACTGAATTTCTAAGAAAGTTACATTCCCCCTCAAATTCAGATCTGTGCTCTCATAAGCTCAAAGAGCTTGTTGATATACATGAAATTAGGTATTTCCACTTGTGAATAGAGATAGGAACCTCCTTCAACTAGATCAGTTCATTTCTGAAAATTTATAAAGCATCTTTGGTAGTTGGAGAAAATGAATCAGAGGACAAGTGCTTCTAGTAGGGGTATGATGGACCATTTGGTGCAGTTTGTGCTGAATTTGGATCGATCTGCGAGTATGCGAACCAGTTTGATTGAACCGATCGGCTGGACTGGTTGATTCGACCAACTGGTTCAAAGTTCAAACTGATCCTGCACATCCCTAGCTTCCAGCTTAAAGAGAGAATTCTTGACATCTTTGCCTCACTTACTCCAATGCTTAGAATACAGCACTTGCTTGAAGATGGTAACACAATACAGCTGTACCTTTTCTAACTAATCTATGAACAGTTTATTTAAACATCAATTCAATTTTATGCACAAAGCACTAGCAAATGGCTTTTTCAAATCAACCTCTGCACTAACCTAATGTCTATTTTCAGATTTAAAATGCCATGTACCTCTTTGTAGTAAATATAAAATAGTATCAACTCCTTCCCTCCCCCTCCCCTTGTACAAGCAGCTCTTCTTGAGTCTAGCTAGATTCTGGAGTGTTTGTAAGTAAAAGGTCTGCAAGTGAGTCTTGTTCTGTTTGCAAAACAAATGCTAGGTTCATTGTCCTAAAAAAACCCAGTTTTTATGTGAGAATATGCTAGGCTCACAAAACATGTGAATGTACTTCATTTGCATGTTGTGAATGTTTTATCCATGCAGCCCAATCTGATTTTTTACAGGAATTAAGATAGCAATTGGGAAATCTAGAGTAGTGACAAGAGTGACTGCAAATATGACCAGATCCTCTTTGGAGTTTGAAAATGCTAAATATCCCAAAATTTCACATGGGTTTAAATCAAATTTTGTAGAAGACATTTATGTAGCTGCCTGATTCTCTCTCACTCCTCAAATGAATCAAAGCTTTTAATTTTCAAACGTATACTCTTAAGTATTTTTTGTGAATGCTCATATAACCCTGTGAGGTAGGTCACTGTTACAATTTTTCAGGAGTGCTTTGGCATTACTCTAATTTTACTCTAATTTGCATTTGGGTAGATGCCCTCTGTCCCAGGCACAAACCCAGCTTGCTAAATAGAGTAAAGCAACATTCTTTTAAAAGTATGCTGCTGAACAGAAGTTGTAATGGGTAGCATTTGACTAGTGTTACATTTTCTGGTATACATAATTATAGCAGGGCTTTCAAACACCAGAATGCAAAAGATACAACTTTGTAGCACCTTTAAACATTAATAAGTTTGTCAACAGAAGCCTTTGTAGGCATGTCTATTTCATCAGGTGCAAAAAATACAATACAGTAATCATTGGTACCCTGAGAACTGGGCCTTACAACTGGGTGGCGCTACAGAATTTACCTCCCGTGTGTTGCTATTTGCAAGATCTGGCCACTGCCTTCTCTAGCTCTATTTCATTCCTTTTTCATTTCAGTTCTTTGAAAACCCACCATATTTTCAATGCTCTCTGCTTCATAGTACAAAAGGGCTGCCTATTTCCCCATCCCACTTTCCCATTACTCAGGTTCTATTTCTATATTACTTGCACTGCACAAGTTACTTCTGGATGAATAGATTTAAACTACAGTATTAGTGACTAAAAGACCACATGTGAATCAGGTATGATTACTTGCCACATGAGTTCTATGCAAGACACACAAACACATTGTACAATCTGAATTAGCTGGAAAAGAATTGCTACCATACCCAGATGTAACTGCCTGAAAGTTCTGCATCTAACATTACTACAGCTCCTATATATCCACAGAAGTGTGCTGTGAAATTTCAAATTTGGAAGAAGAGATTTTAATGCCTTGAAAACAAGGAGCTCTTTGCAAACAGTGAAGATGTGTTCCATGTTAGAATTGGTTTTATTCTATTTTTTATGTTACTGTAAGCTGTCATCAGTCTGCCACACTGGAAGGCAAGATAAAACCCCTCAGAATTGGACTTTGTCTCAAGCTGGAAGTTAATGAAGTCTGCAACATGTATTGACATTTCCCCCCACAACTCAGTGGTTTCGGGGCAGGATTAAGTTGGTTTCCAAACAGGAAGCGTTAGACTGGTCTGTGTCCTGTTTCTAACAACATACTTTCTAGTAGTACTTTGCTGCTGTTCTCGATATAAGGCTGGTATAACCATGATGACAAGTAGACCATCAGGAGATCTTGGTCAACAGTATGAGCAATCTCTTGTACAATGGTTTGTTTAAGTTTGAGTTCTTTTGAGTACATTTCTATAAGCTTGATAGAAACATCATCTGAAATAGAAAAACCAAAAGAGTAGTTTGCCAGTAATAACCTCATCTTATGTAGCTGCTAGAGAACTATGCCCATAATAAAAATCATGTTATGCTCCATTTTTATAGGCTTGAATATGTTAACAGTACTATATAGATTGCTTGCCCATATGCCTGACCACATCCACTTTTTCCAACTGTGTCACTACCCAAGTTTACTACATTCTGTTTGTCCCATTCTGCTACTTAAAACCAGAAACAACTTTTAAACTACAGCCACCTATGGTTTAATTCTATGGTATCCTGGGAATCGTAGTTGTGTGATTACATGAAGCATTCTCCCTTAGAAATTCATAGTTCCCTCACAGAAACGCAGTTAGCCAATTTCAGCTACTTCTCATTCTCTGAACATATTTTGATTATTTTCAAATAAACCTCCCTCAAGGGAAAGAAAAACAATTTACTTACAGAAATAGGAAGTCAGCCATGTGTGAAATAGTGGTCTCTTGTGACCTCCATGATGGTATGTTTCTAAGTCACAGATTCCTTTAGTTGTTGAACACAACCTTTCCATTTTCTGATGTATCTTTGCCTAACAAATTATAAGATATATAGAACACCTTGAAATTTTAAAGAAAGTTCTGAGTATAGCTTAGTAACGGTGAGTATACACTCTGTCTTTGTGGGCTGTTTAATTTCCACTTTCACCAGCTAAGAGACTTCATTGCTGGGAAAGTTTTGTTGTGGAGACCCTTTGCAACTGAGTTACAGGCACACCTGTAGCCAAGGGAGACCAGTGTTCTTCACCGGATCTCACAGTGAAGGTTTTTTGCCAAAGTGGTCCCCACTTGAAAAATAGTGAAGATCACTGAAATAGACAATCGGTACTTGACTAGTAGTGCTCAAAAGGCTTTAAGCCTCCCTTGTGGTAGGGAAGTGCACGAACCTGTTCCGAGGCCCTTTTAAGGGCCTAAGAACCTGTTTGAACAACTGGCTGGTTCGAAGGCGGTGTGTGTGTGTGTGTCTGTCTGTCTGTCTGACTTTAAGGGTGGGGAAAGGTGCACTTTCCCCTTCCTCCACTTTTCCCTCGCTGGCGCTCTGTTAGCAAAGGCTCTGTCAGGGCGGCAGGATACCTCCCTGCCTCCCCGTTCCCTCTTTGGCCCGAAGTACCCAGTGTGTGCGGGGTACGGAGCCTTTACTAATGGAGCACCAGTGGGGGGCAAGCGCACCCTCCCCCGCCCTTAAAGTCAGACACACACCCCGCCTTCAAACGTCCCCTGCCCGGTTCCGTGCACATCCCTACCTTGTGGCACTTCTGAAAGACCTGAATGGTAGACTTATTTTAAGTCTGGTTGACAGCTCAGCTGCAAGGATATGCATTTGCATATTTACAACCTGCAAACAATGTTGGTCTTGAACAGACATGTAAAATAGTTCCTAGAAAGGGCACATCATGGGGTATGACATCTCCTGAACCGAAAGAGATGGGGGAAATGGAAATAGAAAATTGCAGGTTGGATGGTTTGAAGTAAGAGCACAGTACCATGTTTTCGAAGATCCGAAGTAGTTCTGTACAGCACCCCTCTAGTTCCCCATTGTAGTCCAGTGGCAGTCTCTCAGACTCAGAGGCAAAATTATCACATTCTATTTCCAACTTGTCTTTAGATCTAAAGAAAAATATCTTTCAATACATAAGAACAACAGCTCTACATTTGTTACCTAAAAAGCCAAAGACCATACAAAGACCACAGACAAGCATTTTAAACATACTTACTCACTGGCAATTTTGATATTCACGATTTTGGTTGCAGTGTTAAATCCTTGATCATTCAGAGTCTCCCATTTCATCACCAAATTATGCCAGTCCGCAGCGTTATCTTTGATTTTTCTTGCGCTGACAGACAATACAGGTGTCTTGGGAGTCAAACTCCTGGCTATTTAAAAACACAAACATTAAATGCTGTTAATCAAAAAAGTTAAAAAAGCTGCTTGCAAGGTCCTACTTGTAAATGGTTTTTTTCTTGTGTGTTGCTCACTCGTTTTCAGCTTTTTTGCATAACTAAGACCTAAAATGTTCAGCCACATTCTCAGACTATGTGGTTTGACCACACACACACACCTGGAACTATCACAGGAGCCTCTATTCTAGAAGGTAGGACCTAGAAATGTACACAGTGTTTGCAGGTATACAGACAACTATTAGATCCCTCCTAAGGATGTTATCTGTGCTGCCTGGTTTATCTGTTTATTTTATGTTGGAGTGCCAGCTTCTGGGAGGGAAACCCTTCTCGGAAAGGGTCACCACAGATATGTACCAGCAGCTGGAAGGTTAAGGGTGAAAGTGGGAGCTAACATCTAAGATGCTCCACTCACCATCATCTCCAGCAAGTGGCAGCACCAGCAACTCAAAAGCCAGAAAGAGGAACCTGACACTGGAATAGTGAGATGCAAACCACTCCATCTTCTCTCCCCGCAAAACACACCCAGTCACTTTTATTGCATTTTCTGACAAATTGTAAGCTGCTTTAGTAACAATTGTAACTGAAAATTGGGTATATAGTATTTATTCATTTATATGCTGCAATAAAAGCATTCATAATTATATACTGAAAACATAAGTAGCTATAACAAAAAAAATTGTGGCAACATCCTTCTGATAGGTTGTATCTATACATAAGTGCCATTTACCGATAGTGAAAGGGCAGGAGGAGGAGGAAGGGACATAACCCCTTTGTTCCTGAACCTACTATGGTATTTTGACTAGCTTCCATTTGATGTCTAATATGAATGCTAGTCAGGAGGCAAATGGCAAGTTACAAAATAGTAGCAGTTTTAACAGATGATGTGAGTTGGCATGATATTTGTCCAACTCCAACTTGTCCCTTCCAGGCAACTGGGATGCTTCCAACATTAGATATCTCGGATATAAAGTGCCTACATGATCTTCCTCCTTTATTCCTTTAGCTACAGAACATGACAGACATAACTTTATTTCAAGCACAGAATAGTTTCATACAGAACCAGATAAATTAACTAGAACTGAAACCTCATGATGTCTCCTTACTTCTGTAACTCCCATTTTCACAGCTGAGCAAAGAGATTCCTTGTTGTATATACTAGAGCTCCAAAAAGTCTTATTTTGGACGTTTGGTCTTATATTCAGCTTTGATTTGATTTGATCCCCATTATATTCATGAGGATGAGTAGAAAGGTGGGGAAAATCACTCCAGTACTCCCCTGCTAACTGGGCAGAGAGGGACCTTTCAAAGGGGTGATTCTCATATTCAATAGGCCAGGGCTGCACAACTTTGGCCCACTTGCTGATGTTGGACTACAATTCCCATCACCCCAGCCAATAGTCAGGAATGATGGGAGTTGGAGTCCAACATCTTCTAGGGGGGCTGAAAATGTGCAGTCCTGCTTTAGGGGGAGAGGAACTGGCCCTGTTCAACTTCAGAACAGCATCCCTCCAGTTAGTGGTTGTTGCTGGTGTCTGCTAGGTGCTTCTGTTTAGATTGTGAGCCCCTTCACAACAAGGAACAATGTTCTTATTTCTTTTGCTATATAAACCACTTTGAATTTTTAATTTATGCTATAACAATAAATTTTTATTTTTATGAACAACAATAGTCCAAATTATCTCTCACATACGAAAGATCTGTTCTCTGGCTTAATAAAACTAGAATAACTACCACTCCCTTGTTCTTAATTCAACAATCACCAATGTGGATTAGGATCTTCATAGCAAAAATGGTCTTCAACCAACCTGGCTGGGAGTGCTTCAGACTTGGCAAGGAGTATTTAAAAAATAAGGTGTCCATCCTATGCATGGAAGAGGGAGCAAACTATCAAAATTAAACTTGCTTCCAAGCAAGCAACCACACATACAGGTGGGCTGTAAATTTTACAAATCTGTTAAATAATTATCCAAGGGTTCAGGTCCATCTAGTCCAGCACCCTGTTTCCCACCGTGGCCAACTCACTGCTATTCGGAAGCACACAACGAGCAGGCAATTGTCTTTTATCACATTACCCCAATTGGGGAACCAGCGGTGGAAGAGCATCTGCTTTGCAAGCAGAAAGTCCCAGGTTCAATCCCTGACAACTCCAGATAGGGCTAGAAGAGAGAGACTCCTGCCTGAAACCTTGGAAACCTGCTGCTAGGTACAGACAATACTGAGCTATGAACAACCATTCATAGACCATCTATCCTAGGCTCTTGAATCCCTTTGTAAAGCCATCTAAATCAGTAAGTACCACATAATAGCGCAGTAGGGAAGCAACCTGCCTAGAGAGCAGGAGGCTGTTGGTTCGAATCCCCCACTGGTGTGTTACCCAGAATATGGGAAACTCCTATACTGAGCAGCAGCCATATAGGAAGGTGCTGAAAGTCACCATCTCATGCTGCGCAGGAGGAGGCAATGGTAACCCCCTCCTGTATTCTACCAAGAAAACCACAGGGCTCTGTGGTCGCCAGGAGTCGACACTGACTCGATGGCACAACCTTTAAATCAGTCGGCACCTTGTGGGAAAATCAGTAAGCTTTAAACCAGTAGGCTCTTGTGGCAGTGAATTCCTGAAGTTCATTAGACATTGCGAGAAACTGGACTTGATTTTTCCCCTCTGTCCTAAACCTCCTGCCAATCTATTTTGTTGGAGGAGCCTGGAGTTTTCATGCTGAGAGGAGAAAGAGAGCTGGTCTTGTGGTAGCAAGCATGCCCCGTCCCCTTAGCTAAGCAGGGTCCACCCTGGTTTTATATGAATGGGAGACTAAAAGTGTGAGCACTGTAAGATATTCCCCTCAAGGGATGGAGGCGCTCTGAGAAGAGCACCTAGGCTCCAAGTTCCTTCCCTGGCATCTCCAAGATAGGGCTGAGAGAGATTCCTGCCTGCAACCTTGGAGAAGCTGCTGCCAGTCTGTGAAGCCAATACTGAGCTAGATGGACCAATGGTCTGACTCAGTATATGGCAGCTTCCTATGTTCCTATGAGAAGGAAAACCAACCGAGCCACTTGTTCCATACTATGGCATGGATAATTGTTATACCACTGTCATGTCTCTCTAAGAGTCCAAACACTTTAACTACCTGCTGCTTTCTATTAAAATGGAATCACAGCCACTATTGAACAACTCCTGCCACTTGCTACCAAACCAAAGGCTGAATGGCAGAGGAGGCACCACCTTCTCTTTTAACTTTCTTCATTGACCACTGCTAACTGGGTAAAGCGGCACCTATTAACGAAGTGATTCTCTTTATTTAGCAGGGGGAAGAGTAACTGGTCCTCTCCACTCCCAGCACAGCACCCCTCCAGTGCCTGTTGCTGGTGTCTGTCTTTTATATTGTGAGCCCTTTGAGGACAGGGAGCCATCTTATTTATTTATTATTTCTCTGGTGTAAACCGCCCTGAGCCATTTTTGGAAGGGAGGTATAGGAATCGAATAAATAAGAATACATAAACGCTCTTGCGCAGCGTGCAAGGCGCCGCTGGCGGAGCAAGGACTCCGCGTTAATCGCACCGTGGTTGGCGCTCGCTCCCGCCCAGTCCTCCACCAACACGGTGTGGTGTAAAGCCCGGGCCGCAACCCACTGGGGCCCCCCGGCCCGCGGGGGGAGCGATGTGCGGGGTCCGATCTCGCCGGCCCCAGATCGCCTCCAGCAAGAAACTCACCTGCCATCCTCGCCGCCGGGCCCACGCAACAGGCGACAACAGCAGCAGCAGCCCCGCAGCTAGGCCGCTCCCCTCGGAAGTGCGCTCACGTCCGGCCCCGCCTAGCCAAGCGGCCGCTTGGAGGCCGCGGAGTAGCCGCGCCGGGTCTCCCTTCGCGTCCCGTGCCAGAGCAGCCGCTGAGCCTGCGGGGTGAGAGAGGGCGCTCGCCTCGGCCGGCCACTCAGCCAGCCATGAGGGGCCTCGGGCCCTCCTGAGGTGAGTGGGCTAGGCGCGCGGCCTAGGCGGGCGAGCGGGAGGGCGACTCCCAGGATCATCTCCCTCGAAATGGGTTGGAGGAGTCGTGTTTGTGGCTGCCTCGGTCTTGCAGCCTCCTCCGCCCCCATTCATTCCCCACCGCCGGGGGCCAGGCGGCGAGTGCCCCCTTCGCCCCATCCCAATAGTAAACCCCCATTTTAAAATAAAGAGAGGCATTGATTCGGCTGAGGCTTGCATGGGAAGCTTCCTCCTGCAGGGCTCCTCCTCGGAGGGAACAGAAACACAGGCTCGGGTTACTTTCCATCATGTTGCAGGGCAGAGCCCTAGCAGTTCTGCAAGCCGGGACCGAGGAGGCTGACTCGGACTCCCGGGGACGAGCCTTGCCCGAAAGTAAACCGCGGGCTTCCCCGACCGACCTGTTATCCGCTGACCCAGTCGCCCTTCTTCTTCTTTCAATGCCTGTCCAGTGCTAAGCACTGAAAACCATCCTTTTGGGGTTGTTGTTGTTTTTGACTACTTGAGGTTCATTAAGTGGGTCTGCAGCATTAAATCCTGCCCCGCCCCGCCCCACTTCAGCCTACTGTTTGTAGTAGTTGAAGGGTTTTGTTGTCCTCTGAATGAATTTAATTAAAGATAACCACTTGCAGTGCTCTGGGCTCCTTGGAGGAAGAGTGGGTGCCAGTATGAACATAAATAAGAGTTATTTACTTCTTTGTCTTGTATCACGAGTAGGGCAGCAGTGTGGCTGATTGTGAGTGTCGAGCTAGAGTGCAGGAGCTACTCTGAATAGGTCCAATTAAGACTTAAAGGGTATGATTTTGTAGGTGGTAGTGGAGGAACAATTTGCCATCTCTGTTCTGCTTTTTTTTTTAAATCCCTCATAAGTGAGAATTGCCAAGGTTGGATAAAATTCCTCCAGGGGTTTATCTTTCCCTTTAATATTTTCTTGCAGTTCTAGTTCTGTTTTCTTATCTCTGTCGTTCAAGAAAGCACTGTCATTTGTGCTTCCTTCTCTGGCAGGCAATAAAGAAAAAATAAAATACACATCTCTTAGCACATTAGCCTCTCTCCCTCCCTTCCCATGAATTTGCTTGAATTAATATTGTAAGATCCATTGATCAGCTCAGCTGCTGGTGCCTTGGGGCAAAAATGGATCCCAAGTGGGGTTACTCGTCATGCATGTGTCTGATAGGACTTGCAAATTCCTAATCTTTAGGCATGGCTATATATTTCCCATGCTTTGGGATGTTGTCTTTATTGGAGGAAGGTGGGTGGAGCCCCCTTTTTGCCTGTAGGCTTCAGCCTTGAGTATTTCAACTGTGTGTCTCTTTTCTGTGTGGTGCTTGTTGAATTCTCATTTGAAGGAATTCTTTAGATGATGATGGTGTTTGGAGCATGCTTGTTGAAAGGTAAAAATCTCATGACCTGGTTTTGTGATTTTAAAAAGCAAAATGATGAGGAGATGAAGCACTGTTGCACTTCATGCTATCTTCTGTTTTTTATGGTTCATTTAAATTATACAGGAGAGATGTGCCTTTTCTTTGCCATTATACAGGAGAAATGTGCCTTTTATCCACTGCTGCTTTTAGAGAGGAATAACATCTGTCACATCCTACTGTATTTGCCTGCTAGAGAGATGTATTCTGCCCTAAGACAGTGGGGTGGCTGTGATGGTCTAGGGCTGAAACTTAGCATTCTTGGATGCCCTGGGGCCTACTACTGATGCTTGTCCAGGTCAGCCAGGGAGAACTTGCCCTGCCAGAAATCTGTAGCCCCCAGCTGAATGAAACCCTCTTACCTTGGAAGATGTGAGGGGAAAATAGAAACCCATGTCTGCTTGCATATCCACTGCCAAGATAAGGAGAGGGAGCCCCACTGCCAAGGAGTTTTCTCAGACTTAGAGCTGACCCTGTCCTGGTCCTAAAAGCTGTAATATTCTTTGCTAGAAAACAGCTATGGAAACGACTGCAAAATCCTCACCTTGTTTGTGCTGACATGAGATTAATGTTCATATTGGGAAAAGTATGTAAACTGTGGTGTAGCCATATATGTGTTTTTTACTTTGAATGCAACTCTTAAAAGGCCAGTCAGCTTCCCAGCACATTAAAGTATACTGCAATCTTTTTTTACAGTGATCCCATCGATATAACACTTAGCATTTTTTTGGCTTTTTAGAAAGTTCAGAGCATTCCATGTATATTATTTTGGTTTACAACAGCCCTGTAAGGTAGGTTATTTTAATTAATTCCAGTAGATTATCTACGATTTGATCTTCTGATCTGCTTATTTATGACAAGTGCCAGCCAGTTGCTCATCTCATAAGAACAGCCCTGCTGGATCAGGCCCAAGGCCCATCTAGTCCAGCATCCTGTTTCACACAGTGGCCCACCAGATACTGCCGGAAGCCACAAGCAGGAGTTGAGGGCGTGCCCTCTTTCCTGCCATTACTCCCCTGCAACTGGGGAGTATTTCTGGAGATTTCTGCAATCTCCAGAAATAGGAGCAGAATAAAAACTCTTTCCAGTCAGCTTTATGATCAAGAGTTCATTGTTACAAACCTCAGTGTACAAGATGGCTGTTGTATGAGAACAGGAAACTAAAAATAATTAGCAAGCCATTTATCATGGCTTTTAACGGTGGCCTAATGCTAATGCAGAATCTTGCGTGTTTTGTTGCATGTACATGTGCAGGCAAATGACAGTTGTCCACCTCCATGTTAAGGTATGAAGCTGCCTTTTACGGAGTCAGACCCTTGGTTCATAGCAAAGGGGGCAATTCATGCTTGCTACCACAAGACCAGCTCTTCTCCCATCTAGCTCAGTAATCTACTACACTGAGTAGTAGCCAAGATTTCAGTCAGAAGGCCTATTGAGAATGCCTGAGACCCACTGCATGAGCTCTACCACTGAGCTGCAGCTTCTCCCCTGCAATCATCACAAACTGCATCAGATAATGCATCAGTTTGTGCATTAGTTTCTGCATGCAAGGCAGATAATCAGTTCAGTGTTATTGTTGAGGCATTAACTATTACAATCATCTCAGAGAGATAAACTTCAAACAAAAATGAAACTACATTGCTTAAAAAACGTTCAGTAAATTACACTTAAGTTTACAAGTTCTGCACATGCTTTGGCTAATGCCAATCTTCCTCCCTCAAAAGTGGCAACTCCTTTCAGTATCCTAAAACATTTCAGTATCCTAAAACAGTATCCTCCTCCCATGCAGTATGAGATGATGCCTTTCAGCATCTTCCTATATTGCTGCTGCCCAATATAGTACCAGCAGGGATTCGAACCGGCAACCTTCTGCTTGTCAGTCAAGCATTTCCCCACTGCGCCACTTAAGGAGGGTCTATTAAATCCTGGTATCCCTCTTGCACCATGTCTTGCGATTTACTTTATCTCCTGGTGTACTCCAGTTACATAGCCAGAAGTCTTGAAATTACATACACTTTACATGCAAAGAAAAACATCTTGCCAACTTCTTAGAGATATGTATTTAGTGGTCTGGTCTTCAAAAGACAGACTGCTTTGTAAACAGTCTGTCTTTTGAAGACCAGATCACTAAATACATATCTCTAAGAAGTTGGCAAGATGTTTTTCTTTGCATGTAAAGTGTATGTAATTTCAAGACTTCTGGCTATGTAACTGGAGTACACCAGGAGATAAAGTAAATCGCAAGACATGGTGCGAGAGGGATACCAGGATTTAATAGACCCTCCTTAAGTGGCGCAGTGGGGAAATGCTTGACTGACAAGCAGAAGGTTGCCGGTTCGAATCCCTGCTGGTACTATATTGGGCAGCAGCAATATAGGAAGATGCTGAAAGGCATCATCTCATACTGCATGGGAGGAGGCAATGGTAAACCCCTCCTGTACTCTATCAAAGAAACCATATGGCCCTGTGGTCACCAGGAGTTGACACCGACTCGACAGCACACTTTACCTTTCAGCAAGGGACCATGTTTATTTGGTTACTTTTCACTTTGCCTCACCATTGCATTTTAAGAGATAGCTAGCTAGCTCAGCTTTTAATCTTGTGTGTGGCCTTTACTTGCTGTGGCCTCAGGCCTCTTCCATTAGACACTAACTCTGCATAATTTTCCGTGTGGGCAGATTGATGGCACTGGTGCTTGCTTGGAGGAACAGGAGTTCTCCTTGGGGACCTGGTTTATTAGCATCTCAACCTGTGTAACAGGGCAGTTGTCATGCCTACCATTATACAAATATATTGACAATGCTGACATGGGCATCATGGATTCAAATTTTTGTTGGCTCACAATCGTGTTTAGTGTTTATATAGCACATTGTAAGTCAGAGCATTCACATACAGTGCACTTCACATACATTATCTCAGTAATCCTGGCACCAGGCCTGCAAGGTAGGCCAGCAGCTTGATTACATCTCCACATGGCCAGTGAGGAGACAAGGCAGAAACAGCAGCAACTTGCCGCAGGCCACATAGTGAGCTTGTGTCCAAATCTGGATTTGAACCGGGGTTGAAATCCAGTGTATAAGCTCCTACACCAGCTGCAGTTTTACTGGCATGGAGGCAGCAATAGTGAGAGGTGTTGCTTCTTGCCTTCTCTGCAGAAACTTCACAGGAGAACATAAGAACATACATAAGAACAGCCCTGCTGGATCAGGCCCAAGGCCCATCAAGTCCAACATCCTGTTTCGCACAGTGGCCCACCAGATGCTGCTGGAAGCCACAGGCAGGAGTTGAGGGCATGCCCTCTCTCCTGCTATTACTCCCCTGCAGCTGGTACTCAGAGGCACAAGGGAAACAAGGTGTTGTCTCCTCTTTCAAGTCCTCTCACATGCCAGAGCAGGGGTCCACAAATTTAGGATTAGCGAACTAGGCAGTGTAGGAGATTTTAAGCTTTTTATAAAAGCCCTTCTTTTATAGTAATTAGGTTTTGCAGCCTAGCCTGGCCAAAAGCCCAGCTGCAAGACCCAGAACTGGGACTCCACTCCACCTGAGTACCCACTGCAATAGAGAATAAAACGCAGACCAGAAGCAAAGTAAAATTTATAACATTTAATGCTGCCCATTCAGTTTAAAGGTGTGAGTATGCTAAGACTGCACAACTTTGGCCCTCCAGCTGTTATTGGACTACAACTCCCATTGTCCCCATCCACAGAAGCCAGTAATCAGGGTAATGGGAGTTATAGTCCAAAGTTTGCAGGAGGGCCAAAGTTGTGCGGCCCTGAAGAATACAGACACAAAATAGATTGCAACATCAAATGATAATGACAGGCACAGTGTTCCCTGTAAGAGGGATTCCCAGATTTTGACTGATTGACTGATTAAGTGCCATCAGGTTGGTGTCAGCGACCACATAAATAGATTCTCTCCAGGATGATCTGTCTTCAATTTGGCCTTTGAAGTCTCTCAGTGGTGCGTTCATTGCTGTTGTAATTGAGTCTATCCACCTTGCTGCTGGTCATCCTCTTCTCTTTCCTTCAACTTTTCCCAGCATTATGGACTTCTCAAGGGAGCTGGGTCTTCGCATAATGTGTCCAAAATATGATAGTTTGAGTCTGGTCATTTGTGCCTCTAGTGAAAGTTCTGGATTGATTTGTTCTATGATCCATTTGTTTGTTTTCCTGGCTGTCCATGTTATCCTCAAAAGTCTCCAGCACCAAAGTTCAAAAGCATCAATACTTTTTGTATCTTGCTTCTCCAAAGTCCAGTTTTCACGTCCATAGTGTGTCACGGGGAAAACCATTGTCCGAACGATTCTAATCTTTGTAGATATAGACATGTTGACTATGACTCCCATAATCTCCAGCCAAAGGTCATTGCAGCTGGGAATGCTGGGAGTTGTAGACAACAACATCTGGGAATCCTTCTTACAGGGAACACTGGACAGGCAGACAGCATGTTAAAGTAGAATGGGACAACTAAGAGGGTAACTGGGCGCCTGCTAACTGGGCAAAGAGGCACCTTTTCAAAGTGATGATTCTCTTTATTTAGCAGGGAGAGAGCAACTGGCCCTCTCCATCCCCAGCACAGCATCCCTCCAGTTGACTGTTGCTGGTGTCTATCTTATGTTTCTTTTTTGATTGTGAGCCCTTTGGACAGGGATCCATCTTTAATTATTTATTGTTTCTCTATGTAAACCACTTTGGAAACTTTTGTTGAAAAGCGGTGTACTGTATAAATATTTGTTGTAGTAGTAGCAGACTCTGATTCTTCATTAAGGTACACTTTTACAACACCACCTCACAGGAATCGTTTACCAAATTAAGGAATGTATCTTATTCTCTATTATGATTCACTTATCCAGGTAATTCTTCCTTGAACCCCATTTCATGTTTATTGGACTACCTCCTTTTATATTATAATTAATCTATGCCCTCTTTTATGGAGATCCTTTCCCCTAATGTCATCTTATGACTTAATCCTTGTCCAGCTCCATGTGATATCTAGCCAGTCCAGAGCTCACCACAACTACCTCTTTTTCAGGGGAATCCCCTGCTTTGTGGCTATTTACCACTTTTCTACTTCTGTTGAACACCTCCGCCCAGCCAATTAGACCTCCACCCATTTATTTGGAAAGTGTTCTTCACCAGAGCAAGCACAAGTCATAGGCCTAAGTGTACTTGTATGTTTTACTCCTTTCAACCCATCATGCTTTATTAATATGTATTGATTAAGCTGTACACAGATCTAATTGGATTTCCCTTCAACTGTTATTTGTGCTCACCACCAACCCCCTCTCTTCCCCCAAATTTTTTCTGGTACACAGACAGAGGGCTTAGGAATGAAGTGAATTTTCTTTTGTTTGCATTGGGATATGAAGGTGGTAGGAAACAGTGGGAGCCCTCTCCTATTGCTCAAAAAGGATTCCTGCTCTTCTTTTCCTTTTTCAAAAATGGTAGTGGAAATGGGGAGGAGATCTGGGGAGAGAGATCTGTGTGGTGCTGAATGTCTTACCTGCTAGAGATACTCCTCCTTGGCAAGTGGATTTGTGGGTGCCTGTGTTGGAAGGCAGGAGGCACTGTTCCCTCTAAGGTGTGTGCATGTGCACGCGCTCACGAGTTTTTGGATGTCCACTCAGTTCATTTTAGATCCCGCTCAGGTTGAATCAGGAAGGCCCCACTCTGAATACAGGTGCGCGCACACTGCTTTGAAACTGCAGCCCAGAACAAAACTCCTTCCACACAGAGATGAAAGGAATTAGAGGGACCACTGGTAGTGAGAGAGGAGCAGCTGAGACTTGTTTCATTTCCTCTGGAGCTTTTGCTTACACAGCTTCTACCTTCTACACAAGCCAGTGCAAAAAGAAGACAGACTGTCCCCTCCCCTTCACATGATGTAGTAAGTTATAAAAAGTGTTCCTAACTTGTTAGAGAAACAAAATTATATTGTGTGTTCTTCACATCTTTATTTGCAGAGAACTGAGGGAGAGAGGTGCACCGCTCTGATGGGGAAAGGTTGCAGAGCCCTGGATATCCATGCATGATGTAAGAAAGCCATTGTGTGAGGAAACTGCAGACAGTCCTATGGCACTTTAACGACAAACATTTATCTATCATATTTTTATACTGCCTAATATATACATCTCTATTGCAGTGAGAGCTTTTGTATTTTTTATATGGTTTGTGCATGTCTGTAACATGGATTTAAGTTACAATGCATTTTTAGTCTTTGAGGTGCCATAAGATTCTTCATGTTCTCTTTCACAGTTTATGTGGAATAATAGAAAACTAGAGCCAGATGAAACAATTGCAACAAAATGCATTGCTTCCTGTCTTGGTTTGTATACAAATAAATGCCACACAATTGTGCTTACTAGGTTATGGGAGGGGAAATGATGTATAAGCATCATGCTCTGGTCACTAGTACCAAATCAGTGATGTAATAAGTTAGAAACACTTTATGGGAGAAACAAAATTGTACTGTGTGTTCTATACCTATATTGAATCTACTTCCAGCGTGGTGTAGTGGTTAGAGTGCTGGACTGTGACCGGGGAGACCTGAGTTCAAATCCCCATTCAGCCATCAAACTAGCTGGGTGACTCTGGGCCAGTCACTTCTCTCTCAGCCTAACCTACTTCACAGGGTTGTTGTGAAAGACAAACTCAAGTATGTAGTACACCACTCTGGGCTCCTTGGAGGAAGAGCAGGATATAAATGTAAAAATAAATAAATAAATAATAATACTTCCAGCTGTATGGATGTGAAGGGTTGCCCGTGACAAAAAACCATCCTTTTTTCTTTTTTGATTGAGGAAATAAATGAAGTGTATCTTTTCCAGGTTATAGGTAGCACATACAGATGTTTATCATGGCATCAGTGACTCCATCCTTTACCTTCAAGGAATTCTGTCCCTTGTACTATCTTCTGAATGCCATTCCTACAAAAATACAAAAGGGTTTTCGTTCCATTGTGGTGTACCTCACGGCACTTGACACCAATGGGGACTACATTGCTGTGGGTAGCAGTATTGGAATGCTGTATCTCTACTGCAGGCACTTAAACCAGATGAAAAAATACAACTTGGAGGTAAGAATGAATACTTTCTCATAAGAACATGCTTCATTTTTCAGAGTGTTTCTGAGGCCTCTGTCTCTGGTTGTGTCAATTTTACATCTCAAAACTTGCTGGGACCTAAAGATGCAGATTTAGCTAGAAGTTGCTTTGTCCTTAGCTAATAAAAGAGTAAGGATCACTCTCTGCTAAAGGTAGTCTCTAACTCTGTTGTTGCTCTCACGGTGCCTTATGGGTTGGTTCTTAATTATATCAATTTATTTCTTTATTTTTAAGTTCTACAGCATCTTATATTAATGCAGTTTTGTTTAAGTAGTTCAAAGACTGGAAAGTAAGAGGTTGACACTCTTATTTAAAAACATCCTTCAAATATCCCATTCTTGTTATAGTCAAGTCAGTATTATGCTAGAAACCTGCCTTCTTAATTTCCCAGTGTTTTCTTTGCTCTTCTTTTACAAGGGGAAAAGTGAGTCCATAACTGTTGTGAAACTCTTGAGCTGCTTTGATGATCTTGTTGCTGTTGGAACAGCTTCGGGCAAGATTTCTGTTTTTCAGTTAGTCTCTTCATTGCCTGGAAGAAACAAACAAGTAAGAGCACTAAACGCTGTTAAAACCTGTGATGTTCAAGTTAATTGTGCAATTCCTTAGCATTGTGACAGCCAAGAAAATCTGCACTGAGTGAAATTCCTTGCAAGTAGGTTATAACACCACATCAATCTTTTGAGAGCCCTTGTTACACCTAAGGTCTTTGTCTGGAAGTGCACTTCTGAGATATTCCTGGTGCATGTTAAAATGAAAATGCTTGTCTGAACACCAATATGTAAGTTGGACCAATGAGTAGACTCAATTGCGAACCTTCACCTTTACTTGGCATGTTTTTCTACCCCTCAGCTTCGGAGGTTTAATGTATCTGGTGTCCACAAAAGCAGCATCACAGCCTTGGCATGGAGTCCCAATGGGATGAAATTATTCTCTGGAGATGACAAAGGGAAAATTGTCTATTCAGCATTAGATCTAGATCAGGTAAGCACTTGTCTAGAGCTTGTTTTCCAAATGTTTGATACCCAGGGCACAGGTGTGTGTGTGTGTGTGTGTATTTCTGGATTCAGATTGGAGGCATATATTGGAAATGTAGAAGGCTAGCTCTGTAACGTCTCTTAATTACATACTTAAGGGAATTAGGTTGCTCCCTTAAGTATATATATATATTGCCTGTTGGTATCTTACCTTTTGATGCAGTGTGCCATATCACTGGAACTGGGCAACAAGGGAGGAACTGTGGGAACAGTGGCGATCATATCTCACAGAGCAGCAGCAAGTCTTGATTTAAAGTTCTGGTTTGTTTCTTATCTGGAAGATAAAGATACGTTTCAAAAAAACAAAACACCATTCACTTGACACTCAAAGAACTGTTGGGGATGGTATATAAATCAGGCCTGGACCACAACAGAACCATCACACATTTTTCTTGGTCAGGTCCTAGAAGAAGGTGCAGGCATCCTTCCCTGTAACTGCAAGATATCCCAGTTAATTTGGTCTTCTGGTTGCTTCTCCCTGTTTTTGCAAAGTACTTCAGTCTAGGCAATGTATTTGCTAAGGATTTCCCCTTGTCTGTCAACTGCAGTGCAATACACATCATCATCATTATTATTATTATTATTATTATTATTATTATTATTTATTAACAACAACAACATTTCTATCCCGCTCTTCCTCCAAGGAGCCCAGAGCAGTGTACTACATACTTGAGTTTCTCCTCACAGCAACCCTGTGAAGTAGGTTAGGCTGAGGGAAGTGACTGGCCCAGACTCACCCAGCAAGTATCATGGCTGAATGGGGATTTGAACTCGCGTCTCCCCAGTCCTAGTCCAGCACTCTAACCACTACACCATGCTGGCTCTCACATTTCTTATGCATATTACTTCCTCCCTCAGCTGATATCTCCAGCTCTAGGCAGAGAGGGGGTGGTCAGTGCTGCATATGACCTCATCCATCTGATGCTTATAGAATGGTGAATGCATCAAATAAAGTAAAGTGCACCATCGAGTTGGTGTTGACTCCTGGCGCCCACAGAGCCCTGTGGTTGTCTTTGGTAGAAAACAGGGAGGGGTTTACCATTGCCTCCTCCCGCGCAGTATGAGGTAATGCCTTTTGGCATCTTCCTATATTGCTGCTGCCCGATATAGGTGTGTCCTATAGTCTGGGAAACATACCAGCGGGGTTTCGAACCGGAAACCTTTGGCTTGCTAGTCAAGTCATTTCCCCACTGTGCCATTAGGTGGCTTAATAGGATTGCTTAATTTTTCAAGGAACTTCAACTTCCTGTCATGTATTAGCATGCCTTAGTCCACAGACTTATTTTTCAAGTCCACAGATTGATTTATTTTGCAGAATTTGTAGCTTTTTCAGTCCTTAACTCCCAGAGTGGTGAACAATATTACAATAGAATACAGTTTCTGAGTCTCTGATCTAGAGGATAGAACTGTGTGTTGTATTCTGTTAGAAAAACAAGACTCATGTAATAAATTATGCAGTCTCTTTAGCTCTGGCAGATTGTTGAGTGAGAGACACAATGGTTATGACAAGAGCTATTTGGGTACTATTACATCTGCATTAAAGAGAACCTGTGTGGCAGCTGGGTCTTCTGTTCTAGTTGTTACTTGGTTAGGGTGCATTTTAGGTCTCTTTTTCTCACTAACATTGTAATTGTGGTGTTCCCCCCTGCCCCCCCAAGCATTTGTTCATTCTGATCCTAGTTGTGGTGGTGTTGGATTTAGGAGATCTGGGTTCACATCTCTTCTCAGCTAGGAGGTCATTAAGTGGCCTTGGATGTCACATGTCTTTCATCTTTGATTGTTCTTGTTCCAAGGAAATCTCCTGGACAAGTGTCACTTGAGGGGACACTCGCCATCTTCAGAATGGTGCAACATAAACTATATGAACGGAATTGTATCAGTTTGTTGAATGCTGTTTAAATTAGCTTCAACCTTTCCCCTGACAGACCCTACAAGTTTTTCTTTTTCTTTTTTCTTTTTACATGTATGTATCCCGCTCTTCCTCCAAGGAGCCCAGAGCGGTATACATGGTTATGTTTATCCTCGCAACAACCCTGTGAGATAGGTTAGGCTGAGAGAAACATGACTGGCCCAGAGTCACCCAGTGAGCTTTGTGGCTGAATGGGGATTTGAACTCGGGTCTTCCCAGTCCTAGTCCAACATTGTAACCACTATGCCATGCTGGCTCTACTGTAGATAAGTTATAGATAACTGTAGACAAGTTCTTAATTTGAAAACCAATGGTGTTCTGTATACATCTTCTTCCTTTCCAGGGTCGTTGCAGTTCCAGCTTGATACTTGAAGAGCCATCTTCAGTTGTGCAGCTAGATTATAGCCAGAAAGTGTTGCTGGTTTCCACTTTACAGAGAAGTCTGCTCTTCTATACAGAAGAAAAATTGGTCAAGCAAGTTGGAGCCCAACCCAGGAAAAAGTAACTCCACTTAATTTTGATCCAAGCAAATATCTTGGTTTCAGACTTGTAGAGATGTGATTTGGGTGATTACTATAATGCAGCATAATTCTCTGCTTAAAATATTTAACATAGAACAAAATGTTTGTTGTGACAGCCCTGAGACTTTTGTTAGAAGTGGCAAAACAGATAATTTTGTTTTTATTCCTTTTATTATTCTGAGGTAAAATGTCGGTGCTGCTCTGAAACATGCTATCCAAATTTCCAGCCTTCAAGGATCAAGATCTTAATATGCTGCATTACCTCCCGCTTTTGTTATAACAAAACTGTTATTTATAACAAAACTGTTATTTATAACAAAACTGTTATTTATAACAAAACTGTTATTTATAACAAAACTGCTATTTATAACAAAACTGCTATTTATAACAAAACTGTTATTTTGTGCTTTTCTGTTACTTTGTGCTCTCTGGCTTTTGGGCTGTCAAATCAGCACTCCCATTTGCACATTTCCCTTCTTATATTCCTCCACCAAGCCCTCCAGAATTGTTTGCAAAACAAAATTTTCGTAAGCAGAATAAATTCTGCAATATAAGGTGGTGTTTTTTTTTAAGTATTTAAGAAAAGTTTGCGAATATCTCTCCTCTTTTGTATCCTTGTAGTATCAGAATTGAAAATACATGCTGTTATTTGGTCAAGATCCAAACAGTTCTGTATATGAATGGAAAGCATAGTAGGGTTGCTGATCTCCCTGCATCTATGTATCCCACAATGTCCTAGAGGGTGGTCTTGTATGGGAGGAGAGCTGGTCTTAGATAGCAAGCATGAATTGTCACATTTGCTAAGCAGGGTCCACCCTGGTTTGCATTTGAATGGGAGACCACATGTGTGAGCTCTGTAAGATACTCCCCTTGGGGGATGAGGCTGCTCTGAGAAGAGCATTGGCATTTTTGTTTGTAGAAGGTTCCAAGTTCCCTCCCTGGCATCTCCAGACAGGACCAAGAGAGACTCCTGCCTGTAACCCTGGAGTCTGTCAGTCTGTGACAGACCACTGCCAGTCTGTGTAAATGAGGGATGTGTATGAACCAGTTTGGAGGCCCTTTTATGTGCCTCCGAACCGGTTCAGTTTTGGGGGAGCACAAGAGGCTGCAGTCAAGAGGAGGGAGCAAAGCCCCATTTGTATGAGAAGTCCATTTGTGCTGCTTTGATCCAGCACCTTTTCTGTTTTGTTTGCAGAGTTTTAACAATTTGAACTTAGAGAGCACATAGTTTTAGCATTGGTTGTCTTTCCCCCCTCCTAAATACAATGTTGTGGTTTGACCATTATTTTGTTCTTAAATTTTAGCACAGGTAAATTTGGAGCGTGTTTTATACCTGGGCTGTGTAAACAAAGTGACTTAACATTGTTTGCTGTAAGGCCTGGGATTCGCCTTTGGAAATCGGACATCCATGGAACTGTGCAGGCCACGTTCATTTTGAAAGATGTATTTGCTGCTGGAGTGAAGCCCTTTGAATTATACCCTCGAGTGGAACACTCAGACAAGAGAAGCTGCAATTTCCCAGAGAGGCAACTTGGACTCATTTCATGCTTTTTTCAGGAAGGGTGGGTGCTGAGCTGGAATGAATATAGCATCTATCTACTAGACACAGTAAACCAGGTGAGTGAAACTAGTAGAGATGAGTTTGATCTATAGCATTTTTTTCTTTTGTGTTTGTGTGCTGGGAACTGTCTTTTTCTGACCACTCTGTTTTATATCACAGTGAGAGTACTGCTTCAGAACATAGCAGGAAACAGTAGTTGACATCTGCACTGTTCCTCTATAATACTATCTAGGAGTTACTTTAAATACTCAATTTCAATAGGACTTCCATTGAGTGATTTTGTCAGAATGTCAGCCTATAAACTTAGGATCATCAAAGTTAGCCACCCATATTTGATTTCCTAAAAATACAATTGATCTGAAGGTTCCTGCAAGCACAGTAAAGTAATGAGTGAAAGAGAAAAAATAATGGGATTGGCTAATCCTACTGATTTTATGCTCAACAATTCATACAGGAGTAACTTCCTATGCAGCATGTTTACTTTGCTTTTCATATTCATTTGTGTTATGTCACAATTTGAATTATAACAATAGGAAGAATAAACTACATAGAGAATCCACATTCAAAGATAAAAAGAAATTCACAAAACAAATTTTAACAAAAAGAGCTCTTTTCAGTCTGGTCAATGATGTGTGTTTTCTGAAATGTTTAAGAACATAAGAACAACCCTGCTGGATCACGCCCAAGGCCCATCCAGTCCAGTACAGAGATTTAAATAATACTATCCCCCACCACACACACACACCTTTTTGAGCAATGGGTTCAGTTTTGTGAAGGAGTTATTTTTGCAGCTTGATTCTTAGCTAAACAGTCTGTGAAGCATATGATAAGGAAACCAAATACTATCTTCAGGAAACATTTTCTGCGTTAACTTGTCCTGTATGTAAAGAAGGAATCCTAGTGCATCCGTGCACCTAAAGAAGGCACTGACTAGGGCTTCACTGTCCACATCTGAGAACACATCTAATTCTCTCCGGTGGCTGCACATTGGAAGATCAGCAGTGGCAGATATCCTGAAAGTGGTGAATTTCAGGAAAGCTTGACCACTGTTGTTGATCTTGGCAGGAGTTCCTCAGTGAGAGCAAGAGAGGCCCAAGACATTGTGATGCCTGAGGTGAGGAAACAAATGCTGCCTGGTGGGCACCAGCTCCCTTTCAAAACCAACCTTCGCAAGCTCTGACAGTTGAATGGGAGGAGGGAAGGAAAGTTGCCAGCAGCCTCCTCTTCACTCCTTGTGCTTCTTGCAGGCTTTGCAAGGAGTGTGCAAGATGCTCCTTGCAAAAGTTGCAAGGGTTGGATCAGTCCAATAGCAACAGTAAGAGGCATCTTGTTGATGCCCCAGTAATCTGCTGCCTGAGACAACTAACTTGCCTTGCCTTGCCTTGCCTGCTTAGAGAGAGTCCCAGGCTCATCAGACCCAGTTAGAAAACCATCATGATAAAGCTGGTATTAGAATGTGGAGGTTTCCCCCCACAGTATGCCTCAAAGCTTCTGTGCCAAAATTAATGACAATAAATTGCAAATGTACTGGGGGTGGGTGTGGAGAGAATCACATTTTGAACTATATGTAAAGGTGGGGGCTTTGGGTGAAATAAAAATATTTTGTTTGGCTATAAAAGCCATAGCAAACACTTTATTCCAGATGGATTCTGCAGAACGCATTATATACGTCTGCATGTTTAGTATATATATTTTCAGTTGCAAGCCTTTGTCCTGAACACTGAACCTCTAGTAGGAATGTGGTGCTATAATGTGCAGCTCATGTGCATTGTAGTCCTTACTCCTCCCAGTAAACATATGAAGTAGGTCATCATTCCTGATCCTACTGAAATGGGGAGAAAGTTTGATCGTTGCAATCTGCACAGTCATTGGTTGAGCTAGGATTTGGACTTGGGTCATTCAGAGTGGAGTTGCTTTTCACTGGGGCATTAATTTTATCTTAAATCTAAAGTATAGTATGGTAAATATTCTATAAGTCTCTGTAGTTGAAAGTTCAAGACACAGTGAGATGGTGAGCAGAATTCTGGGTGCATGGAAAGGGGTGCATGAGAGCGTGTTCCTTACCTAAGCACTTACAGCCACTTCTGATCAGGTGACCTTTAGCTTGCTTGCTGGACAGCCTGATCGTGATGTGAAGCTCAGCAAGGAAACATAGGAAGCTGCTTTATATCAAATCAGACCATTGCTCCATCTAGCCTAGCGTTGTCTACACTGACTGGCAGTAGCTTTCCAAGGTTTCAGCCTCATGTATTTCCCAGGCCTACGTGGAGATGTTAGAGATTGAACCTGGGACCTTCTGCATGCAAAGCAGATGCTCTACCACTGAGCTACGACCCCATCCTACAAATATACCTAACTTGACGAGAATCCCGAGGCTCTCTAGGAGATTAATATCAATTGCTTGTGCTTTATTGGAAGAGATAGAAAATTGGAAGGTCTGCCATACAACCTGTGAGAAGAAAATAGGGCTACAGCTTCATCACTCCACAATAGTACTAGTTGCATGTTTACATAGTGCATAGGTCAACAAAAAATTTAAGCTTGAATCATCAAACTACTGGACATTACCTATGTGTTTGAATTGTCACCATGCTCAAGAAATAAGTGCATACACCCTTCTTTCATCTTAACAACTTGATGCTGCTTTGAGGTATCCATGGATGTAATCTGAGATTACATTTCTCAAGCCAACAAGAGTGACTATAGTGCAGCAGAGCTAAATTGTGAGACATCAGTACTCCATTTCCATCCATGCTCTCAGCCAAGGTTTATACAAACCATCTTCACCTCCAGACTCTCATTAGTTCTTTCTCCCTTTCATTAGTGCTGCTTCACTTCTGGTTTGATCATAGAATGTTGCTTGCCGAAAATACACTAAGAATTTTGAAGGGTTGGCTGCATCTTCAAGACCTCTCAGCACATTCACAGCTTGTCTTTAACTTTTCCTTGTTTTTATAGGCTATGATTGGCAGCTTGGAAGGATCTGGCGACATTGTGTCGGTGTCCTGTACTGAAAATGAGATTTTTCTCTTAAAGGGAGACAGAGATATCATTAGAATCTCTAGCAGACCCGAAGGACTGGTGTCGATAGGTTTGCATATATTCACGTACTCAGTTTATTATGTATGTAAAAGACTGTGATGAGCATTCTTGTATCTGAGTGGATACAGATGACCTATTCACTCCCTCATCGATATGGTGATAAGTTCATTATGGGCAAATGGATCCCCACTGCTTTGTGCTCATGTTGAATTGAAACAAATTGGCAAGAGAAAAAGGAGTGATTTTTCTTCTGTCTGGCTTATGCGTGCAAATTGCAATTCTCTGTGGAGTTTAAGATCATTGTGTTGTGTCATTAATCGGCTCTTCTGGGCTAAGCAATGAAATTGATCAGCAGCAGATTTAAGATTGCATCCTTTTGCATAACTTGGCCTACAAATTCCTCTGCCACTTGCAGTGATTAAGCTAGATAAATTCTTGGAGAATAAGAATGCTTCCAAACTAGCCTCTCCCTATGATATTTCTATTCTTTATTCACTCACTTTTTAAATGAGGTGTCCAGATATTGTCATTGCCAGATCATTGCAGTCCTGTGTTTCCCTCCCACCCCACCACCCCTGCCTGACCAGATTTTGAAACATTTTTAATTTGAAGTTGCCAGGGACATTTGCTGAATGGAACTTATTTGTGAGTAGACACTATAGAAGGATCTTGCCTATGGGGATGGGGCTTTGCTAGTTAATATAACACTATATCAAATATGGTTTGGAGCCTGTTTTAATTCTGCTTCCAGCTTATTTATTCATTCATTCATTCATTCATTCATTTTTATTTAACATATTTTTATACCACCCAAAACTTACGTCTCTGGGCGATTTACAACAAAAACACAAAAGTTAAAACATTAGTTAAAACAGATAAATGACAACAAAGAAATTAAAACATTGGTTAAAATAAATGACAGGGAAATGTCAAAACATTACAATAATTTAAAACCTTAAAACAATATTTTAAAATTAAATTAAAACGGTATTTAATTAAAAGCCTGGATGAACAAATGTGTCTTGACTGCCCTTTTAAAAATTGTCAGAGATGGGGAAGCTCTTATTTCAGCAGGGAGCATGTTCCAAAGCATCGGGGCATCAACAGAGAAGGCCCTTCCCCAAGTAGCCACCAGATGAGCCGGTGGCAACCGCAGACGGACCTCTTCTGATGATCTCAATAGGCGGTGGGGTTCATGACGAAGAAGACGTTCTCTTAAATACCCAAGACCCAAGCCGTTTAGGGCTTTACAGGTTATAACCAGCACCTTGTATTTTGCCTGGAAACTTATCGGCAGCCAGTGTAGCTCTTTCAATATAGGAGTAATATGGTCTCTCCGAGATGACCCAGAGAACAACCTGACTGCCACATTCTGAACCAGCTGTAGTTTCCGGACTATATACAAAGGCAGCCCCACATAGAGTGGATTGCAGTAATCCAGTCTGGAGGTTACCAGCATATGTACCACTGTCCTGAGGTCGTAGCTGGCATATCAGCCAAAGCTGATAAAAGGCACCTTTGGCCATGCCTCAACCTGGGTCACCAGGGAGAGGTTCGGATCCAGAAGCACCCCCAGACTGCGTACCTGTTCCTTCTGGGGAAGTGTGACCCCATCCAGAACAGGCAGATCAAACTCATCTCCTGAGTTTCGACCCCACACAATAAGTACCTCTGTCTTATCTGGATTCACTCTCAGTTTCTTATCCCTCATCCAGCCCATCACTTCCTCCAGGCAGGCATTTAGGGAGGTTATGCCTTCTCCCGATAATGTTGACATGGAGAAATAGATTTGGGTGTCATCAGCATATTGATAACACCCTGCACCAAATCTCCTGATGATCTCTCCCAGCGGTTTCATGTAGATGTTAAAGAATATCGAAGACAATACGGAGCCCTGAGGGACACCATACACAAGTTCAGATTTTGAAGAACAGCAGTCTCCAAGGGACACCATCTGGAACCTGCCTGAAAGGTAGGAGCGGAACCACTGCAAAGCAGTGCCCCCCACTCTCAACCCCCTCAGACGCTCCAGAAGGATACTATGGCTGATAGTATCGAAAGCTACTGAGAGTTCCAAAAGGACCGCTGCCTGTCTGTGAAGACAATACTGAGCTAGATAGACGAATGGTCTGACTCAGTATATGGCAGTTTCCTATGTTCCTATGACCAACAGAGTCACATTTCCTCTGTCAATTCCCAATTGGAGATCATCCATCAGGCCGACCAAGGCAGTCTCCACCCCATAGCCCACCCGAAAGCCAGTCTGAAATGAGTCTAGATAATCAGTTTCCTCCAAGACTGTCTGGAAACAATGGCATAAACTTCTGAAAACAATGGCAGAAACCACTTGAGCAGTGCTTAAGGGCTCTAGTACAGAAGTAACACAGGCCGTTGTTTACATTTTTGGCCATCCTGTATAAAAATAGACTTCCTGGGAGGCCAAATAAATCTGGCTACTAGGTGTTTGCCCCAAACACTGGGACTGTCTTGCCCTGCTGGCAAAATGGCAAGGAGCATTAGGTTATTCACCGTCAGAGGAAGAATTCTCTTTTTATAATCTGGTACAGCACAAAGGAAACTGCCATCTACTGAGTCAGACCATTGGTCCATCTAGCTCAGTACTGTCCACTTGGCTGGCAGCAAGTCTCCGAGCTTCAGGCAGGATTTTGTTTCCCCCTCAGCCCTATCTGGAGCTGTCAGGGATTGAACCTGGGACCTTCTGCAAGCTGACCAGATGCCATATCACTGAGCTACAGCACTACTCCCATTGGTATGTTTGGGAGCCAAGAACACAGACAGCTTTTAATGACTTGCATTTTGGCCTCCGTTTTAATCAAATGTCTTTTGACAAGTGAACACAACTCCCATGAAAACAGAGCAACACTTGCACTAATGTAATATTACCTGTGTTCACTTCTTGGTAGTCTGTGCAAAATTGCACCCAGTGTCAGTATAAAGTAATCCTAGCTTGGGCAAGATGATTGATAGGAAATAATAAGACACACTCCCTAAGTATGGCAGTGTTATTTAGAGTAACCTGACCTTGTCAGATTCTGTAATACTTGGAGAGAACTTCCTTATCTTTAATGATTGGTTAGTACTTCAGTTAGTCCTTACTCAGCTTTTCTCCCCACCCATTCAACTAGTGTCATATTGCTCTCAGAAACACAAGCATCAAAGTACTTTTTAATTTGGATATTATTATCTGAATTGATCTAGTTGGATAACATTGGCTATTATGCTCGTATTCTATATCAGATGATCTCTGCTGGATTGGTTCAAAGGTTCATTGAGTCTAGCATCCTGTTTCCACCAGCTGTGGCTAATTGGATGCTTCTGGGAAACTTACAAACAAAGCATGAAGGGATATCTTTCTCCTGTTGTTTTGCCCACCAGCGTCTGGTATTCAGAGATCTACTGCTTCTTAATCTAGATATTCTGTGTTGCAGTCATAGCTATAACAGCAATTGATAGGCTTATCCTCCATGAATTTGTCTAATGGTTTTTTTTTTAAGTTATCTGAGCTAGAGGTCTTTGCCACACCTTATGGGAGAAGATTCCATAGGCTAGTTATGCATTATGTGAAGAAGTTATTTATTTTCTGTCCTGAATCTATTGCCCATCAGTTTCATTGGATGAGTCTAGCATTAGGAGGAAAAAGAAAAAAAATCTATCTGCCCCATTCAGAATTGTATAGACCTCTCTCATGTTCCTCCTTTGTCGTCTTCCCTCTATCCCCCAAATATTGTTTACTTGCCATTTACTATTTTATCTTTTTGGATGTTCAATTTCAGACATGAATTCAAAGTTGATGAGTCCGTTATCTGATTTGAGCCCCAAGTTACAGAGCCCACATTCGGTAATTGCATCTGTGTCATCTGATCTTTCTCCAGAAGCAAACCAAAGATTAAGTAGCTTCCCTTCTCCACAAACACGTGTTGATAAAAATGGCTCCGTGGCTAGAACTGAGCTGGAAATAGCATTATTAACTGAGCGAATTCGCTCACAGAGCTTTGATGGATTGGGGGACTTAAGCACTGACCCAAGAAGAAGAGGCTACTCGGTCGCTAGCGAACCGAGAAGCAGGAGCAGTTCCATGAATTCTGTGGACAGTGGCTCCAGTTTCATGACCAGCGGAGATCAGACCTCATCAGAAGCGCAGAGAGAAGGGCAGCTCTCTTCCCAGAGGTTCAGTGTAATTAGCTCTGAAGACTTCAACCAGGAACTGATTGTCAAACCAATCAAAGTGAAAAAGAAGAAAAAGAAAAGACCTGGTAAGTGGTGAGAAAAGACTTCCTTTACTAATAGTTTCCATGGCATCTTTGGGGCAATTTTCTTATAAACACTATATTATATTCAATGTATAACATTTCACAAAAGCAAGTTTTGTCTTAGACTTTGTTACTTGGAGTGGATTACTGTATTCCTTTTGTCATAAAGAAATCTATGGGGTGGGGTGTGCCTGTGTGCTCCCCATCGTGCACATATCTGTTCTTTGAGTCATGGCATAGGTAGGTGTGACTGGTTGGATTCCAACTGTGTGGGTCCCACTGGGCTGGGTTACCTTAAACTCTCCTAAGTCTAGCTTAATTGGTTAGTTGAAGCTTTAGCCTGTCTGTCTGTCTGTCATATTTCTGTACTGCCTGATTTAGACATCTCTAGGCAGTGTACAAAGTTAAATTTCTCCTCTTTTGGCCATTAGCTAGCTTTCTATGACTGTTGGTGTAAGGGGCCAGGACTACATCTGTGGCTTGTCTCTTGAGCTAGGTATCGGTTTAAACACTTTTTGGTTTAGCAACAG
This sequence comes from Hemicordylus capensis, assembly GCF_027244095.1. Lineage (NCBI taxonomy): Eukaryota > Metazoa > Chordata > Lepidosauria > Squamata > Cordylidae > Hemicordylus > Hemicordylus capensis. The sequence continues at coordinate 22,886,906 of NC_069657.1, read as the reverse complement.
TCATGTGGTGCAAGACTCAGATTTGCAGTTTCCAAATGTGGAATCAAATTTGTTGAATAGGTGAACATCATGTTTTACTGTTAATAAGAATGATACGAAGCATTTATGGAATGCTCTGAATGCTGAAGGTGTTGTAACCGTTACAGCAGGTTGTGCCGTTGAGTTGGTGTCAACTCCTGGTGACCACAGAGCCATGTGGTTTTCTTGGTAGAATACAGGAGTAGTTTACCATTGCCTCCCCCCACGCAGTATGAGATGATGCCTTTCAGCAAGCACCTTCCTATATCGCTGCTGCCCAATATAGGAGTTTCCCATTTCTGGGAAACACACCAGCAGGGATTCAAACCAACAGCTTCTTGCTCTCTAGGCAGGTTGCTTCCCCGCTGCACCATTAGGTGGCAGTCCTGTAAGGTACACCAGTATTATTCCCATGTTGCAGATGGGCTGGCTGAGGCGGAGAGAAAGTGACTTGCCTTAGACCAACAAGTGAGTTTATAGCAGAGGTAGGCTTCAAACCAGGGACTTCTGGATTTGTAGCTTAATCTCTTGTCCTTTCTGTTGCATCTCAGAAGTTAGCCTTGCACGGATGTTCCGGGTGCAAGTAGCCGTTGCTCAGTGGTGGAGCATTTGCTCTTTGTGTAGAAAGTTCCAGGCTTGATCTCTGTGATCTCAAGTTTAAAAAAAATCATGGGTACCAGGATTGGAAACCGTCTCTGCCTGAGACCCTGGATAGATCATCTCTAGCTCTATTATCTCCAGTTAAGAGACTGCAATAGGATGTTTTAATGTCATTACTAGTTCAGTCTGCCAATATGCTTGTGGTTGTTTGACATTGGGAATTAACCGTGGCTTCAACAATGAGATTGTGTCTTTACTACTTGTATTTAGTTGGCCCTAAGGATTAGAGGAGAGATCCCTGCCCCAAGGGGCTCATAGCCTAGATATGGAAAGAAAGGGGCAGAGGTGAGACAAATGGGAAGCATGTACCCTTGATTCAGTTACATGTGCTTAAGCTTAGTTATAGTAGGGAACATTGCCATGTAACAGGGATTCCCAGATATTGTTGACTACAACTCCCACAATTCCCAGCAAAAGGCCATTGCAGCTGGGGGTGATGGGAGTTGTAGTCAACAGCGTCTGGGAATCCCTGTTACAGGGAACACTGGTAGGGAATGCAAACTGAGGCATCACACCCAAGGTTTTACAGAAAAAGTGGATTTTTAAATAGAATTTGGAGTATATAAAAGAGGTGTTCCAGGAGGCAGTTCCACACATAAAGGGGAGTAGGGGAGAGAAAGCAGAGCTGTCTGAGGAAGCAGGAGAACTTTGAACAGTTGAGGGCAGATCATGGGCATGAGTGTAACCAAAAATGAGGGTTGAGAGGTATGGAGGGGCAAGATTATGGAGAGCTTTGGAAGGAAAGATGAGGAACTTTGCTGGATCCACGTAGGGAACTAGTGAAGGGATTTAAGGGATTCCGTTGTTAAACTTCTTTTCACCTTTCTCTTCTCCCATAACCTTCTCACCCTCCACTTTCTCCAACTATGTGTGAGCTTAGAAAATGGGACCAGGAGAAATCCCAGCTCCCTGGAAAGCATGCCGTGCTATGAGCGTCAAGGCTCCACTGATAGTCCTCAGTCTGCAAATGCAGATTTGTTATCTGTGAATTCTAGCCTGATGAGCAGCATTGCAGACCGCTTCAGCTTGGGTTCTGTGGACCAGGAGAGTGTATTCAGTGGGGAATCCCAGAGTGTGGTCCAGGAGGAAAATGGCTCGGAAACCTTTAGTGTGCCTCAGTCTCCAGAATCCATAGCTGACTTAACGCCCGAGGGAAATGGTGGTGCACCTGAACTGCTGAAATTTTCTGATGGTGAGAATGAAGTGGGTGCCTCCTCAGCTTCCACTTCCCACTTGGTTGACGTAGAAGATGAAGTGGGTAGCAAAGAGACTCAACAGAGCCCTCACCTGAAACAAACTGATTCCAACTTGGAACAACCACCCCCAAATGGAGCAGATTATTCTGCCCTTTGTAAAACTGAGGACACTTTAGATATATCAGGTCTGCAGAGGACTTTAGATGCTTTGGAAGAGGCATTCCCTGTGAATGGGGCATCAGTAAAAGTGTATGCCGAGGAAATATGTGGTTGGAATACGGGCACTGAAACCCACCCAGAGCAGAAGCAGCATCAACCTCCAATGGACACTGTCCCCAAAAATCTCATTGATCAGCCTCCTGTCCTCTCTAAGAGAGAAGTTTGTCACCCAGACACTGCATTACCTGGGCAGGCCTTCCGGGAGGCATTATACGGAAAATGCAACACAGACACTTTCAATGAATTGGTAAGCAACACCCACAATGCTATTGCTGAGAGATCGGCATCAAGTGATGAAGAGGATATCTATGGGCATGGGCTGCCTTATTCATCTTCTGAGACAAGTGTGACAGAAATGGGGATAAAGGCAGAACATGAGAAAGTCAGAACCAACATGGAGGAAGGAGTGCTTTTAAAGTCTGATCAGGTATGTGCTTAAATATACAGCTTCAACACACATGCGTGTCCACACACACCTAGAGGGTGCCTTGCAATTGCTGAAGGTACTTCTGCTCATGAAAGAAGTGATTCCCAGTAATCCCCCCCCCCTGCTGCCCCCTGCACTACATCCACACTGTGCTAGAGGTACCCCCATCCTCAGGAATGGTTTTTGAGTGAGAATATTTTATTATTTAAAAAATATATATATATTCTGCCACTCCTGCACACAGCTGTTCAGGGTAGCATACAATCTTTTCCAGAAGGATTTGGACCAGTAGCGGGAAGATAGGCAAGAGGGATGATTGGAGAGTGGAATTTTGCTCATGTTTCTCTGGATCCAACTCTTGAAAAAGTTCAGTTACATCTTTTAAATGACACGGGTTGTTTAGGCTATCGGAGCTGGTCTCCTTTGAGCTGGCATTCATGGCTGGACGGTTCACAAGAAACCTAAACATTGTCTTGTTTTTTTAAAGTTCTGTAACCAAAAAGCCCAAATCCAGCATCTGAAATATGTGTATTATTAAGCAACAAGGCAGTGGAGGGGAAAGAGAGCCCTGGGCCATTGAGGGAGATGGTGATTGTTAGTTGGACACACACACATTATTGTAGAGTGGAATTGTATTGTTTTTTCACTGATTAAATTACAACGCCAAGCCATTTCAGTTTCTGAAACTTTAACAGAAAATGTCCAAACGCTTCTAGATATTAATCTGGCTCGCATCAAAATGAGAAACTTGCTGATAAACCTGGACAAATTCAAATTGGACATAAATGTTGGAATGCCCATTGCTAGAGCTTCCTAAGACATGGCTCGTCTCATTGGCAGACATTGAAACCTTTTGTAAAAGTGATGGATTAGACCAGGGATTCTTTTTAACCTTTCTGCTCCTACAGCCCCACCCATAAGTATTGCCCGTGGACCCCCACCCCACTTACAGTAAAGTTTATCTTTATTACGGTCAGTGACCAACAAGACAGAACAAAAGCATGTATACAACTCATACATGCATCACTATCAGTGATATTATATCATTATTACTCATATTGACTAGACAAGCATAATACATGCCCTAGATGCTAAAAAACAAAATTTAGTTAATTTATAGGTGACTTAGGAATCTCTAAAACACAGACACACACACACAGACAAATCTTAACATAAAAATTGTCCAAATGTCCTGGGAATTTCACTAATAGTAGAATCAAATCCAATCTCAATGGAAACAACAACAGCAAAAGAACATGAGTTGTTGTTTTGATCTCACCAGTGGTACAAGGACATGGTCACTGTGAAACAGATAGATGCTGAAATCTGCCTTCCAGTAATGCTGAAGGGAGGGCATTGACGAGCCCTAGAAAATTCCCAGCAATATTTGGAATATGTCAAAGATGAAAGATTGGGCACTGGTGCCATCACAGAGGATTCCCTCAGTATCTTATAGCAGCTAGGCAGCAGACTTAACATCATTCTGCTGTTCAGTGTCCTTTATACACCCCGTTCATATAATTTCATAAGGCTCCAGTAAAAATTAAAGAAGAAAATAAATACTCGGAGTAGTTCTTTCCAGGAATTTTAATCTGCCTCACCAGGAAGCAAATTGAATTTAGCGCAGCATATATTTTCCACGGATCACCTGGACTTACCCCATGGAGTCCATATATTAAAGCCGCTTTAAAACAGCAACTTTCGTGAACCAGTCAGCTACCTCACCTTATTCTAACTCTCCAGTTTTTAGTTTGCAGAAAGCTGGATGGGCTACGCAGGGCCTGGCTATGGAATCCTGAGCCTGGTTGTCTCTGACAAATACATTTGGTGCCTGGATTACAAAGGCGGCCTGTACTGTAGTGCTCTGCCTAGTGCTGGCCTGCGCTGGCAGAGGTTTGAAGAGAATGTCCAGCAGGTGGCAGTCTCTCCTTCAGGTTGGTGAGCCTTGTGTGTTTTGCCTTCTGTCCTTGGTTGGAAAACAAGGATTGTGTGGATCTGGGAAATGATGGCGATTCGGTTACAAAACTTAATAGCAGTGCAAATGCAATTGATGGTGAACCTATGTACTAGAATAGACTCCTGGAGCTAGAAATGAAGTTCCTTGGGCAGGGGGCGGCACAGAATGCTGCATTAGTACCCCCTCCCTCCCCACCAACCCCCACCCCCAACACAACAGTACAGTAGGCTGCAGATGGAGGAACTTTGGGTTGCCGGGTGGTAAAGGTTTTTGGAACTGTATCCCCTCCAGCTTCAGATGGGGTGGTAAGGTTATGTGTTGGCTCCTCCATGGAACCAAAAAACCTCTCTGCATGTTAAAACAAAAAAGAGAGAGAAAGCATGACAGGGGGAAAGGTAGCCTTCCCCTGGTTCTGTGTGAATGGAAGTTTGAGGGGTTGGGGAGAGCATTCTGACAATCCACCCCTCCGTGTATCTGCAGAGTAGAATCCAGGAACAGGTTTTCCTAGTGGAACATTGGAAGCTGCCTTATACCAAGTCAGACCACTGGCACCTCTAGCTCAGACTGGCAGCGGCTCTCCCAGGTTTCAGGCAGGCGTCTTCCCCAACCCTGCCTGGAGATGCCAGGGAGTGAACCTGGGACCTTCACTCCCTTCACTGAGCACAGCATATGCTCGACCCCTGAGATATGGCCCCATTCACTAAGGGGAATCTCTTACAGCAGACTGCATTTACATGCAGTCACTCATCCCAGTGCAGACCAGGGTAGACTCTTTTTAGCAAGGGGGACCATTCATGCTCACTACTGTGCAAGACCAGCTCTCCTTCCTTTGTAGAAACTGGTTCTCAAACCTGCCACTTGAGCTGTGAGTTGTGCTATACAGTGCAGTATATGTATTTTAATTCCTTGCCAATAGTGGGATACTGCAGATGACCGTGCTGGTTTATTATCCCTTTGTTTTTACTGTTTGTAGTCTGCCTTTTGCCCTACCAGCAGATTCCTACCTGCAACCTTGGAGAAGCCACTGCCAGTCTGTGTAGACAATACTGAGCTAGATAGACCAATGGTCTGACTCAGTATATGGCAGCTTCCTATGTTCCACATAAAACAATCTCCTAATAATCTAAAACAGTAATAAAAGCAACCATAGATTTGTGACACTCACGGGCCATTTACAGCAATCCTATGGATTTGTATCCATAGGATATGTCCTAGAATTATTCCCATAATATATACAACAGAATTATATATGCAAATCTTCAGGAGCCAGTATTGTTGACTGCAGGTGCCTAGACATTGGTCTCTGGCATGGTATGATCTTGGAAGGAAGTTGCATGTGGCTCTCCTGTTCGATCAGACTGCTTTTTGCATTTGTCACAGTAGTAATCATTGCAGAAACTTTGGTGCATCACAACCAGCCCTTAGCTCTCCTTGCACTGCTGAGTAGTGCAAATGGTGAGTTGGTGTGTTGTGTAGCCTTCCTAGTGCTAAGAGCCAGTTTGCACCTTACCAAATGTATCCAAGTTTAAGTGGCAAAATTAATGTCATTTTTTGTGTTTAGTATTTCAGTTCAAGGCAACCAAGAGATTTTAGGTTCAGTTCTGGTTCACAGAAAAAACCTCTCCGGGTTTTTGAAACGCCCATATACTGGCTCCTGCATCTGTGCTGTGACTGTTTTTGAACAGCAGGGCCCTCTATATCTCTTTCTCCATAAAAATAGGTCTCCAAGAGGCCTTTCAGGCTTTAAAATAACAACTACTAATGAACTAAATTGGAGCATGCAAAAAGACAGCTTCTCTTGCACTGAATGTGATTCATCTTATTAATGTGAAGTTTCTTCCTCAGGGACTCTTCTCTGGAAGGTTGAACAAAAAACCAATAAAGCTTTTGCCTGTGGAAAAGTAACTATCAAAGGAAAACGTCACTGGTACGAAGCTTTACCCCAAACAGTGTTTGTATCGTTGAGTGACGACACGGCCTGGATTATCAGGACAAATGGTGATCTGTATTTGCAGACAGGTACCTAAATGGGTTGTGATTCTCCTTCTCCTCTTCCAGTGGTTTCATTACAGGGAACCCCAGAGGGTTTTTTGGAAGCTTATTGGGGAGTTTCTTAGTAAGGCAGACAAGCTTTCCTGAAGGTAGTTTGCTGTTGCCACTTCACCCAGCTAAGACCTGGTCCAACACTATGTAACCCTAACTTCTTGATGCCATTGGGAGTGGGGCAGTTTGTCTAACAAAACATACTCCAGCCTGCAGACCATTGGTTAGAGAAACTGCCCATTCTTGCTGTGGAGAAAACCCGATCATCTTGCTCATGACATGTGAGCAATTACTGCCTATTGCTCTGATTTTGCATATACATACCTAAGTATGTATGCTAGTCACTTATGCTCAGTCAGTGTTCATGCTTTATATTTAAGCCTAATCTTGTGTGTATGTTTGTGTGAGCACACATGTATGTGAGATTTGATTAAGTGCTGTTGAGTCAGTGTCGACTCTTAGTGACCACATAGATAGATTCTCTCCAGGATGATCTACTTTCCTGTAAGGGGTCTCAGTGGTGCATTCATTGCTGTCGTAATCGAGTCCATCCACCTTGCTGCTGGTTGTCTTCTTCTCTTGCCTTCAACTTTTCCCAGGACATTCGGACACACCATTGGAATGCCAGGCAAAGCAGCAATAGATCACCCTGTAGCATTCTGTATGTTAATGAGGAAAGACCATAGCTCAGGAGAAGAGCTGCTGCTTTACATACAGAAGTCCCAAGTTGAATCCCTGGTATTGCCTAATGGGACTGAGAAGCAGTGGTACATATGTTGGTAACCTCCAGACTTGACTATGCCTTTGTTCGTAGTCTGGAAGCTTCAGTTGGTACAGAATGTGGCAGCCAGATTGGTCTCTGGGTCATCTCGGAGAGACCACATCACTCCTTTGTTGATAGAGTTACACTGGCTGCCAATAGGTTTCCGGGCAAAATACAAAGTGCTAGTCATAACTTATAAAGCCCTAAGTGGCTTAGGCCCTGGGTATCTAAGAGAACATCTTGTTCATTATGAGCCCCACCGCCCATTGAGGTCGTCTGGAGAGATCCATCTCCAGTTGCCGCCAGCTTGGCTGGTGGCCACACGGGGACGGGCTTTCTCGGTTGCTGCCCTGAGACTGTGGAATGCACTCCCTACTAAGATACGATCCTCCCTGTCTCTGACAATTTTTAGAAAGCATTTGAAAACCCACCTCTTCACCCAAACTTTTTCAGTTCTTTAAAATGTTAAGGTTTTAATTTGTGGATGATTTTTAAGTTGTTATCATTGTTTTAAGTTTTTGTATATATTTTAACTTGTTTTATGCTATTGTTAACCGCCCAGAGACTAAAGTTTGGGGCGGTGTACAAATGTGATAAATAAAAAAAAAAAATTTAAATGACACCCTGGACAGTCATTGTAAATCATACTGAGCTAAATGGATGAATGGTCTGATAAGACAGCTTCCGATGTGACTTATATAATATTTATCAGGTGGTACTTTATTAGTAGATTAAAGCTGAAGAGGTAGGTGTGTGTGTGTGTGTGTGTGTGTGTGTGTGTGTGTGTGTGTGTGTTGGACAGGACATGAAAAACTGGCAGTTTGAAACAAATTCTTCTAACTTGATTCCAGTCCAGTGTTCTCACTTGCAACACAGAATTGTGTTTACTTTGAAGTAAAAGGGCAGCCAAAGTATAACTGTAAAACCTGAAACAATGAGCTGTGTTCTTCCTCAGTTACAGTAAGTTTCAAACTCTACGGAATGCAGATAAAAAGGGAGCACCAATGCAGGCCCCATCCGGAAAAAGCCAAGTTGATGCCAATTAATTTGCAGTTGGTCAAACTTGCTACTCTGTATTTCACTTCAAGGCCTGAGTGTGGATCGTCCCTGTGCCCGAGCAGTAAAGGTGGACTGTCCATATCCGCTATCGCAGGTTACAGCCAAGAATAATGTCGTCTGGGCCTTGACTGAACAGCGTGCGCTTCTCTACCGCGAGGGTGTGAGCAGTTTCTGCCCCGAAGGGGAGCAGTGGAAATGCGATATCGTCAGGTGAGCCCTGTTTAATCAGTGAGGATGTGCTGTAATAGTTCTTGATTTTGTAACTCTTGGATGTTGAATCGTCTTACTTGGAACTTGCACATGTTTAGAGAGCACATGACCCCATGTGAGAAGACTGGTTTGCTAATCTGGGTAGTATGTTTGACTGATTTTTCTGCTAAATAGCCAAAGGCAAAAAACCAACAACCATTCTCTTGAAACTGAAAAACAGTGGAACTAGTCAGGCATTCAACAGCAGTGGCTGGATTAATACAGGACAGGACAGATCCCAATTAGCATTTAAGATTGCATAGGCTTGGAAGAAGCTTTAATCAGCTGTACCGTTTATGTCACCACCTTAGAAGATACCTGTTTATAAATACTACTTTAACTCGCACTGTAATAATCAGGGTTGTGAGTGCTCCATGCTAAATAAATACATTCGGCGCTTGGATAAATACAAATTGTGTCAAAAGAAAAGCTGGACTCCACTCCCTAAGTTATCCAAATTGAGGAAATTTGCATGCATTCTCTTTATCAAGAGAATTGAGAAAGGTTATATGACTGACGATACTAGTGGCTCTAGCTGAATATATTATTTTTACTGTGGGTGGCATCCAGAGCTGGTGTGAGCATTGCACTCTCACAGGCCATTTCCGCCCCCCTTCCTCCTCCCTGCCACTTCCTGAGAGTTGAGTCACCCTTGGCAATGGCATGGGATGCAGTTGGAGTGGCTGCAGAAGGTGGGAGGATCCTCAGAAAGTGGGTGGAGACATCCCCAGCTGGTTTCCAGGGATGATTCCTCCTCCTCCTCCTCCTGTAACCACACTGCATCCCACGCCATTGCTGACCTGCCCTCGACCATCAGGAATGGCTTTTTGCTCAGGGCTCAGGCAGGGTTTTCTTAATATGCAGTCAGAAACAAAACATGCAGTTCTAATTTTTTTTTTTTAGTGGAGATCCAAAACAACATTTGTGCACTTCAAAAATTCAAGACATTGCAGAAGTTGTATTATGTTAGATGATGTAAAAAGTGGCTGATAACTATGAGAAAAGTAAAGAGAACAGCCTGAATTCTAAAGGATCCTAGACCCTGATCAAGCGTACCCATTTCTTCTACCGCTGCTAAAGACGCTTCCCGCAGAAGCCACTGCTACTCCCCACAGAGTCTTCACACGCACATAAGGCTCTTCTGCAATAGTGCTGTCAGATTCTCAGTTCTGAGGATTTCCTGCCACTCAATGTAGGCTTCCAAATATCACGGCATGGGACTCTAGGCGAGGGCTGCACAACTTAATCCCTCTGGCTGTTGCTGGACTGCAACTTCCATCATCCCCCACCACAATGGCCAACAACAGGGCATGATGGGAGCTGTAGTCCAACATCTGCAGGCGGGCCAAAGTTGTGCAGCTCTGCTCTGGGCAGCAAAGTATGTGTGCACAGGCAAGGAACTGCACAGGTGTGTGTTGTAGTAGCTCATGTTTTGCATGCAAATGACACTCATGTACCATTGTGCAGTTCTGAATTTTCCTTTTTAAAAGTTCTGGGCTGCAGGGAGGAAGAATGGGCCGGGGAAATGGTTTGAGCAAGCCCTGTTGGGCTCACGCGGTCAGCCTTATCTGCTGCCCTGTACAATGAGTGAGTGTGTGTGTGTGTGTGTGTGTGTGTGTGTGTGTATCTAAAGCTTCAAGGCTTACAAAAGTGGAACATGAGGACATACAAAACCATGATGAATACAATTAAGCAAAACAAGATAAAACAACAAAACCACAGATGAAAAGTCATTATAAGGCTGAGAGGACAAGAAGGACTTCAGCCGACACTCAAGGATAACTGAGTTGGTGCCAAATGAATTTGTCTGGGCAGAGTGTTTCATAATTTGGGCACTACCAAAGAAAACACCTCTCTTTCTTCACGCCCTACCTAACATCAGAAGATGAGGGCACCTAGAGAGGGGCCTCTGAAGAAGATCTTGATTGACTGGCAGGACTATGTGGGAGACGGCAGCCCTACTATGTTTGTTTGTTTGTTTGTTTGATATCTATACCACCCTTTGTGTAAACTACCCAGGGTAGTTTACACAAAGAAATAATAAATAAATAAATAAATAAGATGGATCCCTGTCCCCAAAGGGCTCACAATCCAAAAAGAAACATAAGATAGACACCAGCAAGAGTCATTGGAGGTACTGTGCTGGGGGTGGATGGGGCCAGTTACTTTCCCCCTGCTAAATAAAGAGAATCACCACGTTAAAAGGTGCCTCTTTGCCAAGTTAGCAGGTTCAATACGTCCTATAGACGTATTAAACATTTTAGATTAAGGAGATGTTGGTGTTTGGTTTGTACCAGTTAGCACCTGCTTTTGAACAGCTGAAACAGCTAATGGCACAATCCAGCCGTATTTATTCACCCCATTGAAATCAGTTAAACTTCCGTTAGTCACAATGAAGCCCCATTCCATTTCTTTCAATAGGATTTAATTGCAAATAACTTCTGTTGGATTGTGTCCAATGGCTAAAATAATGCAATTGTATGAAACACCTCTAACTTTGTTTCATCCAGCTGCAAGTAAGTGGATTAAAATTTTTAGATGGCTGGATTTGAACAGGCTGCTTCTTTATGAGGGGGAAAAAAGCTCTTTTGCACAATTGTGTTATAGATCTTGTTTGTTTTGCAGTGAAATGCAAGCTCTCGAGCCAGTGTGTGTGACTCTTGGAGACCAGCAGACCGTATGGGTTTTAGACATCCATGGGAATCTCTGGTTCAGAACAGGTGTTGTTTCAAAGAAACCACAAGGGGAGGATAACCACTGGTGGCAAGTAGGCATTCCTTAGTCTACTTTCAGCACTACTACTGTTTATATACTGCTTTTCATTGAAAATGTTCTCCAAGTGAGTAAAGGTGTAGTGGCTTTAGCGCAGTGGCAGAGCTCCCCAGGTTTAATCCCTGGCACCTTCAACCATAGATAGTAGGTTTTTAGGGAGACATGAGATGTGGAGAGTGCGGTCAGAGTAGACAAGACTAGACGCATGGAAGCACTGGGTGACCTTGACCCTGTCACTCTTAGCCTAACCTGCCTGACAAGGACCCTACAAGTATAAGAACAGGCCTGCTGGATCAGGCCCAAGGCCCATCTAGTCCAACATCCTGTTTTGCACAGTGGCCCACCAGATGCCGCCGGAAGCCTACAGGCAGGAGTTGAGGGCATGCCCTCCCTCCTGCTGTCACTCTCCTGCAACTGGTACTCAGAGGCATCCTGCCTTTGAGGCTGGAGGTGGCCTACAGCCCTATAAAATGGGACTTGAGGGGAGAACTGTGTACAGGCCCTCGGCTGCTTGGAGGAAGGCCAGGATGTATATGTAATGAATAATAAATCTTCCTCAATGCTGTCTTATCACTGGGAATTTTTTGTTGGGCTCTTGATGAGGAATTGCCACAAACCGTTAAGATGACTAATCGTAAATCTGTTCTTTGTTTGCAAATGGTTCCTGAGTCTAGGTCCTGAGCCCTTTAAAATGAATTCCCAAGCACGAGGGAGGGAGTTGTGAGGTTTGTGTCTCTATCCATAGAAGTCCCCAAAACAAATAAAAAGAAGGCAGAGCACAAACTAAGCTTTTGGGTAATGTTAGATGACTAAATAAAGGCTGTCTTCCTTTTGCTAATGGTGTTGTGCTCAAATATCTCCAGCTTCCTCTGCAGTATAGAAGGAAATCAGTGTTGTTCCTTGCCCTGCATTGAATATCAACCCAGTTACAGGAGTTTTCTTGTAAGATGCAGGATCCGCTGCCGCTCGCCTACTTTGCATATTCCTTCCCAAAGGAGCATCTTGCTGGTGATGTGACACCTAATTCTATCAAAGGAATAGCAATGCTTCTTTGCTGTTCTCAAAGGGCTGTTAATCTACACCTCGTTGGCTGGGATATTTTGAGAGCCGCTGAATTTTATTGTCAGCGGACCAAATTGCTCACTGAGGATTTTTAGCTATTGTTTCTTTCTCATGTCCATGGTTCCGAAACATAAAGCTCGAACAGCTTTTACGTGTGAGACATGCAGAAGTCATTCTTGCAACCATTGTCTGGAATGCTGTTTTTTAAATTGCTGGTTGCAGAAGAGCTGAAAATATGGGGCACAATCCAGCTAAAATGGAAGCTAAAATTTAACTTGTCTCGTTAATTTCAGTTGGAGAGTTAAGCTTCAGTCTCTCCCTTCTTGAAATCAGTGGCTGACATCCAGACTAACAAAGTGCTTATGCAATTGTTGAGGAAGTGCATGGACGTTGCGCCAGCTGGTTGCGCTAAGTTGAGAACTTGCATTCCGGACTAGTGTTGAGTTTGCACAATCAGGGTGCACTTCCTGCTCAGAGGCCTCTTCCTCATGTGTTTTGCAAGGAACTTTTGCACAGAAGTGTAGCATTGAGCATCCTTGTGGCTTTGCACAGCCATGCAATCTTCTTGCACCAGTGTAGCATTAGATTGGATGTCAACTAGTGTGGCTTATAAAAGGGCTAGACTCGGGTGGCTTATAAAAGACTCAGGCTAGATTCAGGCGGCTTATAAAAGGGCTAGACTCGGGTGGCTTTCCACATCTCCAGCAGGTAGAAAGCTTGCTGCTCTTGGGAACAGAATGCTGAGCTAGATGGAGCGAGCCATGGTCTGATAACCCACAATATAATTCACAACCCAGGTCTTGTCATCTCTTGAACTGGTCAACTTGTATATTTCCCCCCTAGGTAAGCATCACGGATTATGTCGTTTTTGACCAGAGCAGCCTTTTCCAGACCATAATCCAGGCAACCCAGACAGTAGCCACTGTAGCCCAGGCACCTGTTGAGAAAGTAGCAGACAAACTCCGCACAGCTTTCTGGTCTCAGCAGCTTCAGTGCCAGCCAAGCCTTCTTGCAGTCAGCAGTAGTGGCGTCTGGATCTCCTCTGGGAAGAATGAGTTTCATGTAGCAAAGGGAAGCCTAATAGGTAAGCACATATTTGTCACTAGTCTATCTTGCAATACCAAAGCTACCTAGTTTATGCATGGTGATGTGTCGTTCATACCAGTTTTTTCCATGCCAAACATTCTCAGAAAGACCCACTGTGACTTGAACTTGGATTGTTATCATACAAGACTGATCAACTTCCTTGACAAGTGTGCTGTAAGCCAAGTCTAACACATAAGATGGTGCATTTCAGGGCATGTACCTATATAATTCTGACACCACCCCGTATTTCGGTGTGCCTTTTCCTTCCAGCTATCCATTCTGGGGAGGAGACAGTGTGGGAAAGTCAGGCAGGAGTACAGGACAAGTTGTCTATTGTCGCCAGACATACAGATCACCTTACTTTTGCCCTGGCATGTTTTAAGTGCCTATTACCTGTGCCACAGCTTGGCTGCCCATGTTACAGAATTTACTAGATTTGTATCCTACCTTTCTTCTGCAAGTTGGCTATATAGGGTTGCCTGGTAGTCTCCCTTCCAGACACTGGCCCCTGGTAGATCTACCACTGAGTGATTGTGTGCAAAATACACAGACCATCCAGTAGGACCAGGGCTGGGGGAGCTGCACGCGTTCTGTCTATGCATCCGCCTCTCTCCCTTCTACTGCCCTCGGCAGTGGCAAAGAGCTCACATGTGGGCTAGTGATGTTAGCACCTGGTAGTGGGCCGTGACATCATTGGCCCGCATGTGAGCTCTTTGCTGCTGACAGCGATGGTGAGGAGGCGGGTAGGTGGAAGCTAGTGCTGGTGGCGGCAGCCAAAAAATGTAGCCTTGGGCTGCCACCTGTGTTACTATGCCAGTGCACTGATAGGACCTAAACTTGCTTCGCTGCAGCAAAGTTTGTGTATCCTATGCCTTCAGGTCAGACTCTAAAATGAATCCAGTGTATCTCTTTGAAACTTGATTGGTTTTTTTGAGACCCATATGAATGTTTGGTTGAAATAATCAGCCTCTTAGTAATAGGGATGTTCCGGCTGGCCGGGTTCGGTTCAAGTGCGAACCAGACCCGAACTGGACCTGGCCAGTTTGGTTTTGCCCACCATCAAGCCCTCCTGGTTCAGTTCAGGGGTGGGAGGTGGAATGGTTGTGAGCATTAAAAATGGCCTCCTTGGCCATTCAAGAGGTTTGTGAGTATTTCTGCATTAATTTTTTTATTTTATTTTAGTGCTTAACGCCTCCAGAGGGCTTCTCTGAGGCTGCGGGGTGAGTGTGTGTCTGCGAACGTTCCCCCTCCCACAGCCGGACTTCCTTATGTCAAATATCGCCCTGTTTGGGCATTCTTCAGTCCCTTCAGGGCCTTCCCCACTCATGCTGGCCATTTTGGAGGCTGCCACACATGCACAATTAAAATGCTCGAGAACCCCGTGAATCTCCAGAGGGGTTCAGTCTGGAGTTGAACTGAACCAGGGGTGGGTCGGCTTGACCCCGAACCTTTGAACTGAACCAGTTCACCATCGAACCAGGTCACAGTCGGACCGGTTTGCAGATCCCTACTTAGTAAGAATTTTATGAAAAACCTAACATTTCCAGAGTTTTATGTTTCTCTTAGCCCCAAGAGATTGTGTATCTACCTTTAGATAATAAGGCAGGTGAAATCAGGTTAGAGAAATTGTGCCTGACTGGAAGAGTATGATGATTTTATTCCTTTCATTTGGAGAGAGATGTTTTCAGCAACTTCATGCTGTTATTGATTGCTCTGGAAATGCCCATGAAAACAAATGACGTGTAGTTTTATTAGATGATATGACATTTCTTCTGTTTGTTGAGATATAACATAACCCACTGTGCCTCTAATGGCTCTGACTTTTAAGATGTGCCACCACATCTTAAAAAGGACATTGTAGAACTGGAAAAGGTACAGAAGAGGGCAACCAAGATGATCAGGGGCCTGGAGCACCTTTCTTATGAGGCAAGACTACACCACCTGGGGCTTTTTAGTTTAGAAAAAAGACGACTGCAGGGAGACATGATAGAGGTCTATAAAATCATGCATGGCGTGGAGAGAGAGAAATTCTTTTCCCTCTCACACAACACTAGAACCAGGGGTCACTCCATGAAATTGATTGCCAGGAGGTCTAGGACCAACTAATGGAAGTACTGTTTCACACAACGCGTGATCCGCTTGTGGAACTCTCTGCCACAGGATGTGGTGACAGCCAGCAACCTGGATGGCTTTAAGAGGCATTTGGATAACTTCATGGAGGAGCGGTCTATCAATGGCTACCACTCGGAGGCCTGTGGGCCACCTCCAGCCTGAAAGGCAGGATGCCTCTGAGTACCAGTTGAAGGGGAGAAATGGCAGGAGAGAGGGTACACCCTCAACTCCTGTCTGTGGCTTCCAGCGACATCTGGTGGGCCACTGTGTGAAAGAGGATGCTGGACTAGATGGGCCTTGGGCCTGATCCAGCTGGGCTGTTCTTATGTTCTAATGGTAGAGTTCAGCCCTCTAGCTTAAATGATTGATCTGGCTAGCACTGAAATCCATTAGGGTGTCTAGAAAGGATGCACCGAGGCCAGTGAGCTCTTGTCCTCAGCTCCTGAAAAGACCAACAGCCTGAGACAACATTTTATTAATCTGTTATTTGCTTTTAATATTGTAAACCGCTTTGGGTGCCTTTGTCAAGGCAGAAAGGCAGTATAAAAATGTAGTAAGTAAATAAATAAGTAGAACGCAACCTTGTTGTGGTTTACTGAATTAATTTGCAGGTCTAGAGGCTTTGTGACACTTGAATAGCCTAATTTCCTTTTTTTAGCCTACTTTGCTTAAGGAGAGCAAGCTTGAGGTCATCCAGTTGTGTGAGTGTGTGTGTTTCTGTCTATGTGTGTCCGTATGTGTGTGTTGATCCCCCTATCAACTTTGCAATGCCTGGACCAATATGAACCAAATTGAGTACAGCTGAAGGGACACCTCAGTGGTGTAGTTTGTAATGATGTCATCCACTCCGATTCAAGATGGTGGACGTGTGAATGTTTGAGGCACAAGTGGACTCTCTTAACTGATTTAAACCAAATGTGGTACAGTTGTAGGGATAGTGAAAGGAAAGTAAGCAGAGGAGTTCTTACCAGAACAACATGTTTGAACTTGTAGTTCCATGGGCCTACCTGAATGTCTGGGTGTGCCTTCTAGTGGCCAGTAGGGAAGCTGTTTACTTGTTCTACCTCTTCAGGAGCCAGAAGTGGGGAGTGTGTGTGTGTGTGTGTGTGTGTGTGTATGTGTGCGCCCAGACTATTTTTGAAATGTATGCATTGCCTTTTCATTTATCACATTGCCCAAGTTCGAACCCATTTGCATCTATTCTTCCTTGACATCTCAAAAATCTAGGGGAAATTGTGTCATTTTCCATAACGTATCCTGTAATCAAGGTTTGAGTTCTTCCCGACTCTCTCTCTCTCTCCCCTGTCCACACCAAATTTTGCACATATTGGTTTATGATCAGGCGGACTTGAGTATCACTGAGTCCCATTGTCTGCTGATGGCAAAGAACCTTGTGAATCACTGTTCACCCAACAATGGGAACATGCTGGCTGTATCTGTGGAACCTTCTCTCTGGTATTGCATTTGGTGCCACTGAATGTCAAAGTTTTTATTTCCCACGATCCTGCCTTCATCACAGAGGTGTTCAGCTTTTTCATTTACATAGAGAAAACTTCTAATCTCAGGTGCAACCCACTTATAGTGAAAGCTATATCTTTTATCTATTTTTGAAAGAACTGAAAACATTATTATCCTTACGTGGACACAGAACCAGGCTGCCTGAGGGTGAATGGGAGGTAGCAACAGACTTGGGGTGACCCACAAATACATCAGTGTTCAAAAAATCTGAAGAAGAAAAACACCTAAGGGGGCCAAAAACTCTCAAAACCATCCCCCATTATAAGTCAGTGGGGCGGAATGTTGGAAGCTTCAAGTGCAGTTAACAGACACCAGGTGGGAAAGGTTAATGGAATTTAGTAGCAGTGGTGAAGGGGGGACTTGAACAAAAAGAACAGGGAATTTCTTAGCTTGAAGAATAGTCATAAGAACATAAGACTGTCCTTCAACAGTCACAACTCCTGCTTTTGAAAGGGAAAGGTGTATAAAATCCATTTGTTTTCTCATTAGCCATTTACTCCTTTTTGTTTCTGAGGGGGGAAGGGGTCTGACACATTTAACCTCTTCATGTGTGGGAGCGTTAACCCCCACCCCATATAAGATGAAAACAATTTTATGTGTGTAAACTCACCTGAGGAACAGAGGGGAGTGTTGCGCACTGAATCTGTTAATCTGCTGATTATTGTATATGCACCCGTACACTTATTCAGACAATAAACTGACACTCTTCACCATGCACAAGCTACTCCACCACCCCTTTCCCTCCCTGCAACCTCATCAAATATTGATGAAAGCATTAAACTGATTGCTCAGCAACATATTAAAAAAGAAAAACTACTAAAGCCTCTGTATGGATTCTCTCTTCCCTTGTTTTGAGGGGAAACAGAAATAAGCAGTCTTCTAAAGAAGAGCCAAGTTACACCAGGGACTCCCGTCTCTGTTGTTAACTTCTGCTTTTTTGCCATGCTCAGCCGCAGGCTCAGGAATATATGGCAACATTTTGTTGTGAGTCCATTCTTGTTCCTATGTGTTGTCTGTCTGTCTCGGTGGTGCCTGCACAGGGCACATGGAGCTTTTTACAGTACTCACTCAGCAACTGTTTGTTTCTGCAGAGTCTTTGTGGGACAAGTTCCCAGGGAACTGTGCCATTTTCCAGACAGCTCTAAGAAATGCATGCTTTTAAAAAAGGAACAAAAGGAGCCATGGACTCAGTTAAACTGAGTCTGAATTAATTTCCTGGAACATTATGCTAGACTATAGCTGCATCCTGTTTAACTGAGATTGCTAAACTCCACCATTAAATTGAAAAATAGAAGTGAAGTAGGATTGTCCTCTTGTAGGGGAGGGGAGAACATTTGGGGTGCTGCATGTGTGGTCTATATCCAGGAAGCAAGGTAGAATCCAATACCAGGCAGGAGAAGAATATATCCCACTATCAGCCAAGTGACCCCAAAAGGAGCTTCAGCCCAGGATGCAGGCTCATTTATCAACATAACCAATGATGTGGAACGCTGTGTAGTCTACGTAAGGATCCATCCAGAATAATCTCTCCTTTGTGTTTGCTTGTGTACTAGACAGGACTGTGCCAGTCTAGACCAAAACAAGCATCCAAGCAGGAACCGTGTCTCTGTTGCTGCTGGATATTTCCAAGGCAATAGACTTAGCAACCCCAAGATGATGTGCAGATGTGGTTTTGCAGATGTGTTTTACTTCTGAGGACAGAAATGTTTTTGGTTCCAGTAGTCTAAAGGAAAACACCTGCATGAGGCCTCATCTGAGGGAGCTGGTGGAAACCGAGAGGGGAGACGTAGAGAGAGAAAACAGGCTGTGTGTGGCACCTCTGGCTAGGCCTCTTTTCATAAGAACTGTCCTTTTGGATCAGGCCCAAGGCCTATCTAGTCCAGCATGCTGTTTCCCACAGAGGCCCACCAGATGCCTCTGAGAAGCCCACAGGCAGGAAGAGGTGAGGGCATATTCATTCTCTCTCTCTCTCTCTCTCTCTCTCTCTTGCTCCTCTGCAACTGATATTCAGAGGCATCTTGCCTTTGAGGCTGGAGGTGGCCTATAGCCACCAGACTTTTCCTTTTTACCCCTTGTCCTGTGAGCCTAAGGGCTGAGAAGGATATATCATAGGAGCAGGGCAGTTTCTTTGCCTGTCCTGCCCCTGTCCCTCAATTCTGTCCACCCCTTTCCTTCCTTGCCAAACCTCTTCAGACCTGTCTCAGCTCCTCCATCACTGGGGCCTCGCACCTTTCCCCTTTCATCATCACTGGCCTGGATGTATCTACTTCAGCCCTCAGCCATGAAGGTTTATTGGGTCAATTTGGATCATTCAACCTAACTTACCTAAGGCAGAATTAAATCCAAGCTTTTTGGACAGAGTAGGCAAAATAAAAGGGATATAAAATGTAAAAAAGAAAAAGAAAAAAGGAAATAAGTACATTCACCAGACATATCTAGCCTGTGTAAATTATTTTACAGGGGAGGAAACTTTTCAAACAGGATTCTGAGTCTTTTTGGGAAGCATCACTGTCAACTGAAGCTTTCATTGGAATCCATAGTAATTTTAATTGCTTGATCCAAGATGGAAGTTGAATTCCAGGAGACATAGAATATAAATGAAAACTGAAATCTCCGGAGCATTAGAGGAGTTTGTCACAAAGTCCAGGGTGTATGTGTGTGTGTTCTCATGCTGGCTCTGTTTCCTTCTCTAGGTACCTATTGGAATAATGTTGTGCCTCGTGGCACTGCTTCAGCCATAAAATGGGCTTTTGTGTTAGCTTCTACAGCTCCAACAAAAGAAGGTAAAGTTTGATTCATAGTTGCCTTGTAAGTCGCTGCTATTTATCTGCTAGGCTAGACAAAAGAACAAGTTGATGGTCCTATCTAGACACAACTGTGGCAAGATCCATGTCAGAATGTTGGTTTTGCCAAATAGGTCAATGATTATTTTAAAGCGGAGGAATAGCCAGAAAGAAAAAGGTACTGAACCCTTCCTCCATTCCATGCTTCTCTCTTCCCTTCCCACAACAGCTTCTCAACTACTACTTTCCTCCTTGTTGGGCTCTGAGATAGGAAGTATGCTTTTCTCTCTGCCAGAAGAAAAGCAGCTGAGGGGGAGACATACAGGATGGAATTGTGAGTGGGAGTAGGGTTCAGCACCCTCCTCTTGTTATGTTTTATGAAATCGGCCCCTCCCTATCTCATATCTGGGTCCATAGGAGGGCCTTCTCTGTGGCCACCCCTCTCCTTTGGAACACTCCCCCCCCCCGATTCATTCAGCTCCCTCCCTTGCTGCTTTTAAGGCCCTTCTTATGACCCACCTGTTTCACCAGGCATTTGCCCTTTAATTATTATTATTATTTTAATTAATTGTTGTTGGTATTGTTGTTCACCGCCTAGAGTCTTTGGAGGAGGCGGTATATAAGAAATTTTAAATAAATAAATAAATAAATATCTCTTTGGTGGCACCTTGTGTTGTAAATTGCTGGTCTGCCACAGTCGTGTTTAGTTAGATCCTTGTAATCTGAGTGTGTTTTCTTAGAATTCTTATACTTCACTCTACACTCTAGTTTTCGCTTAGATCTGATCCTCATACCTTTTTATGAAACTATTTTATTTCATGGTACAGCAGGTTGATCCTCAGTAGCAACTTGATTTTATTTTTATGCCTAAGCACAGAGTTGTGTGCATAAAGCTGACCGCGTAGTAACTAAGAGTGTAAGCTTTGCAACAGAAAGGCCCCATTTCACCTTGAACAAAAACTTGCTACATGACCTTATTTATTTTTACATTTATATCTTGCTCTTCCTCCAAGGAGCCCGGAGCGGTATATATGGTTATACCTGTCCTCACAACAGCCCTGTGAGGTACTTTAGGCTGAGACTCTTGACTGGCCCATCGTAACCTAGTGAGTTTCATGGCTGAGTGGGGATTGGTTCTTGTCTAACACTACACTATGCTGGCTTTCTTAGGCAAGCAACTTTCTGCCTTAGCCCTTTGTCTGCAGTATTGGGTGATTTTTTATTTATTTATCACTTTTCAACAAAAACATTCTCAAAGCAGTTTACGTAAAAAAAGAATAAAAAGATGGGTTCTCTGTCCCCAAAGGATTCATGGGGTAGGTACCAGCAATAGCCACTGGAGTTACGCTGTGCTGGGGTTGAATCGGGCCCGTTGCTTTCCGCCTGCTAAATAGAAGAGAATCACTACTTTAAAAGGTCTCTTTGCCATTTAGCAAGGTTTATCAAGCTGGTCTACCTTATAGGCCTGTGTTAATGTTTACTGAGATAGTGTTTGTAAAGTGATTGAAATATAAATAGTATTTTGTTATTAATATCACTAAAACATGTTAGGAAAACCTGGTCAAATATATTTTGGAATACAAATTTAACTCTATTTTTAATAAATGTCCAGACACTAAATGAGTTTGTCAGAGTGGAGATTTCTGAAAATAAATGGATTTAACCACGAGAGCTTTGTCCTTTCCGCAGGAAGCTTTCTGTGGCTGCGGCAAAGTAACAAGGATCTGTTCTGTGTCAGTGATCAGAATTCGCAGTTCCATCCTTCGACTGTGCAGCTGCCCCCTGATGGTGAAATGGTGTATTATTCAGCCTGTCAGGATGCCATCTGGGCTCTGGATAATCTGGGGCAGGTCTTCATAAGGACACTTTCACCCAATTGCCCAACTGGGATGCACTGGACCAAACTGGACCTTGCTCAGTTAGGTATGATTGTGTGCTCTGTTCAGAAATTTCCAACTTCATTGCAGAAAAATAGCATTCCTTTCCTCTTTATACCTGATGGATATTTACACACAGAATTGCTCTGACCCTTGGAACCTATTACATCACTAAACATGGGCAAATAATGGTAATTCAGTCCTAGAAAAAGTGAATGACCGGATGAATTGGACGAATTGGAAGAAAGAAAATTATAGGAATTTTCAGTAAGAGGGGCAATGGGGCCAGTACAATAAGATGTGAACTGCTGTTTGGGATTGTGCTTGTATGGGTGCCCTATGGGGTCAAACTAGATAGTGCCAGAAATTAATGCTTCGGCAGAGTCAGTATAGAAGCAGTATGGCTGCCACTCCCCTGTGGTTCCATCTTGCACTGCTCCAGCGATGATGGAGTAGTGGGAGGAGCTGGCAACATGGCTTCTTCCCACACCTTGGACCCCTGCCCACCAATGCTTAGTTGCTGCAATACATTTCAGAATGTCAGCTCTGTGGTTCTTCTTGTACTTGCACTGAGTCCTGAGTCACAGCATCTGGCCTGATTAGGATTGCCCTGTTCTACTCTGGGATTCCTAAAACAGAGTAGAATGGGCCTTGACAATGTGCTAGCAGAATGATTCCCTACTGGATGGACAGCAATTAATATGAGCCTCAATAAAAGAGGCGGAGGGAATCCAAAGCCAGAGGAGTGGGAGGAGAGCTGGTCTTGTGGCAGCAAGCATGAATTGTCCCATTTGCTAAGCAGGGTCTGCCCTGGTTTGCATTTGGATGGGAGACTACATTGAGCACTTTAAGATATTACCCCTTGGGAGATGGGGGTGCTCTGGGAAGATCACCTGCATGCTTTCATAAAGAAGGTTCCAAGTTCCCTCCGTGGCATCTCCAAGACAGGGCTTAAAGAGACTCCTGCCTGCAACCTTGGAGAAGCCGCTGCCAGTCTCTGTAGACAGTACTGAGCTAGATAGACCAGTGGTCTGACTCAGTATATGGCAGCTTCCTATGTTCCTAACTGAATATGTTATATAAGGAGTGCATCTTTGAATATCAAATTGTGCTGCCCATGTAAGTAAACACCCAGAAATGCAGAGCAGTTGATATGTGACTCCTTGTTTAGTGGGCTCTGATGCTTATTTAGATCAAAACCAACAGCTGAGCCATCAAGCACTGAAGCCACTGTGATCCGGCATGCTTTGTGCCACGAGGAGTAATAAGGCTTTCTTTTAAATAGCGCCTCTGAATGTCAGACCCAGAGGAGCAGCAGAATTATGCTGACGGCTGTTTTTTTCCCTCCTTGCGGCTATTTCAAAACAGGCCGGTCTTATGTAATGGGGCTAAAATAAAGACAGACTTCTAGAAATTATAGGGGAAATAAGCCAGAGGATTCAATGATTTGGAGGACTGTTTGTTTTAGCTGGGTTGTGAGGAGGCCATTTTCAAACCTTATTATATCACAGGCCTGCACAACCTTGGCCTGCCAGCCGTTGTTGGACTTCAACTCCCATCATCCCAGAATATTGGCCACAGTAGCTGGGGATGATGGGAGTTGTAGTCCAACAACAGATGGAGGGCCAAAGTTGTGCAGCCTTGTCATTTGAAAAGATTATATCAGGGAGTCTCATTTAAGCAAGCAGCCTCCTTTTTTCTCATTTTGCCAAGGCCTGTCACTTCAGTCCCAGCACAAGATCAGTAAGGGCAGTCTTGGACTGTGGAGCTCTTCACATGATGAATCTAATGTCAGTTAGGTGAAATTCAGAGATTCTAGCGGTACACATGCTGCCTCAGAGCATGTCTCCTGAGGCCAGGAGTTTCCAGCGGTCTCTGCTTGACAAGCCAACATCAGGCCCCCGATTACAGTTCTCGACTTCATGTTGGGTTGGCATGTTGCCAAGCGGACACCGTCCAGAAATCCTGGTTTCACACAACACGCTCCATGGGGGCATGCGCACCACCAGAATCTGATTTTCATCTAGCTGACATCAGAATCATTGTGTGAGGAGCCCCAACATCCTTCACTTAGCTGCTGAAGGTCTTGCTGCCTGTTCTCTGCACTTTAACTGCAATTTCTCCCCTCCAGTTGAGGGTTGTTCGGTATTTTTCTCACCTGTTGATGAAGTGGTTCTCTAAAGAGCTGCGACATCCATTCAAACCTATGGCTACCTGTGAACAGCTGATCTTTATCTTTCAAGATGGCCCTTTTGGTAGCCATTGCTTCAGATAAGAGAGGTAGTAAATCAAGTGCCTTTTTGTCTCCACACACAGCTCAAGGTGATTCTGTGCCCAGATGTGAATGAAAGGAGGTTGATTTGTCTCTGGGCAACAGAATGGCTGTTTTTCATATCTCTCCCCCCCCCCCCCGCCCCTGGAAGAGATGTGCGATGGCATGAAAAGGATCCTTAGTTTGTCCTGTTGCAAGGTAGCCCATTCTCGTCCCAGTCTTGTTGCTGGCCATGTAAAATTCCATGTAAGGGTCTATAAGGATGGGGCCATAGCTCAGAGTTGGAGCATCTGCTTTGCACACAGAAAGTCCCAGGTTCATTCCCTGGCAGCATCTCCAGGTAGGCCTGGGAGAGACTCCTGCCTGAAACCTAGGAGAGCTGCTGCCAGTCAGTGAAGACAATGCTAAGTTAGATGGGCCCATGGTCTGACTCCGTATAAGG
Source organism: Hemicordylus capensis (assembly GCF_027244095.1). Lineage (NCBI taxonomy): Eukaryota > Metazoa > Chordata > Lepidosauria > Squamata > Cordylidae > Hemicordylus > Hemicordylus capensis. The sequence continues at coordinate 22,862,391 of NC_069657.1, read as the reverse complement.
CAGGTTCCTATGGTTGCCTTACCAATGTGAGAAAAGAGGTTAGATTTAGCGCTGTGACCTTTCCCCACCAATACCACTTCCACAGCAGCACCCTGTGATACAAGTATTTCTCCTAGGTGGCTGTATGATTCAGCAGTAGTATTCAAGAGACTCTTTGGAGGTGAGGAGAAGGCAATGTGTATGCATCAGGAAGGTGTCCTGGAATTAGGGCTGTCCTAGTGGCCTTCGGATCCCACTCAGGATATCCTGCAGCAAAGAGCATTTAGGATTTTTTTGTAACAGAAAATGCCAGACTCCATGGCTTTGTCACCCTTGCCTATTGGGGAATGTATTTTCTGGGTTTTGTAGTGTCTGTAAATGTTAGGCAACAGTTGTGTTCTTTATGGACTTCTTAAGTTAATAAAATTAACTGTTATAAAAGTAATTGATCTGTAAGTTATCTAACAAGTTGACTTTTAGGATTCATTTTCCTTAAAGGGAACATGTTATCCAGTAATAGGATACCCCAGTACAGCACAGAACATTCTGTTAATCGGTGAGATTCACTCTGATGTTTGTGTGTGTTTAAAGTTTGGCATCTTGCCAAAATGCATCTTGTTTCCCACCTGAACATTTGTGATGGGGGGCTCTAGACCAGATAACATCTCATCTTGCTCTAAAACCTCTATGCTTTCTTTTGCACTTTTCTAAATTATTATTATTATTGTTATTATTGTTATTATTAAATAATACTTTATTTAATAATTACATTATTAAATGTAAGCAGCAGTCAATTTCTAGGAATCTGAGTTCTGTTGGTGGGTTACTTGAAAGAGTTATTTCACAGCTCTGCAGTTTCTGTTTCCATCCTAAGGAAAGCAGCGAGGTTTTAATGTTGTTGTCCAACTGAATATAAAAATACCATGTTGATGGTACAATCATTTGGGGAAAGTACTTCTTACTTCCATTGCACAATAGTAATGAAAGATGGTTAACCTTGAAATATTTATCCTCTAGACCTGTCCAGTGGCCACTGTTTGCTAGTAACATTTGGAATGTTAAGCACTAGCATGTATTTATAGACCTAGTCCGTAAGCATGACCAGCTCCCACGGAGAGTTCAATTGAGGTCATGTGAAATCCTGCATTTCTAATTATACCCAGAATTGCATTTCATAGAGGGTTTTCCCCTGTCAGCTTTATTCCTGTGTGAAAATAATCATTTTTATAGCAGTAATTGAATAATATATTTTGCCCTGTTGTCCTAAGATGCTAAAAGAGGACTTGCTGAACAAACGAAGCCAACATCGTTTGCCTTTTTCTTTCTTTTCTGGGGATGAGGCCATAGCTCAGTAGTAGGACATCTGCTTGACATGAAGAAGGTCCTGAGTTCAATCACAGGTATCTCCATGTAGGGCTAAGAAAAATCCCTGCCTGAAGCCCCGGAGAGCTGCTGCCAGTCAGAAAAGACAATACTGAGCTAGATGGACTAGTGATATGACTCATAAGCAGCAGCATCCTATGTTCTCTGTTAGTTTTGTGTTGCAGACGTAGCTCATGATCCAAAGCTGTATGTGTGCTTTGAAGTGTTCATGCTCCTCTTGTGTGAATGATTCAGTTCAGATGATCTTCTCACTTAATAGCCACTATGTGGCACAGAGAGGCAAATAGTATTTTCTCTCCCACTGGATACACCTGTCTTGCCTTCAGACTGCATAGGCATGAGATCTGCATAAGGCCCACACATGTTAGATTGATCACACACAGTTCCAAACTGTAGTGTTGATTCCAGGATGGCATGTAGATGCCGACTTTAGTTTTTGCGAGGGTTTTTTGTGTTGGATTTTATGCAAGTATTTGTTAGAGAGCTCAGGAGGCGAGATTTCTTTATCTTCCCCAGCCACAGCAGAAGTGCACAGGTAAGGGAGCACTGCTAATTAGTATTGTCAGGAGACATGGAGTTAAAGTTCCAAGTAAAGTAGTTTATTTAGGAAATCAATCAGGGAGAAAGACTGAGACCTACATGCCTCATTGCTAGCTACATACAGGAAGAATACATAAGAACAGCCCTACTGGATCAGGCCCAAGGCCCATCTAGTCCAGCATCCTAATCTGGATTGTGATCCATTGTAACCATAAGGAATGGGGTTCTGCGCCTGCGCAAGGACCTTGTGGGCTGATTGATTAGCTCCTCTCGACGCCCCACCCGCCTGCACGTGCTGTGCCGAGTCCGTTAGAATTGGCGGTTTGGGCGCTTCCTTTCCAGTTTCTCTTTGACCGCCTAAGCGATCACACCTCATAGCTGTTGCTCCTCGAACTAGAAACTATTTGAACCTAGTGGCTTGAAACTCGGATTTGGACTTGTTTACGCGTTACTCTGAACGGACAAACTAGTTGACAGATTATTTGCCTTACCAGTTTGACCTCGGAATGGAATTTGGCATTTGTTTACTCTGAACAGACAGACTTATGGAAAGATAGTTTGCCGCCTTGTTTTGACTTAGAACGGATTTCGGACTGTGCTTACTCTACGGACTACTTGGTTTGGTGAGAGATTTTTGGGCAATGGAGGTGAAGAAAACCTTCAAAAGATGTATAAAATGCCGAGCCAAACTGCTGTCTACAGATCACCATGACGCTTGTTTGCTGTGCCTAGGAGAGGAGCACAATTCCGCAACTTGTAAAGTTTGTTGCTCATTCTCGAAACAAATTAGGCAGAATAGGGCGTTACGCCTCCAAGCAGCTTTGTATGATGAGGCGCTCAACCCGCCGACGCCTCGGCCAAGTACATCGCTGGACTCCCCTTCGATGTCGGGCGCTTGATCAACATTGGGCTCCCCGGAGCCGGGTAACAACAGAACTGCACGACAGCAGTCTAAAACCGCGTTATCTAGTGCTGCAAAGACTACAGAAGCTATTTTCAAGAAACCCAAGGAGGTTTCAAAGAAAGGGAAACACAAGGATCGAGATCGCCATTTGAGGGAAGAAGCTAAGGGCTTGGATGCACAAAAGTTAAGGGCACATCGTACCCCTTCCCCAGTGTATGCTCAGGCTTTTGATGGCGACTTGGACAAGTCTGCCTCAACCTCGATATTGGCTACAGCATCGACAGCTTGGATTCCGCCTTCGACATCGACCACACAGACCTCGACATCGATGGCACAGACCCAAGGGTTAGCGGCGACATCGACTTCAATGTCGGAGGTTCACCTCCCTCTTTTGGCATCAACATCAACATCGGTCTCGACGTCGATGTTGGCATTGGGACCACAGCAAGCGTTCTCAATCCCGCCATCAACGTTGACAGTGCCTGAGCAAATTTTCAGTGGTCCCTCAACGTCGACTTCGACATCGAATGTATATACGGGGAGAAGAATCCCTCAGCTACTGTCTCCAGCACACATTCCCTTTCAGTCCCCTTCGACACCAAGGACACCAAGTTTAACCGTGCAGGATGGAGGACTTCGTGAACTACTAGACTCAACTCCGAGCACTCCTTCGGGGTCTACCTTCCAGGGGTTCCTGAGCACGGGACTGGATGAGGATCATGATGAAGGGGAACCAGGGAGGTTACCTAGAACCCCATCCTACTCACCTTTACATGTCCAGGAATCAAGTTTACATGCACCTGCTCCAACATTGTTGCAGGGGCAACCCTCAGCCGTGAGGCAGTCTTCGGAGCTTCAGAGGATGACTTCAACACAGCCTACCCACAGCTGCAGTTTTCGCCACACCTTGCCAGCAGACTATGCGGATTACCTGCGTTGGAAGACCTTGCAGGGGCACTCTGCTATACAACCAGGGTCACTATCTCAGGTACCCATTACTCAGCTGCTGCCAGAACCATCTCCTCAGCATCAACCAGCGGCTATGCGACCAGAGCCATTCATTCAGCCACATCCTGAACCAGTCATTCAGCCACATCCTGAACCAGTCATTCAGTCTCAACTACCAATTATTTCACCACAGCCACCAGTGGTGCAACTGCCACTGATTCAAGCACCGGTTAGGCAAGCTTCAGAGAAACCTGGTGGAAAGATAAAGTGGAAGTCGATCCCTCCGCCCACAGAGCCTCCTTCCTCCCCAGGTGATGCTAGCGTAGGGGATGACTCTGGGGCGAGCTCAGAATCGGACAATGTCAGTCGACGGTCAGACCCCCCCTTGGATGTTCCACCTAGGCTCTCTACTTCGCCAACGGAAGAATTAAAGGCTTCTCACGCCCTGATAAGGGACATAGCAGAGGCGTTAGGAATGGAGCTAAAATCTCCTGGTGCAGATGTTGTGGACCCAGTGTACAATATGATGGGAAAGTCTAGATCTTCTCATCCAGTTGCGCTCACTATGATTCCAGCGATCAGCAAAGCGGCTAAGATGGCGTGGGAGGTCAAAAATGTCACGACTCCAACTTCTAAGCATTTGGAAAATCTATACAGGATCAGTGAGGAGGAAAATACTTACCTGCTACGCCATCCAGTGCCCAACTCGTTGGTCGTGGACTGCGCCTCTACATCCAAGGGTGGTTGCCGCCATACAACACCTGCGGATAAGGAAGGAAGAAAGATATTTGTCATGGGGAGAAAGGTTTGTAGTACGGCTAGTCTTGCAATTCGAATTGCCAACTATGCAGCCTGCATGGCTCAGTATAACCACCTATTGTACTGCATGGCTCGGTACAACCACCTAATAGGGGATGCCCTATTGCAGGACTCCACTTCTATGACATCAGAAGAGTTCCATTGGAAATTTAACCTATGAGAGGACCACGGCAGTGACAAGGCAGCAATTGAGTGCCTTCAAACATCTCGTGGAAACAGAGTCTCATACAGTGGTTACAGCAGTGGGCATGCGCAGGCATGCATGGCTCCGTTCTGCTACTCTCCAACCGGATATGAAGGACAGGGTGGAATCTCTGTCATTTGATGGAAAGGGGCTGTTCCATGAGGATTCAGACACATCTATGGAGACATTAAAGAAATCAAAATTTATAGCACGTACTTTTATGGCATCCTTGGGTGGGGCCAGCTCTACATCTAAGAATTGATCTTATTCTCAGCAGAAGCCCAGTAGATGTCAGGACAGGAAGGACTACAAGAAGCAATACCGTCCCTATCAGCGCAATAGAGCGTATAACCAAAAACCTAAAGGAAAAGCGACACGACAACACGATAAGGATGCTTCCAAACAGGGCTTTTGATGGGACTGTTCGCTCGCTGCACAATCTTGTGAAACCTTACAACCAAACTGTTGGTCCAATTCCACCTCCACCAGCCAACCTATCCAGGACCCCCACCATGGGTCCTGTGGTTACCAGAAATACCATCAAACAGGAAAGCCATGCCCAAGCATGGCACAATATAACATCAGATCGGTGGGTCTTGCGTATAGTGCAGACGGGATATGCATTGGAATTCGAGACCAAGCCTCCATTTTCAGAGCTGACATACACGCCGGCCACAGAAATACTTCAGGAGGAGGTCAAGGTGTTGTTGAAGCAAGCAATAACACCTGTGCAGTGGGCGAACAGACTGACGGGGTTTTATTCCCGTTACTTCCAGATCCCGAAAAGAGATGGCGGGATCCGAGCTATAATGGACTTGAGAGGTCTCAACTGTTACATTGTGACCAGAAAATTCAGAATGATCACCCTGCAGTCTATCCTTCCCCACGGAACATGGGCAGCAACACTAGATTTGACTTATGCCTACTTCCATGTCGGCATCCAGGAGAACCACCGCAAGTACCTCAGGTTTACAGTGGGAAGTCAGATATATCAGTACATGGTGCTTCCGTTCAGTCTGTCTACAGCACCCAGGGTGTTTACGAAGGTGATGGTTGTTGTAGTAGCCTACCTGAGGACACAAGGGATGATGGTCTATCTGTATTTAGACTATTAGCTCTTGGTCAGTCACAACAGGGAACTCTTGAAGCAACAAATACAACAGGTGGTGCACCTGTTGGAAGACCTTGAGATCAACATCAACTGGAAGAAATCGAATCTCGACCCGATGACTTGGGTGAACTTCATCGGAGCAGTACTAGATTTGGAGATAGAGAGAGCTTTCTTGCCATTGGAACGCATTTGCCAGATACAATCGCTCATCCAGCAATTTATGCAAACCCCACAGCAACTGGCTGTACAGATTCAAAAGCTGCTGGGGCTAATGGCTTCATGTACCACAACTGTGCAGTATATACGCTTACACATGCGCACACTACAACTGTGGCATCTCCGCAACTTTTGCCCCAATGTGGATAGTCAGAACATGCGCTTGACCATGCCACCAGTGGTTTTAAAGAGTTTACGATGGTGGATGGAGGAGCGCAATCTAATTCAGGGTGTGGGATTCGCAACACGAGTTCCCACATGTCAGGTGACAACAGATGTATCCTTAACAGGATGGGGGGGTGCATTGTTTAGGCCACTGCATCCAGGGAACTTGGACACAACCGCAAACTCAACAGCACATCAACTACTTAGAGTTGATGGCGGTATTTCTGGCCCTCAAGGCGTTTGAGCCATTGGTCACAGGGGAGACTGTGCAGCTGCAGCTGGACAATACAACGGCAATTGCCTATATCAATCACCAAGGAGGGACAGTCTCCTTGACATTGTGTCTGCTCGCCCAAAAGATTTGGGACTGGTGCATTCAACACTCAGTATACCCGGTGGCAATCCACATAAGAGGGGTGGACAATTGCTTGGCCGACAGCCTCAACAGGATCACCGACTATGGCCAAAGGCACGAGTGGGAAATAAAGACTGTGTACCTCAGAGAGGTGTCCAAGGACTGGGGGGTCCTCTTGATAGACTTGTTTGCAACTCTTGCCAACAAAAAGTGTGTCAACTACTGCTCTCGTGGGGGCATAGGCTGGGGCTCCCTAGGGGATGCGTTTCAACACACCTGGAATGTGGGTCTACTGTATCTATTTCCACCGCTGCCTCTGTTAAGACGGACAGTGGCACGGGTGATGAGGGACGAGGTGAAATGCATTCTTCTGACCCCCTGGTGGCCATGCCAGCCATGGTTTGCCCCACTTCTGCAGTTGTCAGGGGGCAATTTCCGGAGATTCCCACACAGAGCAGACCTGTTGCAAAGAGAGTAAGGAAAAGTATTGCATCCCGAGGTCCAGGCTTTGAAGATGACTGCCTGGAGAATCAAGTTTAAAAGGATATCTGATTAAATAGCAGGCGTGAAACTACAAGGCGTAATTACGCTTGCAAGTGGAAGCGCTATCGATCTTATATGAGGGAGAGGGGGATCAAACCCTTGCATGCTACACCACACAAGGTGTTGATGTACCTAACTTCGCTAAAGCTAAAAGGCCTGGCCAATGTCTCTGTTAAACTGCATTTGGCTGCCATTTCAGCAAAGCATAAGGACTGGGATGGCTCCTCTGTGTTTTCCCACCCGGAGTGTAAGCGTTTCCTAAAAGGCCTCAACAACTTGTATCGCCTTTACGTCACCCTATGGAGCAGTGGAGCTTGTCTTTGGTGTTGTCAACTCTTACGGAGCCTCCATTTGAGCCTTTGGCAACTATTCACATTAAGCTTCTGTCATTGAAAACGGCTTTCCTGATAGCAATCACGTCGGCAAAACGTGTAAGTGAATTGACAGCCCTACGTATGGATAAGCTTTACACACAGTTCTATCCTCACAAAGTTGTTATGTGGCTTGATCCACGCTTCTGTACAAAGGTGGTAACTGAATTTCATTTGGATCAGGAGATAATCCTGCCTACCTTCTTCCAGAATGCAGAGACAGATTTGGAAAGGGCACGCCACACACTAGATGTGTGGAGAGCTCTTCTGTATTATTCGGAATGGACCCATGGCTTCCCAAAGAGCAGGAAACTTTTCATCTCATATAAGGGACGTTGTAAGGGCCGTCCAATATCTCGCCAACGCCTAGCACATTGGCTAGTGGAACTTATCTTCCAAGCTTATAAGTGTCAAAAGGTGACACCGCCCAAGACGGTGTGTGCCCACTCGACTAGAGCTTATGCAGCGTCAGCAGCCCATCTATCGGGCATCAAGATGTTGGATATCTGCATGGCAGCCACGTGGTCTTCTCAACTACCATTCGTCAAACATTACGCTATAGATTTGAGAATGGCACAAGAAGCAAATTTTGGGAGAACTGTTCTAAAAAGGGTGTTAGCATAGGCTATGGGTCATCTGCACCCAACTCCGTAAGGGGGTAAGCTTGCTAAGCACCCATTCCTTATGGTTACAATGGATCACAATCCAGATAAACAGGTTGCTTACCTGTAACTTATGATCTGGATGTGATCCATTGTAGCCATAAGTCCCTCCCTAGCCATCCCCGCTGCAGAATCAGTTGGTGGACGGAGAGACTAATTATCTTGTGGATCATCCTTATGGGCGGTCTGCGAGAAACTGGAAAGGAAGCGCCCCAACCGCCAATTCTAAGGGACTCAGCACAGCACATGCAGGAAGGTGGGGCGTCGAGAGGAGCTAATCAATCAGCCTGCGAGGTCCTTGCGCAGGCACAGAACCCCATTCCTTATGGCTACAATAGATCACATCCAGATCATACGTTACAGGTAAGCAACCTGTTTTTTCGCACAGTGGCCCACCAGATGCTGTTGGAAGCCACAGGCGGGAGTTGAGGGCGTGCCCTCTCTCCTGCCATTACTCCCCTGCAACTGGTACTCAGAGGCATCCTGCCTTTGAGGCTGGAAGTAGCCCACAGCCCTCCAACTGGTAGCCATTGATAGACCTCTCCTCCATGAAGTTATCCAAACGCCTCTTAAAGCTATCCAGGTTGTTGGCTGTCACCACATCCTGTGGCAGAGAGTTCCACAAGTGGATCACGTGTTGTGTGAAAAAGTACTTCCATTTGTTGGTCCTAGACCTCCTGGCAATCAATTTCATGGAGTGATCCCTGGTTCTATTGTTGTGTGGGAAGAAGGGAGAAAAAGGAATGCTGTCTCTCAGGTGAGAGAATGAAACCTGAAACCATCAGTCTAACAAAGGGGGAGTAGAGAAAGCGTAGTCAGAGAGGGGGATTCCCTTGCTTGCCATCTCTACCCCTAATAGGGTTGCTGGTTCTAAGGGTTGATGCCATCAGGAGCTTCATCTCCAACAGTATTAACCTATTTATGAATGGTCATGTCTTTCGGTCGTACCAGACCAGCTCATTCCCTTGCTGTGCCCAGCCTCTGCTCAAGGAGAATATTATCTGAACCAGTATGGAGCTTCCCTATTTACTTCAGTGAAGGGGAAAATTTATGGAGTTCATGGAGCCACCCTCTCTCTTTAAGCAAATGGAGCCCTCAGTTACCTGATCCTGCTAACTGACCAAAGAGGCACCCTTTTAAAGTGGAGATTCTCCTTATTTAGCAGGGGAACAGCAACTGGCCCTATTGATCCCCAGAACAGCATCTCTCCAGTGGCGGTGGCTTGCGTCTATCTTATGTTTCTTTTTTAGATTTTGATTTTGAAGGGTGTTCAACCCTTCCCCCTGCTGTCTCCCCCCACTCCACCCATAAACTTCTGTTAAGCATACCTTAGTTGTGTAGTTTGCACCGAACTGTTGCCACAAGTCAGAGTTGATTATTGGTTGACTTATTGAAAGTTTATTGCTTTTTTTTTTTTTAATTAGGTGCTGTGAAACTGGTCAGTCTGGCATGTGGAAATCAGCACATCTGGGCTTGTGACAGTTGTGGTGGTATCTACTTTCGGGTCGGAACACAGCCCCTGAACCCAAGTTTAATGCTGCCTGCGTGGATCATGATTGAGCCACCAATCCAGGTACAGTAGCCATCTTTTTGTAACACTGTCACTTATCTCTGTGCCATGGATGTCAAAGGATTCCAGTGCTTTTGGTACGAAGGGGTGGCAAGTGGGAATTTAAGGCTATGGACTTGGAACTGTTCACTGTTTAGCAAGTTTTGTACAATTCTGACAGGTGAGTTGGAGAGGGAAGTGGAACAGAAATTGTGCAGGGGGAAAGATGTTCCATCTCAAAGCAAACCCTCCTAATTGTTGTCCTGTTTCTAATTAGCTCTTTGCCGTCTTCATTAAAATGTAGTTAGGAACATAGGAAACTGCCTTATACACAGAGCATTGGTCCATCTAGCTCGGTACTGTCTACGCTGACTGGCGTTGGCTCTCCATGGTTTCAGGCAGGAGTCTTTCCCAGGCCTATCTGGAGATGCCAGGGAGTGGACCCAAGACCTTTGGCATGCAAACAGATGCTCTCCCACTGAGCTATAGCCCCATCCCCTAAGGGAAATATCTTGCAGTGCTCACAAGTAGTCACCCATCCACAGGCAAACCAAGGCAGACCCTGCTTAGCACAGGGGCAATTCATGCTCATGACGAGCTCTCCTCCCAAATTCCAAAACACTTCCATAGCAGTCTCTCAAGGTTACCAATATCTTGAAAATGGAGAGTTTCATCAGCCTAAACTGCCTAAAAGCTTGCTCATTCAGCTTCAGCTGTTCCATTTGTACGTACGCTTGTATGTTCAGAACAATAACTCCATTGAATGTTGTGCTATCATAGTGAAATCTGGCACATACATTCAGGGCCCTGTTTTATGTTTCAAGTACAAACCCCAACTTCATTCCCCACCCTATGCCCACTTTTTGGGGAGTACATGTTGGGGTACATGTTCAAGATAGCATTCTACATTTCAGATGGAATCCCCAGCTTGGTCCTTCCACATGTTTTCATATCAGGCAGGGTTGGGAGAATGCAGCACAGATTGCAGTGCATATCTAAAGTTAAGCCTTTTGAAACCTGTGCTTTGCTTCAGTGCTGGAATTATAGTGAGGTCATAGAGCAGGCTTCCCCAATGTTCGGCCCTCCAGACGTTGCTGCACTACAACTCCCAGCATCCCTAGCCACAATTTATTGTGGCTGGGTATGTTGGGAGTTGTAGTTCAGCAACATCTGGAGGGCCACAGGTTGGGGAAGCCTGTCATAGAGGGCCTGGCCCCCTTCGCTCTTGTTTTTAGGGGTGGGGTCTGGTTAGTTTAAAATTGGGGGGAGTTGGGGGTTGGAGCTTTCATTAATTGCCCTTCTATCTCCCTCCACCCCATAATTGGTTCACTGCTTTGCTACTTTATTTTGTTAATAAAATTTCTTTTTTATAAGAATTTTTTTTTCTTTTTTCTTTCTGTACATTTAAAAAAACACTCAAAGAAATATTTAAATCATGAAATAAAACCATAACAATACGTAAGCCAGCCTAATGTAAATGTGCTATCCCTAAAAGAACAGAGACACATTAGACAGTAGTCTAAAATGTGAGTGTTCACTTGCTCTCTGAATTCCAGCAAGGTTGTTTCCTTGGCAGATTTCCCCCATGCTCAGCCAACAGTGGTACTGATTCCCTCCGTCTCCTTTATAGTTTCTCCATAGCAATATGTCAAGGTACACTCAGATCACAATTGCATTAATTTGTTCTCTTACATCATCATTTGCTAAGCTCAGCTTATCATGACAGACAGCTGCTGCTTATTGGAGAGATGAATAGAGGGAGTAAAGGAGACAAGTAGTTACACTGGCATTATCAAGTCAAAATAGCCGAGCAAAGAACAATTCCCCAGGTGACCCACAGAAGTAGGGCAAATCCTACATGAGATGCAGTGAACGTCGTCTGAATGCTGCACAAAATCCCCAGTTAATATTATCAGTGTCCATGATGGAATAGACCACAGTTTGGAAGGGCTTTACAAGATCTACTGTTCTGAAAGGTGGCTCTTTGCCCAATTATTTTAATTGTGTATTTTTGATAGTCTTGTTTTAATTTTTGTGTGAACCGCCTTGGGATTGTTTTACTCCATGCATGATTTTATAGACCTCTATCATGTCTCCCCGCAGTCGTCTTTTTTCTAAACTAAAAAGGCCCAGGTGTTGTAGTCTTGCCTCATAAGAAAGGTGCTCTAGGCCCCTGATCATCTTGGTTGCCCTCTTCTACACCTTTTCCAGTTCTACAATGTCCTTCTTTAGATGTGGTGACCAGAATTGTACGCAGTACTCCAGGTGTGGCCGCACCATCATTTTGTATAAGGGCATTATGATATTAGCAGTTACTTTCAATCCCCTTCCCAATGATTCCTAGCATGGAATTGGCCTTTTTCACAGCTGCTGCACATTGAGTCGACACTTTCAACGAGCTGTCCACCATGACCCCAAGATCCCTCTCGTAATCAGTCACCAACAGCTCAGATCCCATCAACGTATACTTGAAGCTGGGGGATTTCATCCTAATGTGCATCACTTTGCACTGGCCAACACTGAACTGCGTTTTCCATTTTGTTGCCCACTCACCCAATTTGGAGAGTTCCTTTTGGAGCTCCTCACAGTCCGTTTCGGATGAGAGATTGGGCCAGCAATGGCCAAATCATCCATTCATATGATGCTTTCTCCAAATGATATTTGTTCCCAGGAGCAGGCCATACCGGTGGGATGGTGGGGAGTAAACCAGTTGTAGATGTGGCTCGTTCCTGCTCTCCTCTTCCAGCCCTGGTTGCCTTGCTCTTCTCCCTGCTTCCACATTAACCCTTAGCACTCAAGCTGGTTATTCTCCCATTTGAGAAATCGGGCCAAGGGTTAACCCAGCTGCAGGCAAAACGAAGGAGAGCAAGGCAGCTGGGGCTGGGAGAGGAAAGCAGGTGAGGAACAAGCCGTACTTGTTTACTCCCCCTCCCCCCAGCCCTGCCTGTATAGGGTGTTCCTATTCGTTCCCCAAACTAAATCCACAAAATCTTGTGTCTCAATGTGTGAATGGTGCAAAGACAGTCTTTTTTTTTAATTCCAGGTACATAAATTAGGAAACACTAACAATGGCTTCTTGATGTATGTGATTTAAGTTTATAAGAAAAAGTGCATGTGCTCTATATACTAGTCCACACACCAGGGTACTTCTATCACAGGGGAAACTAAAAGTGCCACATGAAGCATCATCACTAACTATTCTGTGACTATTAGGGAAGAGTCTATATGTAGTAGTAGTAGTAGTAGTAACAGTAACTTCAGCCACTGTAGAAAAGGAAGGGCAATAAAAAACTATGGCATTTTCCAAACAGAATTACTTTAAAGTTGACACACAGTTCCCAAACCCTTCCCCTATGCAAATTTTATTTCTTTTATATCTCATCCTTTATACCTTATTTTATATCCCATCTTTCTTATTTTCCATCCTTCACAATAGGATAAGAGTCTCAGTTCTGGTCTGTAGAGAATTCATCAGTCCAGAAAGAATTGCTTGCTTAATGAGCTTCATCCAAAGCACTGAAAACATGACTTTGCTATTGTTAAGTTACACTTGCTAGAGGATGGCGGGAAAAGATCAAAGGATAAAATTTTGCTTTTTGGAGCAATAAATACCAGGGGATTCATTGGAGAGAGGTAGTTGAGTTAGCGAGTGCTCACACGACCTTAAGAAGCCTTTCCTCTTTCTTTCAGAACCCTGAGCTTAACCTTAAATTGTATGTGGTGCAACCTGTGTCAGGAGAGACTTGTTTAGCCTTTGTAGAGAAAGGTAAAAATAAAAGTAATCTCCCCCCCCCCCAGCTACCTGGTTATGTTTTCCTTGCTAAGTATCCCCTTTTTCAAACTGGAAATCTTTCTTTCTTTTCAAACCCTAATGATGCAAACCTAATAAAGCTGATCTCAAAGAGTAAAGAATTCAGACTTTTATTTTGGGGGGTCTCCAGAGCAGAGGCGTAACTAGGGAAAACGGCGCCCGGGGCAAGCACTGAAATCGCGCCCCCACCGCCGCCCCCCCCCAACATACTACATTATACTTAGGTTTTTCCTCACAAGCGCCCGCCGCTGCCGCCAAGCCAGGCCACTGACTGGCCGCCAGGCGCCAGCAAAGCAATGGGGGGGGCGCAGGCGGCACGGAAGGGACCGCTCGTGGGGAAGGGGGCACTGACGCGCTTCCTTGACTGCTGCAGCGCTGCTGCACTGAGCAGGAAACATTTGTATTAACAAGAAGTTAAAAATTAAAAAAAAAATTGGTCATGGCAGCGCCCCCCACGTGGCCAGAAAAGATGGCGCCCGGGGCACGTGCCCCCCCTGCCCCCCATAGTTACGCCTCTGCTCCAGAGAAGATTAATCTATTGGTTATGTAATAGCATCTGGGAGAATTCCAGAACATTAGGCCAGGTTGTTACAAAGAAAAGAGAAAGGTCAACTTGGTCTTGCCTCTGTAGAAGAGTAAAAGCCAGCTCAAATCTAACCTTTGGTCAGCAGATGTTGAACAGATCAGCGGCTTACCCGTGAGCCAGTCCGTGAGCACTGCAAAGTCCTAATTGGCTATTCTTTGGCTTCTTCCTCATTAACTGCCCAGAGATGCCAGTTTTGGGTGGCATAGAAATGTTTTTAATACATAAATTTGACCCAGGCATTTATAGTGCATCATATTCATAGCAGCAGACAAAACGGGGGACAGTCAAAGAAAAAGAGAAGCCCTGCCTTTCAGTTCCTTAAGCACAAAGCTACTCTCAACATATATCTGCCAGTAGTGAAGTAGAACGGTCTGAACCTCCAGTCAAATTGAATAATTTGCCATAGCTCAGAACTCATGAGTCATAACATTTGCCTGTGAGTTAATGCATTTTCTTCCTTCAGTCGTGTTCGTTGCATAACATTCCCAGATCCCGGGGTAACACAGCTTCTGTCAGGACCAATACAGATCATATATTTCCTGCTTTAAAATGACATTGCGCTGCTTGGATTTTCACCAGCTTCATAAAGTAACTAAATCCTAGTTTTGAATTGATAGTGAATCTGAGCCCGGTGGTAACTTGCGTTTCAAAATGCTGACTAATTACCAGTTATCGTTTCAAAATGCACATGTTCACTGTTCCTTGCAGCATGTGGGCTGCCTCTTGATTCCTCTCCATGTGAAAGCAGATCACATGTTTACTATCCTGTTTTTCTGTTTACTGAGCTCAGAACAGCAGTCAGCAAATTGACAGACTAGGAAGCAATAAAATCTGGATCCGTTGCTTTTGAGAATGTAGCCAACTTGGTTCTGCACTTCTAAAAGTTCCAAACAAGCTGTCAGCAAGCCCTTTACTTTATTGAAGTTGCTTTTTCTGAGATCACTGACAGGCTTGATCAAAAGCCTCTCTTGTTCTCTGGCATTTGAGAATCTCAGAAATAAATCTCTCCTTTTATTTTTATTCAGTAAAACGGCACTTCTGTGTGTTACCATATAAATCAGATTTTGTGCAAGTTTTTATAAATCTAATAAAAAGCTAAAAACACATGGAAGCAAAGTTTTAAAAAACTAATCTAATGTCAAGCCTTTTGGTAGAATTAAGCCCTTTTTATTTTTTATTCTTTTAGAAATTCAAGTAATCTGTGCTTGCGCTAGCAAGGGAGAGATTTATCTTGTTAAATGTTTGCATGACTATAGTTCCAGGTTCATTTTTAATAGGATAGTTGTTCATTACTGATTATCCCCCTTATCTACTTCTAATGAGCTTCCTTAATGCTGGCATTTCACATTTCTAAAGAGATTTCATCTTAAAACTTAAAGCAATTTCTCCTTTTGTCTTCTAGCACTGGCTCAGTCGGAAAATTTACAATATTTAATACTGAAAGAGAGAACTAAATGAATGGAAGTATTCCTTTTTAACTCCATCCCTATTGCATGAGGGCTCATTAAAAAGCTTCTGTAGAGATTACCCAAGAAATCAAAATGGTGCTTCCCATAGTGGTAAAATAATAATAAATAAAATTGACAATTTGCCCTTTAATGAATACCCCAAAATCTGCCACTTGAGGTAAGCCCATCTTACCCTGCCTAATGATGGGGCCAGCCATAACTTTGATAAAGAGAGGGGGAGGGGCAAAATTATGTAATAAAACGTTCTCATTTGTTCTGCAGAAGAATGGCTTATGCTCTTTTCTAGGTTTTTTCAAGAGTGTCAAGTTTTACCTTCTGTGTGGGAGCGTGATTTGCTTACTCACATAAATTAAACTGAAAAGGGAACAGCTGATAACCCCTGGGTGGTATTGATATTTAACTAAGATGACACAGGGAATTTAAAAAAACCCCACTGTTGTAGTCTCAAGCCAAATCCAGGAAGGGTTTTAGAATACACCGAGTAATTTGGTAGATGCCAGAGGAGTCCTGCATATGTCTCTCTGACATCTGGTATTGTCTGATAGAATTTTTTTATAAACATCCAACCAACACTTTCTACTGCAAGTACTAGCTGTATGTTTTATCTCTCTCCAGCTACATAACTTTGGGGGGTGTTTTTTGGAGCAGATATGGTAGATATTGAGCGCCTGACTTAGATCAGGGGAACTTGGGTTTAAACCCCCCACTTAGACCACAGCCACCCAATGAATTTTGTGGCTGTATTTCAGTTGACTATATACCCAATTTTTGATTCAAATATTTTTGTTATGGCCAGGGCTAAACAAATAGCTTGATATTTCAACATAACCTATCTCACAGGGGATAATTGTAAGGATAAAAACTAACAAAATGAAGACTACAGCTGCGTTCACACTTAATGGGGGACCGAATTGGAAGGACCTGCTTTTTCCTTACCATTATGTCTAAACCCAGCCAACTCTGGTCCCTGAGGTCGTGCTGACGAGATTCCAATTTGAACCCTCGGTTTGTAGTGATGTTTGCTGCTCAAAACCGAGGATCCAGGGAACTTCCTTTTCATCCATCTGAATGCAGTGGAGGCTGCATTCAGCCGGACTGGAATTGAAGAAGGAAGCTCCTCCCTCTCTCCCTCCCTGATTGGCTTTGGGTCTGTCCTTCAAGTCAGAAGGAAGCCCTCACAGCCAGCGCCCCCTGCCTCATACATGCTAATTCAGCCTATGTATGATACACGTGTTCCTGGAGAAAAGGTGGGACAGAAATGTAATAAGCTATATAAACAGAACCACTGAAACAAGCTTATGCCTTCACCAGCAATAGATGGATTTTTTAAAAAAGGTTGTGTGAGCACATACAGCTCAAAACATGGCAGGTAAGAATGCTGTGTTTAAAGATATAGATAGCTTTGCATTTGTGTTTGGAAGGTTTATTTGTAAGCCACAAATTGCTTGTTGCCGAAGAGCAAGATATTTAAAGTTTGTTGGGGGGTGGAGATCCCTTCAGGCCATTCACTGAGTGTTTAGTCACTTAGACATGAGGGCAGAATAGGGTGGGAAACCTAATTCAGGAGCATTTGCCAATTGTCAGTTAAAAACTAGGTCGGAGGCACTGTCCATGATCATGTGCTCAGCAGCAATTGGGTCAGAGGGCTCTTCCTCCTACCTTGTTAAAGATTTGGGTACAGCTGCTGGGTGGGAGGGAGCCCTCTGACCCAGCTGCTGTTTACCACACAATCACAGAAGGAGCCTCCAGCCTTGTTTTCCTTTCTTAGACGATCAAATGTCAGAAGTGCACACAGCTCCCAAACCAGAGTAGGAGGCGCCTCCTACCCTGTCCATCATCATGTGACCTGCCCTACAGAATGCCACATACAGAGTGCAGGCAAGCTGCACAGTGCCAAGATTTGGTCAAGGAATGCAATGGCTCTGGTGGGGATTCTCTGTTGCAAAGACAGCTGGAGAAGTTTTGGGTTTATGTATCGTTTTCTTCTTTCATAGACAGGGTGCATTCCACACAAGCAGAAGGAAAACAGCTGCACAGATAGCTCTTTATTCCCAATGCTTTTCTATATATATCTTTGTTGCTACTGCTAACACAAACTGTTTACTTGAATTAGCTGCAGCTATGAAGAATTTTTGTGGAGTCCTTGCTATGTTATAGAAATATAAGAATACTTTCCCTTGAAAATGTTATATCTATATGTAGATCCATAGATATAATATTAAATGCGTCGGGAATCAAGTCAGGCTGTGCAGCAGTCGTCTTTATCTGTTGCATACTTCCTGAAGTGGTGTTTGATCCTTTGTTCAGAATCCATACACATGTGGAGGCACACGTGTCTTTCTAAGCACGTGTTCAAACTTCCCCATCTAAATTTTCCTCCAGGTGTCCAGTGATGTTTTGGAAATTAAGCCTGTAAAATGAGATTGCAGGATAAAGTTCAGTGATGGGTCCTGCTCATGCCTCCCTCCTCAAATGAATTTTCCAATTTAACACTTGTTTGGCTGCCTCATCTTGCAGTGTTGATGATGCTGAGAATAATAGTCAACAACAGTACCATCCAGAGTTTGTTTGTTTTTTACTCCTTTTTCCACCCACTTCTAGATTAATTCTCTGCCACAGAATATGGTGATGGCTGTCAGTTTAGATTGCTTAAAGAGGGGCTTAGACAAATGCATGGAGGCCAAATCTGTGGCTACTAGTCTTGTTAGCTATAGGCTACCTCCAGATTCAGAGGCAGGATGCCTCTGAGTACCAGTTGCAGGGGAGCATCAGCAGAAGAGAGGACATGCCTTGATCTCTTGCCTGTGAGGTTCCCAGAGGCAGCTGGTGAGCCACTGTGGGAAAGAAAAGGCTGGATTTGATAGACCTCAGGCAGAGGAGGCTCCTCATTTGGGGCAGAGGGGGGATTCCCTCCACTTCTTGCCTGTCCCACATTCTTGCCAGGCCCCCATTCTCTCACCAAGCATACCATCTTTGTGTGTGTGTGTGTGTGTGTGTGTGTGTGTGTGTGTGTGTGTGTGTGTGTCTTGCTTGAATGTTGCTTTGCATTTCCACTGCTTGCCAGTAGATGGCACTGACTCTTGGTCTTTCCCCCCTAAATTCCTTTGTAAAGCCATTTTCTCCCTCTTAGGGTGTTCCGTGGGCCTCATTGCCCCCAAATGAAGTAATTACTATACTTGGTCACTACCCAAATTGTATATTTAATGCCTTAGCACCAAACAGGATGTGCCTTTTTTCTTTTTTTCCTCACTAAAGGTGGGCAGGGGCTAGCCCAGCCCCTAACAAATCGGAATAGCTTACAGGCACCTATTCTGACCAATAGCCAGCAAACAAGGCCAGCCCAGTCATTTGATTTCTCAGGGTCCTTCTATGCAAGCTAAGCAGACTCTCTGGAGATCTTTGTGCAAAATGGGAGCATTCAGTCTGCAAGCAAGCAAATGGAGTTTAGATCAGCTAGGAGTTCTGGCTACTTTGCTCTAGCCTTCCCTTCTCTAGAGGGAAGCCAGCCCTTTCCTCCTCACTCAGTATCCTGTCCGAGCCCTCAGGAAGCATTGGATTTCTCTAGCATTTGCTGGGAGCTCTTTTCCTTTTCAAAATGCCCCTTGCAAATCTTGGCAAAATTCAGAGATACAGAGAAGCGGGGAGAGAGGGGATATGGTGGACTGGCACGCCTCTGGGTAGTTATTTTACTAACAAGCAAGCAACCGCCCAGCTTTCCTCTTCTTCTGGGACTTTAAGCAAAGCCTTGTGCTAGCTCCTTTCTCTTTTACTTTCTCTTGAGGGTGAAAGGGTGTGTGTGTGTGTGTGTGTGTGTTAGCTTCCAAATAAAATGAGGCGTTTTAACTGATATTACTAATTGGACAACTTCCCACTTATCCTGCTTGAAATGTGTATGTCTTTAATGCAGAAATGTGTTTTCATTTTTTTTAAGAATTCTGAGATTATTGCCTTCTCTTCATGGGCAACCTAACAGGCACAGCTTGGAAACCAGGCCAGTCCAAAATAGCCAAGTAGCTTCACCACCCTGTAGCCCTTATGAATGGTTTTTGTTTGCTGTTGGTTGGTTAGTGTGTGTGTGTGTGTGTGTGTGTGTGTGTGTGTGTGTGTGTGAGAGAGAGAGAGAGAGAGAGAGAGAGAGAGAGAGAGAAGTATTGAAAAAAGAGGTCCTCAGCGTAACTTATTTGGACAGGTTTGTAATTTCTATGGCTTAATTGTCAAATCTGATAAAGGATTCTCTCAGGTAAATGTTGCTTAGAACGGAAGCCAATTCTATACAGTTTATTCCAAATAAAGCCTTAATTTATCTATCAGGGCTTACTCCCATTTTTTTTTTTAAGTATGCATGTTATGTTCATATTTGCGAGAAGAAAGGAAATGATAGACTCTCTGTGTGGCCAAATACATTGTGGTATTTTCAGGCGGTGTGAAACGTGTATGCAGGTGTGTCCTGCAAATAGGCGCTCAAAATTCAAAACCTTCCCCCACCCCAAGTTAATCTTAGCCTAGTCCTGCAGGGGGTGAGGAGGAGAGGGCTGAGACTGCAAGGAGGAGGAGAAATGGAGGCAATGCTAATAGAAGAAGGGATGGAGCTAATGCCATGCTGATTACATTAAAAAGTCAGGTCAGAGATATGTTGTCATTTTTTACCATAGAAAGAATTTAACATCCTTTTGTTTTTGTCTTAAATGGACTGAACAAATTTATGTAGGATTGCTCTGAGAAAGGCACAAAACCTAAACAAAACCTCTGCATGCCAAGTGCCAGAGGTATGAATGAAGAGAGGGGAGAGTTGACATCTTGTCCCGTTAGTGAGCTTCCCAAGGTGTCTGGCTGGCCGTTGTTGGAAACCGGATGCTAGACTAGCTGTGGGCCTTTGATGAAACCCAGCAAAGCTTTCAGGTTCATAGGCAGAGGGGAGATGGTGTGCAGTGGAGATCTCTTGAAATTAGGCAAGAGAAAGTGGAAATAGATTGCAAGGCTGGAGGAGAACATTAGGATGAGCAAAAGGGGAAGAGCGAGAAGATGAGAATTCTTTGCAGCTGTGGTGTGTTGGAAGAGAAGAGCAAAGAGGTTAAGAGAGCAAGAGGAAGAAGCAACTGTGTGTTTTGGTTTTCCTGTAATCCTTTGCTGGAAAACAATATGTCTCTTTTAAACTCAGTAGATGGCTTGGGGACTGTGGGGAAGAATGGTCCTCCTGGCTCTCCCGTCATCAGCTAGCAAGGGCCCAGCATGGCTATCCAAGATTTAATAGAAGCCTGCTTATAAACACCTACACTTTATTGTAAATAACAGAGTCTTGGGGCACTAAAGATAACCCATTTTATTGTGGCATAAGCTCTTGAAGAACACAGCCCACTATGTCCAATATTCACACGGGCACTCATTCGTCAGCTTTTAACTTCAGCCTTGGCTTTCTAAGACGACTGAAGCAGGAGCTATGCATTACTGGCCAAATTGCATTTCCAAACCTTCATATGCCCCTTTCCCTGGGCAGAGTGGGGTTTAGAGGAGGTGATTTGCAGGTGGAAAATGACAGGAAGAAGTTTGGGAACAGAACAGAGGGCTGGAGCCTTGGCAGGGGTTAGCTGTATAGCGGGGAAACAGCAGGGAAGGCAAGGGTTAAGCACCCTGCCCACTGCAGGCAGCTTTCCCTCCCAATGGTAGCCCCCTCACTCTCCTGTGGCCCAGGGACATTTGTCATTGTCATCCTCCAGTGGTGGCTATGCCGCTGTGATGACTGAAGCCAAATCATATATTTCAGGGGAAAGGTGGAATCCCGGGACCAGTTGTTGATGTGAACTGAAAGAGAGTTCTGTCAACTCTCAACAGCCTGATCAGGTAGACTTTGAAGCATGGCCCATCCACCAAGCCTGCCCAAGAGACAAGTGATTTGGCTTCTAAATGTTTTTATCCTACTCAACATTTCTTTTCCCAGTAGTGATAATCTCTTCAGAGGTTTACATATAGAATGTGAATGTAGTTGCCCAGAACTGAGATATTTTGATAGGAAGCTTTTTGCTCCAAAGCATGTCTGTACTTGTAAAGTTGTAGTATTTTATTAATGAGAGAGAGAGAGATCGAGAGAGAGATCAAAGGAACAAAAAGAAGTGAATTCTGTGAATACTCAGGTGTATGTATGTCAACTAATATTATGTACTTAGATATACTGCACATTACTAGATATTTATATTGATGACAAAGTCTCACTGCTGCTTCTGGAGCTTTTTTTAATGCTGCAGGACAGTGATCTTCACTATTTTTCAAGCAGAGGCCACTTTGGCAAAAACAAAAAAAACCTCCCAACCTTCAATGTGAGAGCCATTTCCCACTGGATGATCTCTGCATATTACTGCGCTTTTCTCAGTGCTGGGAGGGAAGAGAGATGGAGCCCTCTCTTAAGAGCTCTAGGAGGAAAGTGCTGAGAAGGGCTACAATTTCCAGCACTCTGTGCACACCTTCCATGAAGGTGCAGGGGCTTAAGAGGGCTCATTTTCCCTTTAAGCAGCCCCCTGGCACGGAGCAAAGTACAGCACTGGATGCTGGGAAGGGCTGCTTCTGCATGATGCCAGGGGACTGTGCGGAGCTTTTGGCTTTGGCTACAACTTGACAGAGGCCCAATAAACGACCAGGGAGCCACAGTTAGGATTGATGGAGGCCATCACATGCTCAGACACACACACACACACACACACACGGTGAATAACCTTGATGAAGGTTGTTCACACACACACACCCCGATCTTACAATGACGTACATGACTATAGGAATTTACTGTTTTATCTTGTTCATCTGCTTTCTGCTGATGTTTATCTTGGATTTCTGTTTGTTTTGAAAGCCTTTTGACAGTGTTGTTCTATGTCTTTGTTTGTTTTGAAAGCTACTTGCCTTTAAACTGGAAGTTAGTATACAAATACCTTGGGAACCTCGGAAACCACCTTACCCCAAGTCAGACTGTTGGTCCATCAAGCTCAGTATTGTCTAGACCAGGGCTGCACAACATACTGCCCACAGGATGGGTCTGGCCCGTGAGCACATTCTGGATGGCCTGCTGCCTTCCTTGCTGCCACTGTGCTTCTCCCCTCGCCCCCAAATCTTGCCACCACCTGAGAAGAGCTCCCCATCCCCCTCGCCCGCTCACCAGGCAGAACCTGGCTCAGGCAGTGAGTGCGCGGGCCATCCTGCCACCACTGGCAGAAGGGAGGAAAGGCCAAACAGCAGCTTCCACCCGGCCACAACTGGCTACCAGTGAAGGACGCACATGCACGTTCTCCATTGAAGCGGGCCAGGTGGAAGCTGCCGTTTTGGCCTTTCCTCCCTTCTGCCAGTGGCGACAGGTTGGCCCACACACTCCCTACCCGAGCAAGGTCCTACCGGGCAAGCGTGCAGGTGCAATTGGGAGCTGCGGGGAAGCTCGTTGCAGGCGGCAGTGGCAGCAGGATCGGCCCACTCTCTCCCTGACTGAGCAAGTGTGGTGAGAGGCAGTGGGGGAGAGCCCACTGTACAGTCCAGGGCAATCCCAGTACCCAGGGAGGCTGCTGGGAGGATGGTGGCTGAGGGGGCAGCAGGGTCACCGATGCTGCCAGGGAGGGGGTGAACACAGGCCCACCCTCCCCTAGCCATTAAAAATGTAAATTAAAAATAACAATCAAACTTGAAATTAATTAAATGTGTCGATTTTATCTTCAGTTGATTGATTTTAATGATCACTGTTGGTTTTGGCCTTCCGGGCCATTTGAGTTGTGGAGCCCTGGTCCAGCCCGACAGACAGCTGCCGCCTTGAAGGGGGAGCCAAACTGTTGTCTGTCCTGAAGCTGCAGAAAGTCTGCGGAACGCCATTGAGATCCCAGAACAGGGACAGGAGAGTATTGGCATCAGAGGCAGCAAACGCTTGAGAAGCAGCTCTGGCCCCTTCTCATGGGCATTGCTGGGGAGGTCTGGGAACAGCAGTAGCACCTGTTCCCTGCTAGGCTTTGCAGACCTGCCCAAGCCACACTATCTGGCAGCGCTGATAAACTGACCATTGTAGGAGGCGTCGAAGGTGCTCCCCACCCAGGGCTCTCTGGGTCCGAGGACCAGCCGTGCATCTGAACCAGGTCTTCATCTCCTACTCTCTCCTGCTTTGCATTGCAGTTTGCTTGCTCTTGTCATCCGTCATTAGGAGAACTGCTTCTTCCTTATGAGCCCTGCTGCTCATTGAATTCATTCAGAGAGTCTGCAGTTGAGACTTTGGAATGCGCTCTCTGCCAAAATAAGAGCCGCCCCATCTCTAGCAGCTTTTAAAAATAAATCTTAAAACACATTTATTCACCTAAGCTTTTTTTAAAAAAAACTAGAATTGTGGTTTTAAACTGTTCTGATGTTTTCATCTCCGTTTTATGTTTGTTGTAAACTGCCCAGAGACACAAGTTTGGGGCAGTGTACAAATATACTAAATACATTAGTGAAAGGATGACACTGAATTCTGATTTCAAATTAAAACACAGGATTTGTCTTAATGCAATTGCCGAGTTTGGTTTTGGGGAAGTGGTTCTGAGCCTGCATGTTAAGGTTTTTCTTGGCCTTTTGACTGCCAGGTACATTCAGAACTTATTCTTCGCTCAACCAAGGGCCTTGTTAACATTTTTTATTTTATTCTTCCTTCAGTCAAAGATGATCCATGAAGCGTGGAACATTCTGTACCTACAGGAATTTGATTGATAATGCTAAATATTGCATGTTAACTTTTCCAGCCAGTTGGAGTCAACTTGATCGGTGTCTACTCGAGTCCCAATGACCAGAGTCTGTGGACAATTGACAGCAAAGGGAACATTCACGTTCGCTCTGGGATTACAGAGGAGATGCCTGTAGGCACCGATTGGGAACAGGTTCCAGGTGGGAATACTCTTATGCCTCTTCCATTGCTATCAAAATTCCATCAATTGTATTTATTTATTTGTTTGTTTTATTTCCAAACACTTTTTACCCTGCTCTTGTGTTTAAAATATTAATCGGAACAGCAAACAAAAATTTAAAAACATCAGTAAATATGATCTAGGGTAGACCAACAAATAAAACAAGACAACACAACAGAGCAGTTACAACATTTCAGTAAAAAGGGACAAGGGGTTGTTGAAATCAAACAATCTTCACTGCCAGCCTGAAAAGCAGAGATAGGGCCAGGCATAGGGCTACCATGTTTTCAGCTTGAAAAATGAGGACCTCTTCCCATCACCTTTTAAAATAAATTAATAACATTTAAAAAGTACATAGGAAGCTGCCATATTCTGAGTTAGACCATAGGTCCATCTAGCTCAAGATTGTCTACACAGACTGGCAGCGGCTTCTCCAAGGTTGCAGGCAAGAATCTCTCTCGGCCCTGTCTTGGAGATGCCAGGGAGGGAACTTGGAACCTTCTGCTCTTCCCAGAGCGGCTCCATCCCCTAAGGGGAATATCTTACAGTGCTCACACATCAAGTCTCCCATTCATATGCAACCAGGGCAGACCCTGCTTAACTAAGGGGACAAATCATGCTTGCTACCACCAGACCAGCTCTCCTCTCCTGGAGGCCAGGTCTACTAGTTGAGTTGAATGGGGCAGCTGTGGTGGCAGCAGTAGGCCTGGTCTCTCATGAGCTGGGCAGCCAGGTCTGCCCATTGTTTTGGGCTGGGAGGTTCCCCACCTGCCTAGTAGACCTGGCCCCTGAAGTGACAGAGGCCAGGTCTACCCAAGGCCCCCTCGCATGCAACAGATAGACTTGGCCTCCAGTGGCCGGTTAGACCTGGCCAGTGGTACAAAGATGCTGGCTTCCTTTCTTGGACTAGTAGACCTGACCTCTGGCTCAAAGGTATCCAGGCTTACCAAGTAGCCTGCATGTGGGGCACACAAATACCAGACAGATTGGCTTTTCTCAAGGACATTCCTCTTTTTCATTAAAATGAGGACGTATGGCAGCTCTACCCAGGCAGGCCTCCCTTTAGAGAGTTTTCTAAATTCCCAGTGTTGCCGCTGAAAAGGCCCTGTTCCTCATGTCTCCTCACCACACACTTGAGAGTGGAGGAGCATGGAGCAGGGCCTTAAATGTTAATCTCTGCAACGTCTGCTGATCCACAGAATGGCTAATCTGTTGTCACTTTTTGATTATACATCTTCTAAACCATATTGTTCTCTCACACATGGTTGGATAAAGATATTTAGAAAATATGCTGGGAGAAACAGCTACCCTTCCTTGAGCTTCCTTTTAGAGCTCTAGGGCCAGATGGCCTCTCCCCAGCCAGTCCTGTCAGGGCTCATAGACTTGCCTGCTCCCATTCTGTGCTTCTCGGTTGTGACCTTAAGAGCACAAGAGATTGTAGTCCATCTGATCTTCGCTGGGACTCCTCTCCCTCTGTTGCCACTATAAGATCCTTTTGTCTGTAACCTGACTCTTGGTCTCCTCAATCTGTAAAATAAGACTGGTGCTGAAATTACAGAGTGGGGGAAGCTCCCTTGACTGTCTTTTGTGATCGTTCCCATAGCTGCTGGCTGATATATGGAACAAGGATGCACCTAACATCCTAAGGATGCACAAGAGAGCAGCCTAACAGAACTTTCAGACTCATCTCAACAGAGAAGGGGCGATGTTTGACACCCTTCCCTTCCCCAGGAAGCCCTGTGTTCCACTTCCAAAATGTGTCCCTGAGGGTTGTGAAGCCCTTGGGGACATATTTCCAGGTGGGACAGAAGGCTTCCTGTGGAAGGGCATGGTGTCAAACATTGCCCCATGCCCACTGGACCAGGGCACTTAGTTGGGAAGTTCTGTTAGGTTGCTCTCTTGCTGCACTAGTGCATCCTTGCTCCGTATGTCTGCTAGTGTTTTCAGAAGGCTACAATGGGGCATCATTTGGCTAAAATAGATGGAAGTTGTGGGTGGGGCTTGTAGATATCTTTAAAGGGAGCTTTCTTTCCCCATATAGTTTGAGGGGAAAGACAGCCCTCCCCTTCATGATATCCATGCTCCTTTCCATTAACTAAAGCAACAAAATTGCCCCAGTTAATCATCATACAGCATCCACCACTCATTTTATCTTCACCACAGTCCTGCAAAGTAGATTACACTGTGAGAGAGTATAACTGGCCCAAGGCTACCTACTGAGCTGTATGGCAGAGTGGAGATTTCGACCCTGGTCTCTCCGCTCTTAGTCCAAGACCGTTGAGTGTGTTTTCTGTGTGAAATTTTGGGTAGAGGAAGATGTGCCCCTAAATCTTTTGAGTAAGGCTTTCCTTCACATTTCTCTGGGTTTAGGGCTTCAAGCATGTCAGCTGGTGATTAGTACAAGGACAGTTTGGGCACGTTGTCCAAATGGAGATGTGGCCCGGCGATACGGCATCACGGATAAAAACCCCGCAGGAGACTACTGGAAGAAGATTCCAGGGAATGTTACTTGTTTGACAGGTAAGTGGGTTCTTGGACATGCTTGCTGATCTTATGGAGGCTGTTATTCAGATACTGTTGGGAAAGGGCAACCAAAATGATCAGAGGGTTGCAGCGCCTTCCCCTAAAGCTACATTTGCAGCTTTATAGCTTAGAGAAAAGAGAACTAAGGGTGGAAATGACTAGAGGTTTATCAAATTACACCTGGTGTGAAGAAAGATAAATCAATCTCAATCTAGAACACTAGGTCAGCCAGTAGAACTGCTGGCTGGGAGATTCAGGACAAACAAAAGAGAGCCCTCCTTCACACAGCACATAATTTAGTCCATGGAGCCTAATCCCTATTCTGTTCTGTATCTAAGCCTAAGGATGTCTGTTTGAAATAATCACAAATTATCATTCCCCAGTTTATCTCTGTTTCCATTTCCCTCCCCTTCTTTGGTTAGCTCCAGTGTGTGTGTGTGTGTGTGTGTGTGTGTGTGTGTGTGTGTGTTTATTTATTTATTTATTGTAAGTTCTTGAGGATGGGGCATGTCTTCTCATTCTTTGTAAAGCACTATGCCCATATACGACTCTAAATAAATAATTATTAAGGGATGCACCATGATGACCACTAGCTTAGATGGCTTGAAAGGGAAATTAGCCAAAGCCATGGTCAGTTACTGTTGGTCAGGATGACAAATGGAACCTCCCTTTTCAGAGGCCACTTGGGGCTACAATGGAAGAGGGCTATTACCTCCTTATCTCGCTTGTTAGCTTCCCAGGGTCCTCCAGTTAGGCACTGTGAGGAAACAAGATGCTGGATCTTTGTGTCCAGCAAAGCTCCTCTTAGGTGAATTCATTATTTGAAAGGCTGTATTCAACTCTCAGGTCGAATGTAAACCTTACCAGACCAGCCCGGCTTAGTTTCAGCAGCAGAATTGCCTCATGTGCCTTCAGATCATCCCATAGTTTAACACAGAGTTTTTCAACCTTGGGTTGCCCAGATGTTGGACTACAACTCCCATCATCTGCAGCTGTGGTGGCCATTGTGGCTGGGGGTGATGGGAGCTGTAATCCAACACCATCTGGGGATCCAAGATTGGGAAGCCCCACTCTTGATAAATGGTGTGCTTCTCTAAAACCATTCCCAAAGTGTCATTGAGATAAATCAAATGTTTCATTAACAGGAGCGGCAACCTTGAGGCAAACTCTTTTTTAAAAAACTGTATTTGGGAGTTGTTATTCCTTGTGATGCTGCATTTGTCCTTCAGCAATCTACGCATTTTAAACTGGGGGATCAGTATGGTTCAACTCCTGTATCCCGTGCTACGGTCCTGATCCATTTTCAAGGCCTGGCAGCTGCTTTTTGTGAAGACGTTGGCAGCTCCCAATGCAGAACTCTTGTTTTATTTTTACCATTAGCCCCTTTGGGGGGCTTCCTCTAGGCCACGGGGGGTGGCGGTCTGTGAAGGTTCCCCTTCCCCCCCACCGGCCTCACTCATCACCGCCACAGCCCCGTTTGGCTGCATTTTCTGACCCGTTCGGGCCTCTGTATTTTTGCGTGGCAGCCATTTTGCCCGCTGTGCATGCGCAAATGGCCTCTACGGGCCATGGCAGTGATGAGCAAGGCTGGTGGGGGGGGGAACCGTCGCAGACCCCCCACGTGGCCTAGAGGAAGCCCCCCAAAGGGGCTTAAGGTTAAAAAAAATTCCAAAAACAAAACGCGGACCCCCGAAATGAGGGAGGGGCGGGTTTCGATCTGAGTTCGGTCCAAACGGGGGGGGGTGTAGGTTTGACCTCGAACCATCGAACCTGTTCACACATCCCTAACTCTTAGTCCACTTGTGTAAGTTTTGCACTTGTGCAACAAGGAAAGTGGACAGCTTTGTATCAGTCCCTGCAACATATGTGGACTGAGGAAGATTTCCACAGCAGGAGGTGTGCCACAGGTTGCTCAAGTGCACCCTGTTTGTACCAGGAATGTCAACACCTTAGAAAAAACAGAGAATAAACCTGATTGAGAAAGCAATGGAAACAATATAAAAGATTCAGAGTAGCTATAATATATAGTTAATAGTATGTATATACAAAAGACTAAAATATAAATAGATATTTGGTGGTACTTAATAGAAATACTTAAAAGTTTAAAAGTCATAATATATAAGAAATCCTCAAGCATAAGCTGGTTAGTTCATTCTTATTTTATTTATCATATTTTTATACCACCTGATCTGTACATCTCTAGGTGCTGTACAAATTAAAATACATAAAACAATACAAACAATATAAAACAAATTATTAAAATTAATTCTAATTATAATTTTGTGAAAACGGGAGAGTCTTGAGGGTCTTCTTGAAAACAAACAGAGGAGGAGATGATCCTATTTCAGCAGGGGGCCTATTCCAAAGCCCTGGGGCAGCCACAGAGAAAGCCCGGTCCTGATGAGCTGGTGGCAACTGTAACTGGACCGCTCCAGAAGATCATAAAAGGCATCAGGGTTTATGACAAAGGAGGCACTCTCTTAAATAGCCTAGACCCAAGCCGTTAAGGGCTTTATAGGTAAAAACTTATATCATGGAAAGTCCTCAGGCATATGCTGACCAAATCCTAAACTCTAGTGGTTCTGGTGAGTTAAAGTCCTGGTAATTCCTTATACATTCAGAGTGCTAGGGATGTGCCTGAACCACGGTTCAAAGTGCGGTTTGAGCACTTGTAAGGAAAAACAAAAGGAAACTTTAAGGAAAAGGAGAGCAGGTGTTTACCTGCTCTCCGCCGCCCCTTCCAGCTTCCTGCTAGGGCAGTGCACACCCCAAAAGGCCCCACGTGCTGTCAGCACATATATGGGGCGCCTGTTTGCCTTTTCCTGAAAGTTCCCTTTTGTTTTTGTTTAAAAGTGCTCGAACTGCAGTTCAGGCACATCCCTAGTTTGTACCAGCACAACACTAGTCTGGAATGCGAGAGCTCCCAACTTAGCTGTACTAGCTAGCACAACTTCCTTGCACAAGCACAGAATTAGTGTAGATGTCAGCCACTGGAATCTCCTCAGTTTTTAAAAATCCTGTAGGTTTACTGCTGTCTGCCTTGCAAAGAACTCACCAAAAAGGTGGGAGGTTGAAAAAATTCCCACCAAGCCGTCCCTTATAGAGAGCCTGTGCCCAGCATCAGTCTGCAAGCCCCTCTGTTGTGCAGAAAGATGAGGACCAAGGCAGAAGTGCTGTTGGGACAAAGGGCTAGCTCATCTTTTTGCTGGATGAATGATGATTGAATTGTGCCTCGTTCCCTTAAGTGGCGCAGCAGGGAAATGCTTGACTAACAAGCAGAAGGTTGCCGGTTCAAATCCCCAATGGTATGTTTCCCAGACCATGGGAAACACCTGTATGGGACAGCAGTGATATAGGAAGATGCTGAAATGCATCGTCTCATACTACGTGGGAGGAGGCAATGGTAAACCCCTCTTGTATTCTACCAAAAAAGCCCCACAGGGCTCTGTGGGCGCCAGGAATCGAAATCGACTTGACGGCACACTTTACCTTTTACAGGTGTTGCTTGCTGCTTAAGATCTGGAGATAAGGGAGACAAATAGCATGTATATACCCCTCTTATTAGCCAGATCCCATCCCATGTTGCCTTTAGCTGGGATAGGGGCAATGGAACTCTTTTGGACTGGCTCTTTAGTTTTGCTGGTGGCAGTGGCGGCAAACAGGATTGCAGGCAGTTAGGAGCCTGTGTCACTCTTAATTTCTAAATCAGTGTGGTTACTTTTTGTTCCCCAGTTACTCCTCTAGATGAACTATGGGCAATCGGTGCTTCGGGATACCTCCTCCAGCGTCTCACAAAGACCTTCCACCACTCTCACACCTTGCAGAAACATGCTGATGCTTCTGTGTTTCACTCGGATGATTTTGAAGATGAATGGGAAGTAATATGAAGTTCTCGAGGAAATGGAACAGTGAAACAGCAAGAAAACATAATGGGACATTCTTTTACATGCCGAATGTCAGGCTTTTAAAGCCACACACATTGACAATATTAGCACTTTGGTATTAAAACAAACAAAAACCCAAGACCTGACTTATTGAATGATTCCCCAAATTATGTAGTAAAGTGTCTTGTTTCAGTATCACGGGCAAGATGGGCAATGTGGCTTAAAGAAATGGTTACCTTGTCTTATTGTGGAAGTTCTATTTTGAAATATAACTTATCCATTAACCTCCTCAGCACCAAATCTATTTTGCTATAGCATGCACACACTAATATCTGTACTATGTTGGGAAGGGCTTCTGTAACATTACATAGTTCATAACAAGGAGAACAGCCGTCTCATAGTCCATAACCACAGGAATATATTTTTTTAGTTGTTGTACATAGAATTCTAGGTACATCAACATGGGTACAGTGTGGATGCAGATCAGATTTCAGTTTACTCTGCACAGAAAGAAAGAAAAAATACAGCAAGATATCTCAATAGGAGGTTAAACCAATATTGTGGAATATCTTGTTGGCTTGAAGATATGTTGGGACTGTTTTCATCATAACTTCTAGGTCTGCACTGAACTATTGTTCTGTGGTGAATTGGGTTTTTTAAAAAAGCATACTTTCAAAAATGGCTTAAGAGTTTGAATTCATGCCAGCCTTGTCTAGACATTTGTTCTGCTTATACATACACAAGGACAGAAATTATTTTTGTTCCACTGATACCCAGGAGAGGATTAGACAGTGTTGTAGGTCAGACTTATAAAATAAGGATGGCATTAATACTAGGCCTGACGGAACTGTGCCTGTAACCAGAGTAGTCTCTGAATTTTCCTTTTTGTACCATAATTTAGAATGAAAACAAAGTGATATAAAGAAATATATTTATCCCATAAGAGAGTCTGTGGTATTTGTCTTCACAATGGTGGATTTTTAGCTACATTAGCTAAACCTTGTAATGTCTTACATTTGAGATGTTTACAGCAGAGGTGCTTAACGTGCTAGTTTTCTAATCACTGTAGCTGATATTTCATGGAGACTAATTGTCTTAAGAAGAGAGCTATAAGGGCAAAGAACTTAATTTCAGTGGTTTAGGTAGAAAGGCTTGTAGTGTGTATGTTATATTTATTTGAGCAACAGAGGCCTCCTTAGAATATTTAGACAGCCATTAATGAATCTGCAAATGAGCCAACTTTCAGTTGGGGAGAGAGTTTGAGAACATGCAACTCTGCGCAGAGATAAAGGGACACATTTTTTCTCCTCAAGCTGTTCTGTGCTAGATCTGTGGCGAGAACCAAAGCAAGCCAGAAGCACGTCTGTGTCTAAAGAATGAACTTCAATCACCACTCATACCTGTTTTGCAATGGTACCTGTGTGATTAATGCTTAGGTCTCGATCTCATTTTAGGGTGACTGGGAGGTCCTATTTATTTGTTCCCCTCTGAGAACCGATCTGTTTTGCTCAATCTCTTCCTCGACTATATATGGAGTCGGCCTCAGAGTTTCTTTTTTTAGTCTGCCACTGGATTGTAACAGACTCAGCTATTGAAGTTTACCCTTGTTCACTTGACAAGCTGTTCTGAGGAGCCCCTTAACAAGTCAAACTTCAGTGTTGTGTTTGACCACGCTGTAATTGAGAATTTC
The DNA here is from genome assembly GCF_027244095.1 of Hemicordylus capensis. Lineage (NCBI taxonomy): Eukaryota > Metazoa > Chordata > Lepidosauria > Squamata > Cordylidae > Hemicordylus > Hemicordylus capensis. The sequence continues at coordinate 22,829,808 of NC_069657.1, read as the reverse complement.
TGAGGGGTGGGCATGAAAAAACTCATACACTCCTCCTGGCAAAGAACCAGATGCACATATACAATACTGGAAAAACCTGCATTTTATATAATATACATAGTACACTTTTTAAAGAGCCCTCTTGGTAATGGCTTGAGCTTGCTAGCTATTTGTACTCCATGTAACGCACCTTGCTTTGTCCATGAATATTAACTGGTGTTGACAGCTCTGCTAAGCTGGTGAGATCTTTTGTATAGTCTCATCTAACCATCTGAAATGTTTACCCTCTTCAGTTTCATTTCTGTACATTTGTGTTTCGCTTCTGTTGTGCTTTCAGATAAGTGCAATAAACTTGCCTTTTTTGTAAATAAAAATGTCATTTGGGTGTTTAATTTAAAGATATTAAATTGGTTTTGTCAGGCAGGATCATGACAACTCTCCCTGAAGCTAAAGAGGGCATGTGAGAACCCAAAGATTGATGGCAAAGGCTCACAGGAGTTGTCATTCAGTATTCTCTCTTTGTTGCAACCCAAGAGTCCTGTTCACACAACCATTTGAGGGTGGGTTGGAGAGTTAGCCGCCAGTTGCAACACACAGAATCTCTGTTTGAGTCAGCAAACCCAGAAGATACACAGTTAAGCCAGGCAAGGTGGTCATTGTTGAAATTGGGAGCTGCAAGAATGGAAAGTCTTCTCAAGGCCTAGCGTGCCTTCCCAGGATGCTTTGCACTGCCAGCAGACTGGGAAGCCCTGAAGGGACACACATGTCCCTTGTCAGGCAGAGAACGGAAGTCAAGATTAGTGTCCTGGTACCATAGATGCAATCATAATGTGGTGGTGTCATTGTACCAATGCTGGAGATTATTTCTGGGGTAGCTGCCATAATCTACCATCTGTTTCTATCCAGATGATTTGGGTACCTAGCTGCACAAATATAAGAGGCCTGGAACCAAATAAAGGTGCATGACTTCTTCAATCACAGTTTTCCAATTCATTTATCAAAGAGCTTAAAATTGATGGACAAATCATGTAGGCTCAAATCTAGAGCTTCATGAACAGCCCAGATAATGAGTAAGTATTTGTAAACAAAGGAAAGTTGTTATTTAGGAAAAACAGAAAGGAACATAAGGTCAAGTACCTACCAATAGAAATCCGCCCCACCCCCTCAAATGCTAGTCTCTATTATTTCTTTGCATGTTTAAAAAGTTACAGAATACTAGGTCCAGGACTGGTGTGTTTCCTAGTTCTTTGCTGTCCATAGAGATATTACTGTTCACCTCAGAAAGCCAGGTAAATGTGTCAGCTCAGAGAAACTGAATATCTACATGCTAGATCTATGGATCATAAGAAAAATAGTACCGCACAATTTTTTTATCACGTTTATTCAGATGCAGGTCCCATTAAGTTCAATGGAAGTTACTCCCTGGTAAATGTTTAGGATTGCAGCCTCACTACAGGTAAAGCTAGGGATGTGTTCTCAGTTGCACTATGGGGGCATAGTCTTTTCTTATGAGGTTTTCAACATAGCTATGATTGGGCAGCAGTAATGTTTCTCTTTCTCACACACAAAGTAGCAGCAGAGACAGCTGTTCTCCCTCTCCAGACAATTAGATGTGGTGTTCTAGCATTTTCTTATCTCTTCCCTTAATAACATTCTATAAAGTCCTGGAAGCTCACAGGGCTGTTTGGTGGGTGTTTTTAAATTCAAATTATTTTTATTTACAGACTTAAATACTTCTGTAGGAATCCACCACTCAAAGTATGCAACAACTGTTGTTTCTGAATGGCCCTTTTTTTCCCTTTTCAAGCTGATGGCGGTGGGGGTGGGGGGGATTTGACCATGTCAGTTTGATAGAAGTATATATGTTATGAGAGGCCTATAGGTTTCCCTGTTCAAATAGTACTTTCCTTGTAATATTCTGCATCAAAGTGAAGTGGAAAGAAGGCAGCACAGCAATTCAAATTCCCTTGCCAGGGAAGCATGTTTCTGAATGTTCCAATCTTGTGATGGTCTCAGTATATCAATACCAAGTATGATCAAAGTGAATAGACAACCCAACAACTCCACTGGTGTTCAGTTACATAGGCATCAGTGCGTGCATGTGTGCGCATGCATGCACACCCACACCTTGGATAAGAACCAAGCTCTGAGTAGCTGGGTGGGGTGGGGGTGTGGACCTGTTAGAGTGAATTGTATAAAGTGAACATTATGAAAGAAAACACAAGTTTAGCAGCAGATTGAATTTAGCACTTGAAGTTCAATCCATGTTACACAAGGGTTTAATAATGGCAACCACATTAATGCAGCCAATCATGCTGCTGTTACTAAAACTATAAAGTGAATTAATAATGACATAAAGTGTACCCCAGCAGTGTATCGCATTCCACACACTCATTAAGAGCATACTTTGTCCTAGGCAAAGAGCAGGTGTTTAAATACAATATCTGTAGCTGATTATTACTGCCATTTTGTAGGTCAAGGAGGGTCAGACTACTTCCCTGGGAGAATTATTTGCAGAATTGAACAAACAAAAAAGTGTAAGTACTTTCTTTTGTTCCTGGTTGCAGTGTTTACAATCAATGTAGGTCTACTGGTTTGGCATGAAGGTATTTTCATGAGGCATTACGATTTTACACATATTTATATATTACATTTTTATCTCACTTCCCTTCCATGTTGGAGTTCAAGGTGATGTATATGGGAGTCTTAGGCACCAAGCCAGACCTAGACCTGGTTAAGTTCCACCTGGTTGCTACCTTCATCACCACATTGTACCTTCAGAATAGAGGCTGAAATGTGAAAAAATAATTTGCTGTCTGGTACATATCATCAGTATATCCCAGGATAGACTACTGTGTTGTGTTGCACATGGGGCTGCCTTTGAAGACTACAAGTACTTAAGAACATAGGAAACTGCCATATATTGAGTCAGACCATTGGTCTATCTAGTTCAGTATTGTCTTCACAGACTGGCAGCGGCTTCTCCAAGGTTGCAAGCAGGAATCTCTCTCAGCCCTATCTTGGAGAAGCCAGGGAGGGGACTTGGAACCTTCTGCTCTTCATCCCCTGAGGTGAATATCTAGCAGTGCTCACACATCAAGTCTCCCATTCATATGCAACCAGGGCAGACCCTGCTTAGCTATGGGGACAAGCCATGCTTGCTACCACAAGACCAGCTTTCCTCTCCTAATAGTAGTAGTATTACTGTTATGTTCTGGTTTTTCACATATAGACAGACACCATTTGGTCTTCAACAACAACGCTTTATTCAGTCCTCCATTGCCAATTTCTTGTAAAAAGTGATGGGTGTATGGTGCACTTTGCTGCCCCCTGTGGTAGCCTCAGTAAATGCAATGCTAGCTAGTCCTATCTATACATTAAAGGTAAAGTGTGCCGTCAAGTCAATTTCGACTCCTGGCACCCACAGAGCCCTGTGGTTGTCTTTGGTAGAATACAGGATGGGTTTACCATTGCCTCCTCCCATGCAGTATGAGAATGATGCCTTTCAGCATATTCCTATATCGCTGCAGCCCGATACAGTACCAGTGGGGATTCGAACAAGCACTTGAATATTTATAAACTGTTTTCCAGCACAGTACCCAAAGTTGTTTACATAGATACATTAGATCTGATAAATAAGATGGTTCCCTGTCCCAAAGTGGCTCACAATCTAAATGGAAATATAAGGTACACACCAGCAATAACTATTGGAAAGATGTTGTGCTAGCTAGTTAGGGACTGTTGCTCTCCCCCTGCTAAATATAAGAGAATCACCACTTTAAATGGTGTCTCTTTGCTGAGTTAGCAGTGGTTGCTCAGTTCTGAGACTATTCCAACATTAAAATGGGTTTAGAACGTGGCAATTTGTTTACCTACTGCGATTGGTGGATCATCACATCTCTTGTCATTTTAAAGCAGCTTCACTAGTTCCTTGTCACAATTCAAAGTGGTGGTCTTAACCTTTAAGTCCTATAAGACACTGTTGGACTGGTTATCCAAACGACAGCTGCCTCCCCTTGCCCATCAGTTAAGATCATAAGAGGCCCTTCTCTAGGTACCCCTGATGTCAGGGGTTAGGCAAGTGACCTTTGGGGGAAAGGCCTACTCAGTGGTGGCACCCCCCACCATCAGGCACCATCTGGAGATTTAGGTGCCAGACCAAGACTTACTTATTTGATGAGTAGTAAACTTGATGCTGCTGTTTTCAGGGTCAGACCTTGGGTTTATGGTGCCCTGGGTGAAGTTTTATTTTAGTGCTGGGACTGTGAAGGTATGGGGTAGGTTTTACATACATACAATCAAATAGTTGAATGTCCCTCCTCTATCTAGAAAACTAGCACACCGGGGGGGGGAAATGTTTGTTGTAAACTTTGTCCTGATGTGCCACTCTCTTACGCACAAGGCATTTGTTTTAACACAACCCCACCCCTGCGTGTAGCATTCTGCATAGGATAGTGAAGCAGCTCTGATGCTGCAGTGTGGCCCTTGGAATGGCATTGTAACAGACACAATCTGAGCACAGCACCACGCTGACTGACTTGTGCTGTGGGACCAAGGGATGGCTTGGCCTGCCTCCTTGATCCATTTCCTGCGGGATTCTTTCCTACGTTAATTGGTAGAGCAAGAGCAGCACATGGCATTTAGAGTCTCATCCTCTCCCATGCACTCTGAATTATGGGACCACGTCCCTCCGAGATTGGTTGTTCATCTTCAGCAGCTCAAAGCAGACTTTCTCGCTCTCTCTCGGAAATTACTGATTTATGCATTTTGAGATAGCTTGGGCTCTATGATGTGCTCTTACAGCCACCACTCAAAGGACCTCTTCACATTAGCAACAGTAATGTCAGGGGACATAATAGCTGCCGTTTAATGTCAGCTTTTTGAGAAATTGCTTTAAAACAAATGACTGATGGATAAAATTGCAGGTCATCATTTCCAACACAATTGTCTGCAGTCAGAACCAGAAGACAGTGCCTTTCTGCATATCTAGATAGATTGCCTAGAGCTCTTCAGGTTATTTTCACAGCAAGCCCTTCTTAAATCAAGAAGGGAGGAGGAGAGCTGGGCTGGTGGTGGCAACTGGCAAGTATGCCTTGTTCCCTTTGCTAAACAGGGTCTGCTCTGGTTTGCGTTTGGAGGAGTGACGGCATGTCAGCACTGTAAGACCACAACGTGTGGCTCTCCAGATGCTGCTGAACTACAACTCCCATCATCCCCAGCCACAATTATGAGAGCTGTTGTTCAGCAACATTCAGAGGACCACAGGTTGAGAGCCCTTGCTGTAAAATATTCCTTTTGGGGGGATTGAGCCCTAGCTCAGTGAAAGAGCATCTGCTTGCTTGCTTGCTTGCTTGCTTGCTTGCATACAGAGCATCTGTATAAATACGAGCATCTCCTTCTCTGTTTTTAGGAGGACCCTGAAGACATACCTATTTTCCCAGGCCTTCAACTGAGATCAAATTTTAAAATTTTCATGTGTGTGTTTATCTATAATTATTTTTATCTTTTTGTGAATTTTATATTATGTTTTAATTCTGTACACTGCCTAGAGATTGCTATACTAGGTGGTATATCAATTAAATCAATCCATTCAATCAATCAATCAATCAATCAATCCATAAATACAGAAGGTCCCAGGTTCACTCTCTTTCATCTAAATTCAACACACACACACACACACACACACATGGTCCCAGGTTCACTCCCTGGCATCTCCAGGTAAGACTAGGAAAAACTCCTGCCTGAAGCCTTGGAAAGCTGCTGCTAGTCAGTGTAGACAATACTGAACTGGTTTGGTCTGACTTGGTATAATACAGCTTCCTGTGTTGCTCCTAACTGGGTCTTGAATGCTGACCAGTCCCACCTGGTTATCTTTGTTGGTAAGATGGTTACCTGGTAACCTTATAAACTACTTTGTGGATTTGTTGTTGTTGTTGAAAAGTAGTATATAAATGTTAGCAAGAAATAAACATTGCTGCCGCTCCTATGGGGCTCAATACACTTCTGAGTTAGAGCTTTGCCTGTAAACTGCAATGTAGTTGTGTGTGGTTTTATACAAGACCCTGCTGTTCCCTGCCAAGAGAGCTCTCGGGTTCCTGCATTGTGCAAGAGCAGCTCTGCTTACACCCAGAAATACAGCACAGAAGGCGTCAGGCTGCTGCACAGAAGAGCTCAGCATTTGCCGGACGGTCAAAGCCAGTCTTCAACCATAAATGATGACTTTCATATACTGCTCCATAAAAGAGGCTGCGGAAACGCTGGCTGGCAATCAGAGCAAGGAAGTGTCAGCAGGGCCAGCCCCTTGGGTTTTTGTGGCCCCTAGGGCTCCAGATGCTGCTGAACTACAACTCGCATCATTCCAATTGACAGGGCTGGGGATGATGGGAGTTGTAGTTCAGCAATTGCTGGAACACCACAGGTTGGGAATCCCTGCCCTGGGCAAAGTCTGAGAAGTGCGGAGCCCCAACTTTAACTTGAGCTATGCAGGCTGTTCATTTGCCGGGTCAAATTACCAGAGGTGCAGTTAGGTCATTTTGGACCCTGGACCTAATGAGCTTGTGGGCGGGTGGGGTTGCAAAATAAGCATTCTCTCTGTATCTATACATTTCACCACAAACTCACAGGTCTGGGCTAGAGTACATCTGTGGGGGAAAGGACTACACAATCCCCAAATGATCCATACATCTTCTTGATCATTCACCACAAACCCATAGATCTGGGCCAGAGTGTGTTTGCCAAGATAAATAAACAAAAACTATGCAAGCCCCAATGGATTCACATTGCTTATTGACCATTCACAAACTAACTAGGACACAACGCAAGTCTCTTGCTCCACAAAACCAACTTGGACATATAGTGCATTCATAATGGGGTGGTGGTGGTTAAAATCACAACACACGCCCCTTGCTTCACAGTCCTCATGCAGATCTTTTGGATAACAAACCAACTTGAGAATAGTGCATTTGTTATTTTTTTAAAAAATACAACTTGTTTGTTTATTCAGATGTAACAGTTCACTTTGACTAAGTGTGAAGTACTCTATGCACAGAGATAACTCTTTCTGGAAGCTTTACTGCAGTAGGGGAAAAATTCATTTTAAAAATCACAGGATTGATCAATTTCCTTGAAATAAAAATACACAGAGCCCTGCCATCTTGGACCCAATTGTGCCCAATTTAAGAACTAGGTGCAGCCATCCTAGAATTGTAAAAATTCTGGGCAAAAGTGGTGGGGGGGGGCATGTTGCACTTTTTAAAAAAATGAAGGGAAAGGACAGATTCCTTCACATGGGGGTGGGATTCGGTTCTAGAAGTTTTTGTGATTTTCTTCCATTAAACAAGCCACTCATAGGATTTTGATTTTTTAATTTTTTTTAACTTAAAAAAGTAAACAGATTGGTTGATCTACTTCAAAATCAATACATAGAGCCATGCTAACCTGTCCTACGTCTGTGCCCAGTTTCAGAACCCTAGGCCAAGCCATTCCAGAAATATAAAAGGGGATGAAAAGGGGGGGGGGAGGGTATATTTACCTTTTTTATGAAGGCAGTGGGCAGATTCCTCCTCATGGGGTTGGAATTATGGTCCAAGGGGAGGCTTCAGCTCCAGAAGTTTTTGTAATTCTCTGCTATGAAACAAGCCACTTTCAGGGCTTTTTTTTTTTTTTTTTGAAGTTCTTTACAAAAGAAAACATCATTAAAAATCAACAGACTGACTGATATGTTTCAAAATCAAAACACTGAGTCCTGATAACCTGCCCTACATCTATGCCAAATTTCAGAACTCTGCAGCAAGCCATTACAGACATATAAAAAAGACCCCGCTTCCCCTTGGGGAAAAGCATGCAGCCCTCTAGGAGAATGGGCACATGGACCTGGGCCACCAGATCCATGCCTAGTGGTGCCCCTGAAAATTACTATCCCATATGGATGACCAGTGAATTACTAGCCCACATGAATGACCAGCAAATGACTAGCCTGCAGTCATTTAGGGATACAATGGGAGAGAGTTCCCAGTCAATCATGGGAGCAAAACTCTAAGACTTCAGAGATGAAAAGATGCTGCTGTTAATTTGGAAATTGAGTCTGAGACGATTTTTCTTTTGGAAATGAATGCTGAGGCAAGCAATTCATATTCAAAAGTGGGAATGCACAGCTTATGAGACTAGCTTTTATTGGGGGCTGAGATACAGTGAGCAAGCTATGATATGTCTTTTAGGGTGCAGGATATGCAGGCCCTTTGGGGAGCAGGCTGCAGTATTACTTCTTACACCATTCAAGGGTGCAATACAAGAGGGAGAGAAAGAATAATTGGCAGTGCTATATTCTGGTACTGTTTCTGCACACACACACACACACACACACACACACACACACACACACACAGCCCAGAATTGACGCCCTAGACAACTGCCTAGGTCCACCTAGTGGGTGGGCCAGCCCTGAGTGCCAGTGCAGCAAAAGTGCAGTCTAACAGAACTTCCCAACAAACTCCACAAGTGGGGGTGGGGGAGTGGCAATTTTTGACTCCCTCCCCTTCCCTAAGAAGCCCTCTGTGCCACTCAAAAATATGTCCCTGAGGGTTACACAGCCCAATGGCAGTAGCGGTGCAGCAGTGATTACACATTCCTTAGGAGGCACAGAACAGCCCTGCTTTTGCAAGCAGTGAGCACAGGCTGTTCAGAGGCTCAGAAGTGGTATGCGTGCCCCACTCTTGGGTCCACAGGGTGCTGTGCAGTATGTGAACTAACAATATTTGCAAAAGCTTCAAAACACCCTCTTTAATGCACAATAACAGGATGTTAAAATAAACTTACAGACATGTATGCAAAGTAAATGTTTCGGTGTAAAATTCCATCATCAGTGTTCTGTTCGGCATATCAAGAACATAACATCCTGTTTTTGCGCATGAAAGAGATCGTTTTTAAGCTTGTGTGAAGTGTTGTCCTGTGCATTTCATCGCCCTTATCTCGTTTTACTCTTCTTTGCTTAAAACCCTCTACTGCTCCTTTCAGACCTCCTTAGTTGAGCAAAATGTTTTACATTGATTAATAGGAAGCAGCCACATACTGAGTCAGACCATTGGTCTATCTAGCTCAGTATTGTCTTCACAGACTGGCAGCGGCTTCTCCAAGCCTGCAGCCAGGAATCTCTCTCAGCCCTATCTTGGAGATGCTGCCAGGGAGGGAAATGGGAACCTTCTGCTCTTCCCAGAGCGGCTCCATCCCCTGAGGGCAGAGGGGCACCTAAGTAATTTGGGAGCCTGGACTTAAAGGCCTTTGGAGGCCCCCTTGCTACAAGTTAAGCATCATTTTTTAACGTGTAGGTTCTTGAGGGCACAAACCACATCACCCAGGACAGACTAAAGAGGATTTGAGTTGCCCCAGCGGGTGTGGAGGCCCTAGACTTCAGCCCCAAAGTCCAGGGGTAAGAGCGCCTCTGCCTGAGGGGAATATCTTACAGTGCTCGTTCTGGTGTTTTCAGAAAAAGTAGCTTAACACCAGCATTTTTTAAAAAAACCGGAAATACCTCAAGATAAGCTAGAATTCGCGAGACACAGCCCAATTTGTGTGTGGAGTGGGTCCAAGGATCTCGAAGGGACTTCGGGGTAAGTTTGGCTGGTGTGAGAATGCACACACTCTCTTCCGGAGGAGATTTGGGGTAGAAGCCCTGTCTGTAAAGCCTCCAGGGGGCTCGGGGGGGGGGGGCTGAGAGAAATTTCCTCTCTCATTATAAGAGAGGCCCTTTGAAAGCAGAAGGAAGCAGCACTGCTGAGTCACACACACACACCACGCCACACACACCACACACACACGGAAGGTTGCTTTGCTCCTCGGCAGGCCTTTATCTGAGCGCTGACTCAAGCTATGCCCATGGAGCTGATCCGAGGTTAGGGAAGAGAGGTCTAAAGCTGAATGATGCTCCCCCCCCGCACTTTCTTGTGCTTTATTTTGTTTCCTCTTGCATGGAAACACTGTGCAAGAGATTGGTATCTGGGCAACTGTTTCTAGCACATCCCTGCCAAAGAGGGAGGCATGGAAGGAATCTTTTGACTCCCAAACAAAAGGCTGCAGATTACGTTGGCTCAAGATTCCTCCCAGCTGCTGTGCGGCTTCCTACTACTCCACAGGAGGCCTGAGCAGCATTCAAGGCTGTGGCGGAACAGACAGCAGGAAGGACAACACCCGAACCCTTCCCAGGCAGCCGTGCTTCCCAGCAGCCATTTGACAGATACAGCCGCCCTGGGTGCCATGCTCAGTCACTGAGCCTTTTCTTTTTCGTGTCCTCGCTGCAAAAACCAAATGGCGAAAACTCTCAGATAACTTCCTCAGGAGTAAGGGCGGAGCTAAGGGTTCACCAGAACTCAGCAGAGCAATCGTTCTCTGCATCCTGGTTCTGCAACCAGCAAAAGACTCAGTGAGCTGAGTCTTGAGCTGGTAGCAGATATGTTGAGAGCAGTATATACATAATGGCTGGCACACACCATGCAGAGAACTTGAGAGCTCAGAGCAAGGGAGCATAGCAAACATAGGAACATAGGAAACTGCCATATACTGAGTCAGACTATTGGTCTATCTAGCTCAGTATTGTCTTCACAGACCGGCAGCAGCTTCTCCAAGGTTGCAGGTAAGAATCTCTCTCAGCCCTATCTTGGAGAAGCCAGGGAGGGAACTTGAAACCTTCTGCTCTTCCCAGAGCGGCTCCGTCCCCTGAGGGGAATATCTTGCAGTGCTCACACTTCCAGTCTCCCATTCAGATGCAACCAGGGCAGACCCTGCTTAGCTATGGGGACAAGTAATGCTTGCTACCACAAGACCAGCTCTCCTCCCAGGGGCAGGCACTGTTTGCGGGCCGCTGTGAAGCACGCCCGTGCGGCTTGCGGAGAAGCTAGCAAAGCTGGGGAGCTACTCGGTTAAAGATCAGTTGAAAAAGGCAACCGGTCCGAACAGTATGGGGGCAAATGTCACATTTTGGCAGTGGGCCAGGTGGTTGCTGGGAGCAATCTATAACTCAGCATAGGTGGGAGAGGGATGCTGAACCCTCCTCCTCACCCATGCTTCCCCCTACCAGGTGAGTTCAGACCATACTTTGTCCACTGGCCTGGTAAGGCGGGGCATGGACTGTACTAAACTGACATTTCTCACTTGTGTCGAGGAGTGGTTCAGATGCACTGCTCCCTGATGCCATTAGGGGAAAGTGCCCCCAGGCACTGGGGCGTGAGGGAGAGGGTGCATATTAATGGTACATGCCTGTTTTTATCCCTTGCGGGCAGCTGGTGTGCAAAATAGTGTCTGAACCATCCCCCTGACTACTTTTCTCCAAGCATTTTTCTCCCTAGAGGAGAGGAACATAGGAAGCTGCCTTTTACCGAGTCAGACATTTGGTCCATCTAGCGCAAGATTGTTTACACTGACTGGCAGCAGCTCTCCAAGGTTTCAGGCAGGAGTTTCTGGAGTTTCGGGCAGGAGATGAGTGAACCGGAGACCTTCTGCATGCAAGCAGGTGCTCTGCTGCTGAGCTATGACCCCACCCCTTAAGGGGAATCTCTTACTGCAGGCAGTACTTACATGTAGTCACCCATTCAAATGCAAACCAGGGCAGACCCTGCTTAACAAAGGGAACAATTCATGCTTGCTACTGCAAAAGCAGCTCTTCATGTTGCTTCCAGTCCTGGAGCCCCACTGAAAGAAACACAGCTAAAGAGATGAAGTTCCCTGAACCACCATGAGTGGGGGAAGGATTTGACACCCTCTCCTGCTCCCCACAAGCTGTTATTTAATTTGTTCCCCGTTTCCCCACTCTAGAGGAGATCAGCAGTGACCTGATTCTGGACACCAGTCTGATGCCACCATTTCTGGCCACTGTTTGGTCTAGCACTGCCATTTCGGGCATGCCCCTCAGAAAACAGGCCCTGTGACTATGAAGCAATTAAGGCCGCAGAGTAGGTGACTGCTCCCGATTGCAAGTGTGTGCTGGCACATTATGAGCTGGGCTTCTCTGTGCAGGAGGCGAACAGAACAGAACTGCCTTTGCGGACCTTGAGTAAGCAAGGCAAGCAAACAACATGCCTCCATCAACAGCAAGGGTCACCGCAGACAAGATCAAGTTGCTTGGCACTCAGCTGGCTGGGCTATTGCATACACACCCAGGCATGATGCAAAGGATTGAGTTGCTTGTGCAATTGCTGGCTTTTCACCTCCCTGCACAGATTAGACTGATGCAATGAGATCAGAGGCTGCATAACTAGGTCTTCGCAGGAAGCCAGAAGACCAGCAAGACTTCATGGCCTAGTGTACATGGAATGCATAGGAGGAGCAAATATATTACAATGCGAAGACAGCCTTTTTTAATTTTTATTTTAAACCCCCTCACACAATGCCAATAAGCCACCAGGAAGCTGCTTGTCTTCCCAGAACTGAAGGGGCTTGGGCCCAGGGCATTGATGAGAATGCCTGCTTTGTCATGAGCCTCGCTGCCTATTACAATCATTTGGGGAGGAGGTCCGTCTACAGTTGCTATTCGCTCATCTGGTGGCCACTCAGGGACAGGCCTTCTCTGTGGCCTCCCTGAGGCTGTGGAATGTTTTCTCTGCTGAAATAAGAGCTCTGTCGGCTTTTTAAGAGACCTTAATCACTAGATGGTAAATTTAATTAGATAATAAATTTATAAATTGCTTTACATTTTTATACATCGATTTTTTTAAAAAAATGTTGCTGTCTTTACATTTTTATTATTTATTTATTTTATTGATTTATTCAGTTTCTATACCGCCCTTCCAAAAATGGCTCAGGGTGGTTTACACAGAAAAAGAAATAATACATAAATAAGATGGATCCCTGTCCCCAAAGGGCTCACAATCTAAAAAGAAACATAAGAGAGACACCAACAACAGTCACGGGAGGTACTGTGCTGGGGGTGGATAGGGCCAGTTACTCTCCCCCTGCTAAATAAAAGAGAATCACCATGTTGAAAGGTGCCTCTTTGCCAAGTTAGCCAGGGTTATGCCAAGTTAGCCAGGGTTTCAACATTTTATGTTGTTTCAGAATGTAAGCCATAAGAACATTAGAACAGCCCTGCTGGAATCAGACTCAAGGCCCATCTAGTCCAGCATCCTGATTCACACACAAGATGCCTCTGAAAAGCCTGCAGGCAAGAAGTGTAGGCATGCCCTCTCTCCTGCTGTTGCTCCCTGGGAACTGGTATTTAGAGGCATCTTGCCTCTGAGGCTGGAGGTGGCGTGTTATAGCCCTCAAACTTGTAGCCATTGATAGACCTCTCCTCCACGCATTTATCTAAACCCCTCTTAAAGCCATCTAGGCTGTTTGTGTCACCACATCATGTGGCAGAGAATTCCATAGGTTAATTGTGTGCTGCGTGAAAAGGTACTTCCTTTTGTCAGTCCTAAACTTCTTGGCAATCAGGATGACCCCAGGTTCTAAAGCCACCTAAAGACATTAGTTGAGGCGGTTTATATATCCATAAAATAAAGTAAAGGAGCAGAAAACTGCAGCAATTTCCATACTTAAGGTTGAAGACAGGCCTTTCCAGAGTACGAAAGTAACTTGAATGAGGGATTGATGCTTGCAGTCTGTATACTTGTCCTGCTATTGCCTCAGGTAAACAGGTTTTCAGGTTTTAAAATTGTTTCAGCAACCTACAAAACCTGTTTGACCAGAGTCGACAATGAGACAGAATAAATGTGTACATACACCCAAACTGACCCTGCTGTACAGAAGTGTGTGGGTACATTTAAGGATCTTAAAATGTCTGCTATTTCATTTCTCTGTATTATGGGATATAATGAGAAAGTGCCATTTTGGTTTTCTGGAAAGTAGACTACGAAAAGGCTGTTGGCGGGGGGGGGGTCATCATCAATAATCTGCTGTGCACATGTTACATGCAACATTGACAATCCAACTGAGTTAAGCTTAAGTGTGCCTTGCCTAAACGCCATGCTGGATTGCAGCTGACGTCTATTCTGTACCTACCAGTTGTTCGCCATGCTAGACTGTTTGGGGTGTGATAAGGGAAGAGTGTCAAAATGCCTGCTGGCCTAGAAAGATAACGGCTTTCTGAAATCTGCTGGCTCACATATTTATCAGCCAAGCAAAGTCAGACCCAAGTACAATGGCCCACCCAGACATTACAGAAATGACTGCAACATTTCATGAGGGCCAGTTGCTTGTGACAGAGGGATTCTGCTTGGATTGGTAAGAGTTTTCCAGGGCAATCCTACAGACTTTGGCTCAGAAGCAAGGCTCACTATGTTGAATGAGTGTTTGGAATGGAAGCTTTTGAGGGCATGGTGGAGTGCTTAGGCCCACTAGATGGGACCCATTTGTTTAAACCTGGGTCCGCCCCAATCACAAAATGGGTAGGCTGATGTTTAGAGCAAAAGAGGTGTGCAGATAAAGGGAGCCGAAATGAAAACGAAAAATATTTATGTACCACTTTTCAACAAAAGTTCCCAAAGCAGTTTACATAGATATTAATGAATAAATACATAAATAAATATTTTTAGATTGTGAGTCCTTTGGAGACAGGGACCCATCTTATTTATTTGTTATTTCTCTGTGTAAACCTCCCTGAGCCATTTTGGAAGGGCGGTATAGAAATCAAATAAATAAATAAATAAAATTATCTGTCTATCATCTATAAATGGCTCCTTTCCCCCAAAGTGCTCACAATCAGCAACAGCCACTGGAGGGATGCTGTGCTGGGGGTGGATAGGGCCAGTTGCTCTCCCCCTGCTAAATAAGAATTGCCACATTTAAAAGGGGCCTCTTTGCTCAGTTAGCAGAGGCTGAATGCTCTCCACACCGGCTGCCGACATCTCTGTAGCCCAGGGGTGGTCAACCTGAAGTTCTCCAGCTGTTGGGCTACCACCCTCAGACCCCCAGCTGCAATCAATTGTGGCTGGGGATGATGGGAGCTGTAGTCCAAAAACAGCTGGGGAGACTTAGGTTGGACACCCTGGGGTCCTAGCTCAGTGGTAGAGCATCTGCTTTGAAGGCAGAAGGCCCCAGGCTTAATCCCTGACATGTCCAGGTAGGGTTGTTGTGGTGTTTTTGGTTAACCCATTCCTTGATCCAGGCCAGCTTTTGAATGAGGCTTTAGTTACTTGTATTCCAGTCCTGGAGTAGAGGCAGGGCTAACAAACAGCCAGCAGCAAGACTGAAAAAGCAATCTGCATGTGCCTCTCTGTACACAAGATCTATTTCATTCAACTATCAATATTCCTGATTCCACTCCACTGCCTTGTCCTTGGCTCACTGTCTAAAAAAGAAACATAAGATAGACATCAGCAACAGCCACTAGTCTGGAGGGATGTTGTGCTGGGGATGGAGAGGGCCAGTTGCTCTCCCCCTGCAAAATAGAAGAGATTTGCCACTTTTAAAAGGTGCCTCTTTGCTCAGTTAGCAGGGGCTGATACTGATAACACAGAGAAGAGGCGATAACACAGAGAAAGTTGCAAGTGCAATGTTGCTATTACCTGCTGTATTTTCTATCTCTTATGGGTGGACATTGCCAGAAATCATGAAGAGCTTCCATCCCCTGAGAAGCTACTGATGCCCAAAATTTGTGGGGCTGGTTCATGGATATTGCTCCGTGCACCCCTGGCATAGCCTTTTTGCCTTACATGTTTCCCCCCCCACCCAGCCCAACTCACTTCTGTTATTGGAGCTTGGCTTAGAAGAAGTGTGCCTAGGGAGAAAAGGTGAGAAGAGGTGGTGGGAAGGCTTAGTGCAGGCCTGCTCGACTTTGGCCCCCACAGCTGTCTTTGGACTACAACTCCCATAATCCCCAGCCACAGTGGCCAATATCCTGGAATTATGGGAATTGTAGGCTAACATCTGCAGGAGGGCCGAAGTTGAGCAGCTCTGGCTTAGTGCACCTCTCCACACACTCCTTTTGGTCTAAAAGCAAGACAGGCCCTGCTTTTTGTGATTGGTTGGGGCAGATCAGATTTAAAGAACTGAGTCAACAACAGCTGTCACATTTAGCCCGACGCAGTGTGCAGTGTGGGAAACCCAGGCCAAGTTCAGATCCGTCCTTCGATATCAATTGGATATGTGAGAACAGCAACTCATGCTAGACTTCTCCTAATAACTCAACTATTTATGGTTTCGGCTCACTGGAAAGGCCATGTGCTGAAAAACATAGAAGTATGACGTTATCTAAGGACTGCCTCTGGTTACTGGTCCATCGGGGCCTAGGACTATCCTAGTCCCCGAGGAGATCCTATAGGCTCAACCACTCACATGGACCTCAGCTTAAAAATAAAACTGCTTTCCACCATTCCCTGCATGGCATCTCCCATCCTAAAGCCTTCTGAGCTTGCCTCTTAAAGAAGCAATATACAACAATTTAAAGCTCAGTGGCTAGAGTAATAGAATGAGGATTGGGGGATTGGGTAGCGTCAGATCTAGAGATCCCCCAGAGATCTAGAGATCCCCCACCTCTGAAAGGTGGGCCTGGAAGATCCTATTAGTAACCCTGGGACCTTGAGAAGCAACTATTTCATGGCAACCTACCTCACAGGGTTATTGTGAGAACAAAGCAGCAACCACCAAGGACTGGGCAAACAAGGTTGCTGGTCCTTGTGATTGGGTGAAGGATGAACCTGTCAATGGCTTTGGGACTTGTAAGCTAAATGGAACCCTCAGTTAGCTGATCCTGCTAACCGAGCAAAGAGACACCTTTTAAAATGCAGATTCTCTCATATTTAGCAGGCGGGGGAGTAGCTGTCTCTGTCCATTCCCAGTACAGCACCCCTCCAGTGGCTGTTGTTGGCTACCTTGTGTTTCTTTTGAGATTGTGAGCCCTTCTGGGGCAGGGAACTGCTTTCTTTTTCTATGTAAACTGCTCTGAGAACATCTTACTGAAAAGTATTATGTAAATATGAAAATTAATATTCATCCATTTTTTCTTTTCTTTTATTGCAATAAGGTTACAATGTATAAACATGATCAAGGATAATAATCTATGTGAATATAACTGGCGGTGGGGGTGGAATCCCTTAAACAGAGTTTAAACAATAAGATACAACTAACGCAGGAGGTGGGGGGGAGGGATAAGAGTAACATAAAATACACACCTTCAAGGATAAACATCTTCTATTTCAAAGCACAAACAATTCATTAAAGTTTGACCAAATCGCTGAACATTCCTCTTACTTTGCCAACAAAAACAAGAAACCAGTTCAAATGTTGACAGGCAACACATAGTAATCTAAAACTGCAATTCAGGAGTGAATTTGTCCTTCCAGTGTTGTATTATAATCCAATTGGCAACACCCCAAATACAAAGAATCCACAGTTCCTGATATAATGCTAGATTCCATATGCTGAGGATATACCCCAAGAAAACAGGAATGTCCTTAACAGGCAATGATAACTGCAGTGTCATATTAACTACCTTATGAATTTCAAGCCAAAATGGTGCAATAACCAGACAGGACCAAACCATATGTGTTAGTGTACCCTCACACAAATCACACCTCCAGCATCTAGCAGTCTGCAACTATACCTTATTAAGCATTCTCTGAGTTATCCAATAGACACAGAATTAAAGTTTCTGCTGTATTTGCCTCATTTATAAATATTCATAACAGTGGCTGACATATTGTGCGACGTTTCATTTACCTAGCAATCGAAAGTGCGTGCAGTCGCACAAGAGTGGTCTTGTGCAAAACACAAGAATTGTGCAAATGGAATTGCATAATGTACGGCCATTATTTCCCATAGCTGTCCATTGCACAACTGCGCCTGCACAATTCTTGCATTTAGCGCAATGGTGCTCTTGTGCAACTGTGCATACATTCCGTGGACAGCCAGACGGAATGGTGTGCAGAATGTCAGCCACTAATACTAACAACAACAACAGCTGAAACTCTCTGCAGCACCAAAAAAAAAAAAAAAAAGGAACACTTTTAAACTTCAGGAACCTGCCTCTGAGGGCTTTGTGGACCTCAGAGATAGATTCTCGGAGTTTAAAACTCCAGCTGGAGAAAGGAGAAAGCAGTGGGAAATCATGCCCGCCTCCCCCATTCTGCACCCGCTGGGGCTGTGGGGAGAGACTTTTTAGCAGTTAGGCTCCTGTCTCCACAGGGCTTCTTCTGTAGTCACAGCACTGTGGAGAATTTCAGCTAATAATAATTAATAAAATTAATGATGATGACGATAGAACCCAATGTATATCCATTGCTAAAGGGAAGCAGGGGACAACAATTGCTCCCATCTCCGCCTCTGGGTTTCCTGGCCTCTGTGAGCAGCAGAATACTCTACTTACAGGCCTGCTCAATTTAGCCCCCCCCCCATTGTTTTTTTAAAACTACAACTCCCATAATCCCCAGCCACAGTGGCCAACAGCCAGGGATTATGGGAATTGTAGGCCAACATCTGCAGGAGGGCCAAAGTAGAGCAGCCCTGTTCTACTAGGTGGATGTTTAGGTTCACAGGACTTTCCCCCCCCATTCGGTGTGGGCGGGGGCACAATTGCTGCAGGACTTTTTCACTGGTAGGAGGAAGGCTGTAAAGGCAACAGTCCTATAACCACTTCCCTGGGAGTAAGCCCCATTGAATTCAATAGGACTGGCTCAATGCAAGATGCAGCTGCCCCCTCTTGCGCCCCCCCATACCCAACATTGGTCTGATCCCGCAGGCTTTCTCTTATGCTCTTATACCCCTATGGGCAATAAGCCATGTTTTAATTACCTCCCCTTCCCCAAGAAGCCCTCTGTGCCACCTGAAAATATGTCCCTGAGGGCATTGCAGCTTCTTTTTAGGGGGAGAGGTTTAAAAAACCCCAAAACCACCCTCCCCCAGTGTACCAGAGCTGTTTGTCTGTCAGTGATGTTATTCTGATCCTTTCTCACAGCAGTGGCACCTCCTTAGTCAGGATGTCAGCCTGGGCATTCTTTATTACAGGCAAAAATCCGGACTTGATTATTTCCTCCTCCTCCTCCTCCTGCCTCTACTACAGCGTTTTTGAAATCCAACTTTGCTGCCTGGTCATTTGGCTGAAAGAGCAACCCCCAGTTGCTTCCTGGAGCATGGCAGCCCTTTCATAATAGACACTCTCTCTCTTTTGGTCAGCAGTCTCTGCAGATGGGTCACGAAGACGCCGGTGACTGAGCCACTAGGAGTACGGACCTCTATGAAAAGCCCTTCACAGGCACTCGGTCAAGACAGTAGGAGGGAACAAAATTGTTGTTTGTGAGGTAATACCATGTGACTGAACAGAAGGCCTCTTGTTCCAAGTGTTTTGCGGTCCAGTCCTTTCCACAGCCAGACAATCCAGGTTTTTAACAAAGAACTGAAACAGTAACTTCGTAGGTTCAGTTTTGTTTCTGCTTCTGCTGTGGTCAAGCCATTTGCAGCAAGGACAGACAGAAGGTAGATTAGGATTTATTGAAAGATAGCTAGGTGACATGTAGATCTGCAAGAGTCTGATTCCCAGTGTTTAACAACAGCACAGCGATACCTATGGCTGTGCTTGGTCCAGGCTTCTTCTTCTTCTTCTTCTTCTTCTTCTTCTTCTTCTTCTTCTTCTTCTTCTTCTTATTATTATTATTATTATTATTATTATTATTATTTTATTTATTTTACATTTTATATCCTGCTCTTCCTCCAAGGAGCCCAGAGCGGTGTACTACATACTTAAGTTTCTCCTCACAACAACCCTGTGAAGTAGGTTAGGCTTCAGTGGTAGTGGTATTTTGTTTTGTTCAGTTGTGTTTTTGCTTGTTTGCTCTGTTTTCCTTCCCTTCTTCTCAGGGTAGTGTTGCTATTTTGATTGTGTAAATCACATTTAAACTGTAATAAAATGTTAATACAAAACACACCCCTTTTTTGCCTCCATAAATTAAAGGTAAAGTGTGCCGTCAAGTCGATTTCGACTCCTGGCGCCCACCGAGCTCTGTGGTTTTCTTTGGTAGAATAAAGGGAGGGGTTTACCATTGCCTCCTCCTGTGCAGTAGGAGATGATGCCTTTCAGCATCTTCCTATATTGCTGCTGCCTGATATTGTACCAGCAGGGATTTGAACCAGCAACCTTCCGCTTGTTAGTCAAGCATTTCCCCTCTGTGCTACTTAAGGTGACCTCCATAAATTAGGCTGCTGAAATGAAGCAAGCTTAGTGGAGGTGGGGCCGGGGAGGGGGGGGAGAGAACCAGGAGTACGTTTTTGTTTTAACAGGCTGTGAGCTCAGCTCTGGCACCAAGAATAAATGGCTGTGCTGAGCATGTTTCCAGAGACGCCCTGTTCCTCACTTGATTATACCCCCTACCCGAGCTAACATTTTGCACCTTGCTCTGGTTAATGGACCTGGAGTTAAAAATCCCAGTGTAGATCCCACAAGCATGAAATTGTTTGTCCCTGATTTATGGCACAATGATTCATGTGTGACCTAACAAGGTCATGTAGGAAAATAGGCAAGAATAATTGAGGCAGGGTGAGAATCCAAAGGTTGAGGTAGAACAGGGCTGCTCAGCTTTGGCCCTCCTGCAGATGTTGCATAATCCCTGGCTATTGGCCACTGTGGCTGAGGATTATGGGAGTTGTAGTTCAACAACAGATGGAGGGCCTAAATTGAGCAGGCCTGAGTTAGAACATAAGGGCTAATGTGATGCACAGTGGTACAGAACCACTGCACACCCCATCAGGGCTGCTGCAAACTCATATGGTAGCCCCTATGCTGTACTAATACCCCTAGGGGACTTGAGGAGTTGGTGTCAACTTCTGGTGCACACAGAGCCCTGTGGTTGTCTTTGGTAGAATGCAGTTGGGGCTTACCATTGCCATCTCCCGCACAGTATGAAAGTATGACTTTGAGCATCTTCCTATATCGCTGCTGCCCGATATAGGTGTTTCCCATAGAATCTCGTTATTTGCAGAACAGGTTCTGCATATTCATGGGTGTCTAATTGACACTTATTTTCAGTATCTGCGGATATTAAGAGGTTAAAACCCACATATCCGCAATTCCTAGAGGACTAGAAGTGACCATGGAGGTAACTTCCAGTAGCCATTTTGTCTGCAGGAGCCCAGGAGCAGACAAGAGGAGCCATTTTGTGGCTCATTTCTTTTAAAAAATACATTTCCCCTGTGATTTTTCAGGGTTTTGGTGGACATTTCATGGATTTGGGAGGCACTCCTGAGCACATGGGAGCACGGTACAGTAAACAGTTTACATTATTTTTTTGCGACAGAAGGGGTGTGACAGAAGGGGTGCACTTGTTTTTAAAAGGTCAGGAACCCCTTCTGTAGAGAGAGGGCAGTTGAGCAATCAGCACTACCACAGTTTCTCCCATTTGCAACAATGAGATGAATTGCAGTAGCACTGATTATGCAACCATGCATTCTGTACAGCATTAGGGCAGCCTTATGAGTCTTCAGCAGCCCCAACATGATGTCTCCGTAGCACTGTATATAACACCAGCCAGGGTTTTAGATATATGTATGTTTGTTATATGTCAAGGCCAAGCCGCAATAGAAATTAGAACTCTGCAGTTTGTGAAAAAAAGCATAAAACTTAGTATAGACAAAGGGTACCCCATGAAACTCAAATTAAGAGCCAACTTGCATGTTCCATTAAGCCAGGCCTGCACTACTTTGGCTTTTCTGAAGATGCTGCACTACAACTCCCATGATGCCCGACTGTTGGTGGTGGAGGATGAGGAGGGTTGTAATACAAACACAGATGGAGGGCTGAAGTTGTGTAGCTCTGCATTAAACACATGTGTGGCCCTGGACTGGTTTTGTTTTCACCCTACTTCCCTTAAGAAAAGAAAGCTTTTGAGATCACCTCTCTCTCTCTCTCTCTCTCTCTCTCTCAGCTCTGGAATGCCTAGATGGTACTGTTGTAGGGACACCTCAACGGCATAGTTTGTGATAATGTGATAAGTTGGTAAACCTCAATTAGGATTATAGTGAAAGGAAAGTAGGCAAATTAGTTATTCCCAGAACTTCTTGTTAATTCCTAAATGTCAGCTTTGGGAGTGAAATCCAGATTGGGACCTTGGCAGGGGCAGAACCCCCACCTCCTATACATCTTCCAAGTTAGGATCAGGCCCCCTGCGGCTACTATTTTGGTACTTAATGTAATATGTAGTTTATCGCTATGACACAGAGGCATTCCTAAATATACTCAAAAGTAAGTCTCACTAAATTCACAGCTCTCTCAGTGTCAGTGCTTCCCTTCTGCAATTCTTTCTAGAGAGCAGAAGTTTGCTTTCATCAACTACTTTCTCTGGAAAATGGCAGATGATGATACTGCTTTGCAAGAAGTGGGTGGAACAAGTTAAAAGATCTTAATGTGTCACGTCTGAAGCATGAACTCAATTCAATAAAACAGAGACACAAACTTGCTTCAAACAAGGGTTCTGGAGTGCATGTGCAAGGAGGGTGATTCAGGGGAACGCCCCTCTCAGGTGATGGAAGGCTGCCTCAACAGTACATCAGGATGTCCTTTAGTGACGTCAGGGTGGATGTGCTCTATTGTTGAAGCAGGCCCTCTGTATGCTTAAGAAAATAATAGAATCCAATAAACCAACACTTAGGAGGAGCAGAATCCTCCACAGAATCATTGTGGGTGGTAATACCTGGCCCAAACTGTAATTTATTATTGGGGATACAGTCATCTCTCGCCAACCGCAAGGGTTCCGGGAAAACTTCATAGCTGGCGAGGCATTAAAACCAATGGGAAACGGGGTTAGGGGAATTGCAGTTGTGAAAAGACAGCAAAATACAGTTGAAAATGAAAAAATCAGTCCTGGACCCCTGAAAATCACCCTGAGCCCCGGAAATCACACACACACACACACACACACACACACACACCAAACAATCTCACCAAACCGTGGCTACTCAGGCCACGGGTGGCAAGACCAGCTACAATTTCCCAGTCGCGGATACTCAAAACCACGATTGGGAAACTTGCGGTTGGCAAGGGATGACTGTATAAGTTTCTCCAAAATGAGGGGACTGGTAAAAAGGAAATTGCAAAGAAAAGTCAAGAGGATCACATCTCTCCAGAAGTTGTGGAGATGATTTAAAACCACTGTGACAGAAGCTCAGCTAAAATGTATACTACAGAGTTGGAGAGTCCTATTCACAGAGTAGGTTCTACCAAGTCCATGAAGATGCCAGCATGCTTAGCGAGTAGAGTCAATGAAGCTTCAGAAGGTATGAAGGCTTCCTTTTGGAAATGGATGTCTTGACCAGATGTGGAGGACAAAAAGGAACACACTCTGGAAAAAGAAATGTAAGGTGACCAAGGAGGATACAAAATAAGAATTTGAGGGGGTATGGCTAAAAATGTCAAGGCAAACAATAGAAAACACATTTGAGTACTTAAGCAGGAAACCTGCCAGAGAGGTTGTTGAACTGCTAGATGAAAAGGGAGTGAAAAGGATGCTTAAGGAGCAGCAAAGCTGAATGAATGTTGTACATTTGCCTTCACTACAGAAGTTACACCTATATGATATATCTGCCCTATATTTGTAGTGAAGAGAGTCGTGCTGGACAGCTCACTGAAAGTGTCTATTCAGTGCGCAGCAGCAGTGAAAAAGGCAAATTCCATGCTAGGGATCATTAGGAAGGGGGTTGAAAATAAGAATGCTAGCATTATAATGCCCTTATACAAATCTATGGTGCGGCCACACCTGGAGTACTGCGTAAAGTTCTGGTCACTGTATCTTAAGGAGGACATTGCAGAAATGGGAAAGGTGCAGAAGAGGGCAACCAAGATGACCAGGGGCCTGGAGCACCTTCCTTATGAGGCAAGGCTACAGCATCTGGGGCTCTTTTGTATGGAAAAGAGGCAACAATGGGGAGACATGACAGAGGACTATAAAATTATGCATGGAGTAGAGAGAGTGGACAGAGAAGTATTTTTCTCCCTCTCTCTCAACACTAGAATCAGGGACCATTCCATGAAACTGAAGGTCAGGAGATTTAGGATGGACAGAAGTAAGTACCTCTTCACACAGTGCATAATTATTCTATAGACTTCTGTGACACTGGATGTGGTGATAGCCACTTGCTTGGATGTGGTGATGGCCACTTGCTTAAGGGGGGCTTAGACAAATTCATGGAGGACAGGCCTTTCAATGGCTACTACTGTGGTGGCTATAGGCCAGTCCTGCTCAACTTTGGCCCCCAGCTGTTTTTGGACTACTACAATTCCCATAATCCCCAGACATAGTGGCCAATAGCCAGGGATTAGGGGGGTTGTAGGCCAACATCTGCAGGAGAGCTAAAGTTGAGCAAGCCATCTCCATCCATCAGAGTTGAGCAGGCCATCTCCAGCCTCAGAGGCAAGAGGCCTCTAAATACCGGTTGCAAGGGAGCAATAGCAAGAGAGAAGGCAGGCCCTCACCTCTTGCCTGTGGGCTTCCCAGAGGCATCTGGTGGGCCACTGTGTGAAACAGGATGCTGGATTAGATGGGCCTTGGGCCTGATCCAGCAGGGCTGTTCTTATGTTCTATATAGCCTGGGCTGACCTTCTTAGGAAGGCAGCTTGCAATGAGTTGAATAGAGGTGATAAGAGATGATGTTCTATAGCAGGGGTTCCCAACAGAAGGTTCTTGAAGGGCTCCCAAAGAACATTATTTGCTCTTCATCTGGGGATTACTGGTTTGAAGCCAATGTGTCCACTGCAGAAGGGGAGGGAGGAGTGTGAAGACCTGCCTCTTCTGCTTCTGACTGGCTGGCTACATGCTGAAGCTCGGTGCACCCCTCCCCTCAGCCTGACTAGCAGGCTTCAGAAAATTAGCGCTGAGTACTCCCATTGAAATCAATGGAATATGTTTACTTGTTCCATTAATTTCAGTGGGAGTACTCCTGAGTAACTTAATCTGGATATAAACCAGAGACTGGAATAGCCTGTCTCATAGGTGCAACATTTAAATTTGTACATGTGTGTGTACAAACATTCTAAAAATCTCTATGGGGTACCTGAGCTGAAGGTTTGCAACAGAAGGGGTACACTTGTTTAAAAGGTTCAGGAAGCCCTGCTCTAGAGTATGACAACCAATTAAAAATTAACAGCTCACCAGGTCCAGACAGCATCCAGTTTCTAGAAGTCAAATGTGAAATTGCTGATCTTCTCACAAAAAATATGTAATTTGTCTCTAAAATCTCCCTCTGTACCAGAGGACTGGAAGGTAGCCATTGTAACAGGAATTTTTAAAAGGGTCCAGGAGGGACTGAAAAAATTATAGACTGATTAGTTTAACATCTGTCCGAGTAAACTGTTTGAAAGCATAGTTAAAGATAAAATTATAAAGCACTTAGAAGATAAGCCTTGTAGAAGGAGAATCTTAACTGTTGAACAGTCTCCCTCATACAGTGGTGGCCTCTTCTTTGAAGAGATTTTCAAAGAGAGCCTGGACAGCCATCTGTCAGGGAAGCCGTAACAGATTCCTGCACAGAGCAAGAGTTGCACAAGAAGACCTCTATGGTCCGTCCCAGCTCTATAATGCTACGATTCTATGACTCGGCATGGAATAAAGGAGGCAACGATAAGACCTGTCCCACTAACTTGAGTGATCTTGAATGTCAACAGGCATGTAGGCAGAGGTGGAATTCTCTGCCACAGGATGTGGTGATGGCCACTAGCTTGGATGGCTTTAAAAGGGTCTTCGACCAATTCATGGAGGGCAGGTCTATCAATGGCTACTAGGAACATAGGAATCTGCCATATATTGAGTCAGACCATTGGTCTATCTAGCTCAATATTGTCTTCACAGACTGGCAGTGACTTCTCCAAGGCTGCATGCATGAATCTCTCTCAGCCCTATCATGGAGATGCCAGGGAGGGAATTTGGAACCTTCTGTTCTTCCCAGAGCGGCTCCATCCCATGAGGGGAGTATCTTACAGTGCTCATACATCTAGTCTCCCATTCATATGTAACCAGAGCAGACCCTGCTTAGCTATAAGGGAACAAGTTATGCTTGCTACCACAAGACCAGCTCTCCTCTCACAGGTAGCCTACGATGGCTATAGGCCACCTCCAGCCTTAGAAGCAAGATGCCTCTAAATACCCAGTGTAGAGGAACAAAAGCAGGAGAGAGGGCATGCACAGACCTCTTGCCTGTGGGCTCCTCAGAGGCATCTGGTGGGTCACTGTGGGAATCAGGATGCTGGACCAGAGAGGCCTTGGGCCTGATCCAGCAGGGCTGTTCTTATGACACTGAGTATTTGGACTTTCAAAACTATTTTGACAGAGTTCCTCACTCAAGGCTCTTGAGTAGATTTAACAGTCATGGGATAAAGGAACAGATCTTCTTATAAGAGCATTCATCTCTCCCTCCACAGATTTCAAGTATGCTTAGTTTTCTCTGGAAAGTGCTAATATTCATATCAATGAAGGCTAAGTAAAAGCTCCTTCAATGGGAAATGGGATTATCTTGCAATATACTGGTATGTACAAAAGAAAAGAAACCAAGTGTACCAGTTATTTGATTAACCTATGTGCTATGAGATTACATAAATTCTACTCTAATTTTTTACTGTTTGGAAAGATTCCATGTTTCTGTTTAAAACTCTGTTAAAGCTCAATTACAAACAAACAAATGGAAAAAACCCCAACATACTAACCCAGATTATTTTTGCGAATGCTACAGGAAATCTCTGTAAGGTTGGTACTAACTCTGTGAGGTGCCAGTTTTTGTGTTTAAAACGTCTGGAAGAAGAGCCTAGATTGCACCAGGAAATGAGACTAGGTGCAGACTGCCACAGCTACTATCCTGTGTGATTTTTTGCAAAGTCTAAATGTCACTATTGACCTGCTCTGTTCATTCATTTGAGCCAGCCGACAATTCTGCACACCCAAGTCAGCCTTAAGACACGAAGATCATAAAACGAAAACTCTGTCTTTAAAAGGCACTGTGGGTATTCCACCCCCTGCCTGGATGACATTTAAATAAAACACAATGCCAAGTTCAGTCTTTTGAAAAAAAAAGGTTCTAATTAAAACAAGCACTCTCCCCCTCTCCCGCACAGTTTTTAATATTAAACGCATCAGTTTCCCACACAAACAGCCCAAACCTATCTTCGCCACACAAGCAGGAATTGCAGGGGAGGGGAGAGGGGCAGAGGTCTCTAGCACACATCCTTAATTTTTCAGTTTCAAGTCCAAAGGCTTCAGAAAGTGCGGCAAAGGCAGGCTGTCCAGGGCCTCTGGAAACTGGTCTGGTGAAATGGTCCCAATTAACACTTGCATGGATCGAACAAAGAGGGAAGATGGCGCTAGGCCCACCAGCCACTGGAACCGGTGCTTGCCTAAAAGGTGCTGCCATTGCTGTTGGTCATCCAACAGCTGCTGTTTCATTGCAAAATGGAAGCCTGGAGGTAGAAAGAGGAGCAGGGAGTCCAGGAGGAGGAGCTTGGCCCGCAGGCTGGCTGCCGGGCTCTCCCAGATCTGCTGCAGGAGGAGGTCCAAAGGTGTGTTGCCGGTGCAGTCGCTCAGGCAGGGCGATGCCCTGTGGCCCAGCAGCAAGAGCAGACATTCAGGCCTCGCCAGTTCACAAGCCACGTGAAGGGCAGTCTTGCCACCTTCCACACGGCTGCACCCTCTGCGGTCCAAATAGAGGACCCGCTCGCTTGCCGGGAAGTCTCTGATGGCCTTCAGGATCTCTAGGAGGATGTGGATGCGGTTATATCGGACAGCCATGGCCAAGTGGGGTGCGGATGAGTGGCAGCAGCTGAAGTGAAGGCTGGGGACAGCCAGGGCACTCTTGGGGAATTTGCTCAGAAGGTAATGGGCATAAGGCCGGTGGTTGTGCACCAGGGCATAGAGGAGGGCCTCGGAAGGGGAGTAGATGCTGACCTTGCCCCCTTCCTGCCAGTGGAAGGCCTCCATGAGCCGGATGTCCTCCAGGAGCCAGCTGGGCAGCTGGTCC
Source organism: Hemicordylus capensis (assembly GCF_027244095.1). Lineage (NCBI taxonomy): Eukaryota > Metazoa > Chordata > Lepidosauria > Squamata > Cordylidae > Hemicordylus > Hemicordylus capensis. Next base: position 22,801,923 of record NC_069657.1, on the reverse strand, counting down.
CTCACCGCTTGGTAAAAGGCAAAGGAAGATTTCTTGCATTGCTTCTGGGATTGGGAGTTGTGGCCGCTGTAGCTGCTCAACCACTTGACGTTCCAGGGCATCGCTGAGGCTGGGTTTCAAGGAGGACTGCTTCCCTCTTGGCAACCAGAACGCTGCTTCATGAAGACCCGAGAGCGACGAGAATGTTCTAAAAGAGAAACAGTCAGAAATGTGAATTAGGCAACCCATTCAGCCATTTCTCCTTGGCACGGCTGTGTGTGGCTCATTCATAAAAATGTACAACGAGCCCTACAAGATCAGATCAAAGGTAAATCAAGTCCAGCATCCTGTTTCATACAATGGCCAACCATTTGACTGCAGGACGCACAGATGTAGGTCACAAAGGCAATAGCCCTCCTTTGCGGATATCCCTCACCGCCAGAAATTGGAAATTAATGGCATGCTGCTTCTGAACATGGAGGTTCCACTTAGCCATTAGGGCTAATAGCTGCTGATAGACCCAACCTCCCTTTATTTGCCTATTTCCTTTTTATAGCCACCTAAGCCAATGGGCTCTGCTACCTCTGGCAGCAGTGAACTGCACACATCAGGAGTTCTCAAACTTGGGTCTCCAAATGTTGGTGGACCACAATTCCCACCATCCCCAATCACAATGACCTGCTCATTGTGGCTGGGAATGCTAAGAGCTGTAGTCCCACAATATCCGTAGACCAATGTACCCTGTAACAGGGGTTCCCAGATCGTGTTGGCTACAACTCCCATAATCCCCAAGTGTAATGGCCTTTGGCTGGGGATGATGGGCATTTTAGTCAACAACGTAGAAAAATCCCTGTTACAGGAAACACTGCTGGGAGCTTTCCAGGCTAGACCCTGCAACGGGGCCAGGACACTTCTCGGAAGTTTGCTTCCACACTTCCTGCATCGGACAGCAGGGTGCCGTTCACATTTCTGATGCCGTGTTTCGAATTTAACTGCTGTGAAATGGAGCTACGACGTCGTACATCCGGCATGGAAAAGTTGCTGTTTTGTCGGATTGTTAGTTGCTGCGAGACTGCTCCCCCTTGCTGCTTCCCTTCCAAATGCCCTACTTGGACATGCCCGAATGGAGGCATTTTGCTGCTAGTGAGCAGCTAGTCTGGAAAGCACCCTGGAGACCCAAGTTTGAGAATCTCTGGCATCCATTAATTATGCCTTGTGTGAAGAAGTACTTCCTTTTGTCTCTCCCGCATCTACTGCCCATCAGTTTCAATGCATGATTCCAGATTCTAGTATGACGAGAGAAGAAGAAAAGTCTCCATATTCACTTCTTCCACACCAAGGACCATGATATAAATATCCACACACCTCCTCTCAAATACGTCTACTGCTGCCCCAGCTTTCTGAGCAAAACAAGAGCCTCATTGGGGTGGGGGTGAGGCTGTAGCTTAGTGGTAGAGCATCTGCTCAGCATGCAGAAGGACCCAGGTTCAATCTCAGGCATCTCCAAGTAGGGCTGAGAAAAATTTCTGCCTGAAGCCCTGGAGAGCTGCTGCCGGTCAGAGTAGGCAATACTGACTAAGATGGACCAACAGTCTGACTCAGTTGCTTCCTATCCTATCAGTCGGGGCTCAGCTTGGTCAGTTGGGCAACCAAGAACAGGAGCAGTGCCTCACGTGGCCCACTTAGATAACTGTTGTTTAACACACACACACACACACACACACCCCATGAAGGACAGACATTTCTCTCTGTTCCTTTCACCTTGTGTGTCTCCAGTTCTGACTTGCAGCACAATAGTTCACAATTAACTGCCTTTCTATGTTTCTATGTAAACTTTTGTTGAAAAGCGGTATATAAATGTTTGTTGTTGTTGTTGTTTCTTTCTGTTCCTTTTATTCCCCTGTTCCCCTGCTCACTGGGCAAAGAGGCACCTTTTACCGTGGTGATTCTCTTTATTTAGCAGGCGGAGAGTAACTGGCCCTATCCACCCCCAGCACAGGACCTCCAGTGACTGTTGCTGGTGTGTGTCTTATGTTTCTCTTAGATTGTGAGCCCTTTGGGGACAGGGAGCCATCTTATTTATTTGTTATTTCTCTTTGTAAACCGCCCTGAGCCATTTTTGGAAGGGCGGTATAGAAATCGAATTATTATTATTATTATTATTATTATTATTATTATTATTATTATTATTATTATTATTTCGGGCAGGGGCGAGCCAGTTGGACAAAATGAACCCCTTAAATCTGGCCCAAACTGAAACCATCTTCCCACAAGGCAGGTGAAATGGAAAATGGCAGGGCTAACTGTTCACGACTGGAGTCTAGCAACCTCCGTGTAACGATCTCTTTGCCGCTGCCCTTGAAGTCTCCTTGGATGTGATCAGGGGTCCGTCCAATATATGAAAAAAGAAAATGATTCATGGAATTGTGCTGGGCTTTTATTAACAAGGCTGTCTATGTCACCTTGCCAAAATGCTCCTGGGGATGGAATGCAAGGAATGGTTTGAGGTTCACTAGTTTGAGACCATGCTTGACATTGGGACAGAGATAAAGATTACAAGCTTTGGGCCTACAAAGGCAGATTAGATTTGTATTACTGGTTGATATTCCACTTTTCTCCAATAAACAGAAAGGTTTAGATCAGGGGCTCAGAGCACATTGCTTATGAGGCAAGGCTACAACACCTGGGGCTTTTTAGTTTAGAAAAAAGAAGACTGAGGGGAGACATTATAGAGATCTATAAAATCATACATGGTGTGGAGAAAAATGAGAGAGAATAAATTTTCTCCTTCTCGCATAGCACTAGAACCAGGGTTCATCACATGCAACTGATTGCCAAGAAATTTAGGAGCAACAAAAGGAAGTACTTTTTCACACAATGCATAATTAACCTATGGAACTCTCTTCCACAAGATGTGGTGACAGCTCAGCCTGGATGGCTTTAAGAGGAGTTTAGATAAATTCAAGGAGGACAGGTCTATCAATGGCTTCTAGTCTGAAGGCTATAGGCCACCTCCAGCCGCAGAGGCAGGATGCCTCTAAATACTAGTTGCAGGGGAGTAGCAGTATGCCTTCACCTCTTGGTGAAGAGGGCATGGCTTCACCTCTTGCCTGTAGGCTTCTCAGAGGCATCAGGTGGGCCACTGTGTGAAGCAGGATGCTGGAGTAGAAGGGCTTTGGGCCTGATCCAGCAGGGCTGTTCTTACGTTCTAAAGGTGCCTTGCCAGGTCATTGGTCCATCTAGCTCAGTACCATCTATGCTAGGGCTGCACAACTTCGGCACTCCAGTTGCTGTTGGACTACAACTCCCATCATTCCCAGTGAGAGGGGCCAATAGTCAGGAATAACTAACCCCTGCTAACTTGGCAAAGAGGCACCTTTTAATGTGGTGATTCTCTTTATTGAGCAGGGGGAGAGTAACTGGCCCTCTCCACCCCCAGCACAGGACCTCCAGTTTCTTTTTAGATTGTGAGCCCTTTGGGGACAGGAATCCATGTTATTTATTTATTATTTCTCTGTGTAAACTGCCCTGAGCCATTTTTGGAAGGGTGGTATAGAAATTGAACAAACAACAACAACAACAACAACAGTGAGAGTTGTAGTCCAACAACAGCAGAAGCTGTGCAGCCCTGGTTTATGTGAGTGGCAGCAGCACCCCAGGGTGCTTCAGATGGGTCTTTCCCAGCCCTACCTGGGAATGCAAGACTTGAACCTGGGACTTTCTGTATGCAAAGCAGATGCTCTTCCCCTGAGCTACAGTCCTTCCCCAAAATCATACTCGGGCAGCTTATCGTACATAAAAGTAAACCAACACAAATCTAAAATGTAAAAATGAAGTATTATAGACACTGGCTGACATCCAGACTAAGTTAACTGCTGGGTAAAGTAAGAGTAAAGTTGTGCCGCATCGCGTTGTCCTTTAGAGTAGCTTGTCCTAAGCAGCACAGTTGAGCAACTTCGTCTGGATGGCAGCCACTGAAACCAACACCACTACCACCACCACAGCCATGGCATCAAAATGCCACCCTCAGCAAAAAGTCACCAAACCCAGAAATGGAGGCAAAACATGAATGATAGTTGCAGTTATTTTATCAAGAACCTCCAGAGATTTAACAAGCGTGAGCGTAGTCTGTCATTATTTATTTATTTATTTATTTATTTATTTGATTTATATACTGCCCTTCCAAAATGGCTCAGGGCGGTTTACAATTAAAACAAACTTATAAAACAATGAAAAGCTAAAACAAATTAAAAACAATAAAACAACAACTAACGATTTAAAAACATTTTAAAACAAAAATTAAACATTGCCCCCAGACCCCAGCTCAAGAAAACACGCAGACTTAGTATGGAAGAAAAGGGCCACAACTTTGTTAACTATTACACAAGGCATGGCAGACTGGAACACCAGGTGATTAATCACCCTTAGAGAACAGTGCGGGCCAATAGAAGCAGGTCAGAACTCTGAAATCCTACCCAGCGCCCTACTGGGCGACACACCCTGGCTCGGGAATGGGCAGGTACACTCCACCCAATTCCTTCAAAGCCGACCCCCCCCCTTCTGTAAGAGAGGATCTGGATACTTCTAGGCATTCGTCCACCCCGGACCGCACAGCCCAAAGGTTGGAGAAGTCCTGAAGCAGGGTTCATGGCAATCATTCTCCCCGTGCCACACAGGCTACAAAGGAGCGATTAACCAATCACCCTTTTTACATATCCAAGGGTGCTCACCGATGTTCTAACCCTCAAATTACCACCCCGCCTGCACTGTTCCTGCCATTGTGGCTGACCTAACTCTAACTACGCACCCAGGACACAGAACGGAGTAGGCGAAAAAAACCCCAACAGTGGCCAATGTGTTGGGAGCAAAAAATTCCTACTCGGCCCCTTCAGGCGGCCAGTCGCTAGACCCGCTCTGTACCGGGGAGGGAGGGAAGGGAGAGCTCCTTCTCCTGTGATTGCCTGGTCCCAACTGAAGAGAGAATGGAGAATGAATGGAGAATGGGGCGGGGATCGGCCAATCCTGGCCGAAACCCCGCCCCTTGACCAAAAGGGGCAAACGGAACCCTTCCTGGTCTTCGTGCAGGACAGGCTGGGACAAACTCCCTCCCATCTGCACAAGGCCGGGGGGGGGGTGTTAAGTAATTAAAAACCCTAAATCAAATTAAAAATTAAAAATTAAAAAAAATTTTTAAAGCCCTGAAAGGCCAGGCCAAACAAATATGTTTTAAGGGCCCTCCTGAAGGCCAACAGAGAACTTGAATTAAGGATTTCCGCAGGGAGCGCATTCCACAGCTCCGGAGCAACCATAGAGAAGGCCCGCCTCCGAGTCGCCACCAGACGAGCCGGTGGCAACTGGAGACGAACCTCCTCAGATGACCTTAATGTGCGGTGGGAATCGTGCAGAAGAAGGCGCTCTCCAAGATAACTTCATGAACTGCTTCCTGTACATATCAGAGACTCAGGTTTTGTGTAGCCCTTAAACTCAAACCAGCTGCAAAGTCGCCCCACTCCTCCAGTACCCTGGCCTGTGTAACACATGCAGCTCTGTGCCTTGCCTTGTATATACAGTTTGGTATCCATTAAGACCCCTGAATGACCTTCTGAGATTGTGGTAGCAAGCATGAATTGTCCCCTTTGCTAAGCAGGGTCCACCCTCGTTTGCATTTGAATGGCAGACTACACGTGTAAGCACTGTAAGATGTGATCTTCAGGGGATGGGGCTGCCCTGCCATGTTGGCATGCAGAAGGTCCCAGGTTCCAAGTTCCCTCCCTGGCAGCATCTCCACGATAGGGCTGAGAGAGATTCCTGCCTGCGACCTCGGAGAAGCCACTGCCAGTCTGTGAAGACAATCCTGAGCTAGATGGACCCATGGCCCAACTCAGCAAAAGGCAGCTTCCTGTGTTTCTAAAAGCACAACATGGCAGCTTTTGAAATGTCCCCATGTCCTTTGAGTTGGTCTCTCAAAGCACACGGTTATCCTTGTTGTTTTCCTTTCGAGGTGCCTGTGATGGATGGACTCTGCCAGGCCAGCCAATGCACCTTTGGCTTGCCATTTAGACCTGGAGAAGAGCTGCAAGGTAGGGGTTGCTCAGTTCGGGGAGGCTGCCTGTGAAAAGACTGAGTGAGAACAAACTTGTGTGTGTCCCCCACAGCCAAGGATTGTGCAAAGGGATCAAGGGAGGAGAGCTGGTCTTGTGGTAGCAAGCATGACTTGTCCCCTTAGCTAAGCAGGGTCTGCCCTGGTTGCATATGAAAGGGAGACTAGAATTGTGAGCACTGTAAGATATTCCCCTCAGGGGATGGGGCCGCTCTGGGAAGAGCAGAAGGTTCCAAGTCCCCTCCCTGGCAGCATCTCCAAGATAGGGCTGAGAGAGATTCCTGCCTGCAACCTTGGAGAAGTCACTGCCAGTCCGTGTAGACAATACTGAGCTAGATAGACCAAACGTCTTACTCGGTATATGGCAGCTTCCTATGTTTCCTAAGTTGGCGCATCTGTGGCAAGAGTGTCAGCCCACATGACCATGTTGGCATACTGGCTGAGTGTCCCATGCACAATGTCCCATGCACAATGCCACATGCAAGACAGTGGCTGTGGGGTGGTGCTTCCATCATGTGCCTGGCTTACCCTGCAAATCACACCTACTGCTCCACCACTCTGTGCTGTTTGGGTAGTATAGCACTGTGGTGCTGCAGCAGACCCAGCATGTGAGTTGTGCACTGGTTTTGGTCATCACAACCTTGTTTAATTCACCCCTGAATTCTGCAAGGATTTACTCTCAATGTGCCAGTTTGGCAGTATGGAAACTGCCTTCTACCGAGTCAGACCATTGGTCCATCTAGCTCAGGGTTGTCTACACAGACTGGCAGCGGCTTCTCCAAGGTTGCAGGCAGGTGTCTCTCTCAGAGCTATCTGGAGTTGCTGCCAGGGAGGGAACTTGGAACCTTCTGCATGCAAGTATGCAGATGCTCTGCTCCTGAGCTAAGAGCAATATCTTACAGGGCTCACATGTAGTCTCCCATTCAAATGCAAATCAGGGCAGACCCTGCTTAGCATCAGGACAATTCATGCTTGCAATTCTTGAACTGGATCAAGGCGTGTCCAGTATTCTGCAAGTCTCTCAGCCAATATATGACCACAGAGACCCGTTTGCCCTTCCAGTTCCCTATTCTTTCTTTCTTCTTGTAGGCCCCAGTTCTAAACCCTGCCCGCCTGCCTCCCCAGCCATCTCCCGTCCTGGCTGCCAGCTCTACCGGATAATTAGTTTCACCCTTTCGACATATCCCTAACACGTCCTTCAGGCCAAATTTCTCAATACCCGCCACCACCGACAGCTCCAACGCTCTCCCTTGCCACCTCCTCACCCTTGGGGAATCTTCTCCCGTCGTCCCGTCAAAAGGCAAAAGATCTCCCAAGATGCCGCTTCCCCTAAGGCAAGGACGGCCTCATCTTAAAGGGAAGAAGGACCCTTATCCCAGCGCAGCGCTTCCCAGCAGCACAGACCCGAGGGGACGGCTCTTATTTCAGAACGGGCTCTGCAGCTGGAGAACAATCCCTCTTTCTTCCTGAATCTGCCTTTTTTCTTTTCTTTTCTTTTCCCTGTTGAAGACACCCTGCGCTCTGGCAGGCAAGCCTCTTTCCCGACCCCTCCTCCCTCGCCTTCCTCCTCTTCCCAAGATCTCCATCTTCTCCCTTCCTCACACGCCCCAGATCCCCTCCTCCTCCTCCTCTCACCTCCCGTGTCTCCTCCACCCCAGATCTCACATACCCTCCTGCTTCTAAGAGACCTGATCGCCAAGGCTTGGTTGTTTTTTTGTGGGGGGCGGGGATCCAGCGACCCCGGGTAAAGCCAAGCCAAGCAGGACGGGAGGCAGGACGAGGACCCTCCTTACCTCTCTGCTGCAAGCCAGGCAGCCTCGAACTTGAGTGGCGGCGGCGGCGGCGGGGTCAGCGGGGCTTCCTTTCGTGCGTGGAATCTGGGGCTCGCCTGCGCTGGCTCCTCCCCAAGCCGGCTCCTTGTAGTCGGCTGTCGCTGCAATGAATGAGCCGCCTCTCGCTCTTCCCCACCCTCCGGAGTCCAGCAGCAGCAACAGCCTCTTCCCGCCCCCGGGCGCTCCTCCGCCGACTGGGCTCTCCTCCCTCTGCGGAATGACTGATGCTGCCTGCCGCTGTGACGGTCCGCACCCGCTGGATCGCCGCGCCTTCCCAAAGCGAGAGCGAAGAGGGCAGCCGCAGTCCCGTTCCTCCTCCAGCAGCAGCAGCAGCCAAACCTCAGCCGCCTGCTCTAGCCCCTTTTATCCCCTCCCCACTCCAGCCTGGTGAAGGTCGGTCAGGACCGGGGAACTGTCCAGCGCCTCCTGATTGGTGGCAGCCAGGGCTCCCCCAGCTTCCCATTGGCTGGCGCAGGGGCCCTGCAACTATTGTTTGCGTCAGCCGGAGGCAAAGTTCCAAAAAACTTGCCTGGGCTGTTTGGTTTAAGTGTGTCTTGTGTGCGCGCGCGTGTGCCGTGGAGACCACAAGAGGAGGAGGGGAGGAGGAGGAGGAAGGAAAGCGGCGAATGTGTGGAGCTGGCTGGCCTGAGGGAATCCCTCTCTCTCTCTCTCTCTCTCTCTCTCTCTTCCTCCCTGCCGCAGCCCAGAGGCGGCACAACCGAACTTTTTTCTTCCCCACCACCCCTGCGCTTCCACCTTTCTCCAATCCCCTCCCCTCCAGCGCTCCCTTGGAATGGGACTAGGCAAGGGCATTTGCACGATTGCAAGTGTATCCAGCGGTTTTACTTTAAAAACGGAAAATACGCACGGGGAATTAGTGGTCACCCTCGCCACGCTGTAAATATCGCTCCCGACGTGCCCTTCTGGAAGATCAGGGGAATGGAGTTTGAGTTCTGTACCCACAGAGACGTTCAAGGTGCCCTTGGCTGGTGGGGAGAGATCGGCTGTTCTGCAAATCCTGCGCGAGCGTGGCGTGTTGTGTCTGAAGAAGTGAAATGTTTTGAATCTAGAGCTTGTCCCCGGAGCCGTCTGTTGTCGGAACAATGATTAGGCTGCACAGCAGACGTCTGGGCCCCACTCACAAGAGAAGCTGACGTTTGTGTGTGTCGGTATCACGACTGTGTGTGTGTGAGTCTGTGAGAGAGAGAGAGATCAGAGGTGGGGGAAAGAGAAGGGGATTGTGTTAGGGTTTCCATTATCAGAAAGCTGAAGGTAAACCTAGATGTCTTGGCCCAGTTATGAGAAGGTAAGACACAGGTTTTTGATGCTGCATCTTTGTAAAATTGATCATTGGTCCCTTTAGCAAAGAACTGTTAGAATTTTTTTTAACAGTTCCTCTAATAAAAATAGGCAAATAAATGAAAAATAAATAAATAAATGGCCTCTTTTTCTTTTGTCTGTCCATGGCTGCTAGTCTTTTGTGGCTACAAGCTACCTCCAGGTTCAGAGGCAGGATGCCTCTGAATACCAGTTGCTGGGGGAGCAGAAGGGGCGTGCCTGCATCTCCTGCTCCTGGGCCTCCCAGGGCCATCTGGTGGTGGGCCACTGTGGGAAACAGAACGCGGAACTAGATAGGCCATGAGCCTGATTCGGCAAGGCTCTTCTTCTGGTGATGATGATAATGTTGTTAATTATAATGATGATGATGATGATGAATATATTGTGTTTTTCAACAAAAAGTTCACAAAGTATTCTATGCAGCAAAAGCACTTTAGAGCATTGAAAGTGCTGTACATACATACATTATTTCAATGGTTTGTATTCTTATCTTCATATTGCATATGGAGCTTTGTACTGAGGCTGAGAGATAAAGGCCACTTAGTTTATGGCAGGCACGAGATTTGAACTCTCCTCTACTTAGTCACTATGCAACACAGAGTCATAGATGTAGTACATAAACCAACAGTCAGTGTTTCCCCTTAACACCAGCAGTGAGTGCCTTTGATCCCTCTGTCGTCCCTCCTCTTAGTTACTTATCAGTCGCGGTGCCAACCAAACTGTGGCCTGGGTCTGGCCCTGCTCGGCGGCCGCCTCCACATATGCCTCTGTGTGTGTGTGATGTCATATGATGGGGGTGTGGCTTGGGCTCCAGGGGAGCCCAGAGTGAACTCCCCCCTCCCTCCCGGGCTACCAAGAGCCCAAGTAAACTCTCCACCTGTTATTTCAGTGGCAGCTGCCTGATAGGATGTTCCCCCCTTTCTCTCCCTGATGTCACACGCAAAGGGGGTGTGGCCTGGGGTGCCGAGAGCCCGAGTGAGCTCTCAGCTTGTCATTTCAGGCAGCGCCGGCTGCCCGATATGACGTTTCCCCCTATCTCTCCCTCCAGGGAGAGAAAGGGGAAAACGTCCTGTCAGGCAGCCGGTGATGCCTGAAATAACTGACGGAGAGTTTGCCCTGGCTCTCAGCAGCCCGGGCATGGGAGGGGGGAGTTCGCTCTGGGCTCCTCTGGAGTCCGAGCCACAGGGCTTCGGCGGCCCTTTTCATTGGTGGCCTGGGTTCTTTGAACCTGTTGGCACATTAGTGGCTACGCCTTTGTTGCTTATATACTAGGCTTAAAAGCCCCCGACATTGTAGCCTTGCCTCATAAGGAAGGTGCTCTAGGTCTAGACAGACTGCGCAGTGTGCCACCCATCAAAGAAGGATGTTCACAGGCTGCTTGCAAGCCAGCCCAAGGGAGATGTGCATGTACTGCTTCCAAGCCAGCCATCAGCCCATCCTTGCTGCTTGCAGAGGCGGGGGATGCTCCATGCCTCCTAAGTTGTGTATAATTGCTGGTGGGACCAACTCCCACCATTCCCAATTGGAGCAAAGCTTAGGAGGCACTAGAGTAGCCCCTCTTTCAGCCAGCAGCAAGGATGGGCTGTTGGCTGGCTTAGAAGCCGTACATGCACATTTCCCTTGGGTGGGCAGCACACTGCAGAGTTTGCCAACCAATAACAATAACAATACAAAAATGAAGTAGCAGTAGTATGGATTATCCCCAAAGGGATTTTGGTGGTCACTGACTACTGGCTGAGACATCCAGATCTAACACTGCACCGGCGCTATGGGGAAGGGGTGATTTTTACTGATATTTTTTGGATTGGCAAAATTCTCACAGTGCTGACACAGTGTTAGTCTGGAAGACTGTCATGGTTCTGATTTCCATAACTGAAACTTCTTTTAGAATTGCCACCATGATATTTACTTATCACTGGCAGAGAGAAAGTAATTAAAGCATTAATTGTTTTAATTATAAAACAATTCAATTATGTACACTCTGACTTCCCATTTGCCATGAGAATCCCTGTTTTCTGGTATCTGTCCCTGGTGAATTACTGTTCCCATTTTGCCTTTGGAACAGATATTGGGGATCCTTTATACATTAATATTTCTTATTTTTTCAGACAGGAGGAACAATTTTAATAATCATACATTAAGACGAAGAACAAAAAGTGATAAATTTTTCATTCTCCAACATAATAAAATATTCCCCTCTCTCAGCTTTATATAGTATATAAATCACATTCCTCAGAACCTTCCCCACTTTAAACAAACTTAAAGCAATTTTTTTCCAAAGGTTCTAGAAAGACAATCACTCTTGACCACTATTTGCTACAAAGACATCTTTCACAATGCATACAATTCCAGGAATGCCTTCCAAATTCAAAATTACCTGGAAGTTGGTGTGAATAAAATAAGTTATTTTCTCACAAGCACCCAAAAGCAATAAATCAGAAATCCACTGTTCTGCCTCAGGAGTGTCTTTAACTTTCCATTTTTCAGGTATAAGGCACTTAGCCAGAAATAGTGCCCTCAACCACCATAGTTCCTTTCCTCTGGATAAATTCCAGTCTCTTGGAATAAATCCAAGCTGGAAATTCAAAAGTAGAACCCAGTACTAATGACATTCTTTCAAAGACTTCCAGCAGCAAATATTAACAAACTTACAGCCCCATAAAAGATACTTATCATGTGGATACTTTTAAAATAAATAGTCTGTGCTCATGAGCAATATATTTGCCATGCTTCAAGTTCCTGTTCTTTCCCCTCTCAATTGTAAGGTACCATCACTTGACTGTAGACTAGTGCATATACATGCACACACATGAACACTAAGGAACCATGTCATGCATAATCCACCGTCAGGATCAGGAAGTGACTTTTGATGTGCAAAGAAGAGTGTTATATATAATTGTACAAGAAGGTCCCTATTTTAACCTCTGAAATGTTGTAGGGTGGGTATGAGTCCCTGCTGTGTATTTTCTTCAGTGCCCAAATTATCCCCTCTTCTAATTATATTTTCCTGCTGCAGATTGAAATGCTGTCAGTAAAAATAAACAACCTAGAACCGTGGACCTGACAGCTCAGAGGGAGCATGTTGTTGTTGCTGTTATTGTGGCTTTATATTTTAGAGTTCCACTGAGTGATTTTATTTCAGTAAAGTCATAGTGGGGTGTGTGTGTGTGTGTGTGCGCACACACATGTGCATTTTTCTTGATAAATCACTTCTCAGTTTAAAAAAATGCACAAAGCTGTATGCAAAAATTGAAAAAACAAATACAACCATTAATATCTGTATAAGTGGCACCTTAAAGTAGTAGCTCTTTTATGTTTAGCGGGGGCAGGGGAGTATCCCTTTTAATCCCAGGACAGCATTCTGCCAGTGGCTCTTACTAGTGTGTCCTTCAATTTGTGTGTGTGTGTGTGTATCTATATACACTGCTGAGAATGTGGATGATCTGCAAGCTTTAGTAATGAAGGTCAAGGAGCACAGTGAAAAATTGGGACTACAATTAAATGTAAAGGAGACTAAACTAATGACAATGGGTGCAGCAACCAGCCTCAGAATTGACAATGAAGACACTGAAGTTGTAGTTTCTGCCTTTTAGGCTTGACCACCAACAGTAGAGGATCCAGCAGTCAAGAAATACGCCACAGACTAGCACTTGGTAGGGTTGCAATGAAGGCCTTGGAAAGGATATTTAGATGCCGTGACATGTCTACACCTACAAAGATTAGAATCATTTGGACAATGGTTTTCCCCCTGACACTCTATGGATGTGAAAGCTGGACCTTGAAGAAGCAAGATAGAAAAAGCATTGCCGCTTTTGAACTTTGGTGCAAGAGAAGACTTTTGAGGATACCATGGACAGCCAGGAAAACAAACAAATGGATCATAGAACAAATCAATCCAGAATTTTCACTGGAGGCACAAATGACCAGGCTCAAACTATCATACTTTGGACACATTTTGCGAAGACCCAGCTCCCTTGAGAAGTCCATAATGCTGGGGAAAGTTGAAGGAAAGAGAAGATGACGACGACCAGCAGCAAGGTGTTTGGACTTGATTACGACAGCAATGAATGCACCACTGAGAGACCTTAAAGGCCAAGTTGAAGATAGATCATCCTGGAGAGAATCTATTTATGTGGTTACTAAGAGTCGACACCAACTTGATAGCACTTAATCAATCAATCAATCAATACACACACACACACACACACACACACACACACACACACACACACATTAATAAAGATGGTGAGCCCTTTGGGGACAGGAAACCATAATTCCTATTCTATTCTTCCTCTTCCTCTTCCTCCTCTTCTTGCTGTTTAAACCACTTTGAAAATGTTTTTGTTGAAAAGAAATATATGAATATTTTATTAATAATAATCACAGTAATGATGCAATAAAATAGCAATAAAATATACAAAAATGTAACAGCTACAAATACGAATCAAGCAGCAAGTAAAGACCTCAAGAGCAATCAATGCTATGATGTTGTAAACCACTTTGTTCTCCTGAGACTCAAAGGGAAAAATAAATAATTTAAATTAATTAATGAATGAATACAGTGAAAACTACAGATTTAAAGCTAATTATATAGATAGCTATAAAATATAGATTGCTCTGTGTGTGTGTGTGTGTGTGTGTGTGTGTGTGTTCTGTTGTAAGTGCTTTGGGCCTCCAGAGCAGTTGTGAGATAATGAGGCGCTTCACACAACTGGTGTGAGGCCCCGGGAGGGTCAGTGCAGGGAGAGAGGGCTTAGCCTGCTCTTCCTGCACATGAGTAGTCGCTCGTTGCTGGTCAGCTGAATCGGCTGCCCAGATGAGCGACTGCTCCGGTCAGGCACTCCTGCACCCAGCTGCAGCTCTGTCAGGACCTCTGGGGATTGGGAGATGGGGAGCGCCGCCGTGTGGTGCCCTGACCCCCCAAACTGCAGGAAGGCACCACGTGAGTGTGTGGTGCCTTCCTGGGGTCCCCCTCCCCAATCCTCACCACCCTGAGTGTGCCAGCAGCCACGGTCCGTGGCTGACACTCGATCGAAAAAATGAGGTTAATGGAGCGCTCGCTCCGTTAACCTTGTTTAGGGAGAGGGGTTGTTAGGCAAGCTAGCCACCAGGGAACCACCGCCTCACCCGCTGTCCTCCGGTAGCCTGGTTTTGATCAATCGTGTGAATAGCCTCAATGTTATGCAAAAATGTAAAATAAAATATTCCAATTGCAAATGTTTTTGTTTTGTTGAGAAGTGGTGGCTAACATCTGAGTCCTCAAAATCTGCTCCTCTCTGGGCTTTCTCGTCCCCACTTTTCAATGTAAGATCAGAAAGACATTTCTAATCTACAAACGTATACCAGTGTTAGCAGTTTAGCTATAATTACTTCCCCCAAAGATTCTTGGGAGTTGTAATCTGGTAAAGGTGCAAGACGGTCCCTAGTAAAGATCCTTAACCTTTCTCTTACAGGGTTACATTTCCCAAGGTTCCTTGTAAAGAAGGAATGTATATTAAACTACTTCGTAATGTAAATATATGTTTTTCAAAACATATAGCAGGAGTGCCCCCTTGGATTATGAAGTCTCACAATGGCCTTTGTTATTGAGCTGGTTGCTGGCTTCCGTTTGTTTTTTATATTCTCATTTGAATATGAAAGTTTGAATTTTTGATATTCTCATTGATATTTATTGTACTGCTGTATGTTCTTATTGCTTTCTTTCTGGTGGGCTTAAGGCTATAATAAAATTGATTCTGACATCCATAGTGCAATTCAGGAATTCTCAGCCTTGGGTCCCCAGATGTTGGATGATGGGAGTTTAGTCACAACATCTGGGGATCCAAGGTTGATAACCAGTGGCGCTCTTTGGACCAGACTTCTGGACAGAGGTCTGGTTTCCCCTCCAAATGCTGGCCTAGGGGCCCTCCAAATGCTGAGTGGCCCTCCCTCACCATGCTGAGTGGTTGAGCCTGCCGGCATGACCTGCGCAAACAATGGGAGAAGAAATGTGGCTGCAATTGAATCCAGACAAAAAAACCCACAATTTCCTGAGCATGTTCTGATGTGAAAAGAAGTTCATTCAGCTAATTAAAGTTGCAGGATCTGGGTGCAGGACTGTCCATGCAAAATGCGGAATCTCTTCTAAAAATGCAACAGCAACAAAAGGTTTTTGGCGTTCCCTGAGCATGTTCTGGTGTAAAAAAAATTCATTGCAGCTTATCTGGCTGCAGTGGCGAGAGGCTGCGAGGGGCAAACGCCTTTTGGTCCAGGCTCCCAAATTACCTAGGTGCACCTCTGTTGAGAACCCCTGATATGTGAACTGGGTGCTTCTTCACTTGTTCCAATCTTTGCTTTGCTTTGCTTTGCTTTAGCTACCTTCGTGAAGATTCTGTCTGTTCCTCCTTTAGCCATTGTGACTGCGGATGATGGGATTTCTAGTCCAACAATATCTGGGAACCCAAGTTTGAGAATCCCGGTCTAAGAGGTTGTATGGACAGTGTGCCTCTCCACTTGCTCCAGTCTTGGCTTTGCTTTAGCTACCCTAGAGGAGACCCAGTCACCCCCTCCTTACTGAGGAGGGCTATTCGACTACAGCCTAGCTAGTCTTAACCACATGCCAAGGTAACTGGCATTAAGGCAGGATCTGCTTTGTTTCCCTGTTTCTACTGTATTCATGTGGAAACTCCACAGTGACTCAGACTGCGAGGGAGGGCCCGAGTTGGAAACAATTACCTAAATAAGGAGCTGAGGCCGCTGGCTCTTGTTCCTGGAGCTTCCTGGAGTCTGAAGCCTGTTCAGTGTGGAGCTGACAAAGGCTTCAGCCCTAACATGTTGAATTCCAAATGACATCTGGGGAATCGAAAGAATCTTGGGGGGGGGACAACCAAGAGTGGGCAGGGAATCAACATTTCCTGGCAGTATTTATGGGCATCCAAACCTGTAAGAATCCTGAAAAGGAATTGTTTCTCTTTCATGATATATATTCACATATAAACACTAATAAATTGTGAAAAGAAGGAAGCCTTCTGCTATATAATTTGTTATGCAAGACAGATGTGGGGGAAGGACTCTGGGCAGAGAAAGCCAAAGAGCTGATCCTTAGAGGGTCCGATGAAGGGTATGTCGAGATGCAGAAACAGAAGGCATAGACCAGGAAAGGTTCTGTTGCCCCACAAGGCAATCGAAATGAAGATTGAAAATTGAAATGAGAGCCAGCGTGGTGTAGTGGTTAGAGTGCTGGACTAGGACCGGGGAGACCCGAGTTCAAATCCCCATTCAGCCATAATACTAGCTGGGTGACTCTGGGCCAGTCACTTCTCTCTCAGCCTAGCCTACTTCACAGGGTTGTTGTGAAAGAGAAACTTAAGTATGTAGTACACCGCTCTGGGCTCCTTGGAGGAAGAGCGGGATATAAATGTAATATTAATAATAATAATAATTAATTGGACTTAAAATTAGCCATGACTAACAGTCCAATCCTATGTTTGCTCAGCAGTAAGTCTCACTGATTTTAATGTGACTCAGGATCACATGGGGGTGGAGAACTGGTCTTGTGATGGCAAGCACGAATTGTCCTTTTGCTAAGCTGTCTATATTTTATCACACATAGTCACTCATTCAAATAGACGGAGAGCTGGTCATACAACAAATAGAACAAACATTTATATGCCGCTTTTCAACAAAAGTTCCCAAAGCAGTTTACGCAGATACAAGTAAATACATAACTAAAATGGCTCCCTGTCCCCAAAGGGCTCACAATCAAAAAAGAAACATAAGATAGACACCAGCAACAGCCACTGAGGGATGCTGTGCTGGGGATGGATAGGGCCAGTTGCTCTCCGCCTGGTAAATAAAGAGAATAACCACTGCAAAAAGGTGCCGATTTGCTCAGTTAGCAGGGTCTTGTGGGTTGTAATAAAATTTTGATGGTGATGTTGCTCTTTGATTGCGCTATGGCTCTAAGCCCTAAGGGGAATATCTTACTGTTGCAGTGTTCACATGCAGTCACCCATCCAAATGCAAACCAAGGCAAACTATTCTTAGCAGAGGGGACAATTCATGCTTGCTACCACAAGACCCTGCTAACCGAGTCCCCCTGCTAGCTGAGCAAAGAGGCACTTTTTAAAAGTGGTGATTCTTTATATTTTTCAGCTGGGGTACAGTTATAATTGAGTGTATGGGTTCAAAGAACCCAGGCCCCCTAGATCTCGAGGGCCTCCCAGCTCCACCCCTCCCTATTCTCTTCATTATCTCCCTCACTCCACGGGGCCGCCAGGGAGAGGGGCAAACCCAGGTCCCTTCTCCCCTAGCTACGCCCCTGTTTACCAGAGGGAGAGCAACTGGCCCTATCCATCCCCAGCACAGCATCCCTCAAGTGTCTGCTGCTGGTGTTTATCTGGTTTCTTTTTTAGATTGGGAGCCCTTTTGGGGCAGAGAGCCATTGTATGTATGTATGTATGCAAGTCTATGTAAACCACTTTGGGAACTCTTGTTGAAAAGAGGTATATCAATATTTGTCATATTCATCATAAGACCAGCTTTCCTTCTGTTTGGATGGGTGACTACATGTGATTTCAAAGGGATCTCAGTTGTGTCTCTGATCCTGCCAAGACCTCCTCACTGGTGAGGAGGGAGCAGTGCCAGCAGAAGCTGCAGTCGATTCCAGCCAGCAGGCTCAGCAGCTGCCTACCAGGAGGAGGAGGAGGAGGAGGCGGCAGGGGCAGGAGCAGCAGACAGGTAGGGGGCATGGAAGAAGATTAGCTGGCAAGCTGGTTCCCGCCACCTCCAGCGCATTTCTCTTCCTCGGCTGCCCCTGCCTCCTGAAGAGTTTCTTTACTGTGTTTCTCCCCCATGCAAGAATATGCTTTGTGCAGCACAGGTCACATATGGGAAGTTTCTTGTTTAGAATTCCTTCTTAAAATACAAAACAGACAAAGATTCAGGAAGGAGTCTCTCCCACCAGCCCTAACCGAAGATGCCAAGGAATGAACCTGGCTGGGGCCTTCTTCATGCAAGCATACAGATGCACCTCCTCACCTCAAAGGTTTCAAGTACAACAGACATACTGGCTGAGAGGGGGTGGGAAATGTGCTTCAAACTCTTTTTGTTTAAAGCTTCCCTTTTCTTCTGTACAGGGAATTTGGAGCCCAACTCCCAGGAGAGCAAAGACCCAGTTAGGACATTTCCATGGCTGTGGTCAAATTCAAACAGCTCCTCCCTGCTTGCCAGGCATGTGAGGTTCCTAGTCTAGCTGAAGCAATTAAAGTGGCATTTGCAATACTGCAGCTAAAGGAAAATGATGGTTATGGGATGCATCTCATCTTTAGAACTCAAAAGAGTAACCCCAATAAATCCAAGAGTCCTCCTTTCCACTGTGAACACTATTGTCTGTCTCTATAGACTGTGCCCATAGTAGGAGAAATTACAGAAAAGGAGAATGCCACAAAGAAGACATCTCTTCCTTGCTGTCTCAAGAACTGTGGATATTGCCTTACCCAGCTTTCTTATTGTGAAAAGTTATTTTTCAGACTTTCCCAATGGTCGGATGATGACTGCTCATATTTACTTTGGCTGGAGCTGCCATCCAGCCCATCTCATGTTTTGCTCTGATTCATCCAACGGATAAACTGTAGGTGTTGCTCAATAAAGAGTGCTGGACTTATACCAGGAACTGATCTAGCTCCAGATGCTGAGAATGGTACCAGACTATTTGATTAAAAGAGATGGATAACATAATTATTCTGTTTGAGTCTGTCTGTGTAGCAGGTTCAGGATCGCTAGTAGAGACACTGAAGAAAAAGGATGCTTTTTCCTATTGTGATATCCTTATTGGCAGACATACTGTGCAACATTCCATTTGTGTTTTAACAAAACAAGTAATAATAATAATAATAATAATCATCATCATCATCTTTAATGTTTCTATCTTTAATGCTATAATGCTATCTTTAATGTTTCTTTAGTTATCCTAGACCTTTGGAAAGGGCCCGATAATTAAAGTACCAAATCCAGTCAATAACATCTGCTAGACCGTGTGTAAATAGCATAATAATAATAATAATAATATATTATGCTATTATTATTATGCTAAATTATTATTATTATTATTATGCTAAAAGAGCCCCTGGTGGCGCAGTAGTAAAACTGCCGCCCTGTAACCAGAAGGTTACAAGTTCAATCCTGACCAGGGGCTCAAGGTTGACTCAGCCTTCCATCCTTCCGAGGTCGGTAAAATGAGTACCCAGAATGTTGGGGGCAATATGCTAAATCATTGTAAACCGCTTAGAGAGCTCCGGCTATAGAGCAGTATATAAATGTAAGTGCTATTGCTATTGCTATTTACACACAGTCTACCAGATGTTATTGACTGGATTTGGTACTTTAATTATCGGGCCCTTTCCAAAGGTCTAGGATAACTAAAGAAACATTAAAGATAGCGTCGTAGTATTCGTGTTGTCCCGAGTAGTGTGGCCTTCTGTAGCTCATGTGTTGTAATTTTATCGATGCCCAAGGTGTCAAGATGGTGTTCAAGTTCTTTTGATACTGTACCAAGGGCACCAACAACTATTGGCACCACTATTGTTTTCTTTTTGCAGAGCCGCTCAGTTTCAATCTGAAGGTCCTTTGCATTTAGTTATTTTCTCCAGTTGTTTTTTGTTGACTCATCTATCCCCTGGGATTGCAATATCAATTATCAGAACCCGATTCTTCTCGATTACTGTCAGATCCGGCATATTGTGCGCTAAATGCCTATCAGTTTGTATTCGAAAATCCCAATGGATTTTTGCCTCTTCAATTTCTGTGACCTCCTCAATCGGATGATTCCACCAATTCTTGCTTGCTGGCAATTTGTAATTCTTGCAAGAGTTCCAAATTGCCAGCAAGCAAGAATTGGTGGAATCATCCGATTGAGAAGATCACAGATTAGAGAAGGTAACAGACTGAGAAGGTCACAAATATTATTATCATTATCATCATCATCATTATTATTTTATTATATTATTATTATTAAAATATTTATTTCCCACCCCTCCAGTACAATACTTATCACAGCAGTAAAACAATGAAAGTAATATAACATTTAAAACAAATAATACACAATGTAGAATAAAAACAATAAAAACAAACCCAATTAAAAATTAAAAACCCATCAGGCTGTAGGAAACCACATTAAAAAGCCTCTCTAAAGAAGTAAGTTTTAAGATCTTTTTTTTAAAACCCTAAAGGAGGGAGAATGGCAAACTCTTCTGGGAGGGCATTCTGGAGCCAAGGAGCCACAACCGAAAAGGCCATGTCTCTGCATGTATACAGTTGTGCATGACTCAAGAGTGCTCTTGTGCAAAACGCAAAAAGTTGCACCAACACAGTTGCACAATGGACAGCCATGGAAAATTATGGCCATCCATTGTGCAACTGTGTTTGTGCAATTTTTGTAGAGCATCACTCTTGCACAACTGTGCACACATCCCATTAACATGCAGGTAGAACATTGTGCAGTATGTCAGATAACACTATTAATAAATAATACATGCAGTGCCATTCATGTAGCAATTCTGACTAACCATCTAAAAGCTTGAAGGGATTGAATCAGGTGGGTTTCCTGAGGAAGGAAGTTCCTCAGGGAGGATGCCACCACTGGCAGGGCCCTGCTTTTTATAGATGACATTGTAACTTCCAATGGTAAAGCTAAATAGGGCAGGGTTTATTTTGAGAATCTCTGGACATGAGGAGATTTATAGGGGGGCGGGATGCACTTCCCTACGTAGTCAGGAACCAGGTGGGAAACTGCTGTAACATGATAGTATTATGAAACAAGGAACATCCACTAGGTTTTTATATAGAGCTCTGAAAGAAAGAAAGAAAGAAAGAAAGAAAGAAAGAAAGAAAGAAAGAAAGAAAGAAATAAATAAATAAATAAATAAATAAATAAATAAATAAATAAATAAATATGGGATAACCTTTTACAAGAACTTTTGCCCGGCAAGCCTACTGCTTTCTTAATATAGCTTGTTGCCAGTATTGCACTAGATATATATTAGGGAGAATAGACTGAACTGACTGGAACACTCTGAGCCTAAGGCTTGGCATAAATATAGAAACAAAACTGGCAGAGGAGGCATCTGTGATCCATAACCCAAGATGTATAACAGGAAGGCAGCAAACACACACCACTGCTATTCATTACAAGGCATTCCATGTGTCTCCTGTTTGCTTGTTAGGGCAGACATTTCTACTGGGACCTGTTTGCTGCACATGGCAATGGGGTCAGATTTAGGAACACAGGAAGCTGCCATATACTGAGTCAGACCATAGGTCCATCTTGCTCAGTATTGTCTACACAGACCGGCAGTGGCTTCTCCAAGGTTGCAGGCAGGAGTCTCTCTCAGCCCTATCTTGGAGACAGAGGTGGACTTAGCCACAGACCTTGGGGATTTGGTCCATGGCCTCCAGTCTCCAGGGGGGCTCCAAATGTTCTGGGGGACCTCCTCAGAGCCCCGCTGCTGCCCTGCGGCTGTGCAAGTTAAAACTGGTGGTTTTTTTTAACTTTTCCCAACTGCGGCGCAGGGGCGGCCAACAGGGTATGTGGGCACTCGCTTAAGGGGAGACCAAGGTGGGGGAGTTGGCAGCAGCAAGAGCTCCTTCCATGAGCCTGCATGCCTTCCAAATGAGAGGTCGGCTATTTTCGGCCCATTTCGGGGCTTTTTGAGCATGCAGGGGGCATGTCTGGGGCAGGAGGCGCCTGGCTTCTTTGAACCCGTTCGTGCAATGGTGGCTCCGGCCCTG
The DNA here is from genome assembly GCF_027244095.1 of Hemicordylus capensis. NCBI lineage: Eukaryota > Metazoa > Chordata > Lepidosauria > Squamata > Cordylidae > Hemicordylus > Hemicordylus capensis. The sequence continues at coordinate 22,779,909 of NC_069657.1, read as the reverse complement.
CCTGAGCTGCTGCTAGGTAAGCTGGCAGCAGCCAGAGATGAACCTCTTGTTGGGAATTCTCTCTGGTAGGAGAAACCCTTTCTCATTATAGCAGAGTGCACAGAGGCACAACACAGCGGAGTTTGGTTAGGCATGCGTGTATGCTGAGAGTACAGTAACTTGGAGCCAGTTCATAGTTTCAAATCAATATAAGGAGTATTTGTTAGAGAACTCCATTCTAGTTAGGAAAGTGAGGAGTTAGGATCTCTAATCTAGCTAGCTAGCTGGATGCAGATGGATTCTGCATCTCTGCACACATGGTGCAGGGGAGAGGAGCTTGCATGTTGCAAGGTAGAAGGAACAGGAAGAGAAGGGAGAGAGGAAGCAGGAAGTAAGTAAGTTAGTCCCTAAGAGTAGCAATCTGCATTCCAAAGGGATAGTGTCAGAGCAGTAGAGAAGGGATGACCAGTGTCTTGACCCTCTAGCCCTCTGACTCACTAGTCTGTCCTCCTATGTCATTGAGACAAGAGACAGTGCATAGTCCTTCACTTCCAACACCTCTCTCAATGACCTTTATGTGTGGTTGGGATCATGAAGGTGCTGTCATGAAGGCACTCTCCCACGTTAACCTGGTCCTAAGCCATGTAAGGCTTGAAAGGTAACTAGCTGGGCCGGGTGCAAAGCATCTGTGCCTCTAGTTAGCCCACCGCAGCTTTCTCCCCCACCCCCTGCTGCCGCTTCTTTGCCTGCCCGCCCGCCGTCCATCTTCTTTCCCCACCCCTGACTTCTTCCCTCCCCCTATTATCATCGTCTTCTTCTTTGGCCAGCTGCCCACCCACTGCCATTCGCTGCCGTTTTGTTTGCCTGCCAGCTGGCCGGCCACTACCACCATTTTCTCCCCCGTCCCCACACTATCCAGGCAGCTGCTCGCGAACTCCCGCGAGAGCTGCCATACATGGGATTAGCGATGGGTATGCCTTAGAGAAATATATATATAAAGAAGATGACTAGCATATTGTATTTTATCAGGAAACATATTGGTAGGCAGAGCCACGGTTTTAAAACAGGCATAAAATGGTAAATCATACATCCAGACTGTGCATCGAAACTGTGAAAGGGTCTATAGTAGGGATGTGTGAAATGTTTCGGGTACAGAACGATCTGTATACAAAATTCCCCATTTCAGGTGATTCGTTGCCAAAACGAATCACCCTTTTGCCCTCCTGAAATGTTTTGGAGCCGAAATGAATTACCCCCATTTCGGCTCTGAATAATGTGTAGTTTCGGCCCTCCATTTTCTGGCCGATAAAGTGCTTCTTCTTCCTCCTCCATTTTGAGTTCTGGCGTCTATTTGAATTTCCCGCCTCCCGTTGAATGTTTTGCCTCCCGTTGACTTCAATGCAAAAAGATCTGATCTGACGTATAATTGAATTTCAGGCCCCAGGGCCAAAAGAGTGGGGTGGGGTGGTAGTGCCTAATGGGTGGAGGCTACCACCCAAATTGCAGAGGGATCCGAATCGAATCTGGGGTGATTCGGATGGGTCCGATTCAGACCCAAAAATGAATTGGGGGTGTTTCAATTCGGATCCAAATCGAAACACCAAAAATACGAATTGCACGCCCCTAGTCTATAAGTCTATAAATGCAACGAAGAAGAAGGTACCACTCGTTGCCTTAGGCACCAGCTGGTGCATGGCAAAGACCTCGACCTTCAACATTCATCTATAACTGTGCACAGGCCAAACTTGAAGCATACATAATACACTTTCCATCTATATGAGTCACACCCAAAATATCTAGGCATACATGCAAACTAGCATTGCAAAACAAGACTGAAAAACCCTAAGGGATGAAGCATGGCAAAACGCGGAAATGATTGAAAAAGCCATTAGCCCACAATCATGCTTACCTGCCTTGCTTTCATTATTGCGGCAATGACAGCAGTTTGGAACATTCTTCAGGAGCAGCAATGATGCAATGGCAGAGGTATTGCATCATTGTGGGGGGCGGGAGAAGATGAGTGCCACCAGCACAGATGCCCCATCCCACCCCCCGGCCCCTGCTAAGGGGCCCACAGAGGCACTTGGTCTAGGGCCCCCGTGAACTTCTCAGTGAATTCTGCCTTGATAAGGAAAACATTATGTATTATTCATTCATTCATTCATTCATGCGATTTCTATACCGCCCTTCCAAAAATGGCTCAGAGTGGTTTACACAGAGAAATAACATTACACAGAGAAATAATATTTAGCTTGGGGTTAATGTTCTTGGGCAACAGTGATAGAGGAAGATGCTGAAAGGCATCATCTCATACTGCATGGGAGATGGCAATGGTAAACCCCTCCAGTATTTTACCAAAGACAACCACAGGGCTCTGTGGTCACCAGGAGTCAACACTGATTTGACGGCACACTTTAATGTTCTTGCAGCAAGCATCCTGGATGCCGTGTTAGAGTTCTTTGCTGCAGTCCTGTTTTCCCATTTTAAAGCCGTGTTTAAAATGACAAGCCGGTTGGCACAGACCCATCACCAACTGCAGGTGAATGCCGTTTGCTTCAGCCATTTGCTTTACAGGGTTAAGCAAGTATTAAAGTTTATCTCAAAAGGACAGTGACCTGGCCTTGGTGTTAAGTAAGCAAAGTCTGGGGAGACCGAGGGATCAGTCTGTAGTCCTTTCATCCTCAGATTTGACTTGCAAGCAAATTTTCTTTCTAATTATCGAGACCCATCAGGGTCAAGCTACATGAGCACACAAACTTGGGCTATTGAGGCATTGTTCCAAGTGGAAATGTCTCTCTCCCCCGCCCCAAACAATCAGCCATGCTGGGAGTGGGGCAAACTGGGAAAGGAAGCTCACTTTCCCGTATGCTTCTGTGCTGACTCCCATCAGATGTTACAAAGTCATCTACAAGAAGCAGGGCCCTGTCAGTGGTGGCACCCATCCTGTGGAACATTCTACTTTGGGAAGCCCACCCAGCTCAATCCCTACAGGCTTTTAAGGGGATTAGTCAAAATTGCTACATAAGTGGCACTGTATGTTCTACCTCTATCTTCTGTGGGGCCCAGAGTAAAAATAGTTTGCAGGGGGCCTCACCTGTGGTGAATCCATATTATTCAGGCCCTCCCAGAGCTGGAAGAATATCTGTTGCTGTGCTGCAGCATTGGACCCCCTGTAAGCATGGGGCTGGGGGGGGGCTGCCCCCTAGTTCCCCTTGAGCTAATCCCCTCTTGAGACAATCCTGGATGAAAATAACCCTTTTGAAAAAGCAAATTTGTCCCAGAGCAGCATTTTGAGGAAATCACAGCTTCAGGCACAAATTGCAGGCCGCTGCAAAAGGTGAACCTCCCCACTTGCTCCAATACTGACCAGGTTTGCCTCCCTCCCACCATGTGGCTGGTTTTTTTTTTAAACAAAGAGGCATTTTTTTTGCAGGGGGAAGCATGTTTTAATGCACAAACTGTGTTTGCGTGCACATGTTGGTTGGCCTTTAGCTAAAAGGTTCCAAATCCTAGCTACATACATAGCACCTTTGATTTGACGATCGGTTTCAAACTGCAGCCCTCCAGCTATCGGACTACAACTTCCATCATCCTCAGTCACAATGGTCAGCAGCCAGGAATGCAGGTGGACCTCGTTGTCCGTGAGGGTCCCATTCCTGCCAGTTTCCACGGATAACGAACTCGAGGATAACAAGACAGAGAGTCAAAGGCAATTGGGGGGGGGGGGGGTTAGGTTCCTAGAGGCAGGCTCAGACTGGCCCACAGGGCAACAGGGCATATTCCCTGTGCGCCCCACCCTGTGCCTCGACTCCCACCCTTAATTGCAATTCTGCTCAAAACCTAGCGCCTTCCCCACATACATTCCACTGCCCTCTCAGTGCCCCCAGTCCAGCCCTGCCTAGAGGTGAAAACTGGCTAAAAACCAGCTGAAACAGAGAAATAAGAGAAACAAAGTACCATACTGCACTCTGCAAATCTCCAACGGTCCTGCGCCCCCCCCAACCCCCAATAATGGCAATTTTCCATGAAAAATTGGACAGCTGATTGAAAATGTTGACTCAATGTGCAGCAGCTGTGGAAAAGGCCAATTCCATGCTAGGGATCATTGGGAAGGGGATTGAAAATAAAACTGCTAATATTATAAGGCCCTTCTACAAAACTATGGTGCAGCCACACTTGGAGTACTGCATACAATTCTGGTCACCACATCTAAAAAAGGACATTTTAGAACTGGAAAAGGTGCAGAAGAGGACAACCAAAATGATCAGGGGCCTAGAGCACCTTTCTTATGAGGCAAGGCTACAACACCCGGGGCTTTGTAGTTTAGAAAGAAGACAACTGCGGGGGGACATGATAGAGGTCTATAAAATAATGCATTGTGTGGGGAAAGTGGATAGAAGAAATTTTTCTCCCTCTCACATAACACTAGAACCAGAGGTCATCCCATTAAATTGATTGCCAGGAAATTTAGGACAAAGAAACAGAGGTACTTTTTCACACAATGCATAATCAAATTGTGGAATTCTCTGCCACAAGATGTGGTGACAGCCAACAACCTGGGTAGGTTTAAGAGGGGTTTCGATAACTTCATGGCGGAGAAGTCTATCAATAGCTACTAGTTTGAGGGCTATAGGCCACCTCCAGCCTCAAAGGCAGAATGCCTCTAAGTACCAGTTGCAGGGGAGTAACAGTTGCAGGGGAGTAACAGCAGGAGAGAGGGCATGCCCTCAACTCCTGCCTGTGGCTTCCAGCGGCATCTGGTGGGCCACTGTGTGAAACCGGATGCTGGACTAGATGGGCCTCGGGCCTGATCCAGCAGGGCTGTTCTTATGTTCTTAATGATTTTGCTCTGCTCAGCAAAATGGTGGTCGGAAATGACCTCAGAGGTCATTTCTGACCTCCGACCCACATATACCAAGATCCTTTTCCAACCCATATATACCAAGGTCAGGCGCACATCGCCCAACTGCAGATGTGGGAGGAGGAGATTTGGTCTTGTGGTAGCAAGCATGACTTGTCCCCTTAGCTAAGCAGGGTCTGCCCTGGTTGCATATGAATGGAAGACTTGATTTGTGAACTCTGTAAGATATTCCCCTCATGGGGTGGAGCCACTCTGAGAAGAGCTAAAGGTTCCAAGTTCCCTCCCTAGCTTCTCCAAGACACAGCTGAGAGAGATTCCTGACTGCAACCTTGGAGAAGCCGCTGCCAGTCTGTGAAGACAATACTGAGCTAGAGAGACCAATGGTTTGACTCAGTATATGGCAGCTTCCTATGTTCTTAACTGCAGGTGCTGGGTCCACAGATGATGATGAGGTCTACCTGTAATGGGATTTGGAGGGCCACAGTTTGAGATCTTTGGATTTTACCTTCCTCTGAGGATCAAGTACAGGGGTGCACCTAGGTAGTTTTGGAGCCCGGACCTGAAGGGCTTCAGAACCCCTTCCCCCACTTTAGAGCAAGTCAAACATTTTTTAAAGCGGGACGGGGGCTGCCAGAGGGTGTGTGGGCACTTGAGGGAGGGAGGTGGTAGCAAGAGCTCCTTCTCTGAGCCCGCCTGCCTCCCAAATGACAGATCGGGCCATTTTCGGCCCATTTAGGGGCTCTCTGTGCAGTGAATGCAAAGAGTATGTGGGGGTGGGGGGGTGGAAGTGGGTGGAGTCAGAAAGGGAAAGGGAGGAAATGGAGACGGAGGAAATGGAATTGTTAAATAAACCTTTTGTTAAATTATTGCAAATTTCCAGGACTCTTATTCTTCCTGTAATACAAGCCTTGGGGCTTGTATCTTTTTGGGGGCGTGGGGGTGGGGGAATAACTCTGATGAAACAGTTATCTCCAGGCAGCCGTTTATTTGCACTTGCGTTCATCTGACTGCCATATTATGTTTATAAATTGGTTGCCAGGCGGAAATATGCTCTATGCAACTGAATGTCTTTTCAACCTTTCTTCCTTCTGCCTCTTTCTCTTCTGTAATGTCAGTGGCCAGTAGTTCTGTTGAAACAGCAAACTGGTGTGGACAGAAGGCCTGGCCTTTGGAGTGGTTTCCGCTGCTAACCTTAGCAAGAGTTTCAAAGTCATCCATGTAAGAGAGAGCCTTGTTTACTCCTGGGTGAAAGACTAATAGCAGAAAGGTATACCACTTTAAAATAAATTAATTTTCAAAAGTGAACCTGTCTGCTGCACTTGCAGATGCTATTAAAAGATGCCACACATTTGTGACATGGGCAGCAGCCCAGTGCTAGGCATGTTTACCTCCCCCCGTCCCCCGCTTCATTTTTAATTCATAGTGGAATGCCCATTTTGGCAACAGGGTTTGCACTACACAGAAAATAAAATGGAAAGTGTTGTATAGTTGAACTCAGAGGTGGTTTTTGCTTAATGATGTGAATGAGATTAAAGCTCAGGGCTGAAGAAAGAACTGGTAACCTTATGGTTGATATCAGCAGAGTCTGAAATTGTCAGCAACTGGAAGAAAAGGTACAATATAAGGGACTGGTTCAAAGAATATGGGGCATTTTAATTCAGGACAAAATGGTTATCACAAATCAAAGCTTCTTTGGGTTTGAATTACAAATGTCACTTTATTTATTTGCTTGTTTATTTAAATTTTCTTATATACCGCCTCCTCCAAAGACTCTAGGCGGTGAACAACAATACCAATAACAATTAATTAAAACAACAACAGTTTCCACTTTATGGAAACGTTTCATGCAAATGTTTTAATCTGTGGACCATGCAAACAGCCTCTGTGCATGTGCAGAGGCCAGATGCATGTTGGAGCTGCAGCAGCTGCCGTGCAGGATACTGGGCAGAGCACTGCTGCTCACGGCAGTTTGCAGGTGCCGCTGATCACTTTTTAATGGTACCTCTTTTCGCCCCTCCCCCCCCCCCAGCGTTGCCCTCACCAGCTGTCACTGGTATCCCTAGGTGGTGTACATAATTTAAAATACAACAAATGTAAGAACAGAATAAAAACAATTCCACAGAATAAAAACAATTAATCAGCAACAGCGGGAGAGAAGGCATGCCCTCACCTCTTGCCTATGGGCTTCTCCAGGACATCTGGAGGGCTATTGTGGGAAACAGGATGCGGGACTAGATAGGCCTTGGGCCTGATCCAGCAGGGCTGCCTAATGTTCTTAAACAGTTTAGGATTAATTTATTTTAACCTATTTATTTATTAACATATTTTTATACCGCCCAAAACTTACATCTCAATTTAAACGGAAAGCCTGAGAAAACAGGTGCATCTTGAGGGTCTTTAAGCAATCAGAGATGGAGAAGCTCTTATTTTGATTGGGAGTGTATTCTAGAACCCTATGGCAGCCACAGGGAAGGCCCAGCCCTGAATCGCCACCAAAGGAGCTGGTGGCAGCTGATAGCAGACAACCTCCTCAGATGATCTGAATGGGTGGCAAGGCTGATAACAAAGGAGACACTCTCAAGTACTCTGCACCCAAGCCATTAAGTACTTTATAGGCCCTTAATATTTATTATTCAAACAAAATTTACCTTTATAATAATAAAGGTATTTTACTCAGAAGGCAATCCCAATATGTCCAGTGGGCTTACTGCTTGATATGGGTCCATAAGACTTAGCCTAAAAGTATAAATTTTAGATATTATGCAAAGTGTGTGTGTGCTTGTGTCTGGGTGAGTGTGTGTGATGTAAACATTTGCTTTCTCTTTCTGGCAAAGTGGCAATTATCTAGAGCCAACTGTGTCATATGAGTTTATGACAGTGAACTATTTGCAGTGAATACACAGGTTTTGTGAATTAATCAGATTATAGAAATGAGTCCTAAGAAAGGAAGAAGCACTGCTTCAGTGCTGCAGACATGTTATCCAAATGTGTAACATTTTATTTATTTATTCACAACATTTTTAAATATTTGTACACCAACTTTCCAACCATTGGGTGCTCAAGGCAGCTAACAAAAACATGACACAGAATGCAATGGGACTTGCATCTGAGGAAATAGGCTCAGGTTGTAATTTGTCTTTGACTTCTTAGCTTGGTTTTAAGTCATCATTATCAGCTCTTGAAACAGTGGAAGGAACTAGATAATACATTGGTATGAGCCCTATTCTGACATTATTTGGTGCATGCATACAGATGTCTGTACACATGTACATTGCTGGGGTGGTGGTGGCTAGAAGTAAAACTGGGTGGAGCCCCCCCTACAAACGAAGGGTACATTGTGCATACATTGAGCGTAAAGTGTGACTGTCTGTGCATACAGATTTGTACATGTGTACTCTGAACACAGATTGTACCTGCATTGAGAATTATCAGGTCGTTCTCACAACCAGCTCTATCTGGGCAAGAGCAGCCTTACCCAGGTAGATCTGCTCGTGAGAACTGCCACGATTGGGACTGATCTTGGAACTCCTTGGCTGGGTAGCCCAGGTTTTTTACCTGGGCTACTAGTGAGGTAGAAGGGCAAAAGCATGCCCTTCTCCTTCATTCCCCAGTCGTGTGAATGCTTGGGCCGCCTGCAGCCTGAACATCCACAAAGCTGGGTGGCAAGAGTGTCCAGCAGCAGGGAAATCACCCAATAAACCATGCTCCTGGTGCAGTGCATTGTGGGATACTGGAGGGCCTCCTCCTTCGGCTCCCTAATTCAGTAATTCTGAATTAGGCTCCTCACATCATTTCAAGAAGAATGAGGGAATTGCATACCCTCCGTCCCTATTTACCAGGAACAGCTCCTGTTTTCTTCTGTCCCTGATAAAATCACTGCCCCCACTTTTGCATTTTGCAGGAGCATAGAAGCATCAATGTGCTGCAAACAAGGGCGACCCTTTCATAAGGCATGGGGAGGCAGTTGCCTTAGGCAGCAGAATAATGGAATGCTGGCAGGGTGGCAAGATTCCCCCTGCTACCACCATTGAAGCAGCATCTGACTGACCCTATAACACTATAACAAAACTATTATTATAGAATTATGCACATTTAGGAAGATTTAAGCAAGCAGTTTTTTTAAAATTAAAACTCATGTGATTGATTGACTCAGATATCTGAAATCAGGTGGCAGTCCTATGAAAATTGCAATTTACTTTATGGTATTTCCTACCCACCCACCCCCACAATGTTCATTCTCTTTGAGTTTCCCTTTCAGTTTCTCCGCAGTAAAGAAGGCAGCAATATACAACCTTCTGCATTAATCATGTTTAGGAATCCTTCCCATTCAAAAGCCTTGAATCACTTTCGTTTCTTTAGCTTTGATTCAGTTCATGACTGCATTTCATGTTCTGTTTCTCCATTTGTGTAAAGGAAACAGAAACTGAGTAATACCTACCTCTTCTCCTCCCCTTAGTTCACAGTACTCATTTTTTGTGCCGCAGAGAGCCTCATCAGCTTAACTATGGTAGTCTCCGGAGTAATGGTGCCCCTGTTGCTAAAGTAATTCTGAATTAGGCTACCCATATCATTTGAATAACTATGAGGGAATTGCATACCCTCCAACTGTCCCTATTTACCAGGAACAGCCCTGTTTTCTGGTACCTGTCCCTGATATAATCACTGCCCCCACTTTTGCATTTTGCAGGAGCATAGAAACATCAATGTGCTGCAAGCAAGTGCGACCCTTTCATAAGGCATGGGGAGGAAATTGCCTTAGGCAGCAAAATAGTGGGATGCTGGCACAGTGGCGAGATACAGCCTGCTGCCACCATCAAAACAGCATCTGAATGACCTGTGCAAGCTCTGGAGAGAAGAGAGAAGGCTGTTTCTTCTCCTCAAGCATGCAAGAAGTGTAAGAAGAGGCTGATGGCCACCTTCCCCTCGCCAGTTGCATCACTTTCAACCTTGCAAGTGCCCATTTTGAAAGGGTGGTGGCTCCCACCAGTGGTGTTGGGAAAGGCAGCATTTGGCCCTTAGCCTCAAGCACCATGATACCTTGGGACACCATGGCTGCCGGTGACGTAACAAGTGGGGGCAAAGAGTGACAAGCTTTGCACACTGCTGCAGGAAGGATGGGGGTGAAGAACCAGAGAGGGGAGAAGAACTGGGAGAGAGTAGCCTTGGAGGCAGCTTGAACTGCTGCCTCAGACACTGGGAGATGGGTAGATTGAACCAGTCCTACTTTCCCCTCTTCCTCCATAAGAACAGCCCTGCTGGATCAGGCCCAAGGCCCATCTAGTCCATGCAGTAACCCACCAGATGCCTCTGGGATGCTCTGGGATGGCATGCTCCCTCTCCTGCTGTTGCTCCCCCTGCAACTGGTATTCAACTGGTATTCTCTTGGCTGACATGTTGAAAAGCAGGGGTGCCAATTTTTTTTGCTGGCCTCTACATTTAGTCTGAGAAGCCCAGAGAAAGGCAGATGACTCCCTCCCCCCATCACTTTATATCAGTGTGTTGAAAAGCTTTACCTGCTACATTTCTGTGTGCCAGGGTGTTGTTCAAGACACAGGAGATGGGCCAATTAAAAACAAAATGGCAATGCTACTAAAAAAAACCCCAGCAATGTAGAACATGGCATTCTATCGGAATGTCTCCAGTGCAAGTATATGCACAGTAGAGTTAAAAAATGGCTTAACATAGTGAGCCCATTCACACCATCATGAAAAAGAGGGTAGAAAGCAGTATACCCCTGGAAATCCCTCCAACCCAGTTCACTCAAATCTGGGTAACCCAGATCCTCTACCTTGCTCTTAACCCACATAGGACGAAAAGTGAGCACTCCTACCACAATGTCATTTGGTCATTTAGGTGCCTTTGCCTAAATGACCAAATAACAGGTCTTGGGAAGCAGCAGCCATGATTGTAATGGAGTGCTGTGGCTACAGGGACTGCCATTCCTGTGATTGTGCCACTCTGCAAAGCACACTCTATGATCCCTTGCTTGCTCTGCCTTCAGTCCCCTGTCTCATCCATAGAGACCTCTACTGAATTTTGTAAGAGCTGGCAAATGTATGAAGCTGCCTTAGTATAAGAGCAGTATTAGAGCATTTGCCCACCTACCACAACACTATCTGTGCTGAGTAGAAGTGGCTCTCCAGGATTTCAGGCAGGTGAACTTCCCCAGCCCTACCTGGAGATGCTAAGGACGGAAACTTCTGTATGCAAAACATCTAATCTTTCTCGAACTGTGGCCCATGTCCATACTGTGGCATATAATTGGTTAAGCAAGATTATTTCTCTTGCTGTCACTGAGATACTTATGCAATAAACACATCAGTAGCAAAAGGTTACCCTCTACAGTCAATTTAAAGTTACTGCAGATATGATGAGACCTAGAACTCCCCTGCAGTCCCTTTCTTCCCCATATGAGATGGGCTGGGCTTGCTACATTCTCTAATAAAAGGCCTTTGATCATTTGCAGATTCGCTGAATATGTGCCACTTGCCTTCAGAAAAGGCTTAAAGAAACAGAACCATGTCGCAATCTGGCAGAACAACCCTACTATACAAGAATATTAATCAGTGAGTATTTTGACAGAGGACTTTCTTTTGGCACAAGTTTCTGTGGGCTTGCGCAAGGAACTGTATGAGAAATTATAAGTTGGTGTCTGTAGCCAGCAGTTCCTGTGCTAGCTGATCCCACTATTTTCTGTCCACACCAGGGATAGAGTGTTGGGGGAGCATTGCAGGTTGGGATCTCTCCCCTGTCCTTCCCTCTGAAGTTTGTTTTTAAATTTAAAATATATTGCTGAGCCCTTCTGGGTTAGTGCAGTTCTGGTTTACTGAACTTCTGCAGCATCACCTGTCTCTCACTGCCTTCAAGACTCTTGCAGACTCTGGAATGGAAGAAACTATGTTTGAATGTGGTTTTGTGTCTCTCCTTGTTCTCTTAATAAATGACTTCTGAAATTAGGCTGAATTGTTTTCCTTTCTTTCAGCCTAATCATCCAGAATGCCTTGACTCCAATCCTATGCACACTTGCCTGGGAGTAAATCCCACTGAATTTAATGGAACTTGCTGCTGAGTAAACATGCATCTAATGTTGCAGCATTATTCCTTCCTTCCTATTTTATTCCTGTCTTGCATTCTTTCAGTTGTTGAGGGTGGGGGGAATAAGTGATATAGTACAAATGTTGCTTATATAGACTAGAATGGCCATTGAACATAAAGGGAAATCACTAAATTGTGTATGACATGCGGTCATCCACACAAAAACATGTATGAGTGTACAGACATCACTTATACAATATAATGAGGTCCTTGACACAATCAAGAAGTGTCCCAGGTTTGGGAGCTGTGTGTGCTCTCAATTTTTGGTTGTGTGGAAGCGAAGTAAGAGGAGAACTTGGGTAGAAGTGATTGTGTGGAAGCAAGGTGGGAGGAAAACCTGGGTAGCTTTTCCTCCTACCTTGCTTCCACACAATCACTTCGACCCAGGTTTCACTCCTACCTTGCTTCCATACAACTGAAAACTGGGAGCACACACAGCTCCCAAACCTGGGTACAGCACACACTTTTTGATTGTGTGAATGACCTCAGTGTCTGAATAGAGCTATAACGTCTGAATAGAGCTTCTGTGTACCTTTAGGGTGCACTTAACAAAAAGTAACTAGTCAGTGGGCAGCATATGTGTTCCTTAGCTCAAAAGCAGAATTTCATTCATTCAGTATTTGGAAAGTTTTGGCAAAAAGCATTCTCAGTCCTGAGCGTGACTGGAGATTCTGCAATGTGTGATTCCGGAAATGTGTTCTAGTTAAGGACACCACAGGAGGCCATGCCCATTTGGGCTCTCTGATTGGATCACGCTGCCCTGACCACCTGCTTAGAGCACAGCTGCCTATTAGCTGCTTGTTAATATTAACATGAACGAACCCTTTATTTGCTCAGTATTAGGGAACGGCTCTTCTTGGTACAGAGTTCTCCTGTGTTGCAAGGCATGCAAATATGCTGATGGCTGAAGGGCAGATTTCACAATGCTTTATACCCTCAGGGCATTTTAATCAAGAGAGCAGAAGCCTGCTATTAAGGCAAGGATTAGCAGGATCAGGGATGGTGATAAGAGGCATTCCACACGTGCTTAAGAAGTGTGGCAGAAATACTCACTTGCCACAAATAACAATCAATTTCCACTGAAACCAAAAGTCAACCACAAGCCGCAAATTCAATCAAAAACCAAACTGTAGAAAGAGATCTGTATTGTTACTACAAACAACTGCAAATACAATAGCCAATGTAGTCATAGCAGACATCTAAAACATGCACATATGATGGGGGTTTTGGATAGCGACTCGTTTTTATACTTTATCAGACATATAAGAATTTGTGTGTAAATGGACAAACTTAACAATGCAAACATAAACAGTAGGATTGTTAAAGCAAAAGAAGTGTCCCACATAGCGCTATAATTCCAGAACTGAGGATATATATCCTCAGAGCATTTTAATTAAGAGAGCAGAAGCCCTTTATCATAGCAAAGACGATCTCCACTGAAAAGCTCTGGAACCTTTCTCAGCTAGATGGATCATGTCTGAATCAGTATTAGGTAACTTCATATAATCACTCAACCAAGCGGCCCAAGGTTCCATCTGAAAGGACATATTTCTTGTAGACAATATTATGAAGAGCTAAGGAAAAACTACACCTGCTGAATTTCTGCTTGTCACACAGCTCCACAAGGTACATGGGGGAAAGTGGCAATCCTCAGTGGATGTTATGTATATACAGGACAAAACAGATAGATGAAAATTGATGCTCTAAGCCAGGGATTCCCAATTTTGGCTCTCCAGATGTTAGACTACAATTCCTATCATCCCTGGGTTTTTGACAAAGTTCCTCATCAAAGACTCCTGAGGAAACTTAGCAATAATGGGATAAGGGGACAAGTACATGTGTGGATTGCTAACTGGTTGAAGGACAGGAAACAGAGGGTAGGTATAAATGGAGAGTTTTCACAATTTAGGGAAGTAAGAAATGGGGTCCCCCAAGGATCTGTACTGGGACCGGTGCTTTTTAATTTATTCAAAAATGATCTAGAAGTTGGGGTAAGCAATGAGGTGGCCACATTTGCAGATGACACTAAACTATTTAGGGTAGTGAAATCTACAACAGATTATGAGGAGCTCCAAAAATATCTCTCCCAAACTGGGTGAACGGGTGACAGAGTGGCAAATGTGGTTTGAAGTAAGTAAGTCTAAAGTGATCCACATTGGGGTGAAAAACCCCAACTTCAAGTATATGCTGATGGGATCTGAGCCGTCCGTGGCTGACCAGGAGAGGGATCTTGACTTGGGGTCATGGTGGACAGCTCATTGAAAGTATTGACTCAATGGGTGGCAGCTGTGAAAAAGGCCAATTCCATGCTAGGGATCATTAGGAAGGGGATTGAAAATAAAATGGCTAACATTATAATGCCCTTATACAAAACTATGGTGTGGCCACACTTGGAGTACTGCATACAATTCTGGTCACCACATCTAAAAAAAGGACATTGTAGAACTGGAAAAGGGCAGCCAAGATGATCAGGGTCCTAGAGCACCTTTCTTATGAGGCAAGGCTACAACACCTGGGGCTTTTTACTTTAGAAAAAGGCAACTGTGGAGAGAGATGCTAGAGGTCTATAAAATAATGCATTGTGTGGAGAAAGTGGATAGAGAGAAATTTTTCTCCCTCTCACATAACACTAGAACCAGTGATTGCCAGGAAATTGATTGCCAGGAAATTTAGGACCAACGAATAGAAGTACTTTTTCACACAACACATAATCAACTTGTGGAATTCTCTGCCACAAGATGTGGTGACAGCCAACAACCTGGATGGCTTTAAGAGGGGTTTGGATAACTTCATGGCGGAGAAGTCTATCAATGGCAACTAGTTGGAATGCTATAGGCCACCTCCAGCCTCAAAGGCAGAATACCCTTGAATACCAGTTACAGGAGAGTAACAGCAGGAGAGAGGGCATGCCCTCAACTCCTGCCTGTAGGCTTCCAGCGGCATCTTGTGGGCCACTGTGTGAAACAGGATGCTGGACTAGTTGGACCTTGAGCCTGATGCAGCAAGGCTGTTCTTACGTTCTTATGGGGTTGTTGAGAGTTGTAGTCCAAAATCTGGAGAGCCAAGGATGGGAACCCTACTCTGACCCACCACTGGTTCCTCAGCCAGTTCCTTCCCCAGGTGCATGGGTGGGTCTAGAATTCCAGCTTGCCCTAATGTAGCCAGGCAAGTGAGAAAGAGCTCTGCCCCACCAATCCTTCTGAATTTCCCCCAGAATCTACATCTGCCTCTTTGCTAAAAAAAATCTGGCTCTAGGAGCACCACCTACTGTGTAGTTTTCGGAACTGCAGACATGTGCTATTAAAGTTTCATTTTAGCAGGGCGAAATATGCCATAAGGTTTTCTTTTCCATTCTAAGAGATTCTGAGGGCCAAACTTATGACAAAGTCAGCCATGAGCACTAGTAGATTCCTGTTCCACAAAAGCCACATCTCCCTATATGAGTGCCACTTTTCCCCCCTGACAAAGGCTCCTCTCACAGCTGGTGGAAATTCAGCTAGTGTGGCTTTCTGCCATCATTGCTTCTCCATATTGGGAAATACTAGGGCAGTTCTCATGACCATAAACTGGGTAGGAGGAGACAAATCCTTCCCAGTTCCGGCAGCTGTGCATGCTCCTGTTTTGCTATTGTGTGTCAGTGACAAGGAGCTTGATCGTCTGCTGCTGCGCCTCAGTGGGGTCAAACGATTTTTCCACCGACCTCATTCACCTCATTTGCCTCGTTCACCGATTTCTCCACCAACCTTGTCCAGAAGCTGGGGATGGAATCTGGGTAGGGCATGCTTGTCCTACCCAGCTGGGGCTTGACAGACAATCAAGCGCCCTGCCTCTGACCTTGTTTTTATCTAACATACAATCACAAAATGGGAGGGCACCCAGCTCCCGAAATTGGGTAGGGCTAATTTCCTACCCAGTTTATGATCACGTGAACTGCTTTACTGTCCTTTGGACATTGTGAAATGCCTTTCGTGCAATACCTTTTGTGCAATGCACCTGTTAAAAGCCGCAGACCTCATCAAGCAAAACTAGAGCCCCTTTCAGGGATTCTCAAACTTGGGTCCCTAGATGCTGTTGGACTACAACTCCCATCATCCTGAGTCGCAATGGCCTGTCAATTGTTGGATTTTAAATGTCAGCTGCCTTGGAAGCTTTTGCTGAAAAGTGAGATGGAAACCCTTAAAATCAATCAGTACATGTACATGAACAGGATGCTATGGAGAAGTTCCCAGTGGATTGTGCTCTTGCTCTTTGGAGGAAGAAAAACCCAAAAGCCAAAGAACAGAATAAGGATACTTAGCATTTGGATAGTATGTACAAGGGTTCGAAACATTTCCCATGTATTATCTGGCTGATGTAATTCTGACAGCAACCCTGTAAGGTAAGTGGGATTATTATCCCCATATTGCAGATGGGGATCTGGCATATCGGGAGTGGCTTGCCCAGGGCTACCTGATGCAGTGTTCTTCACTGCAAGACCCAGGAGCCAGTGGTGGCTCCTATTTATTTATTTATTTATTTATTTATCATATTTTTATACTGCCCAATATGTACATCTCTAGGCGGTGCACAAATTTTAATATTAAAAACCACAGATTAAAACAGATAAAACACAATTAAAAAGACAATATAAAACAAATCATTACAATTATTAAAATTCACTCTAATTTAAAGCTTGTGAGAACAGGAGAGTCTTGAGGTTCTTCCTGAAAACAAACAGAGAAGGAGATGCTCTAATTTCAGCAGGGAAATTCCTACTGAAAATTCCAAAGCCCTGGGGTAGCCACAAAAAAAAAAAAGCCCGGTCCCAAGACAAGCTGGTGGCAACTGTAACTGGACCTCTCCAGAAGAACGTAAAAGGCGACAAGGTTCATGACAAAGGAGGGGCATCCATTGACTCGAAGTGTGGCTCGCTAACTAATTGTGAGTAGGGGATTGTAAAGTGGAATTAAGGGATGGGGCCATAGCTCAGGGGCAGAGCATCTACTTTGCATGCAGAAGACCCCAAATTCAATCCCCAGCATCTCCGGGTAGGGTTGGAAGAGTCCCCTGCAGTGTTCCCTCTAACAGGGATTCCCAGATGTTGTTGACTACAACTTCCAGAATCCCCAAGCAAAAGCCATTGCAGATGGGGATTCTGGGGGTTGTAGTTAACAACATCAGGGAATCCCTGTGAGAGGGGACACTGGTCCCCAGCCTGAAAACTTGGAGACCTGCTGCTGGTCAGTGCAGACAATACTGAGCTAGATGAGCCAAGGGTCTGACTTGATATAAGGCAAGCTTCCTATGTTCCTCAGTGCAGCCCCCTTAGCACAGCACAGAGGCAAACGTTCCCACCGTACAGGGATACACTTAGCCCAGCACCTGTAGGAGCTCCTTGAGGGGAAACAGTGCCCTCTCAAGCCACAGTACCACCTTGGAAGATACACACGGAATGCTGGGAAGTGTAGGCCTTCCCACTGCTTTCATCACAGCTCTCTATGTGGAAAGCACGGGAAAGGACTACACTTCCCAGCACTCCATGCACACCTTCCAAGATGGCACTGGGATTTGACAGGGCTCTGTTTCTCTTAACAGCACCCCCTGGCCTCGGCCACAGATGCTGGCCAAAGTATACCTCTGCACAGAGGTCAGCACAGTGGGAAATGGCTTTCACATTGGAGTCTCTCCCCCAAAGTGGCGCCTACTTGAAAAATAGTGAAGATCGCTGACCTAGTGAGTTCATGGCAGCTGTAAGAGTCGAACCAGGGAGTTTCTGATTTGTAATGCAGGCTCTAACTACTGCACTACATCACCTATGCTGTTTGAAGGATGCAGCATGGAGACAGGGAACTGTATCCAGCCATCCACACTTGGCTTTAGGGATGTGCACAAAACAGATTTTGAATTTGGTTTTGAGTTCAAAACAAAATGCAGATGGCTGAAACATTTCATCTAGACAGTGGCCAACTGGGTTGTTTCAGTGGAACAAACCTCAAAATGTTTGGAGTATTTTGGCCATAGGGTACAATGGGGAAACTTGAAACACCCCATTGTTCCCCATGGGTAGCTCCTAGGGCCACCAAAGTGGCAACCCAACCCACAAAATAAATGGGCAAGCAGGCAATTTTCAACACATTTTTAACCTCTCCCTCACACCCCCATAGGATCACAAGCCAGTGCCATAAAACCAATCAGCAAGGGGAAAACAGGCCTCCAAAATGGCACTCACAACGTCAAATCAAACCGGGGTTGTTTTGTTCCAGGCTCGAGACCCCCGAGCACCTCCCTAGTTGGCTTCTATGGAAATAAGTTGTGTGTGGTTCTTTTTTAGGTGCGAGTCAGCACTTCCAAGTGCATTGTCTCTTCTGTGTGTCAAAAACAATTAAGTTAACAGGAGGTAATGAGTGAGAAGGACTCCAGGGAACACTGATGAGTGAGCAGATAGCAGAGCCAAGGGAAATAACGGATAGCAACTCTTCCGAATGCCCGTTTATGCTATATATCAGATAACACTATTCTTAGCCAGAGGAGGTGAGGTGAGGACAACATTTTCTATCAGTGGATGAACAGCCAGGAAATTTGTTTCTCAGCTATTTGCCTGGAGCAAGCACTACCTGCACCCAGGTGAGCAAAAGCACCTACCTGCCTATACCTCTGCTGTGACCTACCTGCTCACACCATTCCCAGCAGCAGGGGCTGGGGACTAGCCATCCTAGAGATCCATGATAGGAACATAGGAAGCTGCCTTATACCAAGCCAGACCACTGGTCCATCTAGCTCAAGATTGTCTTCACTGACTGGCAGTGCTTTCCCAAAGTTTAAAACACTAGTCTTTCCTAGCTCTTCCTAGAGGCTTTACAGACAGGGCTGTTACCCCGAATCTCCTTCAGAAGAGTGTGTGTGCATTCACACACCAGCCAAACCTACCCCAAAGTCCCTTTGAGATCCTTGGAAATACTCCACACACAAATGGGACTTTGTCTTGTGAATTCTAGCTTATCTCGATGTATTTCCAGGTATTTTAAATGCTGGTTTTAAGTGGCTTTTTCTGAAAACGCTGGAGCAAATAGGGAGAGGCACTGAGGTAAAATAATTAGCATGATAAGAGGGATACTTTCTTTAGAAATGCAGATCTCACTCTTTGGAAATCTCTCTCTCCCTTTGTTGGCTAGAAGGAAAACACAGAGGCATGCGATGTGAACTTGCACCAAAACAAAACCTGAGAGCAGAGGGGAGGGGCTGCTTCCCTCAATGCTGCGAGTGTGATTCGAAGTGCCTCCACTCAACATTTACTCCACAGCATGAAGCCCTGTGCAAATAACTCCCTGGAGATGCCACTGCTTGACCCAGGGACCTTCTGCAGGCAAAGCAGATGATCTGCCTCTGAGCTACAGTTCCATACCGTCATAGTTTTTCCAACTGTCTTTTCCTTGTATTAAGAAGCCACCACCAGAGCAATTTGGATTAGGGCTCTGCCTTCAGCACTAGGGGAGGGTTTCTAAAAATCATGTCCCCAGACCTGTTTCCCTGACTTAACCTCCCCCACTCCAGCTTCTGTTAGTTTCAGAGGTTTCCTGTTAGTTTCAGGAAACAAAGAAGGTCCTTGCATTGTACCTTCGTTTTCATTCCTCTGCGGCCACTTGGGAATTAATGTGTGATTTAAATAACGCAGAGGGAAAGGGTCATCCCTGCTTTAGGGACCTAGGAAGCTGCCTTATACTGAGTCAGACCATTAGGCCTTCTAGTTCAGTATTGTCACTGACTGGCAGTGACTTTCCAAGGTTTCAGGCAAGAAGTTTTCCCAGCCCTACCTGGAGATGCTGCCAGGAATTGAAGCTGGGGTTCCTCTGTACTCAAGCAGGCTGGATCAGGACTGTGAAGGGCAGAAAGGCTCAGGGTTCTGTTTATGTTTTTAACTCCTGATAAGTGGGCAAAGGCACAGTGGGGAAATGCTTGACTAATGAGCAAAAGGTTGCTGGTTCAAATCCCCGCTGGTACTATATCGGGCAGCAGCGATATAGGAAGATGCTGAAAGGCATCATCTCATACTGCGGATGGCAATGGCAAACCCCTCCTGTATTCTACCAAAGAAGACCACAGGGCTCTGCGGGTGCCAGGAGTCGAAATCGACTTGACAGCACACTTTACCTTAAGTGAGCAAAGAGGCACCTTTTAAAGTGGTAGCTCTCCTATGTTTCTTTTTAAATTGTGAGCCTTTGGTGGAGGGGCTATAGCTCAGTAGTGGAGCATCTGCTTTGCATGCAGAAGATCTCATGTTCAATCCCCTGGCATCTCCAGGAAAGGCTGGGAAAGACTCCTGCCTGAAATCCTGGGGAGCCTCTGCCAGTCAGTGTTGACAATCCTGTGAGCTAGATGGACCAAAGGTCTGACTCAGTATATACAGCAGCTTCCTATGTAACAGGGAACCATTCCTTTTGAAGTGTAAACCTCTTTAAGAACTTCTTGTTGAAAAGCTGTGTAATAAATGACAATAACCCTAGTGGCTGACATGCAGATTAATGCTGTGCTTGCCAAACACGTTGAATTCACACAAAGCTGTGGTGCTAGCTAGTTACGCTAAGTCAGGAACTTGCATTACATGACAGACTAGCATTGTGCAGCTAGAGCAACAGGTGCTTTTGCAGGAGGAGCAGAAGCAGACGGCTGCATCATGCCAGTTTCGCAGCTCAGGGTGATCTGCACCATTCTGCTGTCCTCGCTGCACAAACACACTTCCGCACGCTGACCAAGAGCACAAGAGATTGTACAACTCCGCATCTGCACAAGTCACGTGACCTTCTTGGGCGGGCACAACTTGGTTACACTAGTGCAGCATTAGTCTGGATGCCTGCCAATAATAATAAACGCACCTCTGTTCTGGAAAGGCATGCCGAAGGCACAACACTCTGTAGAAAAAAACGGGTGGGAAAATGACTGGATGACCTTTGCTAACATTGCTATAGGTGTAATGAGATTTTTTTTTTAAAAAAAATTAATGAACCGCCTCAAATGCTCTTAAAATATACTAGGGTGGCTTCCCCCTTCCCCATTGTTTTCAGTCTTTAACATATCCAGTGCTGGGCCATTAAGCTTTTCTGAGCATCTTGCTTGCTCCTGAAATCATGCCTTGCCCCCTTCACCGGCCACCACTGAACTCTACAATGGTTCCGCATATTGTTTCTTCACTGGCCATAATTCCAGGAATAATTCCTGAGTATTTCTCCATTGGCCATAATCTGGGGTTCTTCTGCTTTCCTTTCTGAAAATCTGCAAGGCAAAGAGCAGTTAAGGGTGCGGGTATGGTACATTTTATTTGTTATTATTTATTCAATTTCTCTACCGCCCTTCCAAAAATGGCTCCGGGCAGTTTACACAGAGAAATAACAAATAAATAAGATGGACCCCTGTCCCCAAAGAGCTCACAATCTAAAAAGAAACATATAAGGGTAGAGCCACCATTGGGCCAATGGGTTCAAAGAACGCAGGCCGTGCCCAATCAGGGGCCATGCCTCGTGGCCCCGGCACGCCCCTGTGTCTGATGTCAGACGCAGGGGTGCTGGTTTAACCCTGAGCGGGGGACAAGCGGCCCCCGTTCAGGAGTTAAATGGCTGCTGCATTCGCGGCACGGCCAGGAGCGGCTCTTCTCTGCCTTTAAGACAGAGATGAGCTGCTCCTGGCTGTGCTGTGAACACAGCGCCAGCCCCAGACTAGCTACTGAAGGGGCTGTGCAGCCCCTTCGGGAGTTAAATGGCCACATTCCCGAACAGAGCCGTGGGGCTCCGTTCGGGAGTCAGACCACACTCCCCACATCTGATGTCAGATGCGGGGGGTGGGGTGAGCGGGGCCACTGCCACGGCTGCACACGGGCCGCTGGGGGTCAGGCTCCGCACCTGGAAACATCAGATAGACGCCAGCAACAGTCACTGGAGGTCCTGTGCGGGGAGTGGAGAGGGCCAGTTACTCACCCCCCGCTAAATAAAGAGAGCCACCACGTTAAAAGGTGCCTCTTTGCCCAGTTAGCAGGAATTTCCCATTTGGCTCAAACTTTCCCTTAAAAAACAAAACCAAACTTCTACTGAAGTATTTCCTGCTTGCAGGCACTGCTGACCTCAGGACCTGAGTCA
Organism: Hemicordylus capensis; assembly: GCF_027244095.1. Lineage (NCBI taxonomy): Eukaryota > Metazoa > Chordata > Lepidosauria > Squamata > Cordylidae > Hemicordylus > Hemicordylus capensis. The sequence goes on along the minus strand of NC_069657.1, from coordinate 22,757,871 downwards.
GCCTCTGAGTTGCCCAGGCCAGCCCAGCCGTGGGTTGCCCAGGTCATGTTGCTGTCTTGAGCTGCTCCCTCCTGCTGGCACGGCATAGAGGGAGGAAACTCTCCAAGCAAGCCAGAGATTGCAGCTGTCCTGCTGCTCCAGCTGACCCCAGCTGACATGTGCAAAAGTACACCGAGCAAAAGATGTTCTCCTTGTGACTTCCTCTGCAGCAGGGCTCTTCTGTGCTGGCAGCAATCCCACTGCAGTGCACGGATGAGCCAGCTCCTGGCTCGCATTTATTTTATTTTATTTATCTGACTAACTTATTTTTATACCACCCAAAACTTGCATCTCTGGGCAGTTTACAATTAAAATCACTGAAAACATTAAAACAATTAAAACCATTTAAATATTAAACATTAAAATCATTTAAAATCAACATGAACAATTAAAAGCATTTTTAATTTTGTGTTCTTACTACTAGAACCAGGAAAAGGAAGATTACATGAGGAAATCAAGAATCAGGGAACAACATAGGGACGTAGGAAGCTGCCCTATACCGAGTCAGCCCATTGGTCTATCTAGCTCAGTGTTGTCCCTCTGTCCGGCTGCCCCGTCTTCTCTGCCTGCCTGCCAGTGCCGCTGTCATTTCCCCGGCCATTGGCTGATGGCCACCATGAACTCCTGGGCCCGCCGGCTGGCTGACACCATTTCTTCCGCCTGCCCGTCCCCATCGCTATCAGGTAGCTCTCCGAACTCTCGCAAGAGCTGCCATGCATGGGATTAGTGACGGGTACATTTAAGAGAATTAAATATATAGATAACAATAATGGCTGCCATCCGTATTAGTGTTACACTAACATGAGAAGAGAAGATGCATGCACTTTAAAAGTTTGTAGAGCTGTATGAAGTTGTGAAGCTCCATGATGTTGCACAACTCTTTGACACTAGGGGAGGACCTTCTCCAGGTCACGTAAAAGGTGGCTCCACAAGTTTGCTCAACCTAATTCTTGACCATTATTTGATAATATTTGAAAGTCAATGGAATAAATATTTTTGGCTGGTCAGGCTAGGGTTGCCAACATTCTGGGACACAATACAGGACACAAGTCGGGAGGCATCTCGGGGTGGGGCCATCTCAGGGGTGGGGCCATCATTTCTGCAGGTGCTCTCCCCACTTCCTCGCTGAGCTTCAAGCCCCCCAGCCACTGCCACTGCCACGGCCACGGCCACGGCCACAGCCAGCTCCTCAGCCTTGAGCAGGCAGATGTCAGCCTCGGAGCCCTTGCCATGTCAATCAGAGGGCAGCTGCCGGGGAACCGGAAGCCCTCACTGGGGCAAGGCAGCATCGCCGCTTCCAGGAGAGGGGAGCCCTTGTGTGCACACCACCAGTTTCCTTAATCTGCCAACGTGGCATTTCCCCTGGCCGTGGGCAGTGGGAGTAGGCAGTGGGAGTGGCAATGCCATCCCCGGCCTCGCAGCAGCCACAGCAGTTCCAGGCATCCCATGGCTCACCCTGCAGCTCCCTGGTGGCACATGCGGTGGAGCCAAAAAATGGGGGAAATGCTGACCCAGACGGGAGGACCACTTTCTTCTGGAAATACAGGACATCCTGGCTAATCTGGGAGTGTTGGCAACCCTACGGGTCACTAAAACCATTATAATATCAACATGAGTGTCACCAGGGGTGGAGTGGCCATTGAGCAAACGGGTTCAAATTATTATTATTATTAACATTTATATCCCGCTCTTCCTCCAAGGAGCCCAGAGCGGTGTACTACATACTTGAGTTTCTCCTCACAACAACCCTGTGAAGTAGGTTAGGCTGAGAGAGAAGTGACAAGAGGTGAAGGCCCATAGCGAACAGGGATAGCAAACAGGACGTAGGAGTTTTGCAGGAGTTTAGCGGGAAGTGTGTGGGGGAGCCTGGAACAAGCCCCTGCGATCACAAGGATCACAAGGAGCCTGGTGGAGAAGAGAACGTAAGTACATATCCCTCCCTCGTATCCCTCATATTCTTGGGAAAGGCTGTTTGGACAGTTAAATAGCTGACCATTACAGCTGAGACCTATCCTTCTAATAAGCTATCTAATACACGGACAATAAACTATCTAATAAACTATCAAATAAACGGACAATAAACTATCTAAATACTGTAAACAGCCAACAAAAACAGTATGAAGATAGAAGGTCAGCAGAGGAAGGGGCACTTCGCAGTGTATTGTACAGAGTGCCACATGTATGACTATTTGCCCCATGGGCAGAAGTCATGGGTGTGTGCTCGGTGCAAGGAGCTCCTGGCTCTCAGGGAGCAAATCCGTTCCCTTGAGACCAAGGTGGCGGATCTGGAGAAGCTCAGAGAGACAGAGAGGCATGTGGACGAGACCTTCAGGGATGTGATAGAGGCATCCCACTCCAGGGCTGGTAGCTCCTCTGCTGTCAGGGAGAATGAAGGTCTTGGGCAAGGAGGACATTGGTCTGAGGAAGAGGGAAATGCTCCTTTAGAAGGGACCCCTTCCGTGGATGATGAGCCCATATCCTCTCGCACAGGGGATACTCCTCTGGGGGGTGGGGGCCTCCTTGTAGTGGGTGATTCGATCATTAGAGGGATAGAGAGATGGGTTTGTGACCCGCGTGTTGATGGCACAGTGACTTGCTTGCCTAGTGCGAAGGTTGCGGACATCACACAGCATCTAGACAGGCTCCTAGGTAGTGCTGGGGAGGAGACAGCAATCGTGGTGCACATTGGCACTAACGAGGTGGGGAAATGCAGTTGGGAGGTCCTGGAAGCCAAATTTAGGCGGATAGGTAGCATTTTGAAGTCCAGGACCCCCAAGGTAGCATTCTCAGAAATGCTACCTGTTCCATGCACAAGTACAGTGAGACAGGCAGAGCTGAGGGGTTTCAATGTGTGGATGAGATGTTGGTGCCAAGAGGAGGGGTTTAAATTTGTTAGGCACTGGGACACATTTTGGGACGGGCTGCACTTGAACCAAGATGGAACCAGACTGCTGGCGCTTAAAATCAAAAAGGTTGCAGAGCAGCTTTTAAAATGACACCTGGGGAACAGCCGATTCGAGCTGGGCAGTATCCCGTTTGGCAAAAGCCATCCTTTAAAGTGTGAGGGTGCAAATAATTCAGATAAAACAGAAGGGGACAGAGCAGAACCATATAAAGAGCAGACGGGAGCCTGTGCCAGCAGGTCAAAGAGTCAAAAGAATAGCATACATCAGGGGAGAGATTCAGCGTATAGGTGCTTATATGCCAATGCCAGAAGCCTCCGAACCAAGATGGGTGAGCTAGAGTGCTTGGTTGCTAACGCAGAAATAGATATAGTGGGCATAACAGAAACATGGTGGAACAGTGAGAACCAGTGGGACACTGTTATCCCTGGGTGTAAACTCTATTGAAAGGACAGGGAGGGGCGCCTTGGAGGGGGGTAGCACTGTATGTTAAAGAAGGGATAGAATCTAACAAGCTAGAAAACCTAGGTGGACTGGAGTCCTCCACAGAAACCCTGTGGGTGACTATGCAAGGCTGGAAAGGGAACGTGCTACTGGGGATGATCGCCCTCCGGATCAAAATGCCGACAGTGGCTGGGAGTTGCAGGAGGAAATCAGGGAGGCGTCAAGGAGAGGCAGGGCTGTAATTATGGGTGACTACAATTACTCACACATAGACTGGGTAAATTCACATCCAGGTCAGGACAGAGAGGTCAGATTTCTAGATATGCTGAATGACTGTGCCCTAGAACAGTTGTTCATGGAACCAACCAGAGAGAAGGCGACCTTGGACCTAATTCTGAGTGACACCCAGGACCTGGTGCGTGACGTCAGTGTCATCGACCCTTTAGGGAACAGTGGCCACAGTGCCATCAAATTCAGCATACATGTGGGGAGAGAATCACCAAGGACGTCTAACACGGACATTCTGAATTTCTGAAGAGGAAACTTCTCCAAAATGAGGAGTATGGTGAAAAGAAAGCTGAGGGGAAAAATCAGGAGAATCACTTCACTCCAGAGTGCATGGAGTTTACTCAAAACCACAATACTAGAAGCCCAGTTAGATTGTATACCCAAAAGGAGGAAAGGTACCACTAAGTCCAGGAGGATACCAGCATGGCTAACGGGTACCATCAAGGAAGCCATAAAAGGGAAGAAGACTTCCTTCCAAAATTGGAAGGCTTGTCCAGATGAAGAGAACAGAAAGGAACACAAACTATGGCAAAAGAAATGCAAGGTGACAATAAGGGAGGCAAAAAGAGAGTTTGAGGAACGTTTAGCCAAAAGTATCAAGGGGAACAACAAAATCTTCTTTAAGTACATCAGAAGCAGGAAACCTGCCAGGGAGGCAGTTGGACCATTAGACAGTGAGGGAGTGAAAGGGATTATTAAGGAGGATATGGAGGTTGCAGAGAAGCTGAATGAGTTCTTTGCGTCTGTCTTCACGGCAGAGGATACTGAGCATATACCTGTTCCTGAACCAGGCTTTTTAGGGATGGAGGCTAGAGAGCTGAGTCAGATAGAAGTGACAAGGGATGATGTTCTAAACTGTCTGGAAAAACTGAAAGCTAACAAATCACCAGGGCCGGATGGCATCCATCCAAGAGTCCTCAAAGAACTCAAATGTGAAATTGCCGACCTCCTTGCTAAAATATTTAACTTATCCCTGAAATCGAGCTCTGTACCAGAGGACTGGAAAGTAGCAAATGTAACTCCAATTTTCAAAAAGGGATCCAGGGGCGATCTAGGAAATTACAGGCCAGTTAGCCTAATGTCTTTTCCAGGCAAATTGATGGAAAGCATCCTCAAGGATAAAATTGTAAAGCACCTAGAAGAACAGGCCCTGCTGGGAGTGAGCCAGCATGGCTTCCGCAAAGGTAAATCTTGCCTCACCAACCTTTTGGACTTCTTTGAGAGTGTCAACGAGTGTGTGGATCAAGGTGATCCAGTTTGACATAGTGTACCTGGACTTCCAAAAAGCTTTTGACAAAGTTCCTCATCAAAGACTCTTGAGGAAACTTAGCAGTCATGGGATAAGGGGACAAGTACATGTGTGGATTGCTAACTGGTTGAAGAACAGGAAATGGGGGTAGGTATAAATGGAGAGTTTTCACAATGGAGGGAAGTAAGAAGTGGGGTCCCCCAGGGATCTGTACTGGGACTGGTGCTTTTTAATTTATTCATAAATGATCCAGAAGCAGAGGTAAGCAGCGATGTGGCCAAATTTGCAGATGATACCAAACTCTTCCGGGTAGTGAAATCCAAAACGGATTGTGAGCAGCTCCAAAAGGATCTCTCCAAACTGGGGGAGTGGGCGACAAAATGGCAAATGCGGTTCAGTGTTGCCAAGTGTAAAGTGATGCACATTGGAACGAAAAACCCCAACTTCAAGTATACGCTGATGGGATCCGAGCTGTTGGTGATGGACTAGGAGAGGGATCTTGGGGTCATGGTGGACAGCTCATTGAAAGTGACTACTCAATGTGCGGCAGCTGTGAAAAAGGCCAATTCCATGCTAGGGATCATTAGGAAGGAGATTGAAAATAAAATGGCTAATATTATAATGCCCTTATACAAAACTATGGTGCGACCACACTTGGACTACTGCATACAATTCTGGTCACCACATCTTAAAAAGGACATTGTTGAACTGGAGAAGGTACAGAAGAGGGCAACCAAGATGATCAGGGGCCTAGAGCACCTTTCTTATGAGGCAAGACTACAACACCTGGGGCTTTTTAGTTTAGAGAAAAGACGACTGCGGGGAGACATGATAGAGGTCTATAAAATCATGCATGGTGTGGAGAAAGTGGAGAGAGAGAAATTCTTTTCCCTCTACACAACACTAGAACCAGGGGTCACTCCATGAAATTGATTGCCAGGAGGTCTAGGACCAACAAACAGAAGTACTTTTTCGCACAACGCGTGATCCACTTGTGGAAATCTCTGCCACAGGATGTGGTGATAGCCAACAACCTGGATGGCTTTAAGAGGGGTTTGGATGACTTCATGGAGGAGAGGTCTATCAATGGCTACTAGTCGGAGAGCTAAAGGCCGCCTCCAGCCTCAAAGGCAGGATGCCTCTGAGTACCAGTTGCAGGGGAGGAACAGAAGGAGAGAGGGCATGCCCTCAACTCCTGCCTGTAGGCTTCCAGTGGCATCTGGTGGACCACTGTGCGAAACAGGATGCTGGACTAGATGGGCCTTGGGCCTGATCCAGCAGGGCTGTTCTTATGTCTGGCCCAGAGTCACCCAGCTAGTATCATGGCTGAATGGGGATTGGAACTCGGGTCTCCCCGGTCCTGCCCCAGCCACACTCCTGCATCTGAGGTCAGGAGGAAGGCTGAAAATGGGCTGCACAGAGGCCTGTTCAGTCACTTGGGAGGAGGGGAGCTGGAAGAAGCTCACCCCCCCATCCTGCCGTGTAGCCTTGTTTTCAAAAGGGGAAACTCTCCCCTTTTTGTCCCCACTCCCTGTAGCTGCCACTGCACCCCATCCTGCCTCTTGTATCTGCATTCTTTAGATGGCAAAAGGGGAAACTTTCGCCTCCCCCCCAGCCATTGTTACGCTCCTCGCTCCTTCTTGCTGCACCCCCAGAGGGGTGGCAAAATTTGAGGAGCTGCAACATTTGCTGCTCCTCAAATTTTGCCACCATAGTCAAATGCCTAATCCGCCACTGAAAGTTGCCCCTTTGTCCTATGATGCCCTTCTTTCTCACCGACTTGTGAACAAAACTATGCATATTTTATGAACTGTGAAAAGCCAAAGGACAAAAGAAAAAAGAATGGAAGTACAAGAGTTACATCAACTGAGCATTTTAAAAATGGGGGTGGGGGGAGGAGATAAGAACAAGAGGAAAAGGAATGTAAAAGGTCCACCTAACTATGGCAGGTGACCCTAATATCTATAAAGGAGGGAAGAAAGGCAAGTACAGGAATAAAAAAGAAAGGAGTCTTCAAACTGTAAGAAATTAAATTCTATCTATCTATCTATCCCTCCCTCCCTCCCACCTGACCACCTGACATGTGTATCCCTAGGTGGCTTTGATTGATTAAGTGCCGTCAAGTCGATGTCAACTCTTAGCAACCACATAGTTAGATTCTCTCCAGGATGATCTGTCTTCAGCTTGGCCTTTTAAGTCTCTCAGTGGTGCATTCATTGCTGTCGTAATCGAGTCCATCCACCTTGCTGCTGGTCATGCACTTCTTATGGTAGGTGGTTCTATGCAGGTGGTTTACGTAAGTTAAAATACAACAAATGTGAAAATAGAATTAAAAAATTTAAATTTAAAAAATGTACAGAACAAAAACAATTAAACAGTTTAAAAAACTAACTAACTAAAAGCCTGAGTAAACAGGTATGTCTTGAGGGTCTTTTTAAAAGCAATCAGATGTGGAGAGGCTCTCATTTTGACAGGGGTATATTTCAAGGTGAAACCAGAAATATCTTCCACAGAGTGCTGATGTCATGTATTGGCTAAGACAGGGGTTCTCAAACTTGGGTCCCCGATGTTGTTGGGCTACAACTTCCATCATGCGCAGCAGCCACAGTGGCTGAATGGGATGATGGGAGTTGTAGTTCTACAGCATCTGGGGATCCACCTTCAAGAATCCATGATGTAGGGTTGCCATATTCTGGCTTTCCAAATCCGGGTGCCTAATGTCCATATTATGTAAATTGGCGTGAGAATAATTTTTGAGCAGAACAGTGATTGCATGTTTTGCTCCATAACTCCGGTTCTACAAGGGCTAGAGTGTAGCTTTTCTTTTCTTTTAAATGAAAGCTGAATTCTGGGCAAATCTGGGTGGGCTGAGCAATCTGGGTGAGATCCTTAAAATCTGGGTGAAACCCAGAATTTTGGTGGGCATGGCAACTCTACCCTGGTGTAAGCTATAAACATACAAACACACCTACCTTCTTCCTCGTCCTCCTGCACCTGTAGTTTCACTGGGAAAGTCATCATTCCCTCCGTGCCTGATTATTTTCGAAGGGGTCCTTGAACATCTGCTGTGTTCCATTCCAGAAGCAGCTGCTTTTGCGGTGGAGCCGGATGACTGTTCTGATTCCGGCATAGAAATTGTTCAAAAGGCCTGAGTATGGCAAGGGAAGACAGCGTGGAGGCATCTGCTTTGTTGCTGCTGTATTCAGAATGCAGCAGCTGGTGGACAATGGGGATATTAATCCTGAATGCAAAAAGATTGAGCCAAATGTTTCTATAAAAAGCCCTATTTCCTACAGGAGTGGGTGTTGCCTGATTGTCGGAGTGAGCAGGGAGGAATTCTCCTCTGGTTTCCTGATGGAAAGTAAACAGTCAACCCAACATCTCACAACTGGTGAGCCCCTGGTGGCGCAGTGGTAAAATTGCTGCCCTGTAACCAGAAGGTTACAAGTTCAGTCCTGACCAGGGGCTCAAGGTTGACTCAGCCTTCCATCCTTCCGAGGTCGGTAAAATGAGTACCCAGAATGTTGGGGGCAATATGCTAAATCATTGTAAACCGCTTAGAGAGCTTCGGCTATAAAGCGGTATATAAATGTAAGTGCTATTGCTATTGCTATTGCTAACTGCATGCCTGCTAACCATCTACTAGGTCAAGTAATTGTGTTTAAGGCACTATCTTTGCATGGTGTACACACATACAGATCTGTGCACATGTACTATTATTCACATGTTGCATTCAATGCATGGGCACCACACTTGCTGTCTGTACCCTACATGTGAGGGGCCTATACCCAGGTTTGTTTTTTAATGTCCACATGTGCATTCATTCACACAGAAGCAGGTAGATGTGTACGAACACCTGTACACAGATACAGCAGAATGTCTGAATAAGGCTTTTCAGGAATATAATGTCAAGAATATGATGGAGGACACATGTTTTCCCTTGCCACCTACTCCTGAATGGTCACATCCAAATAAAGGTAAAGTGTGCTGTCAAGTCAGTGTCAACTCCTGGCAACCACAGAGCCCTGTGGTTGTCTTTGGTAGAATACAGGAGGGATTTACCATTGCCTCCTCCCACGCAGTATGAAATGATGCCTTTCAGCATCTTCCTATATAGCTGCTGCCCAATATAGCTGTTTCCCATTGTCTGAGAAACATACCAGTTGGGATTCGAACTGGCAACCTCTGGATTGCTAGTCAAGTCATTTCCCACTGCACCATTAGGTGGCTCACATCCAAATACACTCCCTTTTAAAGGGCAGGCTCCTTCATAACAGCCATTTCAAATGCTCAATAATTTGCTGGTGCATTACATCGCCAGTGCTTTTATTAGCCCTATACAGACATTGTACCTGTGTTCAAATGTCTGTACATGTCATAAACCTGTCAGGTGAATCAAGAGCTATATATCAGCAGACGGAGCATGCAGCAGGCAATGGGTCAAAAGAAGAATGTCAGAGCCAAACAGTAAGCAATGTCCAAACCACAGCCTGTCTAAGTTGTTGCAATATCCAGTCAGTCAAACCAAGTCCAATTCCACAAACAGAGTCCAAATGGTCTAGAGTCAAAGTACAGTCACAGTTCAAGCACAGTACCTTGTTTAAGCAGGAACACAGCTGAATAGCTCACCCAAGCACGACGTTGCTACCAGCAATGCAGCTGTGGCGAAGCCGTCTTAAATAGGCTGAAGCCATGTGCTCTTAATCATGGGTCCCTGACTCAGCAGCTCTCCTTGTTAGGCAAGCCATTCTGTGTGTCTCCTTATCTCCTCCCGTCTCTTCGACTAACGCCTCTCTACAGCTGAGATCGGCAGCACCTCCTCCACAGGAGCTGTCATACTAGGCTCTGTTTCTTTTTCAACGTCCTGTGAGTCGATTCCGCTTGCCTCTGCAACTCCTTGCCTTTGAGGTAGCTGCACTCCATCCTCCACTATCACACTGCCTGCCTCCTCCTCGGAGTCTGACAGCATGCCCGTGACAGCACACTCATACATGATTTTGTGTTGATGACCAGTGTTCCCTCTAAGGCATACGCATGCATGTGCACTAACAAGTTTTTAAATGTCCGCTCAGTTAATTTTAGATCCTGCTCAGGTTGAATCAGGAAGGCCCCACTCTGAATGCGTGTGTGCACACAGTGCCTTGATACTGCCGCCCAGAACAAAATTCATTCCACACACAGATGAAAAAAATTAGAGAGAACACTGTTGATGACTCTACCTGCATTTATTTCAAAATCAAACCTAAGTACAGGTTCCTCAAATGCATGGTACTAGATAAGAAGGGACTGCTACACTAGCGTTCAACAGAACTTGTGTATAACTGTACCTGTGTACAGATCTGTACATTGTGTGTACAGAGTGTACATTGTACACTCATTATGCAAATGCTGAACAAAACATGTGAATAGAGCTAATGTTACATTTAAATCTGGAAACAGTTCAGGTTCCTTGGCATAGCACAGCATAGTGGTTAGAATGTTGCACTAGGACCTGGACGACCTGGGTTCAAATCCTCATTCAACCATGAAACTCGCTGGGTGACTCTGGGTCAGTCATGTGTCTTTCAGCCTAACCTACCTCGCAGGATTGTTGTGAGGATAAAAATAACTATGTACACCAGTCTGAGCTCCTTGAAGGAAAAGCAGGATCTAAATGTAAAATAAATAAATAATCAGAGAGCAGACCCAAAACATTCTGGTGGCAGCAGATGAAAATGTAAGGATTCCCACCACCTTATTTAATTATATGCTGCCTGATATATCTATCTAGGCAGTGTAAATAATCCAAGTTACAATATAAAAATAAAACAAACAAAACAGTTTCACAGAATAAAAACAATTTAAAACAATCCACAGAGTAAAACAATTAAACCATTTAAAATTAGTTGTAATTAAAAGCCTGATAAAACAGATGTGTCTTAAGGGTCTTTTTAAAAGCAATGAGAGATGGAGAAGCTCTTGTTTTGACAGGAAGTGCATTCCAAAGCCTCAGGGCAGCCACAGAGAAGGCCCAGCATGTAGCTTGTGATTTGTAGGCTAGAAGGATTTTTCCTCTCCTTCCTGCCTCAGCCAGTTAATGCTTAACTCACTGACCGGTTTAAACCTGTTCTGCAGCACGTGGAAGACTTTAGTGCTGAGCCATCCCTGTCCTGTGCTTTGATACGCAGACTGGCTGGTTTAAAACTCTGTGACTTTCAACACCCAACAGTTAAGAAAAAGGTTCTGGGAAAACCCAGAAACTCTGGTAGGTTCCTGCTGCCACCAAGCACTCTAAGACTTGCCTAGAACTGGATAATTGGACTGAGTGCTTTAGTTCAAGGTCCTTCTATAGCTGGGTACTGGGCAAATGCAAAAATCTGCTCCCCCTTTTTGCTAACAGGCAAGACTAAAGAAAAAATATCTTTCCCTCCCATGTGTTTGCTTGAATGTAGAGTTAATTGTTAATTTGGCCAAGCTATCTTTGAGTCATGTTTCTGCAACAGAGAAACTCCCCCTGCCACTCCTTAGTTATTGATTAATCACCCTTGGAGGCTTGAAAAAGGTAAAGAACAAAGAAAATAAACTTTTATTCAATTACTACAGACTAGTTCCATCTGAGGCTTTTAGATTTAGAAACATTTCAAAATACTTAGTTGTTTAAAAGACTACTTTAAAAGCACCCCAAATGATGCTGGGGTGGCACACTTTCAAATTTAGTTACTTAGTTGCAAATAACAGATATTTAGGAAATGCAAAGCACACACACAAAGAAATATAAGTTTCTAATGCAAAGTCTGACTAAACAAACTTTTCCTTAGATAAATCTTCCCGAAGCCAAAGCCCAGGCTTCCTATCCTTGAACTCACCAAACTCCGGATGAGAAGCAAGTCCCTGCAGTTCTATCTTCCAAAATGTTGCAGCAAACTCCATTGCCACATGTTGTCTTCCAGCAGAGAGCTTCCTTTCTTGTTCCCAGAATTTCCAGCAACAGCTCTCTAGATCCCACCCACCTGTTGGACTGATTGGTTGAGCTCTGGAGTTCACCAGCCTGTCAGTCAAGACAAGGCTCCCCTCCCTGCAACCATAACTGGACCTCCACAGATGATCTTAATAGGTGGAAGGGTTCATGACAAAGGAGGCTCTGGAAGAGTCCCAAGTGAACTCTCCCCCGCCCACATCCAGACTCTGGAGAGCCCCGAGCGAGCTCTCTCCCATCCATTTCAGGCAGCATTTGCTGCCTGACAGCCTTTCATAAGAAAAGCCCTGCGGGATCAGGCCCATGGCCCATCTAGTCCAGCATCCTGTTTCACACAGTGGCCCACCAGATGCCGCTGGGAGGCTACAGGCAGGAGTTGAGGGCATGCCCTTTCTCCTGCTGTTACTCCCTTGCAACTGGTACTCAAAGGCATCCTGTCTTTGAGGCTGGAGGTGGCCTATAGCCCTCCGACTAGTAGCCGCTGATAGATCTCTCCTCCATGAAGTTATCCAAACCCCTCTTAAAGCCATCCAGGTTGTTGGCTGTCACCACATCTTGTGTATTTCATCAGAGTTATTTTTTTATAACTCTGCGTGAGTGCGGCAAACAAAAAAAAAAGATTTTTGATCTGCACGCATTGCATCTGCAGGTTCGCATTCAGCAGAGCTATTCTGGGTTGTGAGGAGTTTGATTTCTGCTCCTTCTGCTTTAAACCAGTCCCCGGAAACATTCTGCTGTGACGCTTGTAATGGGTTCTTAGTGGACAAATTTCCTGTATTTGGGCCGACTTGGACTCCACTACTTTTGCAGGGTCTATGAAGGAGATGTCCAGCAATACCTCTTGCAGTTTTAGATTGGATCAGTTTCAATCTGTGACTCCTGAGGATGTGGACAAGCTGCTTGGGGTGGTGTGGCCTACCACTTGTTCTCGGGATCCTTGCCCGACTTGGCTGCTTCTATCTAGCAGGGAGAATGTTGGAGGTGGCCTGGTTAATACCATAAATGCATCGCTGAGGGAGGGTACCTCCTTGTCTGAAGGAGGCAACGGTTAGTCCGCTTCTTAAGAAGCCTTCCCTGGACCCCTTAGCGATAGATAGTTATAGGCCAGTCTCCAATCTCCCTTGGTTGGCCAAGGTGATTGAGAGGATAGTGGCCGACCAGCACCAGGAGGTTTGGAGGAAACCAATTATCTAGACCAGGCCTGCTCAACTTTGGCCCTCCTGCAGATGTTGGCCTACAGTTCCCATAATCCCTGACTATTGACTGGGAGATTATGGGAATTGTAGTCCAAAAACAGCTGGAGGGCCAAAGTTGAGCAGGCCTGATCTAGACCCATTTCAAACTGGCTTTAGAGCTGGCTATGGGGTTAAGACAGCCTTGGTGAGCCTGATGGATGACCTTTACCAGGGGATCATGACTCTGCTGGTTCTTTTGGATCTCTTGGTGGAGTTCGATACCATCAACCATGGTATCCTTCTAGATCGCCTGGGCGTGTTGGGGATAGGGGGCACTGCTTTGCAGTGGTTCCGCTCCTATCTCTCGGGTAGATTCCAGATGGTGGAGCTTGGTGACAGTTACTCTTCAAAACGGGAGCTGTTATATGGAGTCCCTCAAGCCTCCATTCTGTCACCAATGCTTTTTAATATCTACATGAAACCGCTAGGTGAGATCATCAGGAGATTTGGTGCTGGGTTTTATGCTGATGATACCCATTCATGCTGATGATACCCAAATCTACTTCTCCTTTTCATCTTCATCATCAGGAAATGGCATTCATTCCCTAAATGCCTGCCTACAGGCAGTAATGGGCTGGATGAGGGATAACAAATTGAAACTGAATCCAAGCAAGATGGAGATGCTCATTGTAGGACTCAGAATTTGTGGGATGAGTTAGATCTTCCTGCACGATCCCCACTGCATGTTAAGGCCATCTGAGGAGGTCTGTCTTCAGTCACCATCCACATGTCTGGTGGCTACTCAGAAGTGGGCCTTCTCTGTAGCTGCTCCTGGGCTGTGGAATGCACTCCTGGCAGAAATCCGTAATCTGAGTTCATTATTGGCCTTCAGGAGAGCCCTTAAGACCTACCTGTTTGGCCTGGCTTTCCAGGGTTTTAAAACTGTTTTTAAATCGTAAAGGCTTGGCCTGCTTTTCCAGGGTTTTAAAAACTGTTTTAATTGTTTTAATAATGGTTTTATGTTGTTTTTACAGTTTTTGATTTTAATAGTTAATTGGTTTTGTTTTAATGTAAACTGCCCTGAGCCATTTTTGGAAGGGCAGTATAGAAATCAATCAATCACTCAATCAATCAAATAATAACTGTCTTAATCTCCAGCCACAATGGCTGTGGTTGGGGATGTTGAAAGTTGTCATCCAAACACATCTGGGGACCCTGGACCAGTCACTCTCTCAAGCAAGCCTACCTCACAAGGTTGTTGTAAGTATCAGATGGGTGGGAGCAGCAGGCCTCGTGCTCCATCCTAAGCGCCCACAGTTTCCTGAGAATAGGAATGTAGCCACATTTCAATGACACCTTATGTTCCTGAGAATAGGAATGCAACTAATCATGATAATAAATGCTAAGCATTAAGACTACAGGCATCAGGGGAATAAGTGTACCTCCCATGGCCAGGAGGCTGTTGTCTCTCTGGAGGCTTGCAACGTTCTTGGAGGAAGTTACTCTCATACAATATGGACTCTGCTTTGTTCAAAAGTACATCGTGTGCCTTTGCCCTGGGCAGAACATGTGCAGAACCTCTCTATAAAAGCCATTTCTGTGTGACTGTGGAGGAGGAGAAATTGAACGAGCAGCTGAATTCATGTGGAAATTGCCCTGGAGACCTCAGTAGAAATCCCAGCTTCATACAGAGCATTATAAATATTCTACGTGCCTATAATATATATAATTATTTGCAATTATACAATATATGAAATGGCCAGGCAAATTGCTTCGGGGTAGAACCTTCTCCCTCTGGAGAAAGAATACCAGCTTCTTGGGCACCATAAAGACTAACAAGTTTTCGTGGCTTGCAGCCTATTTCATTAGAGGCATCAGACAAAGGGGCTTCTGGCCCACAGACACTTAAGCCCTGCTGGATCAGACCAATGGTCCATTCCAGATGGCAGTAAACAATGCAACGTGAAAAGCTTTTGCAAAAATTCTAAATGTGAGCTTACTCGCCCTCTACATGCTCACACAGGCTTCTGTCCTCACACTCTGTTCTTATGAATGCAATTCCTTTTGCACTGCTGCTTTTCTGGCAAATGGGGGAAAGGAAGCGGTTCTTCTCAGAAAGCAATTGCTGGCCAACAGGTGGCGCTGTGGAAATTGTGCAAGGTTCCTGCTGGGCCTCTGAGCAGAGTATGAGTGCTTGCTGGGAAGGAAAATGTTCTACACACTCATGCAGTTCTCTACACACTGCATGAGTGCATAGAGAATGAGAGAACTCACACTTTTCAAAAAATGTATGAAAGCTTTTCATGTCTCACCTGAAAGGACCCAAGTCCAGCAATCTCTTTCTTACAGTGCCAGCCAGATGCCTCTGGGAAGCCCACAAACTGGGAATTCCTGCTGCTGCTACTACGACTACTGCCACCACCACTACTACAATAAATATTTATATACTGCTTTTCAAAAAGTTCTCAAAATGGCTTACATAGAGAAACAGATACTGAATAAATGAGATGTCCCCAAAGGGCTCACGGTCTAAAGGGAAACATTGGGTAGACACCAGCAGCAACCACTGGAGGGATGCTGTGTTGCGATTGAATAGGGACAGTTGCTAAATATAAGAGAACCGCCACTTTAAAAGGCACTTCTTTGCTCAGTTATCAGGGGAACTGTGATTGGAGCTATTCCTGGAGATTGGTTTTCCAGCTTCCTCCCCCAATATTTTTCACAAGCCATAAATCTACATTCAGGAGAGCCTTTTCATCTTTTTTTGGGTGCCAATTCCTGGAGATGCCAGACCAGTACTAGAGAGCTGGAAACCCTACAAGGAACAGGACATGAAATCAAGAGTTCATCCCCGTTATTATTCTGCTAGCAACTGCTATTCAGAGATATGCTGTTTCTAAATATGGAGGTTAGGAACATAGGAAGCTGCCATATACTGAGTCAGACCATTGGTCCATCTGGCTAAGTATTGTCTACACAGACTGGCAGCAGCTTCTCCAAGGTTGCTGGCAGGAATCTCTCTCAGCCCTAGGGAGGGAACTTGGAAGATGCTCTTCCCAGAGTGGCTCCATCCCCTAAGGGGAATATCTTACAGTGCTCACATGTAGTCTCCCATTCATATGCAACCAGGGCAGACCCTGCTTAGCTAAGGGGACAAGTCATGCTTGCTACCACAAGACCAGCTCTCCTCCTTGAGGTTCCACATAGCATCAAGATTATGAGCTGTTGATAGACCTATCCTTTGTGAATTTGTTTAAAAGATGTCTCTTTTAAAGACATCTTCGATAAGTCATTTCATCCCAGGGCTGTGCATTCCATGAATTAATGATGCATTGTGCCTCAATAAACTTGTACCTGTCTAAGAGGCCACAAGACTCTGCTGTTTCTGCTACAAGAGACAAGCATCCTCCTGCAATTTGTCTTAGGATGGCAGGTGGGAAAAAGAGCACCTGCCCACCTGTACCTTTCACACACAGGTGTACAGAAGAGTGAATGTCAGCATCTGCAGCTTTTCTTTCTCCTCCATGACAAGCTGCAGCTGCTGAAATTCACTCTCCTGTGCATCGGTACAGGAGCCCTGCCCTCTTTTCCACCTGACAACCTAATTTGTCTCCTTGCTGTTTTCACCATAAGGTGTATTCACTCAGACACTGAATTAACTGTGCACTGTCCTCTTAAGTACAGCCCAGCCTCCAGAGTTTGGCCTTGGGGAAATCCTGCAACAGGAATGTGTTGAGAGCCTACCTAGGTATTGTATAGAAACCTGTGAATAAAGCAATTAAGTTATTAGCATATGGGTGGAGCCTTAATTAACTCATCAGGATTCAGCAGACAACACAGGGTGGGAGAGTTTAAATTTCCCAAATGGGCATTAATGGAAGAAAGGGGCCTCCTACAATATCCTTTGGGCAGATCGGTCTGAGGGAATGCAGATATTTTTTGTCAAGAGGACCAAACTGCAACAGGTTTGGGAATGGTGGAGAGGAGCTGGAACTCCCACAGCTTATATCATAGTAAATTGCCTAGAGACTTTTGTTTTTTTAAGCAGAAGGGTAATTAATAAATAGCATGCAAACAGCAGGAACAGGCAGAAGGTAGGTCTCGGAGGATTTGCAAGAAACTGGCAAGGGTCTCTGATTCCCAATAGCAAGGCAAATTTCAAGTAAAAATACTGGACTAGATTTAATGGGCTTAAGTTACAGGGAAGTAGATTTGAGGTGATAGGAGAAATATCTTGAAAGGCCTGTTTTGAAAAACTAAAAATTAACTAATTGCCAGGGCCAGATGGCATCCACCCAATAATTCTGAAGGAACACAAATGTGAAATTGCTGCTCGAGATAAAATATGTAACTAGTCCCTACAGTGAGGTTCTATACCAGAGGACTGAAAAATAACTAATGTCACTCCAATTTAAAAAAAAAAAAAGTGATCCAGCAGGGATCTGGGAAACTACAGGTTCATTAGCTTAACTTCTGTACCTGGTAAATTAAAAGAAAGCATACTTAAGGACAAAATGGTTAAATATATAGAAGAAAAGGCCTGGCTGAAGGAGAACCAGCCTGGCTTCTGCAAGGGCAAGTCATGCCACACTAACCTTTTGGAGTTCTTTGAGGGTGTCAATAGGCCTGTGGAGAAAGGTGATCCAGTTCAGTTGACACAGTATACTTGGGTGCCGTGGTGGCCAATAAGGACAGCGCGAAGGGGGGGGGGGTGGCGATGAGAAGCATCTTTAAAAAGTTATCACCAGCAGTACCGCCAGCAAGTGGAAGTTTCCGTGAGCAGTGGTACCTCACTCGGCATCCCATGTGGCAGCTGCCGCACCTCCAGCACTCACCTGGTCTCTGCACCGCATGGGATGTCAGGCAGGGCACTGCTGCTGCTCACAGTGGCTTGAAGGTGCTGCCGGTACTGCTGGTGAGAACTTTTTCAAGGTGCCTCTTGCTGCCCCCACTCATGGCGCTGCCCTCACCGGCCACCACTGCTTGGACTTCCAAAATGTTCTTGACCAAGTTCCCCACCACATGCTCTTGAGTAAACTTAGCAGTCATGAAATAAGGGGACAAGTTCATGTGTGGATCGGTAACTGGTTGAAGGACAAGAAACAGAGGATGAATTAACTGATGGTTTTCACAATGGAGGGAAGTAAGAAGTGGGGTCCCCCAGGGATCTGTACTGGGACCAGTGCACTTTAACTTATTCATAAATGATCTAGAAGTTGGGGTAAGCAGTGAAGTGGCCAAATTTGCAAATGACACTAAACTACTTAGGGTAGTGAAATCCCAAGCAGATTGTGAGGGGCTCCAATGGGATCTCTCCAGACTGGGTGAGTGGGTGACAAAATGGTAAATGTGGTTCAGTGTTGGCAAGTGTAAAGTGATGCATATAGGGGGGAAAAACCCTAACTTCACATATACATTGATGGAGTCTGAGCTGTCAGGGACCGATCAGGAAAGAGATCTTGGGGTCATGGTAGACAACTCATTGAAGTATCAACTCAGTGAGTGGCAGCTGTGAAAACAGCAAATTCCATCCTAGGGATCATTAGGAAGAGGACAGAAAATCGAAATGCTAATATTAAAATGCCCCTTTATCAAATCTATGGTGCGGCCACATTTGGAGTACTGCATACAGTTGTGGTCACTGTATTTGAAGGACATTGTAGAATTGGAAAGGGTGCAGAAGAGGGCAACCTTCAAGAGAGCCTTTAAAACCTATCTGTTTGGCCTGGCCTTCCAGGGTTTTAATTAGTTTTAATTGTTTTAATGTTCTAACCTGGTTTTCAGGGTTTTAATTGTTTTTAAGATGTTTTAATTGTTAATTGGTGTTTCTGTTTTAATTGTTGTTGGTTTTAATGGTTTCTGTTTTAATTGTAAACTGCCCTGAGCTTTTTTGGAAGGGCAGTATAAAAATTGAATGAATGAATAAACAAACAAACAAACAAACAAACCAAGATGATCAGGAGCCTGGAGCACCTTCTTTAGGAAGCTAGGCTACAGCATCTGGGCTTCGTAGTCTGGAAAAGAGGCAACTATGGGGTAGTTGCCAACATGACATTGCCAGAATGAGGGACACAAGTTTGTGGGGTGGCTGGCTGGTGGGGGGCAGTGGCAATCAAGAGCCTGAGTCTCACTGACATATATGTAATTGAATTGTATGCTATTGAATAATGCCAGCATTGTTATTATTCGGAACATATTCAAGTTATACCACTTTTCAACCAAAAACTTCTCAAAATAAGAAGCTGCTCACCCCGCCACCAAAATGAGGGACAAATGCTGTCCCTATAGGGACCAACATTTCATCCCTGAAATGAGGGACGTCCTGCGTCATGAGGGACAGCTGGCTATCCTACTATGGGGAGACATGATAGAGATCTATAAAGTTATGCATGGAGTAGAGAGAGTGGACAGAGATAAATGTTTCTCCCTCTCTCACAATGCTAGGACCAGGGATCATCCCATGAAACTGAAGGCCAGGAAATTTAGGACCAACAAGAGGACGTACTTTTTCACACACCACATAATTAATCTATGGAATTCTCTGCCATAGGGTGTGGTGATGGCCACTAGCTTGAATGGCTTTTAAAAGGGGCTTGGACAAATTCATGGAGGATGGGTCTATCAAGGCTACTCGTCGTCTAAGGGCTATAGGCTACCTCTAACCTCAGAGGCAAGATGCCTCTGAAAACCAGTTGCAGGGGAGCAACAGCAGGAGAGGGGCATGAGGGCTTCTCAGACACATCTCTGAGCCACTGTGGGGAACAGGAGGATGCTGGACTTGATAGCCCTTCCTCAGAGAGGAGAGCTGGTCTTGTGGTAGCAAGCATGACTTGTCCCCTTAGCTAAGCAGGGTCTGCCCTGGTTGCATATGAATGGGAGTAGAAGTGTGAACCCTGTAAGATATTCCCCTCAGGGGAAGGGGATGGAGCCGCTCTGGGAAGAGCATGAAGTTCCAAGTTCCCTCCATGGTTTCTCCAAGATAGGGCTGAGAAATATTCCTGCCTGCAACCTTGGAAAAGACAATACTGAGCTAGATAGACCAATGGTCTGACTCTGTATATGGCAGCTTCCTATGTTCTTATAGTTTTCCTATGTTCCAGAGCTATCCAGCACAGCTGTTTTTATATTATCAGGGACTCCGACTTGATGACTTTCAAATCCAACTCTTTGGTTCTGTTGTTATAATGCCCAATGGTGGAAGTTTATCTGTAAGACAATAAGATGTTTGTTATCGGTTATCTGTGTTGCTTTTCCCCGCCCCTCTTTTTCTAATTTTCCCCTTGATGGAAAATGCAGTTAAAAATGAGAAAATAAAAGGCTCCATGACTTGTAATAGCCTGAGATATTTCAAAGCCTAATTCTCGGGAGGGTTCTAAGCGGAGGCTGGAGAAGTATCAGTCATGATCAGCTTAATTCAAGGGAATCTTGCTGTGCAATGTGTAGGATAAGATTCTCTTGAGATGCTTCCCAGATCAGCAATTCTAACGTTTCTGTTATCTTCAGAATGGCCTATCCTTTGCTCAGTTTCCCAAAGTCAGTAGATTTCTTTGTATAGCTTGAATTTTTAAAAAACTTTAAATAAGTAGGGATATGCACAAACCTGTTTGGCATTCTATTCCTAGAATGTTGAACTGGTTCAGAAACCTGCATTTGAACCAGTCTGAACGCGAAGGTGGGGACACCTTTAAGGATGGGGGAGGGTGCACTTACACCCTCCCCCCGCATTTCCCCCACCGGTACTCCCTTGAAAACCGGATCATCGGGGAAGCAGCGTACCTCCCTGCTGCCCCATCCCCTCTTCGGTCTGGAATGACTGGAAGTAGCGTGCGCACATCAGTGAGCAAGCACACATGTCACACACGCCCAGCATGCATGTGAGTGAGTGTGATGTGCACACGCATGTGCCCGGCATGTGCACACACATATGTTACTTTCGGTCACTTCCAGACCAAAGAGGGGAAAGGGCGACAGGGTGATACACTGCTGCCCCGCCGGTCTGGTTTTCAAGGGAGTGCCGGCAGGGGGAAATGCAGCACGGAGGGGGGGAGTTCACCCTCCCCCATCCTTAAAGGTGTCCCCCACCACCTTTGGACCAGCCCCCCACCGGTTCTGTGCACATCCCTATAAATAAGCACTCGAGACAACTGCAGCACACCATCCCTCCAGTCTAGTGGTTGTTGCTGGTGTCTACATCTGTTTGCAGACTGTGAGCCCTTTGGGGACAGGGAACCATCTTATTTACTCATCATCATTACTTTTTATGTAAACCGCTTTGGGAACTTTGGTTGAAAAGTGGCACGTACATATTCACAGTAGAAGAAGCAGCTCCATGCACAGTGCAAAAATCAAAATCACAATGGAAAGAACTCTAAATAAACAAACAGCTCTGAATTTTCGAGACCACTTGGTCTAAGAGGGGATTTAAAATGTCTGGAGCAAGGAGGAGATGGATTCCAGAGCTTCAAGAAACATGTGCACACCCAGCAGTGTCCAGCAGAGGTCAGCAGATCACCCCAACCAACATAATTCAGCATTCACTTAAAGAAAGACCAGAGATTCCAAGGAAAAGACACATTTGTTGATACAGCTACACAAAGACCTAAGAGCGCTGAATATTTTGCTGGAACATGTAGCTTGTCACTTGCCAAGAGCAAGGCCAAGTAATAAATACTTGAATATAAGCCCACATAGCAGGGTCAAATGCTGACTATATAAACGATTGCACATTTTAATGACCATATTGAAGGAGGCAGCGCATTCCTTAAAAATTCCAGAGCATTACACTGTATTTGGTGTCATCTGGAAGGTCAGTAATGCCTACTTATGGGAGGAATAGTGCCTGTGTCTTTGAAGGTGAAACCACTGTTTCGGAACTGCTGACTAGACCTCTTGGGAGAAAGGATCAATTTCTAATGTACTAATTACTCTAATTTCTACGCCTATGTTTAATTCACCGTTTGGGGAGAAAGTGATCAAGCAGGCTGAGGCAGTTCAGTTCCAAGTACTTTGGGGTGCTGAGGATTACCTAGGTAACTGGTGTCACCTTAAGTGGCACAGCAGGGAAATGCTTGACTAACAAGCAGAAGGTTGCTGGTTTGAATCCCTGCTGGTACTATATCAGGCAACAGTGATCTAGGAAGATGCTGAAAGGCATCATCTCATACTGTGCGGAATATGGCAATGGTAAACCCCTACTGTATTCTACCACAGAAAACAACATGGCTCTGTGGGCACCAGGAGTCGAAATCGACTTGATGGCACACTTTACTTGTAGGTAACTCGTAATCTCTACTAAGCAAAGAGACACTTTTAAAGTGGTGATTCCTCCATACAGTCTTTAGCAGCTGGCCCTATCCAACCACAGAATGATGTTTCTCTAGTGGTTGTTGCTGGTGACTACCTTTTTGTTTCTTTTTTTTAGATTGAGGGCCCTTGGAGACAGGGAATCAATTTGTTTGGTTTTCTTTGTGAAGCACTTTAAGAACTTTTGTTGAAGAGTGGTTTATTATTATTATTATTATTAGTAGTAATAGTAGTAGGTAGACTCATTTTAATTTGAACCAAAACTGCCTTGGTTGTCTTGGTGAATGATCTACTATGCTGGGAGAAAGATAGGGGTGTAGTTTCCCTCAACTCCTCAGCAGTTTTCAGTACCCATTACTATGATATTCTTCTGGGTCAGCCATCTAGTTTAGGGGTGGAAGCCATGCTCTGAGTTGGTTCCATTCCGATCAGGCGATTTCTACTCTACTGCATGTGAATTATCTTTTAGGATTCCACAGTGTTCCTTCTTGTCTCCTATGCTGTTGAACAGTAACATGAAACCTCTGGGCATGATTGTCGGGAGATTTGGGGTAAGATTCCGTCAGTCTGTTGACGGAACTCAACTGTACTTTTTTGGTTCTGACCCATCTGTGCCAGTAGCCCTATTCAGTAGCCCTGTTATGTTGAACACCCGCACTCGTACAACGGGTGCACAGTTTTATACAGGTACAGAGTGCTCAGAAGGTACAACAGATTCAAAAATGCAGCTATAATGGATGGCCTACAATGGTGCTGCTCAGCTCTGGCCCTCCAGCTGTTTTTGAACTACAGCTCCCAGCATCCCCAGCCACAGTGGCCAGTAGTCAGGGATGATGGGAGCAGTAGGCCAACATCTGCAGGAGGACCAAAGTTGAGCAGCCCTAAGAATGAAAGTCATCCAGATAATCCGGATGCTTTCAAAACTATAAACCTCAGCGATTTTGATTACCTTTCTCCCCAGTGGAAAACCTATGTAGATATTTACGAGGGAGGCCTTAGGTTTATGAGGGGACCGACTCTCAGCTGTTTGGCAGGTGGGTGGGGCTTCCAAGGGCTTCTCTGCTGGAGCAGGCCTCCCTGAAGGCCTCCCAGTTTCCTGAAACTTTCCCCAGTCCCTGAAGCTCTCCAGCCAGGAGGCAGAGTGTCCAGCACTGGCTGCCCACCAGAGTACTGTGCACACCCTCTGCCCTTCCTGCCCTACAGCCCTGGTCTGTGCAGAGAGCTTGTGTCTTCCTCCTCCTTCTCAGAGTCAGCAATGAAAGGTATGGGATTTCCTTTTTTTCAATAATTCCCCACCCCCTTGTATATTTATGGAATGGCTTCCTATAAGCCTTTGATATCGGGCACAGATATAGGGCAGAGTGGGAGGGCTCTAAATTTTGAAATTGAAATGGATTGGATAAATTGCTTATTTTAAACATTTTTTTTGAATTTAAAAAAAAGTATTTTAAAAAGTCCTGCGGCTGGCTTGTTTCATGGCAGAAAATTACCAAAACTTCTGGAACTGAAGCTTAGCACCTCCCCTTGGACCATCATTCCACCCCCATGTGGAGAAATCTGCCCTTTGCCTTCATAAAAAAGGGTAAAAGCACCCCAGTTTTTGCCCCACCCTTTAGATCATCTGGAATGACTTGGCTTCAGACTTTGATATCGGGACAGATATCAACATGAAACATGCCTTGTTTCATGACTTTTAATAATTTTTCCTACTGCAGCAAAGCTGTCAGAAAGAGTTCTCTCTATCCATAGAGTACTTCGCAACTAGTGAAAGTAGGGCTAACGGTAAATATCTAAATAAACTTTATTTTGTTTGTACATGCACTATGCTCAAGTTGGTTTGCAATCCAGAATGTCTGAGTGAGAACTGTGAAGCAAGGGGCATGTGTTGTGCTTTTAATATTCCCCCCCTTACAAATACACTATATGTCCAAGCTGGTTGGACATGTCCAAAAACCTCACTCACTGACTCACTCACACTATTTAAACAGTATGTCATCAGTCAGTATGATTTTGTAATCATATGAAATGTTAAGGGCCCCCTGCACATGCTGATTCGCCCCTAGACCTGCACCCTCCCTAGGGATGACCCTGGAGGAGGGAACACTGGTCTAGGCCTCTTTCCTGCTCAGCATGCAACTGAGCAGAGCGTGCAGCAGCGGCCCAGCTGGGTTGGAGTCCAGATGCTGCAGTGGGAGCCACCTATGCTCCTGGGTCAACCACCATGCAGAGACTCCAGGCCGCAATCTCTGTACCACTACCGCGTTGCCAGGCCAGAGGTGCCCCATATAGGGGAGTGGCGATGGTACAGGGTCTTTTAAATGTGGAATGGCCCATGTGGGGAGCCTACAACCCATTTGTCCTGGGGCCCACACACCCCTGGGACAGCCCTGGGCCCAGTTACCTCCTGTGCCTTATAAGCCTACCCTCGGATTTTATGCATATGGAAGTATCTACATCTGAGTTACTACATATCAGGGATTCTAACACAAAACTCTACAACTGGCCAGACTCCATCAAAGGCAACCAATTAATACTCATATTTTACAGGTCAAGAACAGTGGCCGTCTGGCCAACATCCCAATGAAGCACAAGTGGTACGGGAGAAGCACCAGTGTGTTGCTGCTGAGTTCCAGATTAACACAGCTCCAGCATTTACTTGGAAGGAGAGATTTTTTGCTGACCTCCTTTTCCCCTCTAAGCCCTCGGTGCCACCTGAAAATATGACCTTGAGGGCTATGTGACTTTCAGGGACATATTTTCAAGAAGCACAATGGGCTTCAGAGGAAAGTGGAGATCACTGAAAATTGCAACTCACATACTGTGCAATTTCACATGCACATTGTGATGCTTTGTTCATGAAGTTGCACAATATCACTCTTGCACGAGTACAAAAATTGTACAAATGCAGATGCATGATGGTACAGCCAGTATTTCCAATGGCTAGAATGTCCAACTGTACCACTGTACAATTCTGTGCAATTTCTGCACTTGCACAACTGTGCAAACACGACGTTGTTGTTGTTATTACATTTATATCCCGCTGTTCCTCCAAGGAGCCCAGAGCGGTGTAATACATACTTGAGTTTCTCCTCACAAGAACCCTGTGAAGTAGGTTAGGCTGAGAGATAAGTGACTGGCCCAGAGTCACCCAGCTAGTATCATGGCTGAATGGGGATTTGAACTCGGGTCTCCCCGGTGCTAGTCCAGCACTCTAACCATTACACCACGCTGGCTCTCATTACATGCCGTGCAGTATGTGAAGCTGTCTCTTCCCCCATAACACAACAGTACACGGTTAGTCTGGATGTCAGCAGCACTGTTGCAAAGTGCTAGTCTGGAAGTCTGCCAATGTTTTACCTTATGATTTTATCTGCAGTTGTTAGGGGTCAGAAACCCTTGCCAGTACACTGGAAATCAAGCCAGAGATCTATGGTAGATCTCACTACCTTCTGCCCAAGTAGCTTGCATTCGGGATATGTTAGATGTCAGAAAACATTTTCCTTCCTTATGTGCTTATAACAACTCATGAATCAGATAATTTAAATGCACAAATGTTTGTTATGTAAACTGCTTTGGGAACATTTTGTTGAAAAGTGGTATATTAATATTAATATTTTATGCAATGGAGGCTCTGTGGGATGTCTGACTGCAAATATGTAGGTGCCGGGTTAAGCACATTTGTTTTTAAATGCAACTGGATGGTTTTAGTTTTTTGTATTAATCTTATCTGTTTTCATTGCTGGTTTTAGCATTTTAACCTGTTTCAGCTTCTGTGGACAGAATAGTAACAGTTTCCAGAGGTTCTCAAACTTAGGTCCCCAGCTGTTGTTGGACTACAATTTAAGGATGTGCACAAGCCAGCTCAGCGCCGGCTCTGGGAAATGCCAAACTGGCTCGGGTGCCAGCATTTGAATGGGTTTGGCGGGGTGGGGAGCAGTTCCCTTTAAAAGCAGATAAGGAGCTCCTTACCTGCTTGTCCTCACCCCTCAGATGGCACACAGAGGCTGCAAGGAACAGCGCCACAACTGTGCGTGGTCTTTTGGAGAGTGCAGGTGCTGCCACCGGAAAAGCAGTGGGGCAGTGGATGAGCAGGCATTGAGCTTGTAGTGATCAGCCACTCCTCCCCCTAAAGAGTTAACCAGATGCGAATCCTGTCTTGACTGACAGACTGGTGAACTCCATGGCTCAGCCAATCAGCACACCAGGTGGGTGGGACTTAGAGAGCTGTTGGGAGGAAGAAGGCAGTTATTTGCTAGAGAAGGACATGTGGCCATGAAGAATGGCTGCAGGAAAATGAATCTATGGATCCTTGAAAGATAGGAGGGCAGGAAGTTTGAATTCTCCTCTGGAGTTTGGTGAGTTAAAGAAAAGGAAGCCTGGGCTTTGGCTTTGGAAAGTTTAGTCTAGGGAAAGGTTTGTTTAGTCAGACTTTGCTTTAGAAATTATATTCCTTTTGTGTGTGTGTTTTGCATATTCCTGATACTGTTCCATTATAATTTACCTACAATGTAAATGAAACAGGAAACACTAGTCTATGCTCCATACACCTAGGGCGTAGCAAAAGACTCTGTGTTTAAGCATTTTCCTACATACCTGTTCTTTGCAACTGGGTAACCAAGATTTTTAAAGTGCGCCACCCCAATATCATTCAGGGTGCTTTTGAAGTATTATTGTAACCTACTGAGTATTTTTATCTGTAACTAAAAGCTTCCTCAGACGGAAGCTTCCTGAGACGGAAACAGCCTGTGGTACTTGAATACAGCTGTTTTACTTTTTGTTCTTTTCTTTTACAAGCGTCTCTGAGTTGGGTTTTAACTCAGGAAAGTGGGAGGCTAAAAGGGGGTTTACTCTGGTGCAAACACGTCCCCAGGAGCTCAGCAGCTATCAGTTTTTGCACCACATGTAGGCTTGCATGTGGAAGATTTTTGTTCTTTTCCAATAGCAAAAGAAAGAGAGTTTTCCCTGGGAATTCCACCCCAAGCCTAGGGAGGTTCGAGCTCTGTAATAAAGAGGGGTGGCGGCGGCAGCCATTTTTGAACCAACCAAAAATTCAGAAGAGTTTTGGGAGAGGCCTAGTCGTGCAGCTCAGCAGGGATGATTCAACATTTCTTTCCCTCATATGACCTTGCTCTGAGACAAAGGCGGAGCTCCTTACTTGCATTTTAAGGGAACTGCTCCTTGGTTGCGCACACCCCTACTACAGTTCCTATTATCTCCAGCCAAAATGGCCTTTATGGCTGGGGGTGATGGAAACTGTAATCCAACAACTTCAGGGGACTGAAGGTTGGCCATCCCTGGACTGCTCTGACAGGCCATGGCTTTCAGGATGTTCAAGACAGGAGTCTTTCCCAGCCCTGCTTGAAGATGCTAAGGACAGAACCTGTGATCTTCTGCCCATTCTGATTGAAGCTCTTCCTGGATAATTTTTTTTAAATCTCCGCCCCCCAATACTTTTCACCTTAGCAAACCATTCATATCTCCAGAGTTGCTTTCAAGAGTTACCAACCTGAAGATTGATGCCAATTCTTGGAGTCTCCGGGCTAGTCCTTGGAGGCTGGCAACTCTATCAGCATGCAAAGCATGTGTGCTACCACTAAACTCTAGCTCCATCCACTTCTCAAAGAATATATTGTGGTCATAAATTCTGCAGTTATTAAAGTTTTTACCCAAAAATTGATCCTGGGGCCGAGCCTTGCTTCCAATAATACCCTGCCTGAGGTTTAATATGTCATCTGCTATAGACTCATTGAATGGCTTTGGATAAGCCACTATCTCACAGACTCCAATCTCAATTCTGTTAAGTAAAATTGCTATATAAATGATGATGAGTCCCAGCCTCTGCAGCCCTCAATTGCTGCCTGATTTCCACTCATTTATCTTCTGGTCCCATTGACCTGAGCCGTCCAGATTGCCTTTTTAATTTTTGCTGCTGGTGCAATGAGCCACAGAAGTGCTGCAGCTGGGGAAATGCCATGAAGTGTTCACTCTGTTCAAGATCATCGCCCTCTGATACTCTCATCATCTCTTTGGTATGAATCAGATGTCAAGAGGAAGACCTTTCCCTTCTCAAAGTAGCCATCAGCAGCACTGGCTTAGCAAGCTCTGAATTTCCCATCTTTCGTTACGTAAGCTGGTTTACCATTACCCTTCAACTGTCCTCTATTTACCAAGGACAATCTCCATTTTCTAGTATTTGTCCTTGGTAAAATCACTGCCCAGTTCTCTCTCTCTCTCTCGCCTGATCTCTCTCTCTCTTTAGGCAGTATATAGAATCCAGGTTACAATACAAAAATAAAACAAACAAAACACTTTCATGGAACATTTTGGACTGGGGCTATAGCTTAAGTGGTAAAGCATCTGCAGGGCTTTGCATGCAGAAGGTCTCGAGTTCAATCCTTGGCATCTCCTGGTATGGCTGGAAGAAACTCCTGCCTGAAAACTTGGAGAGCCTATGCCAGTCGGTGTAGAAAATAATGAGCTAGACGGTCTGACTTGGTATAAGCAATGGTGCATTGCTGTAGGGATGGGCAGGGATGCCATCCTGGTACTTTTTTCCTCCAGGGTCTCAGCAGGAACATAAGAACACCCCTGCTGGAGCAGGCACATCTAGTCCAGCATCCTGTTTCACACAGTGGCCCACCAGATGCCTCTGGGGAGCCCACAGGAGGTATGTACATGCCGTCTCTCCTGCTGTTGCTCCCCTGCAACTGGTATTGAGAGGCATCCTGCCTCTGAGGCTGGAGATGGCCCACAGCCACCAGACTAATAGCCATTGATAGACCTGCCCTCAATGAATTTGTCTAAGCCCCTTTTAAAGGCATCCGAGCTGGTGGCCATCACCACATCCCTGGCAAAGAATTCCATAGATTAATTATATGCTGTGTGAAAAAGTACTTCCTCTTATCAGTCCTAAATTTCCCAGCCTTCAGTTTCATGGGGTGACCTCTGGTTTTAGTGTTGTGCGAGAGGGAGGGGGAAATAAATCTCTGTCAGCTCTCTCCACTCCATGCATAATTTTATAAACCTTGATCATGTTTTTCCTTAGTCGGCTCTTTTCCAAGGTAAAGAGCCCCAGATCCTGTAGCCTAGCCTCATAAGGAAGCTGCTCCAGGCCCCGATCATCTTGGTTGTCCTTTTCTACAACTTTTCCAGTCCTGCAATGTCCATCTTAAGATATGGTGACCAAAGCTATATGCAGAACTCCAGATGTGGCCGCACCATAGATTTGTATAAGGGCATTATAATATTAGCATTTTTATTTTCAATCCCCTTCCTAATGATTCCTAGCATGGGACTAGCCTTTTTCACAGCTGCCACACACTGAGTCGACACTTTCAATGAGGTGTCCACCATGACCCCCAGATCTCTCTCCTGGTCAGTCACCAACAGCTCAGATCCCATCAGCATATATATGAAGTCGGTGTTTTTTGCCCCAGTGTGCATCACATTACATTTGCTTACATTGAACCACATTTGCCATTTTGTTGCCCACTCCCCCAGTTTGGAGAGATCTTTTTGGAGCTCCTCACAATCTGTTGTGGATTTCACTACCCTAAATAGTTTAGTGTCATCTGCAAATTTGGCCATTTTGCTGCTCACCCCAACTTCTAGATCATTTATGAACAATTTAAGGAGCACTGGTCCCAGTACCGATCCCTGGGGGACCCCAGTTCCTACCTCCCTCCATTGTGAAAACTGGCCATTTATTCCTACTCTCTGTTTCCTGTCCTTCAACCAGTTACTGATCCACACATGAACCTGTCCCTTATTCCATGACTGCTAGGTTTACTCAAGAGCCTTTGGTGGGGAACTTTATCAAAAGCTTTTTGGAAGTCCAAGTATACTATGTCAACCAGATCTCCTTTATCCACATTCCTGTTGACACTCTCAAAGAACTCCAAAAGGTTAGTGAAGCAAGACTTACCATTGTAGAAGCCATGCTGGTTCTCCTTCAGCAAGGCCTTTTCTTCTATATGTTTATCAAGTTTTTCCTTAAGTATGTTTTCCATCAATTTAGCCAGCAGTGGTTACGCTAACCGGCCTGTAATTTCCCAGATCCCCCCTGACTCCCTTTTTGAAAATTGGAGTTACATTGGCTACTTTCCAGTCCTCTAGTACAGAGCCTAATTGCAGAGAGAAGTTACATATTTTTGCTAGGAGAGCGGCAATTTCACATTTGAGTTCCTTTAAAACTCTTGGGTGGATGCCATCTGGCCCTGATGATTTGTTATCTTTTTGCTTTTCAAGACAGTTTAGAACATCTTCCCTTGTCACCTCAGATTGGCCCAGTTCTTCACCCGCTAAACCTGACACAAAGGCCTTTGCTTTCTAAATGGAAATAATATCTACTCTTGCTATTCCAACAGTTTGCTACATAACTAAATATCTGACTACAGTTGATTTTGTCACCCTTCTTCCCACCTTCTGTTAAAAGAAGTATCCTCCACCCTTTGAGGGTGACAATCTAGAATGCTCTTCTGGTTGATTCTGGTTCAAGCTCTGTAGAAACTATTGTTGACTTCTTGTAACAGAAGTCAACATTTTTGCATCTATCTAAGTGTGTGTGTGTGTGGGGGGTGGCCATTAGGGTGGCCATGGCTATGGGGCAGGGGCGTAACTATAGGGGGGCAGGGGGGGCACGTGACCCGGGCGCCATCTTTTCTGGTCACGTGGGGGGCGCTGCCATGACCAATTTTTTTTAAAAAAAAAAATTAATTTTTTGTTAATGCAAATGTTTCCTGCTCAGTGCAGCAGCGCTGCAGCAGTCAAGGGAGCGCGTCGGTGCCCCCTTCCCCACAAGCGGTCCCTTCCGCGCCGCCTGTGCCCCCCCCCATTGCTTTGCTGGCGCCTGGCAGCCAGTCAGTGGCCTGGCTTGGCGGCAGCGGCGGGCGCTTGTGAGGAAAAACCTAAGTATAATGTAGTATGTTGGGGGGACGGTGGGGGGCACGGTGGGGGGGGGCGCCATTTCAGTGCTTGCCCCGGGCGCCGTTTCCCCTAGTTACGCCTCTGCTATGGGGTGTGATGTGACTGTCAGGGTAGGTGTGGCTATGGGCCCTGACATGGAGAGCACCTCTGAATTTGCAACCATGCCACTAGATATAAGGTCGCTTCCTATGTTCCCAGAGGCGCCCTTACCCCTGGACATTGGGGCCCAAGTCCAGGGTCTCCACAGCCCCTGGGCCCCCCCAAATCCTCTTTAGTCTGTCCTGGGTGGTGTCGTGACCCAGTGGAGCATGATGATGCTTAATTTGCATGGGGGGGGGCTCATTTAGGTCCAGGTCCCAAAATTACCTAGGTGTACCTCTGTATGTTCCTATGATGTTGTTTGTGGCTGGGGATAATGAGGGTGTACCCCAACAAGATCTGGGGATCTGGGTTTGAGAAGCGCTGCCCTAAGCAGCTGATGGCAGAACAAGACATCATTTCCTGCCTTGCAATGAAGTAGATGAGGCCAAAGTCATCCAATGAGCTTGATCCAATGCTTATATGTTGGCTTTATGGTTGAGCAGGGATTTAAACACAACTCCTAATCTAGTACTTTAACCACTGCACCGCATGGGCCTTTTAGAGGAGCTAATTTTTTGTGGATGTGTTGGCTGGTCCCCCAGAAATAAATTATTCATTTATTTTGACATTTATACCCCGCTCTTCTTCTGAGGAGCCCAGAGCAGTGTACATGGTTATGTTTGTTCTCATAAAAACCCTGCGAGGTAGGTTAGGCTGAGAAAGAAGAGACTGGCCCAGAGTCACCCAGGGAGTTGGCTGGATGAGGATGTGGATTTGAACTCAAGGCTCCCCAGTCTTAGTCCAGCACTCTGGGACTTCAGCATAGGAACATAGTAAGCTGCCATATACTAAGTCAGACCATTGGTCTATCTAGATTAGTATTGTCTTCTCAGACTGGCAGCGGCTTCTCCAAGGTTGCAGGCGGGAATCTCTCTCAGCCCTATCTTAGAGTTGCCAGTGAGGGAACTTGGAATGTTCTGCTCTTCCCAGAGCGGCTCCATCCCCTGAGGGGAATATCTTCCAGTGCTCATACTTCTAGTCTCCCTTTTAAATGCAACCAGGGCAGACCCTGCTTATCTAAGGGGACAAGTCATGCTTGCTACCACCAGACCAGCTCTCCTCTCCACTTAGTCCAACACCATGCTGTCTCTCACAAAGTGGCACAGTATTCTTGCAAGAAACCAAGAAACCCTGTAAAGCTGCTGCCAGCCAGCGTAGACAATACTGAGCTAGCTGGACCAATGCTCGGACCTGGTATTTAAAAAGCAGCTTCCTATGTTGATATGTAACTAACACCAGAAGTGTTTTTTCTTTTCATGCACAAAAAACAGCTGGAAATGGGCTATAGCTGCTGCAAATAAAAAGGTCAACCCTTCTCCCCCCCCAGATTTTTTTTTTTTTTTTTTTTTTTTTTGGCAGAAGAAAATCCCAGCAGGCTTGGTGGTGGGGGTGGTGAGTAGATTTTTTAGCAGGAAAACAGCTCCAGGGAAAGGATTAACTCCTCGCACCCCACACACAGCAGTCCAGGTCAGGATCACCCCTTTGCCATCTTGGTTGCTTTTTGTGAAAGAAGGAAATGCTTCTAGTTTCAAACAGGCAGCTTAAGAATGCATTGGGGGAAGACTGTGCCTGCTATGATGCCTGTATGCATAATCTAAAATCAAAAGTGTGGGTCCCCCCACCCCTGGTTAGAATTACCCCAATTATGCAATTATACACAGGCATAATCACTTAATGGATTACTTCACTACAGGTTATACAATTAATTGATTACAACTCTTTAATTAGGTGACAGCCATATATGTATTTACACATACACACTCACTATAATTAGCTGTCATACATTTTTAGTTAAAACCCTGAACTTTACAGATCTGACAAAGATGATCAGAGGCAAAGGAGAGCACCCGCCCTCCTGCTGCTGTGCAGAGGAGTGAATTTCAGCAAGTCTAGCTTTTCTTCCCCGCCCCCCTCCCTGCATGACAAACGACACCTGCCAACATTCCTCGTTCTACAGATCTTTCTTTTAAAAAAATCCCTTCCTTTGCATCTGTTCGCCCCACGCCTGACGTTGATTCTGAAAGAGCAAGAATCCCAGCCTCTTCTCCCAGGTTGATTTTAAAGCCTAGATGATTTTTTCGCAGGCCCGACAATTTGGCATTTGCCCTAAAGTCTCCATTAGTGACAAGGAGAAAGAGAACATGGCCACATGCCTTCTCCCTCTGAAGCATTCTGTATTTGAAGTGACAGCACAAAAGGGAAGCTTGCATTTAAAGGTGCAGTACCCAGCCACAAATGCCATCAGTCACACCGTGAAGGTAGACGTGTCCCCCATCTCCCTCTCTTTCCCTCTGTTCATTTTTAAACTAGAAATATTATTTACCCCACCAAGGTATTACTTATTCCACTTGCACTTAATTCAATAAAGAGGCCGGTAGTTTACATTATTAATAAATCTGAAAAACAAATTCTGGGTTTTGCAAACACAGCCCAGTTTTTCATTCAGACACTGTCATCTAATATCAATGATGCTGTTCAAACAAACAAGAAGAATAAATAGAGTTTTTTTGAATCTGGAATTTTATGCCATACCTTTTGCCCTGAGGAAGGCTTCAGCGACAGATCCGAGGATGGGTTGAGGATGGAAGGGTAGGATCCCTTTTTAGGGCTGCCATATGGAAAAGTGGAGAGGTCCCACAGAAGAGGGAATTTCAGTGGGTGCAGTTTGTCTTTTCCCTGCAAAACAAGCTGCAGCTGCTGAAATTCCCTCTTCTGGGCAGCTATTAAAGATACAGGCGACCTACTTGCCCTCTTTTCCATATGGCAGCCCTATCCTTTTTTTTTTTTTTGGAATGGCCTAAGGTTGCACACTGAGGAAAAGAGAAAGAAAAGTTGTCAATAATTTGGTTTACTATATGGCGTGATAAACATTATTGGTACAACCCATTATTGGTATAATCCAGAAGAACTGTGCAACATGTCATGTACACAGTACAGTGGTGCTCTAACCCCCGATACTTCGGGACTCGGCCTGAGGCCTCCAAGGTCTGGGGAGGGGGGGGGAAATGGCCAGGGGAGCCGCCTCCTGCGCCTGCCCCACTTTGCCGAACTTTCCTTAAAAAGGAAAGTTTTAAAGGAAAAACGTTTTTAAAACCCCGGCAGCCAAGGGGTGGCTGCCAGGGGGTGAGCCTAGCAGTCCTTCCCATAAGAACAGCCCTGCTGGATCAGGCCCAGGGCCCATCTAGTCCAGCATCCTTTTTCACACAGTGGCCCACCAGATGCCTCTGGGGAGCCCAAGAGTTACGTGCATGCCCTCTCTCCTGCGGTCGCTCCCCTGCAACTGGGATCCCCCCACCACGCCCTGGTGGTGGTGGCGACCACCGGAGTGGTCCTGGGGCCTGCCGTTGCCCCCGGGCTTGCGACGATCTCTCACAACTGCGCAGGCGTGCCTCACCGTTAGTTAGAGATGCTGGGCCAAATGGCAGGCCCCAGCGTTGCTCCGGTGGCCACCAGCAGGGGGTGGGGGGAGGGCTGCTGGGCTCACCCCCCCCCGGTAGCTACCCCTCGGCTGCAGAGTGGCTGGATTTTTTTGTAAACAGGAAAGTTCGGCGCGGTGAAGTGGGCGCAGTAGGCCCCCAAAAGTAGGTGGGGGGAGGGCTCGCACCAAGGGGAGGCCTCATGCTGGGGGGCCTCCCACCAGACACAGTCTGGGCGCCAAAATGACCTAGGTGCACCCCTCATGAAGTAGAACACCTGGATTGTGGTCTGATAGGTAGGTACTTGACAACTCCCTGTTTTTGTAGTTCCAGGCAGGCACTAAGAACAGTGGCTGACCTCCTGATCAACACCGTGCTCATGTGTAAAGGAATCGGCTTATCCCACTGTGTTGCTAACACTTGTCACTCACGGACCAGACTAAACCAGACCCTTGAGTTCTACGCTTAACCGCTGCCACAAAGTAGACTTTTCTTTTCTCTGACTATGTCTACTCTAACAGCCTTTCAACCTTTGCAGTAAAACAATAACCGGTGGAGTGGAAAGGCTTCAGTCATGGGGTGGAGAAAACCAGACAGAAGCTTCTAATCTTTAAATAAAACAAGAATTTTTACTTTGGAAAAAATTCGTCAATTTAAAACAGTAGCTTTGGTTTCTTGGTATGGCGTAACAGAAACAAACAAAAACCAGTTACCATAGGGGCATAAGGGCAGAAATAAAAAGGTTGGAAACAGAGGCAGATTAACGTAGTAGCAAATGTAGCATTTGCTACGGGCCCTGCGTTTTCGAGGGCCCCGCATGCCCAGCTTCCAACTGGGAATTAAAGTTAAAACTTTACCTGTTTTATTTGGTCCATATTAGATAAAATATCCCTTTTCTGCTAAATGTGCCTTTTAAGAGAATGCCCAGCACAGCATCTGTCCAGTGGCTGTTGCTGGTGCCTACCACATTTTTCTTTTTAGAGTGTGAGCCCTTTGGAGACAGAGAAGCATCTATCCACTGTTTATTTTTCTATGTAAACCACTTTGAGAATTTTGATTGAAAAACGGTATATAAATGTTCACTGTTGTTGTAGTAAGTGTGAGTTTGTGGCTTGGTCTCTCATACTCCAAAATATAGCAAATGAAAAAAATTGAATTACTTTACTATGCAAATAAATAATTTACGTTTTAATATTTATGTGCATTAAAAAAAAATTAGGGCCCCTTTATAACTTATGCTACAGGCCCCGCACTGGCTTAATCCGGCCCTGGTTGGAAAAACACATCCAACTGACCTATCTAATACGAGTCCCTAACTCAGAGTCCTCTATAGTTACCTCAGCTTTTGCACCAACCTGGCTTGTCCCTTGTGTAGTCTCAGGTAGAGGTGTGCATGAAACTGGTATGCCAGGTTTGGTTCGAATCTGAACCAGACTCTAATGGAGCCGGGCATGTTTGGTTCCCCCCCCCCCACCGAGCATACCCCCCAGTTGGGCTCGAATTTGAGCTGTTCCAGAGTTTCTAACTACATATCTATCACCACCTCCAGGGGGCGCTGCTGTGGCCATGTGGGGGGAGTCTCTGGCAGTCCCCCCTCATAAGAACATAAGAACAGCCCTGCTGGATCAGGCCCAAGGCCCATCTAGTCCAGCATCCTGTTTCACACAGTGGCCCACCAGATGCCGCTGGAAGTCACAGGCAGGAGTTGAGGGCATGCCCTCTCTCCTGCTGTTACTCCCCTGCAACTGGTACTCAGAGGCATCCTGCCTTTGAGGCTGGAGGTGGCCTATAGCCCTCCAACTAGTAGCCATTGATAGACCTCTCCTCCATGAAGTTATCCAAGCCCCTCTTACACCCATCCAAGTTGTTGGCTGTCACCATATCTTGTGGCAGAGTGGGATTATGTGCTGTGTGAAAAAGTACTTCCGTTTGTTTGTCCTAGATTTCCGGGTAATCAATATCATGGGATGTAACCCCTGGTTCTAGTGTTATGTGAGAGGGAGAAGAATTTCTCTCTATCCACTTTCTCCACACCATGCATGATTGCATGTATGGTTTGCAACACCCTCCCCCTGCCGGCCTCCCCCTGGTCTCTATCTGGCCCAGTTCGGGTGGTTTAACAGGCTATTTTCTATCTGTTCTGGGCGGCCCACTTTGCACTGGCGATGGCCATTTTGGAGGCCACCATGCATGCTCACTAGCCATCTGTATGACCAGGGCTTTTTTGTTGTTGTTAGAACCCCTGGACCAGCTGGGGGAATTCAGCTTGAGTTTGAGCCAAACTTGGTCTGGTTCGGCTCGAGGACAAGTCGGGGGCAAGCGAGTCCGCCAAGTCTGATGTCAAACCGCAGGTCCTGTTCTTCTCCACAGCCCTGGGGTTCAACCCAGACTGGTTCTTAATTTGCTGGTGAGTGTTTCAGCTCTCCAGAAGGATTTCTGCACTGTGGTGAGGCTTTGCAGAACTGGGGCCAATGGGGTGACTTGGCAGTTCCCTGGATTCTATCTGCCAGAGCTTGCTGCTCGGGGCTATTTAGGGCACTGCCAGTGATAGTGGGCCCACCACTGGTGGGGTTGCCGCTGAAGGGGACAGCGAGGGCGAGGGCCAGGTTTCCTGGCCCAAGAATTTGCATATGGGTAGCTATTTAATAGTAGGGCTTCTCTTTTAATTAGTCCTGGGTGAGATTGTTTTATGATTTTTGCTGTCATTTATTTGAACCAATGTTTTAATTTCTTTGTTGTCATTTATCTGTTTTAACTAATGTTTTAACTTTTCACAGAGACGCAGGTTTTGGGTGGTATTTAAATATATTAATAAAGTGTCTGGGCTTACCTGGAGATGGGGAGACAGGGGGCATATCCACTGATTATGGGACAGGAATTCCGGTGGTGGTGGGGAATAGAAGAAGTAATGTTGGCAGGTCAGAGGGCCATTAGAGGGGAAGGGGAATTGGAAATTGAATAGCTGTTTCCCCTTTTGGCTGTCCTGCCTGCTCCTTGACCTTGGGGAGCAGTGCCGACCACACTTGGAACCTCACCTTGCTCCTCTGTAATGCCAGGTCAGTCCAGAACAAATCAGAAACCATCCATTATCTGATTATGGATGAAGGTGCTGACCTGGTATGTATTACAGAGACCTGGCTGGGGGAGGCTGGTCCTAGCTTCTCCCTCCAGGGTACTCTGTTGAGGAGCGGGTGAGGGACTGTGGGCGGGGAGGTGGAGTGGTTGTGGTCTATAAGAATAATATCTCCCTTACCAGGATCCATGTTGAGGTATCAGACCATATCGAATGTGTGTACTTAAGTTTAGGGACCAGGGATAGACTGGGACTTCTGTTGGTGTAGCAATCATCCTGTTGCACAACAGAGTCCCTAACTGAGCTGACAGACTTGGTCTCAGGCTTGGTGTTGGAGTCCCCCAGGCTTGTGGTGCTGGAGGACTTCAGTGTTCATTTCAGGACCAGTTTGCCTGGGACAGCTCAGGAGTTCATAGCGGCCATGACAACTATGGGCCTATCCCAAGTGGTTTTGGGATCGACGCACATTGCTGGTCTCATGCTTGATTTGGTCTTTTGCTTTGATCAGGGTGATGTTCCATGTGTGGGGACTCCTGTGATTTTCCCATTGTCATGGGCATACTACCATCTGGTTAAGGTTGGACTCACAATCCCTTCCCACCTTCACAAGGGTGAGGGACCTAATTGGATGGTCCGCCAGAGAAGGTTATTGGATCCAATAGGATTTCAGGAAGCCTTGGAAGGATTTAGTATCGGCTCTGCCGGCGATCCTGTTGATGCCCTGGTGGAAAACTGAAACAGCAAACTCACCGGGACAGTAGACATGATCGCTCCTAAGCATCCTCTCTGACCCGCTTCAAAATTGCCCCCTTGGTATACGGAAGAACTATGGGGGCTGAAGTGGCAAGGTAGATGACTGGAGTGCAAGTGGAGAAAGACTCAACTCAAATCCGACAGATTGCAACATAGAACACATTTGAAGATTTATGTTCAGGCAATATGTGCCTCAAAGAAGCGATTATTTTCTGCCCCTATTGCATCCACAAGTTCATGTCCGGCTGAGATGTTCTGGGTTGTGAGAGGGCTCGTATATGCCCCTCCTCCCTTGAATCAGAATCTGGAACCATTGATTACACACTGTGACATGTTTAATGAATTATTTGTGGGGGGAAATCTCTCGTATTCCAGCTGACTTAGATTCCGTCTCCACAATTACTTCAGTGTCTGATGTGGAGGTGTCCAGTGACTCCTCTTGTGTGGTTAAGTTGGATCAGTTCCAGTTTGTGACTCCTGAGGATGTGGACAAGCTGATTGGAATGGTGTGACCTACCACTTGTTCTTGCCCAGCATGGCTTATACTATCTGGCAAGGGGTTGTTGTAGAAGGCCTGGTAGAGATAATAATTGCTTCCCTGAGAGAGGGCAGGATGCCTCCTTGTCTTAAGGAGGCAATAATTAGACCACTTCTGAAGAAGCCTACCTTGGATCCCTCAGAGCTGAGCAACTACAGGCCTGCCTCCAACCTTCTGTGGCTGGGCAAGGTAATTGAGAGGGTGGTGGCCTACCAGCTCTAGACAGTCTTGGAGGAAACTGATTATCTAGACCCATTTCAAACTGGCTTTTGGATGGGCTATGGGGTGGAGACTGCCTTGGTCGGCCTGATGGATGATCTCCAATTGGGAATTGACAGAGGAAGTGTGAATCTGTTGGTCCTTTTACATCTTTCGGCAGCTTTCGATACTATCGACCATAGTATCCTTCTGGAGTGTCTGAGGGGGTTGGGAGTAGGAGGCACTGCTTTGCAGTGGTTATGCTCCTACCCCTTGGGCAGGTTCCAGATGGTGTCCCACGGAGACTGTTGTTCTTTAAAATCTGAACTTGTGTATGGTGTCCCTCGGGGCTCTGTACTGTCTCCAAAGTTTTTTAACATCTACATGAAATTCCTGGGAGAGATCATCAGGAGATTTGGTGCAGGGTCCTATCAGTATGCTAATGACACCCAAATCCACTTCTCCATGTCAACATCATCAGGAGAAGGCACAACCTACCTAAATACCTGCCTGGAGATGATAATGGGCTGGATGAGGGATTACAAACTGAGACTTAATCCAGATAAGACGGAGGTACTCATTGTGTGGAGTCAAAACTCAGGAGATGAGTTAGATCTGCCTGTTCTAGATGGGGTCACACTTCCCCAGAAGAAGGAGGTATGCATTCTGGGAGTGCTTCTCGATCCAAACCTCTCCCTGGTGTCCCATGTTGAGGCAGTGGCCATAAGTGCCTTCTATCAGCTTCAGCTGATATGCCAGCTGCATCCATTTCTTGAGATAAACGACCTCAGAACAGTGGTACATATGCTGGTAACCTCCAGACTGGATTACTGCAATGCACTCTATGTGGGGCTGCCCTTGTGTGTAGTCTGGAAACTACAACTGGTTCAGAAAGTGGCAGCCAGGTTGGTCTCTGGGTCATCTCGGAGAGACCATATTACTCCTGTGGCTGCCGATACGTTTCCAGGCAAAATACAAGGTGCTGGTTATAACCTATAAAGCCCTAAACAGCTTGGGCCCTGGGTATTTAAGAGAACGTGTTGTTGTTGTTGTTGTTGTTGTTGTTATTATTATTATTATTATTATTATTATTATTAATAATAATTATTTTACACAGTCAGACAGGTGTTATTGACTGGTTTGTTTTATCCAGACATCGAGTCCTTCCCAAGGACCTGGGATGCCAGAATTTTATTGTCAATGTTGTTGCTGTTGTTATAGATATCGTCGCAGAATATAGGCTGTTCCCAGTAAAGCTGTTTTTTGTAAATGGCTGGTGGTGATTTCTGTGGCCTCTATGGTGTTGAGGTGCTCTTCAAGGTCTTTTGGAACTGCACCCAGGGCACCAATTACCACTGGGATTATTTTGGTCTTTTTCTGCTACAGCCTTTCAATTTCAATTTGTAGATCTTTGTGTTTTGTGATTTTTTTCTATTTCTTTTTCCTCTATTCTGCTATCCCCTGGTATTGCTGTGTCGATTATTTTGACTTGTTTTTCTTTCTTCTCGACTACAGTTATATCTGGTGTATTGTGTGGCAGATGTTTGTCTGTCTGTAGTCGGAAGTCCCATAATATTTTTACATCTTCATTTTCTACCACTTTTTCAATTATATGGTCCCACCAATCTTTGGCTACAGGTAGCTTGTATTTTTTGCAGATGTTCCTGTGTATCATCCCTGCTACTTTGTCATGCCTTTGTTTGTAGTCAGTCTGTGCGATCTTTTTACAACAGCTGATTAGCTGGTCCACGGTTTCATCTGCTTCTTTACAAAGGCGGTACTTGCTGTTTGTTGTTGACTTTTCGACTTTTGCTCTTATTGCATTTGTTCTTAGTGCCTGTTCTTGTGCAGCCAGTGTTAAACCCTCTGTTTCTTTCTTCAAGTTGCCATTCTTAAGCCACTGCCAGGTCTTGGTGATGTCTGATTTTCCACTTATATTGTGCAAATATTGACCATGCAGTGGCTTATTTTTCCATTTTTCTGCTCAGTTCTTGACTTGTTCTTTCTTGTAGGCCTGCTTTCTTTCATTGGTGTTGAATAGTTTCACTTTATTGACCATTTGAAGTGCATCTTCTTCACTGTCCTTGATATATTCTTCAAGGCCTCTTTTCTCCTCCTCTACTGTTTGATGGACTTGAAGCATTCCTCTTCCACCTTATTAGTTTTCTTCGTCATTAACCCCACCTCCCATTGAGATAATGAGAGGTCTGCCTGCGATTGCCACTGGCTTGTCTGGTGGCTACTCAGGGATGGGCCTTCTCCGCTGCTGCCCCGGGGCTTTGGAATGCACTCCCTGCTGAAATAAGAGCCTCCCCATCTCTGGCAACTTTTAAAAAGTCTTTGATGACACATCTATTCACCCAGGCTTTTAATTAAATATTGTTTTAAGTGTTAGCATTGTTTTAAAATGTTGTTTTAAAATTTAAATTATTGAAATATTTTAACTTTTACTGTATCATTTATTTTGTTTTAATTAATGTTTTACGTTTTCTGTTGCCATTTATATTAACTAATGTTTAAACTTTTTCTGTTTGTTTGCTTTCTTGTAAACTGCCCAGAGATGTGAGTTTTGGGCAGTATAAAAATATCTTAAATAAATAAATAAATAAATCACTCTCTGTCAGTGATTTCTTAGCTCTTTTTAGCCCCAGTACTGATTCTCTCAGTCAGTCTGTGCTAGCAATCCCTTCGCTTGGATTCTTCAGTTCTACACTCCTTCTGATGCTGTGCTTCACTGCATGCCTCTGACTCCGCACATGCCAGACCAACAAAAAACAACTCTTCAAATGAACTTATTTTTCAACACACACTCTCTGCTGAAGGCAGAGTCCTTATATAAACTTCTTCCCTCAACAATTTTAAAAACAAACCAGTCAACATAACTTAAGTTCCCACCCAATTTTCAAACCATAACCAATGAAATCAAACCTCCCCTTCCCTCCAAAATCAATCCAGTACATTGCATCACC
The DNA here is from genome assembly GCF_027244095.1 of Hemicordylus capensis. NCBI lineage: Eukaryota > Metazoa > Chordata > Lepidosauria > Squamata > Cordylidae > Hemicordylus > Hemicordylus capensis. Next base: position 22,715,502 of record NC_069657.1, on the reverse strand, counting down.
CTTAGAAATGAACTGCTGAGGAGGAGCTGTGAACCTTGGACCCCCTGCACAGAAAGGCAATGGCAATATAGAATTTATGTACAACAGAAGAGATTTGCAGGAGCTGTGAACTTGTGACCCCCTGCACAGCCTTCTTAACACAGAGAGCAAAGTATTTACAAAATGGAGCCCTATGTACAAAAAGAAGGGGTTTAGGCCTTGTTCCTTCACAGCATGCAATCAAAAGAAGCACACATGCAGCTGATACGTTCCCACTCCTGAAGCATGGGTGCTTGCATGTGAGAGGGCAATTTAGGCCAATCTCGCCTTCTCCTAGAAGCACCCTGTGCAACATACAACTATGTCTCTGAGGGTTGTGTGACCTTCAGGGACATATTTGTGCATTGCACAGAGTGCTTCCGGGGAAAGGGGACATTGATTAAAAATCAGGTTTCCCCCTGTGTGCAAGCACCCATGCATCAGAAGCAGAATGTATCTGTTGCAGCCATGTTTCTTTTGGCTACAGGCACACTAAGGATGTTCATGAAATGGATTTTGTGTTTTATTTCAAACTTGAAACAAGACTCAGATGGATGAAATGTTTTGTTGAAACAGCACTTGATCCTGGTTGTTTGGACGAAACATACCTGAAACCAGCTCTCCAGGAGCGGAGAGCTGGTCTTGTGGTAGCAAGCATGACGTGTCCCCTTAGGTAAGCAGGATCCACCCTGGTTGCCTATGAATGGGAGACTAGAGGCATGACCACTATAAGATATTCCCCTCAGGGAATGGAGTCGCTCTGGGAAGAGCAGAAGGTTCCAAGTCCCCTCCCTGGCAGCATCTCCAAGATAGGGCTGAGAGAGATTCCTGTCTGCAACCTTGGAGAAGCCGCTGCCAGTCTGTGAAGACAATACTGAGCTAGGTAGACCAATGGTCTGACTCGGTATATGGCAGCTTCCTATGTTCCTAAATATTTCAAGTGTTTCAGCCAAAGGGAACAATAGGGAAGCTCAAAAAAGCCCATTGTGCCCCATGGGTAGCTCCTAGGGACACCAAAGTGCGTTGGGTGGTAGGGCATGATGGGTGCTACCTACCACCCAACCCACAAAATAATTGGGCAAATGTGTCCTTCCTCCTCTCCAGAGGTAGTAGTGTGTCCGAACCGGTCCGGCGGCCATTCCAAAGAATGGCCGAACTGCCGGACTGGTCCGGCCCTGCCTGGTTCGGGTCCGGGTGGGGGGTATGCCTTTAAGGGCGGGAGGGCTTGCTTAGCCCTCTCGCCTCCTTGCCCCCGCCAGCGCCCGTATTTTCCAGTATAGGGGGAAAGTATAGGCGGGTAGACCGGGCCTCCGGCGAACGGCGTGCTTTGCGGCGCGCGCAAAACACCATTATGCTGGAGGCCTTCCAAACAAGAGGAGCTCTGTGCCGGAGCTCCTCTCGTTTCCTATCGGGTGAGCGGTGAGCGGGTGAGCGGGCGGGCGGGCAGCTAGCTGGGAGGGAGGGAGGGAGGGCTGGCAGTTCCTTTGGGAGTTCTTTTGCCGCAGCGGCGGCGGCAGCGGGGGGGCGGCTGGTTTCCAGCGCCCCTATACTGGAAAATACGGGCGCTGGCGGGGGCAAGGAGGCGGGAGGGCTAAGCAAGCCCTCCCCGCCCTAAAAACAAGGCCCCCCTTCGGTGCCGGTCCGGACTTCTCTGGACCGTGCACATCACTATCCAGAGGTATCCTCTTCAAGAGAGGCATAATGGCTCTTTCTGCCTCTCAGTCCCTTTGAATACATTTTGAAATTCCCTCCTCTGTGTTCCCTCCACTCAGCCAATGGGGGCACAGTTGCCCATGAAAACACTTAATTTGTATGATAACGAGCCAACTAAGAAGCAAGGACAACACAAGCCAATTGGAAGCCAGTGCCAGAAAACCAAATAAGAAGGGGAAACCAGGCTTCCAAAAATGGTTCTTGAAATATTGGAATATTCCCATCAAAATGGAGTTGTTTTGTTTTGAGATCAAAACAGGCCCTTTATTATTTATTTATTTGTTTATTTACCCAGTCAGACAGGTGTTATTGACTGGTTTGTTTTATCCAGACATCGAGTCCTTCCCAAGGACCTTGGATGGCTGAATTTTATTATCAATATTGCTGCTGTTACTATAGATATCGTCGCAGAATATAGGCTGTTCCTTGTAAAGTTGCTTTTTGTAATTGGCTGATGGTGGTTTCTGTGGCCCCTATCGTGTTGCGGTGCTCCTCATGTTGTTTTGGAATTGCACCTAGGGCACCAATTACCACTGGGATTATTTTGGTCTTTTTCTGCCACAGCCTTTCAATTTCAATTTGTAGATCTTTGTATTTGGTGATTTTTTTCTATTTCTTTTTCTTCTATTCTGCTATCCCCTGGTATTGCTATGTCGATTGTTTTGACTTGTTTTTCTTTCTTCTCGACTACAGTTATATCTGGTGTATTGTGTGGCAGATGTTTGTCTGTCTGTAGTCGGAAGTCCCATAATATTTTTGCATCTTCATTTTCTACCCCTTTTTCAGTTTTATGATCCCACCAATCTTTGGCTACAGGTAGCAGGGGCGTAACAAGGCTGGAGTGGGCCCAGAGACAAAATTTTAAAATGGGCCCCTTGCTGATGCACACACACACTTCACAATATATAGTCATGTGACTTGCTTCATGTGACTTGCCTCTGGGGGGCCCCTTGAGGCGTGGGGGCCCCCAGGCAGCTGCCTCCCCTTGCCTAATGGTAGTTACGCCCCTGACAGGTAGCTTGTATTTTTTGCAGATGTTCCAGTGTATCATCCCTGCTACCTTGTCATTCCTTTGTTTGTAGTCAGACTGTGCCATATTTTTACAACAGCTAATTAGGTTGTCCGCGGTTTCATCTGCTTCTTTACAAAGGCGGCACTTGCTGTTTGTTGTTGATTTTTTTACTGTTGCTCTTATTGCATTTGTTCTTAGTGCCTGTTCTTGTGCAGCCAGTGTTAAACCCCCCGTTTCTTTCTTCAAGTTGCCATTCTTAAGCCATTGCCAGGTCTTGGTGATGTCTGATTTTCCACTTATATTGTGCAAATATTGACCATGCAGGGGCTTATTTTTCCATTTTTCTTCTCGGTTCTTGACTTGTTCTTTCTTGTAGGCCTGCTTTCTTTCATTGGTGTTGAATAGTTTTGCGTTATTGACCATTTTAAGTGCATCTTCTTCACTGTCCTTGATACATTCTTCAAGGCCTCTTTTTTCCTCCTCTACTGTTTGATGGACTTGCAGCATTCCTCTTTCACCTGAGCTGTGAGGGTGGTATAGCCTATCTACATCATTGTGGGGGTGCAGAGCATGATTGATGGTCATGATTTTCCTGGTCTTACGATCTAGCGTCTCTAGCTCTGCCTGGGTCCAGTCTATTATTCCTGCAGTGTATCTGATAACAGGTATAGCCCAGGTGTTTATGGCTTGTATGGTGTTCCCGCCATTGAGTTAGGACTTAGGATTTTTCTAACTCTCCTGATGTATTCACTTCCAATTTTCAGTGTGTGCGATGTTATCAGCCTGGAGAATGCCCAAGTATTTGTAATGTTCTTTCTCTTCCAGGTTCTTGATCTTGCTTCCATTGGACAGTTCTATTCCTTCTGTTTTTCTTATTTTCCCTCTGTTCATTATTAATGCAGCACACTTGTCTAGTCCAAACTCCATTGCTATATCGCTACTGAATATACAGACAGTGTTTAGCAGTGATTCGATTTCTGACTGGGACTTCCCATACAACTTCAGATCGTCCATGTACAGCAGATGGTTTATTTTACTTGATGTTTTAGACGTTTGGTATCCGAGGCCTGTTTTGTTTTGTATTTGTGAAAGTGGAGTCATGGCAATTACAAACAACAGAGGAGATAGGGAGTCCCCTTGGAAAATACCTCTTCTAATGCTAACCTGACCAAGTATCTCACCATTGATTGTTAACTGTGTACTCCACATGCTCATTGCTTTTTTAAATAAATATCTGAATGTTTTTGCTGACACCAGTTATTTCTAAACATTTTAGTATCCATGTGTGAGGCAATTAGTTGAAGGCTTTCTTGTAGTCAATCCATGCAACACTTAGATTTGTTTTTCTTCTCTTGCAATTTTCTAAAATCATTTTGTCAATCAGCAGCTGGTCTTTTGTGCCTCTGGTGTTCGGGCAATTTCCTTTCTGTTCAATGGGAAGCTGTTTGTTAGTTAATAAGTGTTGCATCACTTCATCTGCTATTATTCCAGTTAATAATTTGAATATGGTTCGCAGGCAGGTTATCAGTCTATAATTACTTGGAACTGCACCTTTTGCTGGGTCTTTCATTATGAGATGAGTTTTCCCAGTTGTTAGCCATTGTTCAATATCAACTCCTTGCAAAATGTGATTGAACTGTTTTGATAGTTGTTTATGAAGGCTTGTTAGGTGTTTAAGCCAAAAGCCATGCAGTTCATCGTCGCCTGGTGCAGTCCAATTTTTAATTTTCTTTGCTCTTTCACTTATTAATTCTGGTGTTATTATTAGATCTTGCATTTGTTGGTTACATTTTTGACCTCTTTCATCCAGCCTGCTTTTTTATTATAATCTATTGGATTGTCCCATAATTTCCCCCAGAATTGCACTGTTTCTTCTTTATTTGGTGTTTCTACATTTCTTGCAGTTTCTCTTTCTATGCTTTGGTAGAAACATCTCTGATTCGACTGGAATTGGAGATTCTGCCTGTGTTGTGTAATTCTGGCTTTGTATCTGCTAATCTTCTTTGACATTGCTGTTATTTGCTGCTTTATTATTTCCAGGACTTCTCTAATTTTCCTTGAATCTAGGTGGTATTTTTGGATCAGATACTGTTTGGTGTTTTCATTCTTCAGCTTCTTGTCTTTCATATCTTTCAATTTACTAGCATCTGATCTAAGTCTGGTGATTTTATTTTCTAATCTAATCTTCCATTTAAGTGATGTACTACTTTCTTTTTTTACAGGTCCACTGATCTTATATCCGACCTCCTGTGTTGTTGTTGCTGCACTGTACATTAGTTGGTTTGTTTCTTGCAAATTATTAGTTGTTGTTTCTGCAAGTGCAGCATTGACATCTTTTAATGCCTGAGCAAGTTGTTTTTTGGCAACTGTTTTTAGAGCTGGAAGTTGAACCCTGGTGGTTGTTTGGTTCATGTGCTCAGTTATTTTTTGCTTTAGTTCTTGTTGCTCTTCTGTTAAACAGCATTTGGATTTTTGAGGTGAAGGCAAAAGGGAGGTTGCCTGGTTTTGATTTTGAAACAGTTCAGCAACAGTGGCATCCTCTATTTCCAACACCTCCTCCACCTGCGCCTGAGCAACTTCTTCAGTTGGTGGTAATTCTTCTTCCATATCTTGCGCCTGTGTTGCTCTTTGCAGTTCTTCCAGCTCAACTCCTGTGAATACTTTATTTCTTATTATGAATCTTCTCTGGTCTGCTAGCCTTTGTTCTGTTGTTTCTGTATCTGGATGCTTCTCTTTCCAAATTTGGTACATTCTTTTTAAATAACCTCTTCTAGTTGGACTAGACTTGTAATAGCAGATCATTATTTCCTTGTTGGGATTTTTCATATATTTTTTCTGGCTAAGCGACGTTTCTTCCAGTAACCTTGCAGTCTCCAGCCCTGGTTGCTCAACTGAAGATCCTGAGTCCTGTAGCCCACTTGCCACCAGATGTCCAGGGACTCCAGCACCTTGTATGGTCCTTGTTGACCCTGGCGATGACTGATCCGGTATAGATTTATTAAAGTTACGTCTCACCATATTGTTGATGGGAGAGGCACTCTTTGTCTGGCTCCTCTGGTGAGACCTGTCCAGTATGGTTGGACCTCTGGCATAGCTCTCACCTTCCTCAGAGCACGCAAGCCCCACAACCACGCCAAGGTAGTGCCTCACTGGGGGTATTTATTATTATTATTATTATTATTATTATTATTAAAACTTTTATACCGCCCTTCCAAAAGGCTCAGGGCGGTTTACATTAAAACACCATTAAAATCAGTTAATAATTAAAACAAAAATTATAAAGGCATAAAACAATGATTAACAATTAAAAACATCATAGAACAACAATTAAATAATCAGAACATTTTTTAAAAAGTTTTTAAAAAACTGAGAAAGCTTGGTTGAAGAGATGTGTTTTCAGAGGATTTTTTAAAATTGCCAGAGATGGGGAGGCTCGTTTCCCAGCAGGGAGCGCATTCCACAATCTCAGTGCAGCAGCCGAGAAGGCCCATCTCTGTGTAGCCACCAAATGAGTTGGCGGCAACTGGAGACGGACCTCCTCAGATGACCTCAATGGGCGGTGGGGCACATAGCAAAGGAGACGTTCTCTTCTAAGAGAGCCTAAGCTGTTTAGGGCTTTGTAAGTTATAACTAGCACTTTAGAGGGTGTTCTGATTGTGATCGGCCTGTTTTGAGTCAAAACCTTTCATTGTCAAAACATTTTGCACACCCCTAAGGCACACAGTGTGAGTCAGGATGTCAGCCAGAAGGTTTCTCGTGCACTAAAGGCCTATAACTAAAAACTGCAACATTGCCACCTCTGCTTTAATTAGGTTAGGCTGGGCTCAGTGCGAAACGATCTCAGGTTGTACCAAAGGCTACAGGGACAGAAACATGACTGCTCTTCCTTTGAAAAGGTACATGCCAGTAGTTATCTGGTTCAAGCTCTAGCACTAATTGGAACACACAGATCCCCTGTGAGGCAAAGAACAGAAGCAAAGAAAAACATGGTTGTCCTTAAATCAGCCAAGCTGGAAATTAATTGTTGGTGTAAAATCAATAGAAGCCAAATTGCATAGTCCAAAAGCCACACCACTAATAATATTATTAGGATCCAACCAGCCAAAATGAGCAGCAAGCTTCCAGGTCCTCCAGAATTCATTGTCAGGCAGGATGTTAAGCAAAGCAGAAGAGGAGGAGGGATAAAAAAAGTGGAACAGTGTGTAAGAACCCAGAGGTCTCTTAAATTCTTCTCTTACTTCTCCAGAATTGTAATTACCACACCTGCTTTCAGGAGTCTTCATGTATTAATATTCTCACACACACAGAAATATACTGTGCTGGGCAGACACAAGCTTAGAGAGCTGGGTGAGAATTATGTACAGATGTGAACATAAGAACATAACAACAGCCCTGCTGGACCAGGCACAAGGCCTGTCGGGTCCAGGATTCTGCTTCATACAGTGGCCTACCAGATGCCTCAGAGAAGCCCACAAGCAAGAGAGAGGGCATGCCCTCACTTTTTGCTTGTGGGCTTCTCTGGGGCATCTGGTGAGCCACAGAGTGAAACAGGATGCTGGACCCGACAGGCCTTGTAGGCATCATGTCTCTGTGGCTGGAGGTGCCCTATAGCCACTAGACTAGTTGCCAGTGATATAGACCTGTCCTCCATGAATTTGTCCAAACCCCTTTTTAAAGCCATCCAAGCTAGTGGCCTTCACTAGCCTGATGGAAAGCATACTTAAGGACAAAATTGTTAAACATATAGAAGAACAGGCCCTGCGTTGATAAGAACATAAGAGCATCCCTGCTGGATCAGGCCAAAGGCCCGTCTAGTCCAGAATCCTGTTTCACACAGTGGCCCACCAGATGCCTCTGGGGAGCCCACACGCAAGAGGTATGTGCATGCCCTCTCTCCTGCTATTACTCTCCTGAAACTGGTATTGAGAGGCATCGTGCCTCTGAGGCTGGAGGTGGCCACAGCCACCACACTAGTCAGGGGTGTGTCTAGGGTGGGGCAGGCAGGGCACGTGCCCCGGGCGCCACTTGAAGGGGGCGCCATTCTTAAAAATAAAAAAATAAAAAAAAATGGCTGCTGAAAACAAAATGGCCACCATGCATGCTCAAATGGGCTTTGTGAGGCCTTAGGCCATGCCAGGCCTTGCAGTGGCCATTTGAGCATGCGCAGTGGCCATTTTGTTTTCAGTGGCCATTTAAATTTTTTTTTAAAAAAACGACCACCGCACATAATCAAATAGTCCCTGCGAGGCCCTAGAGGCCAGCAGGGGGGGGGACCTTTGCAGACCCCCTACACATGGCCTTTAGGAAGACCCCCTGAAGGGGCTGCAGGTAATTTCTTTTAAAAAATATATAATATGTCACTGTACACATATTTAGTTGGGCACTAAGTACAGAGAATCAGGGCTTGTGAACACTGAGCTGAAGCTTATGAGCTAGGATTGTATTCATTTGCTCTTACTTTGCTTCTTGTAATAAGTGAGTTAAATGTGATGTCTTAATAATATGGCTATTAATGGTGAGTTTGTCTTTGAATCAGTGTGAAATACTTAGTATTAAGGCCCACTGGGAGTTTCTTGCTCTCTTTCTCTCATTTTAACTGTCTTTCTGAAATACTAGAATATATTCCAAGCAGTGACACAGTTTACTTTAATTATTTTCAGAGTATCTGGGAAAAGTCAAATTCTCCATTGATTTTTAAAACTTATATAATAGTGATGCTACAATGCATAGCAGAGAATTAGACAGGCACTTCTGTTTAGTTTTCCAAGTACACCTCCACAGAGTTTTGGGGTATTTCATGAGCCCCAGCATACTGAAATTTGTATTTTCCCAGCATTTTTTGGTCTGGCTACGTCCAGTGCTAAATAGTTTTTGAAATATTAAAAGATTAACAAGCTTGACTTGTATTTTTCAGCTGATATTATGGTAAAGTTATCTGAAAGATGGGTGTCAGATGTTTGGACAGGGGGTGCAATTTCAGTGCTTGCCCTAGGCGCTATTTTCCCTAGATACGCCTCTGACACTAGTAGCCATTGATAGACCTGTCCTCCATGAATTTGTCCAAGCCCCTTTTAAAGCCATCCAATATGCATCACTTTACACTTGCCAACACTGAACCGCATTTGCCATTTTGTCACCCACTCACCCAGTTTGGAGAGATCCTTTTGGAGCTCCTCACAATCTGTTTTGGATTTCATTACCCTAAATAATTTAGTGTCATCTGCAAAAGTGGCCACTTTGCTGCCTACCCCAACTTCTAGATCTTTTATGAACAAGTTAAAGAGCACTGGTCCCAGTACAGATCGCTGGGGGACCCCACTTCTTACTTCCCTCCATTATGAAAACTTTCCATTTATTCCTAACCTCTATTTTCCTCTCTTTCAACCAGTTACTAATCCAGACATGAACCTGTCCCCTGATCCCATGACTGCTCAGTTTACTCAAGAGCCTTTGGTGGGGAACTTTATCAAAAGCTTTTTGGAAATCCAAGTATATGTCAGCCGGTTCACTTTTATCCATATGCCTGTTGACAGTCTCAAAGAACTCCAAAAGGTTAGTGAGGCAAGAGTTTCCATTTCAGAAGGCATGATGGTTCTCCTCCAGCAAGGCCCATTCTTCTATGTATTTAACAATTTTGTCCTTAAGTATGCTTTACATCAATTTACCCAGCACCAAAATTAAGCTAACCGGCCTGTAATTTCCTGGATTGCCCTAGGATCCCTTTTTGAAAATGGGAGTTACATTGGCTACTTTGGTTTCCAGTCCTTCCTTTCTTTCCAATCCTACTTTCCAGATCCTGATTGTAGGGACGCTACAAATTTTTGCTAGGAGATCAGCAATTTCACATTTGAGTTCCTTCAGAACTCTTGGATGGATGCCATCTGGCCCTGGTGATTTGTTAATTTTTAGTTTATCAAGTCAGTTTAGCATATTTTCTCTTATCACGTCAAATTGGCCCAGTTCTTCAGCCTCCAAACGTGAGACGCTCAATTCCGGAGAGGGTATATGGTCAGTATCCTCCACCTTGAAGACAGATGCAAATAACTCATTCAGCTTCCCTGAAATCTCCTTATCCTCCTTAATAATCCCTTTCACACCTTCATAATCCCTTTCACACAGCCCAGAGATGAAAGTTTGGGCGGTATAGAAATTAAATACATACATACATAAGCCAGCGTGGTGTAGTGGTTAGAGTGCTGGACTAGGACCGGGGAGACCTGAGTTCAAATCCCCATTAAGCCATGATACTAGCTGGGTGACTCTGGGCCAGTCACTCCTCTCTCAGCCTAACCTACTTCACAGGGTTGTTGTGAAAGAGAAACGAAAGTATGTAGTACACCGCTCTGGGCTCCTTGGAGGAAGAGCGGGATATAAATGTAGCAATAATAATAATAATAATAATAATAATAATAATAATAATAAATACATAACATTTATGTATTATTTATGGGACCATAAAATTGAAAAAGTTGTAGAAAATGAAGATGCAAAAATATTATGGGACTTCTGACTACAAACAGACAAACATCTGCCACACAATACACCAGATATAACTGTAGTCGAGAAGAAAGAAAAACAAGTCAAAATAATTGACATAGCAATACCAGGGGATAGCAGAATAGAAGAAAAAGAAATAGAAAAAAATCACAAAATACAAGGTCCTACAAATTGAAATTGAAAGGCTGTAGCAGAAAAAGACCAAAATAATCCCAGTAGTAATTGGCGCCCTGGGTGCAGTTCCAAAAGACCTTGAAGAGCACCTCAACACCATAGGGGCCACAGAAATCACCATCAGCCAATTACAAAAAGCAACTTTACATAAGAACATAAGAACAGCCCTGCTGGATCAGGCCCATGGCCCATCTAGTCCAGCATCCAGTTTCGCACAGTGGTCCACCAGATGCCGCTGGAAGCCACAGGCAGGAGTTGAGGGCATGCCCTCTCTCCTGCTGTTACTCCCCCGCAACTGGTACCCAGAGGCACCCCGCCCCCAAGGCTGGAGGTGGCCTAGAGCCCTCTGACTAATAGCCATCAATAGACCTCTCCTCCATGAAATTATCTAAACCCCTCTTAAAGCCATCCAGGTTGTTGGCTGTTACCACATCTCGTGGCAGAGAATTCCACAAGTTGATTATGCGTTGTGTGAAAAAGTACTGGGAACAGCCTATATTTTGCGATGATATCTATAATAACCAACAGTATTGATGATAAAATTTAGCCATCCCAGGCCCTTGGGAAGGACTCGATGTCTGGATAAAACAAACCAGTCAATAACACCTGTCTGACTGTGTAAACAAGATAAATACATAAATACATAATCTAATTGTCTAACCGCCTCTCTGGCAAGTTTCTGCTTCTGATATATTTAAAGACGTTTTTGTTATTCCCCTTGACAGTTCTAGCTATATGCTCCTCAAACTCTCTTTTTGCATTCCTTTTTGACTTCTTGCATTTCTTTTGCCATAGTTTATGTTCCTTCCTGTTCTCTTCATTTGGGCAGGACTTCCATTTTCTGAATGAAGCCTTCTTTCCTTTGATAGCTGTCCTGACTCTGTTTGTTAGCCATGCTGATGTTCTGTGCATTGCTCCCTCATAATCAGCTGAATAATATTCTGTCTGTACAGGGATCCTACAAGGAGAAAGTCACTAGGGTTGTAGAAGAAAGCAAAACAAGAGAGGAAGATCCCATTGGGCAGTGATCTTCATTATATTTCAAGTGGGTTTGGCAAAACCCTTCAATGTGAGAGCCATTTCCCGCTGTGCTGACTTTCTGCACAGTACTACACTTTTCTCAGCGTTGGGAGGGCCCTTTAAGAGAGATGGGGCCCTCTCTTGAGAGCTCTAGGAGGAAAGCGCTGGGAAGGGCTACGCTTCCCGTACTCTGTGCATGCCTTCCAAGATGGTGCAGGGGCTCAAGATGGCTCGATTTATCTTAAAGAAGCCCCTCTAGAGCTGGGCACAGCACAGCACTGCAGTGAAAAAGGTTGCTTCTGTATTGTGCCAGGGGGACTGTGCAGAGTATTCAGCTGTAGCTGAAGTATAATGAAGGCCTAGTGAACAATTCGTCAGGGACAGTGGCAGCCCGTGAACGCGCCATGGGGGCGGGGGGGGGGGGCGGGCAGGAGGCACCTTGAAGAGTAAATGAATTCAGTGCTTACCTCGGCTCCCGCCGCACCTGAATGCTGTTTGGCGAAGTAGCATGCCTCCCAGCAGCCCCTGCAGCGGGAAATCGCCTGCACTACTCACCTGGCAGCTGGCGGGGGCTTGGCTTCGTGGAAGCCCAGTGAGCGGCGGAGGCGATTGAGCAGGAGGAGAGCAACTGGCCCTATCCATCCCCAGCACAGCACCCCTCCAGTGGCTGTTGCTGGTTGCTATCTTATGTTACCTTTTAGATTGTGAGCTCTTTAGGGACAGGGATCCCTAACTAACTAACTAAATTTATTTGTTTGTTTGTTTAGCAATAGCACTTACATTTATATACCGATCTATAGCTGGAAGCTCTCTAAGCAGTTTACAATGATTTAGCATATTGCCCTCCAACATTCTGGGCAGAGGCGTAACAATAGGGGGGCAGGGGGGGCACGTGCCCCCGGTGCCACCCCGGCGGGTCACATGGGGAGGTGGCAAAAAGTGGCTTCCTCCCCTGGCACCCCCTGGATCGCCCGCTGAGTGTGGTGGCGTGCGGCGGCGATTTGGTGGTGGCAGTCCAGGCGGCGTTGGCGGCGGGTCGCCCGTGGCGTTGTCGATGTCCCGTACTAGTAGCGGGCCGAGTGGCGGATCGCCCGCCGAGGACTATTGCAGAGCGGCACCGAGCCTGCCTTCTGGCCCGGCGTCGCTTCCGAACTGCGCAGGCGCGCCTGGCACAGCTGCACAGTTGGGAAGGACGCTTACGCCACTGATTCTGGGTACTCATTTTACCGACCTCGGAAGGATGGAAGGCTGAGTCAACCTTGAGCCCCTGGTCAGGATCGAACTTGTAACCTTCTGGTTACAGGGCAGCAGTTTTACCACTGTGCCACGAGGGGCTCTATCTATTTATTTATTTATTTATCTATCTATCTATCTATCTATCTATCTATATATACTGCTTTGGGAACTTTTGTTGAAAAGTGGTATTTGTAGTAGCAGTCAATTGGAGAACATGTGGAAACAGAGAGACATGAGAAGTGCTGGACAAGGCTGCAGTATGACCAGTTTTATGGTCTCCCTGGTTTTATTTCAGCTTAGCTCCAGTCTTAGGTTTGCATGTAACTGAGGGCCAAACTATAGAGCACTACTTGAGATTAATGATCAGATCCTCCAACATCATTTTATTTCTTTAAAAGCAGCTGTGTGGGGCTTGTACTACTGGGGGGGAGGATTTTTAAAGCCATTTCCCCTTAGCTATTCCATGGACTTAAATCACATACATTCCAGAAGCTGCTTTTAGCAAGCACCTATCATCTGATTTATCTATTTGTGTGTTTAATGTGTAGACCTCCCAACTGACGAATGCCTTTGGGGCGGTTTACAGACAGAAAGCCAAACATACCATATTAAAATAAAAACAATCATACTATTGTGTTTTGTTTTTTTAAAGCCTAGTACAATAAAAGCAGCCAGTAAAGCCGATAGAGAGTCAGCAGAAACCAATCTACGCAACAAGTTACAGGTCAAATGCTTGATGGAACAAGAAGGCTTAAGTAGCAGCTTGTCCTAATGAGCCAGGAAGTTTTTCACAAGGGGCTTTTAAAGCCCTTTAGTTCGCATCTCCTCCGGAATGGAGATGCGAACTAATCTACTACGAATCTATCTACTCAGATATGTGCTACTCGGTGCTGCCCAGAGGCTATGGAACACACTTCCTGCTGAAATAAGAGCCTCCTCATCTCTTAAAGGTAAAGTGTGCCCTCAAGTCAATTTCGACTCCTGGTGCCCACAGAGCCCTGTGGTTTTCTTTGGTAGAATACAGCTAGGTGGCCAGATTTGGCTTTAAAAAAAGCCAAATTATGGCTTATGGCCCATTTGACTCACGAGTATACAGGAGGGGTTTACCATTGCCTCCTCCCACGCAGTATGAGATGAGGCATCTTCCTATATCCCTGCTGCTCAATATAGTAGCAGCAGGGATTTGAACCGGCAACCTTCTGCTTGTGAGTCAAGCATTTCCCTGCTGCACCACTCTCAGTCAAGACGCATTTGTTCACCCAGGCTTTTAATTAGATATTGTTTTAATTGTGTTTTGAATAGTTTTAACATTTTAAATTGTTGTAATGTTTTAACCTTTTTATTTGTTGTTGTTTTGTTGTAAACCACCCAGAGACTTGTGTTTTGGGTGGTGTGCAAATGTGTTAAATAAAGAAATAAATATAAATATTGGCCAGATAAACCCCAAAGTCCCTGCAAATTATCGGGAGAGCAGTTCACACACAATTCGGTTTTTTCACTGTGTGATCGAGTGTAGCCTGATTCATATCAGGGTTAAAAAAAAAAAATCCACTATTTGCGTCAATTTTGGGGGACAACCTTGAGTTTGCAGTAAAACCTCCCAGTAAGCCCACGGTAAAGCCTGCTGTGTGTAAAAGACCCAGGGGGCCACCAAGCGAGGTCGAGCTGCCAGCTGCCTCTCTTCCCTCTTCCGCCCTGTCCTGGTGTTAGTGAGAGCTGCTGCACTGGAAAGACCCCTGCCTGAAACCTAGGAGAGCCGCTACCAGTCAGGGTAGACAATGCAGAGCTAGCTGGACCAATGATCTGATTCGGTATAAGGCAGCTCCCTGTGTCCCTGTGAGTCAGACTATTGGTCCATCAGGAGTTATGTATGCTAACTGGCAGCAGCTAGGGATGTGCGTAGGACCGCGGATGTGTGGTTTGAAGCCGGTGGGGGTGTGACTTTAAGGGCAGGGGAGGGTGCACTCACCCCTCCCACCACCTTTCCCCTTCCGGCACGCCTTCCCAGTAAAAATCAGTGGCAGTGTACCTCCCTGCTGCCCCTTCCCCATCCTTGGCCAGAAGTACCGGGTGCGCATGCCCACGCATGCACACACAACAGGTGCACGTGCTCCTGGTACTTCTGGCCACTTCTGGCCAAGCACGGGAAAAGGGCAGCAGGGAGGTATGCCGTTGCCCCAAAAGTTTTTACCGGGAAGGAACGCCGGTGGGGGGAAAGCGGCAGGAGGGGTGAGTGCACCCTCCCTGGCCCTTAAAGTCACACCTCCGCCAGCTTCGGACTTCGATCCGGTCCCAGGGTTCGAACCTGTTTCGTGCACATCCCTAGCAGCAGCTCTCCAGAGTTTCCTAGAAGGGCGTTCCAGAGGGCTTCCACTTGCTGGTAGACTTTGCCCTTGTGGGCTGGATCAGGTCGAAACTATCAAACATGTTTTGTTATTCTGCCTGTTCTATAAGGATATTCACGAATCGTTCATCACACCTTTGTTATGTAAATTCCCTGGTCGACAGGAGCAATTTTATTGTTCCTTGTTGCTTTCAGACTCAAGAGTTTGTAATTACATCTAATGTTGCTAAATTCTGTGCTGCCACCATAAATATATGTTACCGGATGGTTGATAAGGAAATTTTATTGTTTTAATTTTTATTATTACTATGTTTCCAATATGGTTAAAATGTTTAATTAATTTTAATTTTAACTGTTTTGATCATATATACTCTATTTACTGCTGTATAATCTTTTTCTTTTGTTTTGGCTTGTGGCCGTAACATTAAAGATTCTGATTCTGACTGGAGCCCTTTTTGAGCCTTACCTGGAAATGCCACGGGTTGATCTTATGAGCATGCAAAGCACATATGAATACGACAAATATTTATATATCGCTTCTCAACCAAAGTTCCCAAAGCAGTTTACATTCAGAAATCAATCAATCAATCAATCAATCAATTCGTGACACATGCTCTGTCACTGAGCTGCCACCTTCTCTAAATAAAAGGTAAATCTTATAACGCTCCCCAAAGGTGCTCAAACTGGCAAGCCTCGAAGGAGAAGGCAATTCTGTAATGGGGAGAATGCCCCTCTCTACCCTCTTGCTTTTCTGATGTGCTGGTGCCTCATCCAACCAGGGTAGGGTCTGCGGGCCAGTGGCAGCACCCGACAACCCTAGTTGTGGCTCCCTGACTATTGTGAAGCTTCAGACAAAGCTGAATGCTCTGCATAGTCCCCCTGGCACCTTGCAGAGATGACCTCCCTCCGTATACAGTGCTGTGCTTTGCCCAGTGCCAGTGGGGCTCCTTTAAGGGAAACTGAGCCTTCTTGAGCCCCTGCAGGCTGCAGCATCTTAGAAGACCTGCACAGAGTGCTGGGAAGTGTAGCCCTTCCCAGTGCTTTCCTGCTAGAGCTCTTAAGAGAGGGCTCCGGTCTCTCTTAAAGGCCGCCCCCACCCCCCCAGTGCTGAGAAACATGCAGTGCAGAGTTCAGCACAGTGGGAAATGGCTCTCACACTGGAAGGTTGTTTGTTGTTGGGTTTTTTGTTGTTGTTGTTTTTTGCCAAAGTGGTCCCTGCTTGAAAAACAGCAAAGATCCCTGCTTTAGACAGTTTATTGCCAAGCCTTCATATGCAACTTTGCAGCAAGCAGACAAAGTTATGAGCTGTGTGATAACTGTGTTGGAGTAAGAGAGAAGGGAGATTCTGTAAAGGTGCTAGCTATAGCCCTTGAAGCTGATGCTGTATTCACTCACCCTGCTGCCATTACATCTACTCAGATTAATGGCCTCTGTCTCAAACAACTTGGCTGCCTTTTCTTATTTGCACGGATGCAAGCAAATGTTTCCTAGCTGCAACCCCCTCCCAATAAAAATTGAATAGATGTAGTAATATATATATATACATATTGACTGTAACAAACCTAATACAATGTTTAATGTCCAGAGGATGGGTGAAATCGCATCTATAAGATCTGGGAAGTGTTGCTCTCTAAACATAGTAAAAATGTGCTCCCTCCCTGATGCAAGCAGTGGGTTAAGAAGACTTATTGGAATTAACTGTATCTTGTTGTTTATCAGCCTAAAAGCTAAGCAAAAGCAATTAACAGAACTGAAATAACATCCATATGCTTGTTCCCATGCAAGACCTCCCAAGGGTGTAGCTATAATTGAGCGGATAGGTTCAAAGAACCCCGGGCCCCTAGCTCCTGAGGGCCCCCCAGCTCCACCCCTCCCTATCTTCTTCATCATCTCCCTCACTCCACCAGGCTGCTGGGGAGAGGGGCGAACACAGGTCCCCTTTCCCTAGCTACGTCTCGAATCCTCCTAATACTTGGCTGGCAAAGAAGCAAGAGAGACATTAGCCCTCTTCACAAGTTGCCCTCCTCCTGCATTCATTGAGGGTGTGGGGAGCAGAGATGCACCAGCTAACTGCACCCCTGCCCTTCTGCTCGTACATCTACTGGCCACACCTCCCAGGCATCTTCACAGGTTCTAAATTTTCCCCACGTTCCATGCTGCCCTTTTCAAACAATGCTGAATGCATAGGTGCCCGGTGGGTATGTCAGCTCAAGGGGTGTGGCTAGGACCCTTGCAGCATCAGCTCTCAGCTGTAATGTCTCATATTTACCACTGGGGGCGGGGTTAGGGTAATGGATAAAAGTGCTGGACTCCGCCCCTCTTTGTTCTTGCAATGTTAGTCTCCATTTTGTCTCTCGGTCTGTTTTGGTCTTTCTCTTCAGCCATGAGCTACAGCTGAAATTAAGCTGCAGGCTTATTAACTAGTTTGTAACCTTTCTTTAAATAAATCCTTGTCGTTCTTCAACACTAAAGAACTGTCTCAAGACCTCTTCCTTTGCTTCTTTCTCACCAAACTGGTTTTGCTTTGCTATTTGGGGACTGAACTGCCATTCTTCCCCACAACACACTTCTCCTTCCAGACGTTCAATGAACATGGGAGGGTAATTTGTAAATATGGCTATTATGTCGGCTTGATAGGAACATAAAAGCTATATTTCTAATAATGCCTAACCAAAATAGACCTCCAAACAGACTCGTTCTTTACAGAAACAGACCAGTAGGGAAGAAACTGTGACACTATAGCAGTGGTTCTTAACCTTTACTGTCTGCAGCCTGCATCCCTTTGGATCTCAAAGTACGTTCTCTCACCCCTTATCAAAAATCATTGAAATATATTAATGAAACTGTCCCGGGGTGATTGGTAAACACTCCAAAAATTGCATTCAGGCTTGTGTGGGGAAATTAACTCGGAGAGGACAGTTCCACATCAGATTAAATTTGTCCAAAGATGTAGACCCAGGAAGTGACTGGATGGAGGCAAGATTTAAGTTTCAAAATCAAAAGGAAGTCTTTATTGGAGGGAGAGGTACAGTGGAAAGAAATGTGTGGTTAAAGCAATATTACTATTAAAAATACGTTTAACTGCAAAGAGGCGTTTTAGCTTAAAGTCTTAATGGTATAAATTCCCAGGTGGGCAAGAGAAAGAGGCTTTTTAGAGAGAGAGGCATCTGGATTTAAGAAGAGGGAATAGGGATTGAGTTGGGCTCAGCGAGGGGCAAACATTAATATCACCTGATCTGGTTGAAGAAACCTCAGGACTCCTGGAACAACTGAAGGACCTCGTTCCTCAGGGACACCTCGGTCAGAGGCAGGGGCAAGAAGGTTGGAGGGGTTAGTTGACAGAGGTGAATCCATGAGGGTGCTTCCTCCGTGGAACCAGCTTCCTATGTTGGTGAGGAAGACTGGGCAGATCAGGCTAGGCAAGAAAGCCGATCTGGAGAGTGGCATGAAGAACTGAACACCGCCTGATGTGGTGGCTGGTGAACAGTAAATCGCCCAAGCAGCTATTTACTCCAAGGTAGATGTTACGCAGAGAGCACATTGGATCATAGAACTGGGATTTTATATACCCCAAAACATATCCTGGGGGGATACCAATTGACCTTTTTTGTTGAATAGGTATGTTGGGTGGAACCGGCAAGGATTCCATTGTTGCTGATTGCTCTTCCTGGATTTAACATTGTGGGAATTGCTGAGGCATGCCAAGGCTGATTGTTATGAAAATAGAGTGCATAGACTTGAGAAGAGGAAATCTGCAAGGATATAGAGTCCAATAATCCAATCAGTACTTTTAATAGGTGTATCTCTAGATCCTTATCGCTGACTCAACCTCCTTTGTAAGGGGGGAGATTTACCTCCATGAGCCTTATCTGCATACTTCCTGCTGAGTTAATTGGTTCATTAGCTTGCTTCTATTCTTTGCAAAAGGGGGAG
The DNA here is from genome assembly GCF_027244095.1 of Hemicordylus capensis. Taxonomy (NCBI): domain Eukaryota; kingdom Metazoa; phylum Chordata; class Lepidosauria; order Squamata; family Cordylidae; genus Hemicordylus; species Hemicordylus capensis. Next base: position 22,696,555 of record NC_069657.1, on the reverse strand, counting down.
AAGGGGAGGCAGTTCACTCTGAGTGCAGAGTGGCCTTGGCTGGAAGTTAACCTACTTTAGCTAACTTCTGGGGTCTACTTAGGGTGTCCCAGATAGGGAGGGCATGCATCTGCTCCCCTTTCCAATTTGCTTGTTAATAGCTAAATCTAGGGGCGACTGGCCCACTGTCAACCCAGTAACCTGTCCCCATGTGCCATAAACGGAGAGCTCACGATGCTGTCAGGCTCCTAAGCGTGTCAAGAGTGAGATCTCCAAGCCTGGAGACTCAAACACAAACCGGGGGGTGGGGGCTTGTGGGAGCTGTCAGAAAAGCCCTGCTAGTAACAGTAGGTCAGTTCTTTAAACCTGAGATATATCATAAATATAGAATGAAAGGGAGAGAATTATGTATTTATTTTAATTTCACAGTAAAATTGAGAATAAATTAAAAACTGCACACTTTTTAAAAAGAATTGTATATTTATTTTGATTTTGCAGTATAATTAAGAATACATGAAAATTACGCACTTTTTAAAAGTTTGCCAGCTCAGTGACTCTTCTGCTGTTGCTTTTGTTCAATAAGTTCGAGAAACAAGGAACTTTTTTTTTTTTTAAATAGCCACATGCATGTCATCACTTGCATTTAAGCAGTTTCTGGCCTTTGTTTTGATGTGTAAGAGTGAGGAAAATCCTATCTCACACAAATAAAAGTACAGTAGGAACACAAAGATACGCAAGTACTAACCAGCGATGTTGTGAAGTTTTGCTGTGGAAGTAAACTGTAACGGAAGCCAGATGATTTCACTGCGAAAGTGGTTTGAGCAGCCCTCAGCCACTCAGTGATGCCATTCGTGAGTCTTACGGCTGTGTTTTCATTGTGTGTTGTGCTTTGCTGGCGGTCAGAATTCTGTGCCAGACTTTGTGTTGCTTCATAAAATCTTTTATGCTTTCAGACTAAATTGTGTTATATAATCGTTAAAAATGTATGATGTTAATAAATATATGGGTTTGATGAAACAACGTAGTTGTACTTAGGTTGTGTTTTCGATGATTTATCTTGTAAAATAATCTTTAAAAATCTGGCCTGTCTCACACACGCAGAAAGGGCATCTTGCACCCCCAGGGGTGTGTGCACCCCACGTTAAGAACCACTGCACTATAGGAACAGATGGGACCATTTCCAGATTTCAGAGGGTCCTTGGTAGCTTTATTTATTGAACATATTGTCCTCCATGGGTCCACTCCACTGGCATCATTATGGGGTGGCCCATGGAGCACAGACCCCCGCTGAATTGCTCAGAGCCCTGAATCTCATCAGCCATTACTTTTTCCAGAAAGAACATAACGTAAGAACAGCCCTGCTGGATCAGGCCCAAGGCCCATCTAGTCCAGCATCCTGTTTCGCACAGTGGCCCACCAGATGCTGCTGGAAGCCACAGGCAGTACAGCCGTGGAGGCACCTGCCCAGAGCACTGGAGAGAGCTTCTGGCCTCAGCTAGAGTCATCCTGTCTGCTCTTATATCATCCGCTGACTCTCGTCCAGTGGCCTTATTCTGAATTACCCATTCCCTGCTTGGGGATGCAGATCCAATGGAGGTTCCATCTGGCCACTGTGACATGTTTGCTGATAAAGTCACTCGCCTTGGGCGGGAGTTGGACTCCAATGGCACAGGATCCGATGAGATGACGGAGAGTCTGTCTTGTGATGTCAACTGGGAGAACCTTGAGCCTGGTGAGGCCGAGGACGTGGACAGGATTCTCTCTGGTATGGGTGCTGCGACCTGTAGCCTGTACCCTTGCCCCTCCTGGCTTATTAGAGTAGCCGGTGGAAATGTAAGATCCTGGCTTCAGGAGTTGGTGAATTCTTCTCTTCGTGAGGGGTCTGTGCCAGCAGCCTTAAAAGAGGCTGTGGTGTGCCCTCTTTTGAAGAAGACTTATCTCAATCCCGAGGTCCTTGCTAATTACAGACCAATCTCCAACCTTCCTTGGGGGGGGGGGGATATTGGATGCTGTTCTTGTTTGTACACCACCCTGAGTCTATGGATTGGGTAGTATATTAAATAATAAAGAAACAAATCAACTAGCAGCATTCTGCTGCTTCCATCTTCATATCTGTTATAATACTGGAAACTTTTTTTTAATGCATAAATATTCTTGGAAGTTTGATTGCATTCAATTATCAAAAGGGGGGCTGTGAGCCTGGATCCTTTAGGTACATAGTGATGCCTCTGGTCCTCTCCTATTTTGATGGGCCCTGAGAGTCATCCTGTCACCACGAAGGCACAGAGGTGATCTCATAGGAACATAGGAAGCTGCCATATACGAGTCAGACCATTGGTCCATCTAGCTCAGTATCGTCTTCACAGACTAGCAGTGGCTTCTCCAAGGTTGCAGGCAAGAATCTCTCTCAGCCCTGTCTTGGAGATGCTGCCAGGGAGGGAACTTGGAACCCTCTGCATGCAAACAGGCAGGTGCTCTTCCCAGAGTGGCCCCATCCCCTGAGGGGAATATCTTACAATGCTCACACATGTAGAAGCTATTCTCACGACCAGGAGAAATCGAGCTAAGGGAGCCTAGCCCGATTTCTCCTCCTCGTCTGCTGCCACGGGACCTGTGCGGCTCCCAGCAGCAAACTACCAAAAGTACCTCTCTCCTTAAATGAGATTAGCAGAGCGAGCACTCTGCTAACCCCCAACACACAAGGAGACCCCCACTGGGAGGCTCAAAACAAGCTTCCCAGCCCCAGGGCTCTCTCCAGAATGCCCAGTGTGCTTGCACAGGGCATCTTGGAACCTCTGAGGGCCAGCTGGCTCCTGATCCCCGCCACCCCACTGGCTCTGTGAAGGAGCCGGCAATCACGTGGGCGGCCGATCCAGCCTCCCAGGGTCGGCTCCCTGCGCTAACCCTAACGGCACTTCACACCAATCGTGTGAAGCACTCCGTAGTCTCCCATTCACCCTAAGCAGGGTGGGCCCTGCTTAGCAAATGGGGACAATTAATGCCTGCTACCACAAGCCCAGCTCAGGAGTCAAGAGTGGGTCTTCAACAGCTGCTCAACAATGATGACCTTGACTCTGGCCATGGGAATAGAGAAGAAAATGGAGAGGACAATGTTCAAGGAGCAAGTATCTGCAAGAAAAAGATGCATATGATTCCTCCCACCACACACACATACATTTTATATCCCTCTCTTCCTCCAAGGAGCCCAGAGTGGTGTACTACATACTTAAGTTTCTCCTCACAATAACCCTGTGAAGTAGGTTAGGCTGAGAGAGAAGTGACTGGCTCAGAGTCACCCAGCAAGGATCATGGCTGAATGGGGATTTGAACTCGGGTCTCCCCGGTCCTAGTCCAGCACTCTAACCACTACACCACGCTGGTAATGATCTTGAGTCATTACTTAAGTTCAGCCAATAAGAAGATTCTGCTGTTTATCATGGGTAAGACATTAAGAAGTATTGTCTCAAAAGAAAACTATTGTGCAACATTTTATAGAGGCATTACATGAAAACTTTCAGAGCCTGAAGATCTACTGCCAGGAAAACACACCTTTGTGTTTCCTGTTTCCTTCTGTTGCTTTCTTTTACTTGTAGTTATGAATGTATAAAATGGTTTTTCCATTGAAACTAAACCTCAAGGGTTTGGGTTGGGTCTCTCCCACCACTTTTCCTTACCTGTGTGCATGCAGTGGGTAGAGAGAGAGAGAGAGAGAGAGATGCTATGGAAGCTTTGACGTATTCTTCCTAAATCAAGAAGATCAGAACAGTTATGCAAGTCTTCTCAAATCAGAACAGTTGATGAGCTCCCTTCACACCTACTTTCTCACAGCTGTTGTTTACTCCCACATTAGCTTCAGCAATTAAATACCTCACTCCTGCGCTGTTTACAAAGTCACTTTAGGAGAAGTGAACTAGTGAGAGAGGAATCTTTCTGACCCCAGAGTGTGTAGAAAGGTAGCTGTATCCCATATCCCCATGCATTGAGTAGGGAGAAGGAAGGAGGCTGTAGGACAGGGCTGTAGCTCAGTGGTTGAGTATTTGCTTTGCATGCAGACTTTATTATTTTTATTTATTTAGCATATTTATATACTGCCCCAAACTCACATCTATGGGTGGTTTACAATACAAAAACAGATTAAAACAAAATTAAAACATCAAAACACTTGAAAAACAATGATGGATTCTATAAGTCTAATAAAAAGCCTGGATGAATGCATGTGTTTTAACAGCCCTTTTAAAAGCTGTCAGAGATGGGGAGGCTCTTGTTTCAGCAGGGAGTGCATTCCAAAGCCCAGGAGCAGCAATGGAGAAGGCCCGTCCCTGAGTAGCCACTAGAAGAGCCAGTGGGACCCGCACACACACCTCCCCAGATGATTTCAATAAGTGGTGGGGCTCATCATGCAGAAGACATTCTCAGGTTCAATCCCCGGCATCTCCAGATAGGGCTGAGAATGACTCCTTGGAGAGCTGTTGCCAGTCAGTGTGTAGACAATACTGAGCTAGATGGACCAATGGACTGACTTGCGATAATGCAGCTTCTTAAGTACCTATGGCAATTAAAACCATGATAGCTAAATGGAACCTACAGTTGCCAGAGGGTAAACAGAAGAGTTTGGCTGCCTTCACACCCTATTTGTGGACCTCTCTGAAGCATCTGAAATCTGATGACTTATTGTCCTATATGTTAATAGCAGCCAGATTAATCATAGCTAAAAACTGGAAAGAGGGAGTGTTATCTTTCGAGGACTGGTATACTAAACTTTGGTACATTCAGCAACAGCTGAAACGTCCACCCATTCTTTAAATATTCAAAAAGGTATAATTCCATCTTTATCTTTCTTTATGATTTGGCATGATCTATTCTTATTTTTCAGTCATAAAAATTATGGAAGTAAGGGAAGAATTCAGTTTATTGCCAGCAGCCGCCTCTTCTCTCCCTGTGGTTCTTGCAAAGCTCGCAAGGCGTGTGAGGAGAAGCATTCATTGCAACGTTTGCAAGGTCACAGCAGTCCCAAAGAGCTGCTCTGGAGGAATTTTGATGATGCTCTGGAGGGATTTTGCCACCCTGCTGGCACCCTAATAATTTGCCATCTGAGGCACCACTGCCATCTGAGGCCTCACCTTGCCTCATGAAAGGGCTGCCCCTGTGTGCCTTTAAGAAGTCATGTGCAGGCCTTGGAAACAGGATGTCTGTCGTCTGATGCAGGATTTCCCATTTCATTGACTAAGGCCTCCGTCTCCATCTCTCTCTCTCTCATGAACACACATGCATGCCATAGCTGCAGTTCTTGGCTTTGAATCAAAGTCACGGCTGCCCTTGGCTTCAGCCCTCTACTAACACAGCCTCTTGAAGCAAGAACTTCAACTATTTCCCGTCTTTCATTCCCAGTGCTGTTCAACAAATGATACCCATCTTTTTCAGTTTACTTTATCGCATACAGGGAGCAGGATGTTTCCCATTTCAAGGCCTTGTTTACATAATAATTTATCCAGTGTGTCGTTTACTCTTCCTTCAGCTCTCATGCAATTATTTCTCAGGGGCACCTGTATTTCTGGCGAACTTCACTGGCTCTGCAGCGAATGATTCATGTGATCAGCAATTAAATAACTCTAGGAGATAGGGATGCATGCCGAAGTAAAGATCCCCTTCAGAAAAAAAAAACCATTGTAGAAAAGGATGACTGTTTGACCTGTGTTGAAGATATTGCTAGTTATTATGAGGCTCAAAACAAGAAAATAACCACATGAAGTGCTCTTAAAATAAACGGCTTTGTTGTGATTATCGTAAAGTACATCTAAGAGCCGTTTTTTGCATCTTGCTGAACGTCAGTTCCACTTTCTGACTCCCAAAATCTGAAATGACACCACTGCAGTTATCCTGGAACATCAGCCACAGGCTTCCTTGGAAATTCCTTGCACATTTTTACACATTCAGAGGTGAATCAGAACATGTAGTGAGCTGAAAGAGAGAAGAACCCTGGAAGAGAATTGGAGGCTCTTATCTGCTCTTTTTCTTTTCCCCATTCTGGATTGCAGGGTTGTTATCTCTAGTGCACAGAGGCAGGCAGAGTGCAGAGTGCTTTGCAAACACCAGTGACCTGAGAATGACCTGAGTGGATGAGGAAGGGGATGTGGGCGAAACACCTTGAGATTCCTTTTTCACAGACTGTCATGGTTGATTCATGAGCATAATCCTGAGTCAGCATCCTCTGAAACAACTTCAGGGTGGAAAGAAAAATCCATCTGCATTAACCAAGGGACAGTGGCGTCAAAGTATCTACTGTGGCAGCTCTTACTGGAAAGGTGGCCATCTGAGCACTTAGCTCTGCTGCTACCACTTTGCTAGACTTCTGGGCAATTGCAGAGAGTGGTAATGGTGGGCCTATTGCACTTTTCTGCAATTGCTGTTCAAGTCCCCTCTTTCAGAAATTCTATCTGCACTTCCAATGTATATACGTTTTATACCAGTTTAATTCTCATGGATTCCCCTCAAAAATTCTGGGAATGGTGGTTTGGCAAACATGCAAAGAATCTCTTGTTAGAGATGCCTCATAGAATCATGCTTCTGAGGATTCTGTGCAGAGAAGTATTTGAGTCTCTCTAGGGTACGCCTGCCCTACAAAAGTGCATCTGCAGGATCACTCACGTTCAGGGTCATTACTGGATGTTTTAGCATCTTGGTTTGCTGGTCTAGGTGTTGGTGTGCAATCTGGTCTAGGCAGGGAATCACACTTCCCCTTAAGGATCAGGTTCGCAGCTTGGAGGAGCTCTTTGATCCAGAGCTTTGATCCTTATACCAACTTTAGCTGGTTCTACAAATATACCCTTTCCTGGAAAAGTTGCCTCTTCCACAGTAATCCATACACTTCAGATTGGATTACTATAATGCACACTATAGGGTTGCCCCTGAAGAGTGCCTGGAAACTTCAGTGGGTACAGAATGCTGCAGCCCAGTTGAGCAGGATTGTTCACTCGGCTGGGAGCAATATTAAAGGTAAAGTGTGCCGTCAAGTCGATTTCGACTCCTGGCACCCACAGAGCCCTGTGGTTTTCTTAGGTAGAATACAGAAGGGGTTTACCATTGCCTCCTCCACAATATTACCCCAATACTATTCCATCTGATTCTCAGCTTATAAACAATGTTTGTAAATAAACTAACTTATACAAAGGCACCATAAGAACTTAAGAACATAAGAACAGCCCTGCTGGATCAGGCCCAAGGCCCATCTAGTCCAGCCTCCTGTTTCTCACCGTGGCCCACCAGATGCCACTGGAAGCCACAGGTAGGAGTTGAAGGCATGCCCTCTCTCCTGCTGTTACTCCCCTGCAACTGGTACTCAGACGCATCCTGCCTTTGAGGCTGGAGGTGGCCTATAGCCCTCCGACTAGTAGCCCTTGATAGACATCTCCTCCATGAAGTTATCCAAACCCTTCTTAAAGCCGTCCAGGTTGTTGGCTGTCACCACATCTTGTGGCAGAGAATTCCACAAGTGGATTATTCCAGTGATCTCTCCTTCAACTAGAATCCAAGTAGTGCTGTACCATGGAACTTCTCACCAGTCAGGAAAGTAAGGAATAGGTGTATAACAGTGTGTAAATTTGCATTTTCTGTTTACATTTGCTTCAACCTGCATTGCAAGAACAAACCAACACACTCCTAAATGGGTCTTCTTTCAATTATTTCTCACTCATACTTCCTCAGATTAGTATCAGACAGAATGTGAGGCGTGAAATGTTTGTTATTTTTTTTCCTGTTGGTTTCAAGAAAAGGATTTCTGAAAGAACCACCTTTGCTCATTTTTGAGAAACAAAAGTCACTTGAATATATGATGGCGACAACTAATATTTATATACCGCTTTTCAACAAAAAGTTCCCAAAGTGGTTTACATAGTTATAAAATAAATAAGTAAATAAAATGGCTCCCTGTCCCCAACGGGCTCATAATCTAAAAACGAAACATAAGATAGACATGAGCAACAGTCACTGCAAGGGCTATTGGTCCACAATTTTAGATGACATATGCCTGATATGTTTGTTGACCCTACTATGTTTATTGGAAAGGTATGGGACTCATAGAGCCATCTAAAATCAAAAGAGAGCCATTGCTCAGTTATTATGTGACAAACAATCCAAAGGTCAGTTGAAAATTACAGGCAGAATGACAGGGAACTGCTTTTGATTGTACAGTATGTGTCACCATTCTCCCTCTCTACTTATGTTAGTCTCCTTTTCCTCTCTCCTTCCCTCATTGTCTTCTTTCCTTTTGGCCTGGTGAAGCCCTCTCTGCCACACTTGTTTTTCCATCCATCCATATCTCCATTCTTCTTTTTTTCTTCCTGTACCTTTCTCATCACTTCTTTCTTCCCTACATTCCCTTTGGCTATTAGTGACAGTTGCTGGTTTTGTGTGGCATATTTCAAATGAGTTTTTCCTTTGTGGGTAGTTGTATTTTTAACTGTAGTTGGGCACATTAGTGATGCAATAACTTAGATGGCCAGCAGATGTTGCTGATTGATATGAGCATTGTGAAAAGGAAAAGAGACATCTGAAACACAGAACAGTAGAATGTGGGTGGCTGCTTGCCTTTCCAGGGCTCCAGCTCTCCACTGAAAACAGTGCCATGTATTTTAAGTGTAATTAAAGGTAGTTAAGCTTCTGAAGTGGTGGTTTTCTATAGAAGGGTAGAGTGTATATCAGTTTTGAATTGTCTAAAACTTTAGATGTCCCTGGATTTTGGTGTGAGGGCAAGCAATGCACAGCAATTCCCACTTGGAAATTATATACATTAGATTGTGTTGCTATAATCAGGGGCACACCTAGGTATTTTTGGCACTCAGACCTGAGGCAGAAGAGCTTCACAGGCCCCCCTCACTTTGAACACCCCCACTGCAAGGCCCCCCTAATTTTTTAATACCTCTGATCTGCCTGCCGCCTATGCCCTGCTGCCGCTGCCTGCCGCTGCTGCCCAGTGGCCCCTGCCCTGCATGCCACTGCTATTTTCCCCTCACTGCCACTCGCCATTACCCCTTTACTGCCGGGGTGTATGAGAGGAGCAGGCCACAACCCCAGCGGTGGGTGCGGGTGCAGAGGGCCTCCTCGGCCTGCGCAGACTGGCTTCCTCTGCCTGCACACATGCTCAGTAGGAGTATGGAGTGTTGAAACCCATGATGTCACGGGATGCGACACTCCATATTCCTACTGCACATGCATGCAGGAAGAGGAGGCCAGTCTGCATATGCCAAGGAGGCCCGCCAGCACCTGCCACTGCTGCCAGGGGGGTGGCCCACTCTGCTCACCTCCCAGCGGTGAAGAGGGGGAAATAAAGGCAATCGGTGATGAAGGGGAAATAGCGGCGGGGGCCGGGCAGCAGTGGTGGAGGGGGCAGGCAGCAGTGGCAGGGGCATCGTGGCTCTGTGGAGGCCCCCCAGAGAATTTGGGGGAGCCCAGGAGGCAGGAGGCCACGGACCCCCGCCCTGTGGTCCATGCCTAAATGTGCCACTGGCTATAATAACCATTGCAACATCCACTGGAAAATACGCTGCTAATGGGGAAGGACTATAGCTCAAAAATGTGCCACTGTAACAGTGTATCACAATGAAAATTGGTTGGAAGTCCTGGTCCTGGTATACGTGGTCAAAGTAGCTAACAAAATTAATAATGTAGTGGTTAGAGTGCTGGGCTAGGACCAGGGAGACCTGAGTTCAAATCCCCGTTCAGCCATGGAATTCACTGGGTGACTCTGGGCCAGTCACTTAACTCTCCACAGAGTTTGTGGGAATAGGGAAGTACACTATCCTTCATGGTGGGTACCTCTGTGATTGTGAGGTTGGGGCAATCCAACCTCACAATCATGGAAGCTCCCACCATCACGGATGGAGCGCTTCCCTATTCCCACAAGCCCCGATCTAAGTGTGAGTGGCGAGGAGAAGTGGTGATTGATGGGTTGGGAGCAGGACTTCTGACCCATTTGTGCTGTTGTACATACATGGTTACAGCAGCCAGAGGCGTAACTAGGGAAAACGGCGCCTGGGGCAAGCACTGAAATTGCGCCCCCCCCCGCCGCACACACCCCGCCGCACCCCCAACATACATCTGACTGACACACATGTTTCAGAAAACTTTTATTTTAAAAATTTAAAAAATTACAAAAATTACCAAAAATTTCAAAATGCACTACATACTTAGGTTTTTCCTCACAACAACCCTGTGAAGTTGGCTTGTATCTCAAACATCAGAATTATGATGCAATGATGATACATACTACATTATACTTAGGTTTTTCCTCACAACAACCCTGTGAAGTTGGCTTGTATCTCAAACATCAGAATTATGATGCAATGATGATTATTATGATTATGATGCCCCTCCCTCATGCCCTGGTTCTGTTCCTGACTTTCCCTTGTGAGTGACTGTATTTTAACAAAACGAAAACCAAGGACTCCAAAGTAATCCGAGGGACTAGGGTGATAGTGCTAAAGACTCCTTATTCTCCCGCTGTTAAAGAAAGACTCCCCTTTTCCAAAACCGTGCGCTATTTACACCAGAAAAGGTTTCAAATGGAGGGGGAAGCATTTATGCATTTATGCTTTGTTTTATGTTACGATTTCAAAGTTAGAAAAACTATAAAAGGGCCATTTTAGAGAAGATATGCACTGCCTTAGTTGCAAATCCTGCTTTTTTGAGATTCCCTGCAATTGAATAAAGCGATAATATACACCTTTGCTATTTAAATTGGTTGGAGAGTATTTATGACAATAAAAAATGAAATGGCATTTCAGATGCAACATTGGTTGCCTAAGACCACTCAGATTTAACTAATCTTCATCACATTGACAAAAAGAGCAATTAAAATTAAAATCCATGACTAAAACCAAACCACTTTGGGGTTGTTTTTAATGAAAGGTGGTATATAAATTTAACAATAAATGTTTAGAAGTATATACTTTCACCCCCTGCCCAACCTACAATTAATTCCAGCTTATTTTCAAAGGGCTTCAAGTTTTATTTACACATTGCTTGGCAGCACCAATGTTTAAGTAATCGCTAATTGCTCCTAATGATAGTTTTACTTATTGTTAAATTTATATACCACCTTTCATTAAAACATTCTCTGTTCATCTGATTTTCAGTCTGGTTAATTAAATCGGTGGAGGTTTAGACTTTCCTGATGGGCTGAAACAGCTAATCCATTTTGATGATGACATATAATTAAATTAGCTTGCATTACATAGTGAAAAAGTCCAGGAAGGGAGAGATGGGGGGATGTGGAACCCAAGGTTCCACATCCCCCCATCTCCCCCTCCCTGAACCTTTTCAGTTAAAACGTGGTTAGATTATAGGGGAGGAAGGACTTGAATGAGCAAAAAGGGGAACTGGTTCGGGCGTTCAGGAAGTTGTTCAGAAGAGGGAGTTGTTCAGGAAGTTTGCTCTGGTGCGTGCCCTCCTCTCGACGCATGCGCGACTGGTGGCGGGGCGGCGGGGCGCGCCGGGGAGTGAGAGTCAGAGACTTGGACTACGAAGACGCCGTGGCGCCCAGTGCTGGATGAGCAATGCCAATGGGGGGGGGCGCCGGGACCGGGGGACTGCTCTGCAAAAAAATATTTTTTAAAAAATTCTGGCAAATCGGCGGGGGCACTTTTTGGCGCCCCCTGCCAAGTGGCGCCCAGGGCACGTGCCCCCCCTGCCCCCCTATAGTTACACCTATGACAGCAGCACATTCCGCAGAGTCTGAGTGGGGCTCCAGTTGTATTTATGCTGTTAGCGGCTTTGACCACTTATACAAGTGAAAACCAGGATACGAATTAGTCTATTGAAATAAATAAAGAAATATGATAAATCTTCCTTTTAGCTTTGGCATGACTTGGCCACTAACAGTTCACACTACCTACCTAATGGGTGGGCAAGGCAGCAGACTGCACTAGGGAAGCAAGTCATATTCACCTTCAAAGTGGGAGGAGGCGGTGAAACTGGCCTAACTAGTCTGAGTGTACAGTGTGAATGCCAAGAGATCTGGAAAAGGACACACTCTGAAGTCACACTGTGAAAAGTGTCTTGCTGGCCAGGCTGAAACAGCTTTGTTGATTTTAGGATGCTGATCTAGAATAGAATAGAATAGAATAGAATAGAATAGAATAGAATAGAATAGAATAGAATATCATTCCCTACTAGCTCAAAGAGGCACCTTTTAAGTAGTGTTCTCTTATATTTAGCAGAGGGAAAGCATTTGTCCGTATCACAGTGTTTTCCCGCCAGTTGCTGTTTGCCGGAGTCTCCCTTCTTTCTTTTTGTTTTCAGATTGTGAGGCCTTTGGAAACAAGGAACCATTATCTGGAAACAAGGAACCATATATTTCCTTTGTTCTGGTTTGAGAACTTTTTTTTTGGTTGAAAAGTGGTATGTAAATGTTCTTAATAATTATGGCCAACACGATGCACAGCATTCCATCAATGGAACACTCTGTGCCAGGGCTGCTGTTGAGAATGAGTGGCTGCACCGTCCAGCAGCATTGCTTCAGTGATTCCTGTTTGCTGCAGTGGGAATGAATGCAGTAGCACTGCTTGTGTAACCACTTACTTTTAACAGTGTTGGGGCTGCCCATGCATCTGTAGCAGCCCTGCTGTGCATCATGTCAACAATTTTTTTTTAATAACACTAGCAAAATGCTTTAAACAACATCATTACAAAAACATCAGATAAAGCTGACTTAAGAAAAGATCTAAAAACACAATGCTACAACATCAGGATAAAACTGTTCAGGATCAAAACTACCTGGTCGCTGATGAATAAAAATCAGCTAATATGGCTGGGCAAATTCAAAACAAAAGTTTTAATCTGGTATTTAATGGGAAGGGTGTTGAATGGATATTTCATAAATATCTGGCAGGTATTTCATAAAAGGGGTGCCACCATTAAAAAGGCCCTTTCCCCAGTGATGACATGCCTTGACTCCAAAGACAGGGGCACTCTGATAAGGAATATGAGGCAGATCTTGATTTTCTAGGAGGTCTGCACTGCAGAGAATACCTAATATTGTCTCCACCATGAGTAACGTGATCTAGTAAGGGAAATATTGATATAGTTAACTGTAAATAACTCTCTACTTAAGGAAGCAAAAGCCCAAATAACCATCTAAAACTGTAGGTAAATAGTAGGGGTGTGCATTTGTTTGGGGATGAATGTACAAAAAGGACAAACTAGATCTATTTTGTTCATTTCAGCTTTTGCCAACACAATGGCCAGAAATAAGACCTGAGTGAGCAGTAAGCCACTTTGGCATGCAGGCCTGCTTTGTTTCTTCAGTTTTGATTCCTGCAGCCAGATGCAACTAGGATGGGGAGGGTGGAGAAGACAGAGAAAGCACATGAAACACTGACAACATAAACTCTCCGATCTGAAGCCTGATGCATTTGCACCAATGGCTGAATGGCTGACGTGATGAGAAAAATTACTCAAGACCTGTTGAAATTACAAGAATTTAATTTTAAGGGGACTACTTTGAACAATATTCTTTGTCAGCCAAAGTGTTCAAGAACATGATATGGCTTCTTGGAGAAATCTCCAATCACAGAATGGCAAGAGGAGAATTGTGCAGAAACATAAAATCTATGGATGAAATGTGACCTCTTCAGGGGCGTAGCAAGGTTGGAGTGGGCCCAGAGACAAGATTTTAAAATGGGCCCCCCACTCACTGAAGCTCAGCTCATGAAATAAAGAAATTTTAAATGAGGCTGAATAAAAGTTTTTCTAAATTGTGGACGATGCAAGTCATTTAGTGGTACTAGAGAAAGACATGCTGTTCTGGTAGCTCCAGGTCTTAACACTCACATCAATTTTGGAGGATGAATACTACTGAAGGAAGCCCGGGCGGGTGTGCGGCTGGGGGAGTCAGTCATGTGACTTGCCTCGGGGGCCCCCCAAGGCAGTGGGCCCCCAGACAACTGTCTCCCCTTGCCCTATTATAGTTACGCCCCAGACCTCTTCATTCTGTGTTGCAATGGAGAGGGAGGAGGGGTCAATCAGATTGTGCAGGATTCTTTCTACAAGTGTGTGTGTGTGTGTATAGTATATAATATTATATAATTAATATATAATATTATATAATTAATATATAATATTATATAACTAATATAATATATTAGTATATATTAATTACAGCAGTGGTTTTTTTTTTAAATTCTGTTTCCATTTCCCTGCTTTATGGCCTGTGCAAAATGAATATATTTTTGTCCGGTTCCATTTATTTTATTTTATTTTATATTTATTTATTTATTTATTTATTTATTTATTTAATCTAAAATATTTCTATACCACCCAAAACTTGCATCTCTGGGCGGTTCACAGTTAAAATCATTTAGGATTTTAATTCCAACTACGCATTCCTCCAAGTCCACTTCAGCTTGTCTTTCAGCTTGTAGCCATTTAATCTGCCTTATACACCCTTTCTGAGTTGGCGAGGTTGTTTGTCTTGGTTTCCTTGAGAGGGGAAGGGGAGCTTTTCTTGTCCCCCTCCCTGAAGCTGCTTATTTGAAATCCTTTGCAATACTAATCCACACTGCATCCAGTGGTGTTGGGAGGGCATAGGTGGCCCATGTTTGGACATCCACTCCCCGTAACCCAGCAATGCCCCTCCATGCCTCTTCTCGCCACCTGCATTGTCAGGGCCACGGTCACCGCACTCACCACAATTGCCCCCAGCACCTCTTCTCCCCCCCCCCACGCCATCGGGCCTGCTGCGCTCACCGTGATGGGCACTTGGAGGCAGTCTCCCAGCAGCTCTCCTTTCCCTGCCACGCACAGGGCACGCCTTTTCTTCCCGCTGCGCATGGCAGTGGCGGCAGTGGAGGCTGAGCAGAGGGAGCAGGACCCCCTACTCTGGGCTGCTCGCTCAGGGAGGCTGCTGCCGCTGCATACACAGTGAGGAGAAAAGGGGTGCCCCATGCCTGGTGGGGATAAAAGAGGTGCCAGGGTGCTGCTACTGGGTGTCCATCATGGTGAGCACGGCAGCCCCGACGGCAGCTGCGCACAGTTACAGCTCCACCTCTGACTGCACCCTGTTTGCATCTTCTTTCCCAGCATATTGGGGACCTGTGTTAACGGGGTGGGTGGGGGGTGCCTTTGCTTTAGCAGGATCAGTTCATTTGAAATTGCTTTCCCCCCCCACAAAAGATCTCTCACTCCCCTCTTTCTACTGTCCCCCCAGCAGATGGGGCACACTCCTTAAGTGAACAAAAACAAGTGAGTTGTTTCATGGTGATAGAAGTGTGATTCTGATGAATGATCACAGACACAAACGAGGTTTTAATTATGAAAACAAAGACCGGGGGTGGGTGGGTGATTTGCCTTGCATACCCCTGGTTGACAGAGCCAAAGAATGCTGTATGGTTAATCCAGCTCTGGAACTACAGTAGAAATACAGGGCCCCAGGGGTGTAGCTAAGGGAGAGGGGGCCCGTGCTCACCACTCTCTCTGGCGGCTCCCAAGAGTAAAGGAGATAATGAAGAAAATAGGGAGGCGTGGAGCTGGAGGGCCCTCAGGAGCTGGGGGCCCGGGTTCTTTGAACCCTTTCGCTCAATTATAGCTACACCCCTGCAAGGCCCATTATATGTTGTCCACGGAGTTTGATCTTGATTGTGTATGGAGGAATTGCTCTGCAAATCTCTACAACATGTTGTTGGTTCTGACTGAGCCCTGGCAAGACGACACCACACTCCTCTCACTTGATTATGACTCAGATGGAGATTTTGTCATTCTTGAGGTTTCCATATGGAATGCTGCCCACAGTAAATGACAGCAATGAAGGGAAGGTTTAGTTGTGAATATCAAGAAAAAGTTCTGCAAGGATAACACAAGGGACAAATAGCTCAGGAGCAGGCAAGTAAGCACAACGGTCCTTGGGGCAGGACAAGCAGGATGAATGCTTTTTGAAGGAGCCCTGCCCACTTATTATTATCACCCTTAAAATTAACTGGAAGTGGGCCCTGCGCTGGTTGACTTGCCCAAGCCCCGCACCCCACCAGGTGTGGAGTTAACAAAGAGCCTGGACACCATGTTGAGCTAAAACAGAAACTAACTGTAATGGTTCATTTTGAACATCTACAGGTGACTGCACAAATGTTTTCATTAGTAAGTGAAGCTGAACAAAGTGGAAAAGAAATCATTCCAGTACCATTTTACTGAGATTTCCCCCCATAAATTGTATAAAAGGCTGAGCAACATAACCTGAAGTGAAATGGACTTTCTGACAGTGTCAAGGTATGATTGATTAAAATGGGATTGGTGTAGATGAATGGCGCAGCTACACGTGAGAAGACTGGAGCCTCATCGCAAATGCGTCACTCATGGACATGCCAGTGTCTTCTCCGCACATCCTTTACTCGCATGTATTAAGCGGTAATCCAGATCTCCCTCTACACGCACTGCAAAATCCGGAGTTTTGCAGTGCGTTTAGAGGGACAATCTGGACAGTCACCCCTTACATGAGTAAATGACATGCCGAAAAAGCATTGGCACATCCGTGGGTGATGTTGGGGTGGATGTATTCACAACAAGGCTCTAGCCTTATCGCGTGAGCCAGCTCACAGAAACGTTAACTGTCATGTTCTACCAGGTCAGAGGATTTGCATGTTTGCTGCCCTTTATGGTAGCTTGCTGCACTGCAGCGAGTTTTAAAGCCTTTAGGCCTGGGCAAGGCCCTGTGGGGTCAACCTTTGGCTCCCTCTGGATCAAGAAGAGGATAAGAAGCTTCCTGTTTGGGTCAGGCCTTGCCTCAGTATCAAGGTCTTCTTGCTGCTGGAGTTGTTACTTGTTGGTCTGTCTACTTGGCTCCTTCAGCCTCTGGCATGTTTCTGACCTCTGGCTACTCAAGGGTGTAGCAAGGTTGGAGTGGGCCCAGCGACAAGATTTTAAAATGGGCCCCCCTTAACTGAAGCTCAGCTCATGAGTAAAGACCTATGTGCCACGATAGAATATCATCCTAAATTATTTTTAAAAGGTTTTGTAAATGCTGTTCTGGTAGCTCTAGGTCTTAACACTCACATCAGTTTCGGAGGATGAATACAACTGAAGGAAGCTAGGGTGGGTGCGCAACTGGGGGAATCAGTCTTGTGACCTGCCTCTGGGGGGCCCCCAAGGCAGTGGGCCCCCAGACAACTGTCTCCCCTTGCCCTATTATAGTTACGCCCCTGTGGCTACTAGTTCACACTCTAATTCCTGTCTACTTGGCTTGACCTCTGTGGTGGTCCTGACCTCTAGTGACTGGTGCATCCTCTAATTCCTGGCTGTCTACCTAGCTGACCTCTGGCTACTGGTTCACCCCTGATTCCTGGCTGACTACTTGGCTTGACTTTTGGCGTGTTTCTGATGCCTGGTGACTGGGTTAATCCCTGACTGGTCATCTGGTCCCAGCTTGCCCACGGCTCAGCCCTGGCACACACAATGGATTTTCATTCCGCCAGGAAGGGCAACACTGCAGCCATTTATTGGAATGTTTGACAGAGCTGACAATGTTTGGATTGAATCTTCCCCTCTATTGCCATGCTCTGTAGCACCACCCTCCATGCTGGGCATTCTTCATGACGGGAAGGATCTCTCCTGAAGTAGCGTGTTTATCTCTGCAGACAAATGCTGTATATATGCAGAGCAGGGTGGGGATGGTTTAAGAGTACAATGGTGCTGCAGGAGTACCATTTGTTGGAGATGGAGTCCCAGTGCATTGACCTTTTGTACCAACTATCCCAATGACCACTAGAGGCATTGGGAGCAGAGGTTGCTAGAGAGGGTCTCCTTACCTGTCCCTGCTTTCCTCTGCTCTATGACCCCTGTTTTGACTCCTCAGGTACTTCCTGTAGTGAGTCAGTCCTCTTCCTTTCCTAGAGAGAAGATGGAAACATCTCCCTCTCTCCCCCTCCTTCCCTATTCATTATATAGCTGATAGATAGGATTGGTCTCTCCTATCTCAAATGTACTTCACCAATAAACCAATTGACTCTACAGTGATCTCCATGTGTGTTGTTCTAAATAGCTGCAACAACTAAACTCTGCACTCTGTAACTGGGGTGGTCGCTTCCCTGGTGCTTTGCTAAATAATCACAAACCTCAACAGGATTTACTGGAGTGCTTCTTGGCACTGTACTTGGATACAGGAGTCTTCATAATGAGTGAGGGGACCAGTGATGTAGTCACAAACTCAGAAGTGCAGGTGTTCTCCGTGACAGTCCCCATAGCCACACCCACCCTGACAGTCACACTCCTCACCTAGATGCAATAATTTATTTTGAGTGTGGTGGGGGGAGTCAATTACAAGTCAAGATCATGTAGACTCTAGGGAATGTACTAGGATGAATGACTGGGAATGCCCACTGAAATGCTCTGCCTCTTTCCAAATGGCCATAGGAATGTATGGGATTTCTGAATGGCTGTTGGCCATGCCCATGTTCTTAGGAACATAGGAAGCTGCCATATACTGAGTCAGACCATTGGTCTATCTAGCTAAGTATTGTCTTCACAGACTGGCAGCAGCATCTCCAAGGTTGCAGGCAGGAAGTTCTCTCAGCCCTATCTTGGAGAAGCCAGGGAGGGAATTTGAAACCTTCTGCTCTTCCCAGAGTGGCTCCATCCCCTGAGGGGGATATCTTGCAGTGCTCACACATCAAGTCTCCCATTCATATGCAACCAGGGCAGACCCTGCTTAGCTATGGGAACAAGTCATGCTTGCTACCACAAGACCAGCTCTCCTCTCCGCATGTGCATGTGCATCTCTCTCTTGCATGTGCAAAGGTTGCCTTTGGATTGGGATAAGACATACTGGTGTGGAGTAACAGTTCTTGGGTGCCTTGGAGCCTAATCAGACTGCTTTTGGCCAAAGACCATCCTACCTCCATGGAAACTGCTGCCTAACTGTGAATACCGTAATATTAATTATGGAACAATAACAAATGAATTTCCCCTTGAACACACAGGGCATTGTGTTCCTTGAGTGCATTGTGTTCCTATTCAGACATTATGTTTTGTATGAGTGTAATCTGTACCCTCATACATGTTTTTGTGTGAAAGACTGTACCCGCGTTCATTTTAAAAATGAACCTGGGTATCGGCCCTTCAAATGCATAGGACAGGTAGGAAGTGGACTTCTGTACCTGTGTTCAACATAATGTGTGGATTATTGTAGCTGATAATTCTGTACACTTGTTGTACTAGTGTTGAACATAACCTGTGAATAGGGCTGAGGGGGAGGAGGAGAAACATAATGCATATACCTAAATGCTAATCACTTTCCACACAAGTAAGGAGGGTGAAATATTGTTTGCATAGCCAGAATAGTAGTAACTAGCTGAACCCGCACAGAGCATCTGCGCGCTAGTGCGTTCAGCCTTTGGCTCCCCCCCACTTGTCCATTCCTCCCTCTGCCCGCTCATCAGTTGCCCATTCTTCCCTCCCCCTGCTTGCCAGTCACCCATTCCTCTCCACTGTTTGCTGGATGCCTGTTCTTCCCTCCCTCTGCTTGCTGGTCGCCCGTTCCTCCCCTCCCACTTGCCAGTCTCCTGTTCCTCCCCCCGTTCCTCCCCCCACTCTCCTCCGGCCACCGCTTTATTTTCCCCAGGCTGCTTTCTCTCCCCGCCTGCCTGCCTGCCCGTTGGCCTGCCTGTTGGCCTCATCATCACCGCTGCCGTGTCACTTTCCTCTCTCCCTCCTAGCAGCTTGCTTGCAAACTCCCGTGAGAACCGCCACACATGGGATTAGCCACGGGTACATCTTAGCGAATTATGTATATAGAGAGAGATGGGAAAATCCAGACACTTCTTACTTCTGTACAGAATCTATTTTTCCTCCCAAAGGAATGTGACCGGCATTTTCAAAGTCACATGAAGATAATAGAGAACTAGTTTGGTGTAGTAGTTAGAGCGTTGGACTAGGACCAGGGAGAGTTGAGTTCAAATTCTTGTTCAGCTGTGAAACTCACAGAGTGACTCTTGGCCAGGGGCGTATCTAGTGTGGGAAAGGCAGGGCACGTGCCCCGGGTGCCATTTGAAGGGGGGTGCCATTTTCTAAAATTAAGAAATTTAAAAAATGGCCACTGAAAACAAAATGGCCATTGCACATGCGCAAATGGCCTCTGTGAGGCCCTAGGCCAGGCCAGGCCTCTCAGAGGCCATTTGAGCATGCATGGTGGCCATTTTGTTTTTAGTGGCCATTAAAAAAAAATGGCCACAACAGATGCTCAAATGGTCCGTGCGAGGCCCTAGAGGCCAGTGCAGGGAGAGGGAATCTTTGCAGACCCCCCACAGCCATTAGGAAGCTGCCCGAAGGGGCTACAGGTAAAAAAATTTAATATAATATGTCACTATACGCATATTTAGTTTGGAACTATGTACAGAGAATCAGGGCTTGTGAATACTGAGCTGAAGCTTATGAGCTAGGATTGTATTCATTTGCTCTTACTTTGCTTCTTGTGATAAGTGAGTTAAATGTGATGTCTCAATAATATGGCTATTAATGGTGAGTTTGTCTTTGAACCAGTGTGAAATACTTAGTATTAAGACCCACTGGGAGTTTCTTGCTCTCTTTCTCTCATTTTAACTGTCATTCTGAAATACTAGAATATATTCCAAGCAGTGACACAGTTTACTCTGCATATCCTTTAATTATTTTCAGAGAATCTTGGAAAAGCCAAATTCTCAATTTATTTTTAAAACTTACATAATAGTGATGCTTCAATGCACAGTAGAGAATTAGACAGGCACTTCTGTTTAGCTTTCCAAGTACACCTCCTCCACATAGTATTTGGGTATTTCATGAGCCCCAGCATAGTGAAATTTCCAGCATTTTTTGGTCTGGCTACGTCCACTGCTAAATAGTTTTTTAAATATTAAAAGATTAATGAGCTTGACTTGTATTTTTGAGCTGATATTATGGTAAAGTTATCTGAAAGATGGGTGTCAGATGTTTGGACAGGGGGTGCAATTTCAGTGCTTGCCCTAGGTGCTATTTTCCCTACATACGCCTCTGCTTTTGGCCTGTCAGCTATTTCTCAACCTAACTATCTTGCAGGGCTGTTGTGAAGAGAAACATAACCTCGTATACCACTCTGGCCTCCTTTGAGGAAGAGAAGGATATGAATTTTAAAAATAAATAAATAATATGCAAAATAGGCAGTCTATAATTGGGTAACTGGAATATGACAACCGTAAATTCCATGGCCAACAGAATCCTTCTGAACCATTGGCAAGAGATGGGATTCCATTTTTCAAAAGCTTAGTTCTCAACATCTGGAGACATTGGCTCCAGAAGACTTTTAGAAAAGGCATGCAGGGTTCTTATTTTCCTTTTTGCCACTTTCTTTAATGTGCTTTTAGGGGCGTTCTCCAGGGAAGAAATCAGCCAGGGTATGAAAGAACAGGGACTGTATTTCATTTATGTAATACATCTCTGTAATACTGATTCCCTCTTAGAATTGCTCCAGACAGGTTCCCAGTCACCACTAGGAGGCAGATGGCTCTCTTGCCACATTAATCCATAACAGCCAGTTTTCCCATAGGCTTTACTAAACTCAGTGAGGAAGGGCACTGCAAGCCTACTAAAACACTTTCCGTGAAGGCAGGGGTTCCCAACATTGAGTCCCTACATAGATATTGTTAGACCATAACTTCCATCATCCTCAGCCAGAATGGCTGCTGGGGGTGATGGGAATTGTAGTCCAACAACATCTGGATTGGGAACCTCTCCTTTATGGTGATTGTTTGTTTGTTTGTTTGTTTGTTTGTTTGTTTGTTTGTTTGATTGATTGATTGATTGATTGATTTCTATACCACCCTTCCAAAAATGGCTCAGGGCGGTTTACACAGAGAAATAATAAATAAATAAATAAGATGGATCCCTGTCCCCAAAGGGCTCACAATCTTAAAAAAACATAAGATAGACACCAGCAACAGTCACTGGAGGTACTGTGCTGCGGGTGGAGAGGGCCAGTTACTCCCCCCCTGCTAAATAAAAGAGAATCACCACATTAAAAGGTGCCTCTTTGCAATTTTACACATTTAAATATTGCAGGACTCTCTGTCTGGATGTAAGTTTTGGCACAAATGAAAGCATGTTGCTCTCACTGAAGCCTTCTTCTCACCTTCCCTTCACACATGACTGAACGGGTGGAGGGGAACTAGGATGATGTCGTCCCCCCCACCCCCCAACTCCAAACCCTGTGCATTCAGCTGAAAGTGTGAATCAGGCCCTTTGTGCCACAGCTGATTTCACAGATGTCCCAATGACATGAAAGAGCCTCTGTGGGCAGAACCTCATTCTCACCTTCTGGGGAATATGCAGAGCTCAGGGATGTGGCCAGCAGGTACATGGAGGCTGGGTGGGGTGCAGGGACATGATTTGCCATCCTGCTCCTCCTTAGTCACTCTGGAACTGAAGGTGAGAACAGAGAATTGCCTACACTGATGAGAACCAAACTAAATGATATGCAGATGACTTGACTGGGATTTGCATAAGATTGCCAATTTTGACTTAAGCTATTTCTGGAGAACTTTTCCCCTCCCAATATTTTAGCCCCCCCACCAATCCACCAGATCAAGCCATTAAAATATCCAGAGTTGCTCCCAACAGTCACTTCTGGCAACTTCTGGAGACTCCGGGGCAATTCTGGAGGGCTGGCCAGTGGCAACCATAGAATGTGTGCATTTTTAAAAACAAATTTAAACATTAATAAACAGCAATCACATGGTAGTCCCATCCAAATCAAGACCATGACTAGGGGTCAGGGCCCATGACTTTGACTAGCCCCACAGCTGCTATTTGCCCCAGGAGAGACGCTCTGAGCCCTGCTCTGGATCCTTGCCTGAAGCTGCAGGCCAGCTGGTGTGGAAGAATAAAGTGAGAGGCCAGTTGAGTGTCTGCGTATGGCAGCCAGATTACTCACAGATGCAAACCACACAGTCTCTGCATCATTATGAGAAGGCCATTCATTTTTATTTTATTTTTAATTAATCTAGGTTTGAGGCTCATGAAGGGAAATATGATAGGAATGCTGTTGGGGCAGGGAAGAAGGGGGGAATTATTTTTTTAAAGGCAGTGTATGTGCAGCTTGAGAATCTAGGCTTGGGAATCGTCATAGTTCAGTGGCAAACCACATGCTTTGCATGCAGAAGCCTCCTCAAGTTCAGTCACTGACATTTTCAATTAAAATACTCTCGGGGAAGAGACAGCAAAAGGCCTAAGGCCCTGAAGACCTGCTGCCAACTGGAGCAGAGGGGAGCAAGATAACTGGATCATTGCCCTCGACGTAAGGGGGCTTCCTATATTACAGTTACTCCAATTTACCTGAAAATCCAACAGTCTAAGGAAAATGTAATGGCTCCTTTCACTGGATGACCGGGTGTTGCTATTTTGGGAATAATGATTCTGCTGCAGCATGGGGTTCCCAACCGGTGGCACTCCAGATGTTGCTGAATGACAACACCCATCATCTTCAGCTACCATTTGTTGTGGTGGGGGATGATGGGAGTTGTAGTTCAGCAACATCTGGAGTGCCACCAGTTGGGAACCCCTGTGCTACGGAATATGGGGTTCCATGGTTCTCTGACTGTAAGCATCCGTAACATTCTAGCCAGTTACTAGGCTTGTTCACAAGAACGTGGGGGCAAGGTAGAAGTGCCCAGCCCAGGGCTGGCCCTAGGGCTTTTGGTGCCCTAGGCCAAGTATGGTTTTAGCGCCTGCCCCTCATTCTGTTAAAATTATATTCTTTACCATACAGAATATAACTTTAATTGAATTGGGGAGCACCAAAGTCATACTTGGTGCCCGGTGCTGGCCAAAGGGAATGCCAGGAAGAAAGGAAGAAGTGTTGGGAGAGATGAGGTGGAAGGAAAGAAAAATAGAGATATGGAGGCCCAGAAAGACACATGCAGAGGAAAACGAGGGCATAGTGGGCAGCCAGCCAGCATTTATAGGGTTAACTGGGGAAAGGATTTTTCTTTGATTGACTGTCCGTAGACCCTATTTCATGATCCAATCTGTTAACAAGTTGGGCGGGACTAAAGGGCTCATGAGGGTCTTCTGGGAAGAAGAAAGGTGTGCCCAGGTGAGAGATGAGCAATGGAGTCTTACCAGATTCTCTCAGGGTGAGCTCTGCAAGTCCCTGAGGATCAAAGATTGTAGGGGTTGGTCTCACCTAAGTCCTGGTGAGGTCTGAGGGGAGCAAAGGCTTATGGCTTCGTAAATTTAGACTTAGGAGAAAGTGTTTTAGTAAGACTTGCATTATTTTCTTTTGTGTGTGTGTCTTTGCAAATACCCTCTATCTACTTTGTAAGTACCTCACTGCAACATCAGTCCAGTAAAAGATCAAGTTAAATACCGCCTGAGACCATCTGGGCATTCTGAAAAACTCTTGTAACCACTAAGCTAATCCTATATGCAACAGTTATGCTCAGGGGCGTAGCTAGGGGAGAGGGGGCCCATGTTCATCCCTCTCTCTGGTGGCCCCCCAGAATGAGGGAGATATTGAAGAAAATAGGGAGGGGTGGGTCTGGAGGGCCCTCAGGAGCTGGGGGCCCGTGTTCTTTGAACCCTTTCGCTCAATTATAGCTACGCCCCTGGTTATGCTTAAAGCCTAAGACTGACTACTTTTTTTTGTAGTCAACTAATAAATTATGTTCTACTAGTATTTTTAAGCCCGTTATAATAACGGGCGCTAGCTTTCTTTTCCCCCTTTAAGCTTTCTTCATATATATATTTTGTGTGTGTGTGTTTGTGTGTCCCTGTCTCTCTTCGTTTCTTTCCTTTCCTTCCTTTTCCTTCTCTCTTTTTTGGTTTTTTATATGTTTTATTCTCTACATTATCTTTTTCTCTCTTCTTTCTATAATGGGCATGTTCTTTGGTTTTGTGTGTGTGTGTGTGTTTTCCCTTTTCTCTTTTTCTATGTTTTTTCTCCCTTTTTTCTTCATTTTTATCTCCCCCCCCCCCTTCCTCTCTCTTTATTTTGTTCTTTCCTTTCCTATCTCTCTCTTCTCTCTTTTTCCTTCTTTATTACTTTTCTTTTCTCTGTTGTTCTGTCTCCCTCCCTCATTCTTTGTTTTGTCTTTTGCTGTCTGTTTTTCTTTTTGTCTGTCTGTCTGTCTCTCTCTGTCTGTCTGTCTCTCTGTCTTTGTTTTCCTCCACCCTGTTCTAATTTTCCATTCCCTCTGTGGTTTTTTTGCAGGGGACAAAAAGTTCCTTCCCGGCCCTCAATAAGGGCCACCAGTAAAACCCACACTGCATCTAGGGACAGGAGGGAGGGGGTTGGTGCTCTTAATGGACTGAGGAAGGGAAGCCGGAGTGTGTACCTGTAGTCAGCCAAAGACCCACCCCCTGCCTACCTCAGCCAATCTGCTGCAAGAAATGGCCTTATTGTGCCTTGTTTGAATGAGGCAGAGGTAAAGCCATGCCCCAAACAAATAGAGAGTGGGCGACTGCATTCTTTTCACAGATCTTTTGCATCACATGTAGTTTGGCACTCATTCTCACCTTTTTTGAAGATACCAAACAGTAAATCCAGTTGCATCCAAGAGATAAATCAAATATGTTCCAATCTTATTGAAGGCTGATTCTCCCTCCCCATATTCAATAAATCTCTGGTTTATTCTCACTTTTCCCCCTATATGTCAAAACTACTTCGAAAGGTACTTACTTCCACAGGGACCTAACCACTAATTGCTTAGGGAACTTTTGATTTTATCTGCTATGAGTGGAATTCTATAAAAAGAAAGGGGGCAAGATGCATGTCTTGGGGTGCGCGCGTGTGGATCGGCGGTGCTGGCTGGGGTGAGAGGTGCCCCCGCCCACCTCCTATCCCCCCGCGAAGTTGCCGCCTCGCAGCACGTCTGGTTGGGGGCCATGGCTTCCCGTGCAAGGAGGGAGAAGTCCGCTTGAAGGCGGAGGGAGAGTAGAAGGAGAGGAGAGGACTCTGCGCTGCCGCCCAGGAGAGGATTCGGCCAGCGCGCCTCGCAAGCTGCTGCCTCCAGAGCACGCCGTCACGAACAGTAAGGGCGGACGGGCTTCCTCTGCCCTCGTTGCCCCGCAGGGGTAGGGGCGAGGAGGGGGCAGCGATGATGAGCCATCAGCACACGCGCGTGTGTGTGGGGCGCGCGGGTAGAATTGCACGCTGGAGAGGCGGGGTGGTTGCGTTGCGCTCCCTTGCGAAGCTGCCCCGGGTGGCCGGGGCGGCCTGGTCTGATGGGCGTGTCGGGGAGCAAGACTTGGGCAGCTAGGAGGGCGGGAAGACAGTCGGCGGCGGCGGGAATTACATGGGCTTACTTCTGCCCTCCCCGTTGCCATTGGCGGGCCAGCTGCTGCCGTCTTTGCTCTTCTGCCGCCCGCGGGTGGCCTGGAGCCGCCGCCACCTCTGGCTCCCTGCGGCTGCCACAGCCACTTCTTTCCTCCCCGTGGTGGTGCCTTTGGCCTCCCTGCGGGTTCCCTGTGGCTGCTGCAGCCGCTTCTTCCATCCCCGTGGCAGCAAAACAGCAAACATGGCCGCCTGGTGCCTGTCTCCGGTTCTGCTTCGGCCGTTCTGCGCATGTGCTCCGCGCATGCTCAGAACGGCCGAGGGAGGCACGGACACACGCTTGGTGTCCGTCCACAGACGGACACCAAGGCTTTTATTAGAGAGGATTATGTTCTTTGTTTTTACAAGCCCTCTCAGAACATCTGACTGATTCTGGGAGAGTGGGAGGGAAAGACTCCAGTGCACATGGCCTCAAACAGGATTGCAAAGCCTACTATCTCCCCACTTAAATGTACATAAGTGGAAACATGTTTTTATATTGGCCTGTTAGAAAAGTAAAGAGGGGACTGGAGGTTTTAGCATGCTTTCCCATTCTAGTCAGAGGTAACTCTCTGTTAGCTAAGAAACACTTGGTGACAGCGATATAATCTACTGAATATTCTTTTTAATTAATTTAAAACCCAGTCAGCCCGCACGGTTCAGAGAAGCATGGCTCATTTAGAGTCTCCTCTCAGGTGGGCTGGGGTTGGGTTCATTACAGAGTGTGATGACTTGGGGACTTCTCCAAGCACAGAGAAAAATAAATAAATAAAGAGGGGACAAGAGGGAACGGAGATTAAAATAATGAGAGAGGGAGAAAGGTGTAACCTGAAGCCAAAAACCCGACGAGCAGAGGGAAGCTGGCGGCAGCCTGTGTTCAGCTGCTGTGGCCCCCTGGCCCCACTCTCCACGTCTGACGTCAGACACAGGGAGCCGGCTAGCCACGCCCCCACAACTGACATCAAGCATGGGGGCATGGCCTCCCTCCCGAATGGGGTCGTGTGGCCCCATTTGAAAGGGAGATTGGCCCACGCTGCGTTGGGTAGCATGGGCTAGAGCGACTCTCCCTGCCTTTAAAGGCAGGGAGAGCCATTCCGGCCATGTTGCCAATGGAGTGCGGGCCAATTTCGGTCCCAAACAGGGCTGCACGGTCCCGTTTGGGAGGAAAATAATGCCCCCGCATCTGAGGCTGCGAGGCGTGGCCCCTGCAGGCAGTGGCCCAGGTTCTTTGAACCCGTTCACACAATGGTGGCTCCGCCCCTGCAACAACCGTTCCTTTTCATTCCACCTATCACTTGGATGGACTTTCAGCTAGTCTTTAAATAAAAAGCAAACCCTGAATAATGTTTAATCTGGTTGTATCTATTACATAACAGTTGTAATTCATACACATTCACTGTCAGGATAAGTCCTATTCAGATGTTATGTTCAATGTACATACAATAGTTGCACATTTCATACATGTACAAATCTGTAAAGGTGGACCTTATTATCCATGGGGGTTCTGTTCTCTGCTACAACTGTGCACAATGGAATCACGGATAATGAGGCATGGAGGCAATGGGAACCAGGGGTTTAGGTTCCCGGAGGTTGAAAAAATTGCAAAAAAAAAACCCAACAAAAAACCTGTGGGGGAAATTGCCCTAATTACAGGGAAAGTGTCCCACTTCAAATCCCCATCCAGCCATGAAGCTCACTGGGTGATTCTGGGCCAGTCACTTAACTCTCAACCTAACCTGCCTCACAAGGTTGTTGTGAGGATAAACATAACCATGTACACCACTCTGGGCTCCTTGGAGGAAGAGCGGGATAGAAATGTAATAATAATAATAATAATGCTCATATGTCCACCCTGACACCTTTTTAAAAAGGCATCCCCACATTAGCTGCAGAGGCAAAATGTGAATAGTTTTCTACCAAGGGTACGTTCCAGCCTTTGGGACTGATGTTGGTACATAGGGACAGTTGAAGCATATGAAGCAATGCGGCTGTTGTGGGTTTGACGAGAACTTTCAATAGTAGAGCACAATTGTGAGAGTTTCTTCCACGGCTGCTACCTCGCTTTCCCATACTGCTCCTTTCTATATAATAATAAGCTTGCTTATCTCACAAGAGGATAAGCACAAATTGCTGTCACTTGTTAATGAGGGCATAGTTGAGCCCCTGTTGCCACACAGAGAGAGCATGAAAACATGCCCAAATGAGAGGTTAGATGCAGACGAAAGAGTTCTGCTTTCTTTCTCTGGTCTAATTATGTGTAGCAGGATACCCTGTCAGAAAGCAAGGTCCAAGGAGAGTGCAGCCATGTTGGTGGCCAAAGAGACTCATTTGGGAGGTTACTGTTCTCCTCCTCTTGATTAAAATTTACAGCTCCCTATTTCAGAACAAGCTGTGGTGTCACTGGGAATAACTAGCCCTGAAGACTCCTCCAAGACATTGTGTTCTTGAGGTGCATCTGCAACATTTTACATGTACAATGTTACATATATGAATGCAACCATTCTCTGGTTGTTGCAGCATGTGAGACAGCATGGCCAGCTCCCTTGGCTGACCCTTTGAAGCCCGCCATCGCCCTCCTGCACACAGGAAGGATATAGGAGGCTTCCTGTCTAGAACAGGTTTGCCTCAATGCTGAGATCCCTTTGCTGGATATTTTCTTGCTGTTTTGCCTGATTTCAGGAAAGGGGCTTTAGCTCAAGGATAAAGCACCTGCTTTTCATGTAGAAGGATCAGGAGGGTTCTCCCCCGAATCTCCTTCAGAGTCCGAGTCTTCTCCCCCGAATCTCCTTCAGAGTGCGTGTGCCAAACCTACCCCAAAGTCCCTTCGAGATCCTTGGACCCACTCCACATCGGGTTTTGTCTTGCAAATTCTAGCTTGTCTCGAGTTATTTCCAGGTTTTTAAAATGCTGGTTTTAAGTTACTTTTTCTGAAAACGCCAGGGAGGGAGAGGCACTGACGTAGAATTATTAGCATGAGAAGAAGGATACGCCCTTAAGAAATGCAGATGTAGCTCTTTAGTACTCCCCACCTCCATTGGCTAGAAGGAAAACATGTGAACTTGCACCAAAACAAAACCCAGGAGCAGAAGGGAGGGGCTGCTTTCCTCAATGCTGTGAGTGTGATTTGAAGTGGCTTCGCTCAACATTTACCCTGCAGCATGAAGCCATGTGCAAATAACAACCTGATCCAATCCCTTGCATCTCCAGACAGGGCAGCAGAAGACTCCTTGCTGAAATCCTGAAGAATCTCTGCCAATCAGAACAGATGAGGCTGACCTAACAACAACATTTATATACTGCTTTTCAACAAAAGTTTCCAAAGTGGTTTACATAGAGAAATAAATAAATAAGATGGATCCCTGCCCCCAAAGGACTCACAATCTAAAAAGAAAGATAAGATAGATAGCAGCAGTGTTCCCTGTAAGAGAGATTCCCAGGTGTTGATTACAACTCCCATAATTCCCAGTCAAAGGCCACTACAGTTGAGGATGCTGGGAGCTGTAGTCAACAACATTTGAGGATCCCTGTTAGAGGGGACACTGGACATTAGCAACAGTCACTGGAGAGGGGTACTGTGCTGGGGATGGATAGGGCCAGTTGCTCTCGCCCTGCTAAATAAAGAGAATAGCCATGTTAAAAAGGTGCCTCTTTGCCCTGTTAGCAGGGCAAATGGTCTAGCTAATCTAGCCCAGTGGTCTGTCTTGGTTCACACATTCATATCTGCTAGATTGAAAGCCCACAGGCAGGGCTGGACTTGTGCTTTAATCTACTGTGCTGTGCCTAGAAAATGGTAGGTGGTGGTTTATAAATAATAACCAAAAAATGTGTTTAGAATTGTGTATGTTATATTATATACAGGTATATTTGTCAGGAAGCTGGGACCAGCAGCTGTTGCTCCCCAAAGAGTATACTCAGCAGCCAAGACAGATTTGCCATTGTGCACTGTGTCAATTGGCCCTGAGGTGTGATGCAGACACTATGTCTGCAATGTAGACCTTGTAATGTTTTTGATGGATCCATTCCATATTCCGAGCCAAAATTCCAGAGTGTCCAGGATTCATATAACAGAAACAGGGAGACCAAAGTCACATTTTTGTCCCACATGTAAAGGAAGGTGTGATGACAACACCTGAGGCTATTTAGTTTAGAAAAAAGACGACTGCGGGGAGACATGATAGAGGTCTATAAATCCATGCATGGTGTGGAGAAAGTGGAGAGAGAGAAATTCTTCTCCCTCTCACATAACACTGGAGCCAGGGGTCATCCCCTGAAATGGATTGCCAGGAAATCTAGGACCAACAAACGGAAGTACTTTTTCAAGCAATGCATAATCAACTTGTGGAATTCTCTGCCACAAGATGTGACAACAGCCAACAACCTGGGTGGCTTTAAGAGGGGTTTGGATAACTTCATGGAGGAGAGGTCTATCAAGGGCTACTAGTTGGAGGGCTACAGGCCACCTCTGGCCTCAAAGGCAGGATGCCTCTGAGTACCAGTTGCAGGGGAGTAACAGCAGGAGAGAAGGCATACCCTCAACTCCTGCCTGTGGCTTCCAGAGGCATCTGGTGGGCCACTGTGTGAAACCGGATGCTGGACTAGATAGGCCTTGGGCCTGATCCAGCAGGACTGTTCTTATGCCTGACAAGCATGAAATATTGAGGAATCATTAAATGCTGATCCTCCTCCACTGATATCTCTGTAGAACCATGACAGATTACACCTCATGGGTCAATAAACTTCCTACAAGACATTAAGGGCTTAGGGACAGGGAATCAGAAAATATAGAGTTATTTGCAAACAGGGGCAATATATCACTTCATTTGTCCCTCCTCCCTCCACCTGTTCCTATAGTCCTTTGTAAGTTTTTAAAAATCAAATTACAAAAATAAATTACACACATTTAACACACACACCCGCAATGGCAAATATCTTTTAAAACTATGCATTCTATAGAGGGACATAGGAAGCTGACTCTTAAGAGGGGTTGGGATAACTTCATGGAGGAGAGGTCTATCAAGGGCTACTAGTTGGAGGGCTATATAGGCTATACCGAGTCAGACCAGTGGTCCATCAATCTCAGTATGGTCTATTCTGACTGGCAGCAGCTCTCCAAGGCTTCAGGCAGGAGTCTCTTTCAACCCTAGTTCGAGATGCCAGGGACTGAACTGCATGCAAAGAAGATGCTCTCTCACTGACCTACGGCTCCATCTTCATAGTACTACCATCTCTGGTGGGCTGGCCCCCAACCAGAAGATTTTGGGCATACATCACAGAATAATAATTAAATCATTTCAGAGCTGGAAGGGACCTTGAGGTCTTCTAATCCAACCCCCTGTTCAGTGAAGGAAGTTACTGCAGCTGCAGCAAACTTACAGAAGGCTCTCCAGACTAAAAATGTCCTGCAAAAGAGAGCCCACCACTCCATGAGGCAGACTGTTCCAACGTCTCATGCCAGTAGAACTCTTGCAGTTAGGAAAGCTCTTACAGTTAGGAAATTCCTCCTAATGTCCAGTCTGAGTGTTTCCTCATAATTTCAACCCACTGGTTCTACTCTTGCCCACAGTAGCAACAAAGAACAAGTCTGTCTTCTATATGACAGCCCTTCCATTGTTTGAAGATGGCTATCATATTGTTTAAACATGACTACTCTAATGGCGCAGTGGGAATTGACTTGATTAGCAAGCCAGAGGTTGCCGGTTCGAATCCCCACTGGTATGTTACCCAGACTATGGGAAACACCTATATCGGGCAGCAGCGATATAGGAAGATGCTGAAAGGCATCATCTCAAACTGCACAGGAGGCGGCAATGGTAAACCCCTCCTGTATTTTACCAAAGACAACCACAGGGCTTTGTAATCACCAGGAGTCAACACCAATTTGACGGCACACTTTACCTTTACCCTACTGTGTTCTCCCAGTGGGAATTCAAAGTGTCTCACAGCACAATTCAGAGCATTTTCATATCCAAATGAATACAATAAAAACAGCAAGTGGACTAAACACCAGAGGGAAACAAGCAGAAAAGTATCCATCAGCCAAAAAATAAAATATTACAATTGTAAAAGATTGCCGTGCTCCAGCACATCGCTGGTAATGCACGGGTAAACAAAAAGGTCTTCAGTCTGCACTTGAATAAGAGCAGGTAATGGTAAAGTTGTGCTGTTGAGTTGGTTTCGACTCCTGTCCTGGCAACCGCAGAGCCCTGTGGTTGTCTTTGGTAGAATACACGAGGGATTTACCATTGCCATCTCCCGCGCAGTGTGAGATGATGCCTTTCAGCACCTTCCTGTGTTGCTGCTGCCCAATAGTGGTGTTTCCCATAGTCTGGGGAACATACCAGCGGGGATTCGAACCGGCAACTTCTTGCTTGCTAGGCAAGTTACTTCCCCGCTGTGCCATAAGGGCAGAGAGGGTGCCAATTACACCTTGGGAGGAAAAGTGGCATTCCTCAGAGAGGGGGCCAGAGAGGGCTGATTATCAGGTCATTTACCAGATTCACCTCTGAAGGAGGAGAGACATGAACAATTAAGCTTCCTGAAAAATCTTATGGGTCAGGCAGATGCATGCAGTGTGACGTGCAGGGGCAACTCTAGAACAACTAGTTTGGCGGAGCAAAGGGATGTGGCAAAGAACTTTTATTTATTTGATTGTTGAATTGTTATACCGCCTTTCATTAAAACAATCTCAAGGCGGTTGACAAGACATTTAAAACAATATAAGACTATAAAATAGTTACACAATAAAAAGATTAAGTTGGAATAGAAACAGCAACAAAAACAACACTCAACAACTAGGGGAGTGACGGTTTTACTATATGTTAAATAACTGTAGAAGTCAAATTTGCATTATTAGTTTATTTTCCTTATTAATGAAGCTTGCTTGACATTTTCAGACTTATTCAGATAATGATCCAGATTCCTCTAAAAAAAAAAATCTGTCTTGTGGATTAGACGAAATCTTCCAGTCCAATTTCTAGGCTGGTTTTCTCTTCCTGTCCAAAAACATGTGGCAAGAAAGACTAGGGTGGTGTTACCGAGATAGCCTGTTTGAGGGCTCCCAGCAGCACCCCTACACCTGATTTGGAGCTACAGGCTTTAGTTTCCATTTTGTTTCTCTGAACTCATGGGATCGTGGGCTCACCATCTGCTTGCATGAAGCTAACTCACGAGGGTATGTCACTTGGCTGGTAGCATGGGGAAAGGTGACTCCTGGTCAAGTGTGACTCATGACTGAAAGAAGACTACTATTCCTCTGCTTGCCTCTCTGATTTCAGTGCAGGTGAGGTAGCCGAAGTAGATATGAGTTAATTAAGCGCTATTCTTCTAAAGAAATAGCCAAATGCTCCCCTCTATGTTAGCACATCAGATCAGCTCAAGCTTATTGCCTTCGCAGGAAGGAATAGATAAGAGGAATCAGGCTCATCTCTCTCTAACAAGAAGCATTAATGGTTGGCTTGAGGCTCGAGAGGCACACTTGTTAACACATTCCAGCACCTATCAAGGTCCTTCCTGACCACACAAGATAAGCTCTAATGCACCCATTCCACTCCATCCTACACAGGTTTCTCAACCTATTCACCTCATTGTGCTCGTAGAGAACATCCAGCAAAGTCTGACCCAGACACCATGTATTTTTTTTGTCTGCCACGTATGCCACCCTTTTCAGCAGAAAGGTGTGGTCAACATTTGCCCACAGGGCAAGATGTGGCCTATTTCAGCCCTCGAGACCACCAAGCAGTGTGTCTCTTCTCTGGATTCATTCGTGTGTTCGTGTGTCTTGGCACCAGCTATACCACCTTGCTGGGCCTTGGTTCTCATACCTGTCCCAAGTTTTTGCCTCCAGACTGGCCCTGCTTCCAGGCCTGATCTGTACAGCATGCTTGACTGCAGTAAGAGACTGGTCCCCTGAGATCAGACCTCCTTTGGACTATTCCTGGCTCCCTGACCTTCGAGTGGCACTCAGGTCCCTGCTTCTGTCTTCTGCTTTCCCACCTGTCCCAGAGGAAGGAGGTCGCTTGACATCAGTCAAGCAACAATAGCAATAGCAATAGCAATAGCACTTACATTTATATACCGCTATATAGCCGGAGCTCTCTAAGCGGTTTACAATGATGTAGCATATTGCCCCCAACATTTCTGGGTACTCATTTTACCGACCTCGGAAGGATGGAAGGCTGAGTCAGCCTTGAGCCCCTGGTCAGGATCGAACTTGTAACCTTCTGGTTACAGGGCGGCAGTTTTACCACTGCGCCACCAAGTGGCCAGCACACCACCAGGAAAGGATGTGAGGTATACTAATCTCTGCTCTTAAGTCTCCTGCTCCCCTCTTTCCTGCTCTCTAACTTTAAAGTCTGAAGCTGTTCTCTAAGACTGTTTCTCTGATCAGCCGTGAATTGATTTAATTTGGATCTCAAGCCAAAAAGCCTTTTCGTTAGTTTCAACTTAGTACCATTGATATTGCTAGACTTGTTAGTTTTATTAGTTAATATTGTATTGTTTATTGATCAAGATTGGATCAAGATTTATTTCCTGTACCCCCAAGCCCTAAAATAAACCTGATTACATTTTTGATCTTCAACTCTCTGGGGCGATTCTCACGATGGAGAGAAACTGGGCTAAGGGAGCCCAGCATGGTTTCCCTCCATTGTGAGAATGGCAGCTAGACCACCTAGGAACCCCTCCCCTAAAACGAAGTTAGCGGAGCGAGTGCTCCACTAACTGCATTTACCGATAGTATGCCGCAGCAGCACGGTGACACACAAGTAGACCCCCGACCGGGAAGCTACAACAAGCCTCCTGGCCTCAGGGGTCTCTCCAGGATCCCCTGCATGGGGCATCCTGGGACTTCTGGGGGGCGGGTGTCCCCGATCCCCGCCACCTGTATTGGCTCTGTGACAGAACCAGTAGTCATGTGGGCAGCCAATCCAGCCACCCAGGGCTAGCCTGGGGATCATCTGCGGGGAGAGCAGGCTAAGACCGCTCTCCCTGCAGAACCCGGTAAGGCTCTCTTTCAGTCATTTCCAAGACCAAAGCTTTGCACAAATTTATGATGTAATGGGCTGCTCCCTCTAAGTTCGCTGGTTCCCCACACAAGCCCAAAAGTTAGTCAGGGGTGTTTGCTAATTCCCCCAGAAGGGAAAATGGCAACATCACAGCTTTTCTTTTTCCCTTCCAGAAAAGGAAGAAAGAGAGATTTGAAAGAAGCAGGGAATGGTCCTCCCAGGGGTCTCTACATTTCTGCAAGTGGCTCTGAGAAGAAGTCCATTCACCAAGGGGGAGGGCTGGAGGAAGAGACAGAGGTTTTCAGAGCCAGGGTGGCGCAGTGGTTAGAGTGTTGGACTAGGACTGGGGAGAACTGAGTTCAAATCCCTGCTCAGCCATGAAACTCACTGGGTGACTCTGACCCAGTCACTTACCTCTCAGCTTAACCCATCTCACAGAGTTTTCATGAGGACAAATGCAACCACGTACACCTTGGAGGAAAGAGTGAGATATACGTGTAAAAATAAATCAATTTGGTGTAAAGTAAGGCTATTCGTGTCCATTGTATAGTGTGTGAGCCCTTTCCCACAATCCATGAAAAAGGGCTTGAAGGGGCAGGGGAGGAAGTCTCAAAAAGCTGACCTCCCTCACAGACTGTACTCGGTCTGGGCGTGGAAACTGCGCAGCTGCCTCCTCGAGCAGCTGTTGGTCTGCCTCCTCCATACTATTGGTCTGGGCACGGAGATCGTGTAGCTGCCTCCTCAGGCAGCGCGGAGGGTCGTGGGCTGGGACACATCACCCCAGCTCCAGAACTCCCATAATGAACTGTGCAAGTGCGGTGGTACATTATGGGGATTCCCCTGTCCAGGAGCCCTGCAGTCAGGGCTGGCAGATGATCCAAAAAACTGAGCTAAGGGAGCACTAGCTCCTTTAACCCCATTTAGGAGGGTGGCTGGCTTAGTGCGTTTGCCGCCAGGATCGGGCGTGATCCTGGGAGTTCTCACACGCGGGCAAGACTGGGCTTGGTTTCATTAGCCCGGTTTTGCCAGCACATGAGAACAACCTCTCTGAGTGAACCAGGAACAGAATTGCTTCGCAGGAACAAGCACATGTGAGCTGAAACATTAAGCAGGGAAGGGAATCGGAGGAACTCGCCCATTTCTAAGTAGCACCCACAGAAGTAGCTTGACAGTGAGAAGAACACATCTGGAACCAGCAGTGATTAATCTTAAAGTGCAACAGTTTAATAACAGATGAGCACTTTACAAAAAGACAATTGCCATGCTTACTGTCAGGGATGAAAGTGCAACGTGAGTCATGACATGCACCACTCATAAAAGACAGTGTTGCTGCTCTCTAACTTCAGACATAATTTGTTCTCTCACTGCTTGCCCAGCCATTCACATATGACTGATGAAATTATTTGCATACAAACAACTGTTATGCAAACCAATTAACTTTACATCTGTGCTGCAAAGAGCCCTCTAAAGGTAAAGTTGTGTCCAGTCAATTTCAACTCCTGGCAACCAGAGAGCCCTGTGGTTTTCTTTGGTAGAATACAGGAGGGGTTTACCATTGCCTCCTCCCATACAGTATGAGATGATGCCTTTCAGCATCTTCCTATATATCTGCTGCCCAGTATAGGTGTTTCCAATAGTCTGGGAAACATACCAGCGGGAATTTGAACCAGCATCCTCTTGCTTCCTAAGCAACCTACTTCCCCGCTGCACCAGTAGATGGCTTAAAGAGCCCTCTAGTGTGGGTTTATTTGCTGTCTATGAGAGTGGCGCAGCGGGGAAATGCTTGACTAAAAAGCAGAAGGTTTCCAGTTTGAATCCCCGCTGGTATGTTTCCCAACACCTATATTGGGCAGCAGCGATATAGGAAGGAAGATGCTGAAAGGCATCATCTCAGACTGCGTGGGAGGAGGCAATGGTAACCCCTCCCTGTATTCTACCAAAGAAAACCACAGGGCTCTGTGGGCGCAAGGAGTCGAAATTGACTTGATGGCACACTCTACTTTACCTTTATGAGAGGAGAGCTAGTCCTGTGGTAGCAAGCATGAATAATCCCCTTTGCTAAGCAGGGTCTGTCCTGGTTTGCATTTGGATGGGCAACTACATGTGAGCACTGTAAGACATTCTCTTTAGGGGATGGAGCTGCTCTGGGAAGAGCAGAAGGTTCCAAGTTCCCTCCCTGGCATCTCCAAGCTAGGGCTGAGAGAGACTCCTGTCTGCAGTCTTGAAGAAGCCGCTGCCAATCTGTGTAGACAATACTGAGCTAGATGGACCAATTATCTGTCTCGGCAGAAGGAAGCTTTCTCTCCTCCAATTTATTTATAATATTTACATCCTGCCGCTTCAGTACTATACTGTTCAAGGTGGCTCACAACAGTAAAAGTAATATAAAATTAAAAACAACAAAACAAATAAAACACAGCATAGAATAACATCAATTAAATCAAACACAATTAAAAATAAAACCACAATAAAAAGTCCATCAATTTATCCTTAAAAGGTTTTAAAGATCTCTCTAAACAGGTTGGTTTTGAGATCTTAAAAAAAAGAAAAAGAAAAGCCTAAGGGAGGGAGCATGGTGAAGTTCTTCTGCCTATGGAAGTGAAGCAAAACCTTTGTGCGCTGCTCAGCTCAACCTGCATGACTTTTCCCTGAAGAGTTTAACCACTAACTCCTCAAGCAAGTAGAAGGACTCAGGCCTGCCTGGCCTTCACTTAATATTCTTTCCATCAGAGCCCTATTCGCATGGTATGTTCAACACTTGTACAATGGGTGTTCCATGTACACAGAACTGTTATTCACATGTTATGCTGAAGACAGGAACGGCAGTACACTTCCTATCTGTGCCATTAATTTAGCCCTCTTCAGATATTATGAGTGCTTGAGGCGCTCATGCTTATGAGGGCAAAAGCAAGGAGGAAGTCCTACCACCCAGCTGTCAATCAGCCCAGATCGATCGAGGTTGCAGCTCACAGAATCACCGTTGAATGCACTTACAGCGCCTCCCCCTTCAGACAAACAGCTCTGTAAGTGTGTTTGTTGGGTATGGCAGCGGGCAGTAGGACTTCTTCCCTGCATTTGCCCTTGTAAGCGTGAGCACCTGCAGCACTCAAAAGATCTGAAGGCAGCTTTTGAGGGATCTGTATCCAGGTCCACTTTTAAAATAGACACAGGTGTACAGTCATTCACACAAACACATGTGCGAGTGGGCAGACATCTGTGCATTTGTTCGACATCATGTCTGAATAGGGCACAAGCTAGACTTGCCTCTTTGGTTCTGGGACAGGATGAATATTGTTGATGCTGAAATTGGTTTTGTGTGCATGGATGTGCTGATGTTATGTTGTGTTTTGTTTGGAGGGGGGATGTTATATCTTATTGCTGCTGTTATGCTTTTGTTGTTATTTTAATGTGTGCGTTCTAATGCTTTGTTTCAAGTCGTATTGTAAGCTGCTTTGTCTTCTTGATGCAGGGCCAGGGTTGGCACTGGGGGCAGTGTTCCCTCTAACAGGGATTCCCAGATGTTGTTGACAACAATTCCCAGAATCCCCAGCTGCAATGGCTTTTGCTTGGGGATTGTGGGAGTTGTAGTCAACAACATCTGAGAATCCCTTAAATTTCTGACTGTCTGTCTATCTATTTTTACATTTATATCCCGCTCTTTCACCGAGGAGCCCAGAGTGGTGTACGGGGTTATTTTTATCCTCACAACAACCCTGTGAGGTATGTTAGGCTGAGAGATACGTGCCTGGCCCAGAGTCACCCAGTAAATTTCATGACTGAATGGAGATTTGAATTTGGCTCTTTCCAGTCCTAGTCCAACACTCTAACCACTATGCTATGCTGGCTGATTGGGGGTTGGACTCTGGCCCCACGACCCATGGACAGCCTCCAAGGCCTCAGGGCAGGGCCCATGTGGGGAGTGCTCAGAGGAGGCAGCATTACAGCAAACCTCTTCTACTGCTGTCACCCTCCTCCCCACTCACAAACATTATTTATTGATTGATCCAACCATTCATTTCCACATTTATATCCCACTCTTCCTCCAGGGAGCCCAGAGGAACACATAGTTGTGTTCATCCTCACAACAAACCTGTGAGGCAGGCGAGGCCGAGAGAGTAATCCAGTGAGTTTCTCTGGGTGAGCAGAGAGTCTTCTCAGAGAGTCACCCAGTGAGTTTCACATATGACCTGAGATTTAAACACGGGTCTCCCCAGTGCTAGTCCAACCTTCTAACCACCATGCCAGGCTGGCTCTGGATCCCTCTGTCTCTGGGACTTGCAGCATCTCTGCTTCCTCCAGAGATGAGGAATGAGTTCCTCTCAGAGCCGCTGGCAATGATGTAGGGACCTCTGGGAGGGCAACCTATTTGCCCAGCAGGGGGCGGAGGGCTTATCCCTTTCTCTCAATGAATGGGGTAACACGGCAGCTCCTCCACCTCCTCTTCTTCCTCCTCTTCTCACTCTCTGAGGAGCAGGAAGAGGTGCCTCTGCCACCACATCCCCCTATTCACCTATGAGGAGGTGGGAGGAGGCATCTCTGAGTCCCCTCCCCACTTGCCACTAGGGAGTCCCCTACTGAGTCCCCTCCCCATGCCAGGGGGCATAGAAGGCATGTGCCAAGCGGGCTCAACCTGCCTTCAGGGGGCCCAGTGCAGGATGCTTCTTTGCCCCAGGAAAGGCCCCCCCCCCAGCACAACTTGGAGCTGAGCCACGTGGGGTATAAAAGTATCAAAATACGTTATTTAAACAGGAAAGTAAGAGAGGCTTGCTGAACAGAGGCCACGTACACAAGGGGATTTCCAGTGTGCTGAGACAACACATCCATACACACCGCACGTGACTTATGCTGACTCTGCTCAGATCTAATCAAGAAGAAATGGGGCCGTAGCTCAGTTAAGGAACATCAATCCCTGGCAGCATCTCCAGGCAGGGTTGAGAAGGACTCCTGTCTGAAACCCTGAAGAGCCGCTGCCAGTCAGAGTAGGCAATACTGAGCTAGATGGACCAGTGCTCTGATTCCGTTCAAGGCAGTTTCCTATCACAGTCCACTCCCCAGCCCATGGAAATAACTGAGTCACCGCGTTCCGCATACGACAGGCAGGATGACCACAGCACCATCCGCAGCCCACCTTTTTTTTTCTTTGGCAAGGGCACACTCCAGTCCATCTGCTGCTGCCCCCACCATCCTGGGATCACTTGCCTCATGCAGTGATCCTATGCAGGGGTGTTGTGAGGACGGTTGTTCTCATCCTCACAGCAACCCTGCAAGGCAGGCTGGGCCGAGAGAGAAGTGGCTGGCCCAGAGTCAGCCAGTGAGTTTCACGGATGAATTGAGATTTGAACTCGGACCAGTACGACGATTTCTCATGCACCTGCTTGTGCAAGTGGTTCTGCAAAGCCTTGCACATCTGGAAGGACGTATTTGTCCTTCCCGTGTGCAAGACACGGGGACTGGCAGCCTTTCAGAAGAGGTGAGCCAATCCTTCAGGGGTGGCTCAAGGAGGGCTGCCACTCAAAGCAGAGCTGGCATCTCCGCCTTGCTAACCCCGCCCTCTGCCTTACCCGGCCAGGCCATGATGCTGCTCCATCCCCACATCACTGGCCATACCCCCAGTTGCTGGACGCCCTGTGCTGATTGCTGACTTGCTTCTTCCCGGCTGTATCCACGGCTGTTCTCTAACCAGGATTCAGCATCACTGGCTGGTCTGTCTTTCTGTCCTTCAGTCAGCTTTCGAGCTTCCTCTCCTCCATCTCATGAGCAGACAAATTACAGAAGTTAGTTGGAGAGAGAAAGTGCACGCACCAAGACCGGGCTGCTACAATGTCCACTGCCTGCCTCCAGCTGCCTTCTGAGAAAATGAACGTGCACATGAGAGCGAGAGAGGGAGAGCTTGCTGTAGCAGAGAGTGGACATCCAGGATTGGTGGGGCTGGCTCTCTGGCTGTGCTGGCTCTCTCTCTCTCTCTCTCTCTCTCTCTCTCTCTCTCTCTCTCATATGCACGTTCATTTTCTCAGAGGGCACACGTTGACGAGAGAGAGCGAGAGAGAGCCAACCACCCGGCACAGCCGGAGAAAACTCCACACTGCCGATAGCAAGCAGCAATAGTAGTGGCTGAGTCTGCCTAGCAGTGTGAGTGCCACTCAAAACCATTTCATGTGTGCCGCTTTTGGCACATGTGCCATAGGTTGCTGACTCCTGCTCTGGAGTCTGGCCTAGAGTGTAATACAGGCTTCTGTGAGGGGAGGGTGCCTTCCGCACGTGGATTCAACTTCTAGTCTTCAGTTCTTACAGATCCAGGGCCCACCTTTAAGGCCAATCTTCAACATGGAACCTACTTCTAACTATTTGCTATAGACACCCATTTGTCTCATCCTAAGCTGTTTGCTCATCAGCACCGGCATAGCCAGGAGAACAGGGGCCTGTGTTCATTCCCGTCCCTGTGGCCCTGCTGGGTGCACACATGTGCCAGTGATGACTTTTGCACATGACATCATGCACAAGGAGGTGTGACCAGAGTCCCAGAAGGACCACGAAGCCCTCTGGAGCTCATTCCCAGCTGGCATTTGCTGGCGGGTGCATGTCCCTCACCCCCACTTTCTCTCCCTCCAGCAAGGGAGAGAAAGGAAAATAAATGTACCCAAACAGCAAATGCTTGGCTGGGAAATGAGTACTGGGTGGGCAGGTGAGGGGGAACTGGGCAGCCTGGATTCTTTGAACACAGGAACATAGGAAGCTGCCATATACTGAGTCAGACTATTGGTCTATCTAGCTCAGTATTGTCTTCACAGACTGGCAGCGGCTTCTCCAAGGTTGCAGGCAGGAATCTCTCTCAGCCCTATCTTGGAGATGCTGCCAGGGAGGGAACTTGGAACCTTCTGCTCTTCCCAGAGCGGCTCCATCCCCTAAGAGGAATATCTTGCAGTGCTTAGACTTCTAGTCTCCCATTCACATGCAACCAGGGCAGACCCTGCTTAGCTAAGGGGACGAGTCATGCTTGCTACCACAAGACCAGCTCTCCTCTTGTGAGAGGACTCTCACTCTATTATAGCTTTGCCCCTGCTTGTGAGCAGATGACCTGCTGTTGACTGGAAGAACTCCAGCCTCTCACCCCAACACCTTGCTAGCAGAACTAGGCCGCCTTTGCCAACCTGGTGGGAGCAAATGGCTCCCTTTTAAGCAGCGGAGTCTTGTTCTGTTCCTCCCACCCACCTCCCCATCCATAAGTGGGAACACCCCTACGTGGGATGTTCCCACTTAGGTGGGAACACTTCCCATAAGTGGGAAGAGCAGAAGGTTCCAAGTTCCCTCCCTGGCAGCATCTCCAAGATAGGGCTGAGAGAGATTCCTGCCTGTAATCTTGGAGAAGCCACTGCCAGTCTGTGAAGACAATACTGAGCTAGATGGACCAATGGTCTGACTCAGTATATGGCAGTTTCCTATGGTCCTATGTCCCCCTGCCCAGGGCTGTCCTTAGGGCATGG
The DNA here is from genome assembly GCF_027244095.1 of Hemicordylus capensis. Lineage (NCBI taxonomy): Eukaryota > Metazoa > Chordata > Lepidosauria > Squamata > Cordylidae > Hemicordylus > Hemicordylus capensis. Next base: position 22,653,800 of record NC_069657.1, on the reverse strand, counting down.
CAAGCAGGGTGACTGTCTCAGGCCCCACTCTTTTAACCCCCATTAGAATTAACTGGAAGGCGGCTGAATTGCCCCAGGCCTCGCACCCTGCCAGGGCTCTCTAAGGATGGCCCAGCCCCTGCTTCTTGAAAAAGAAGTCCCCCTAACAGGCAGAACAGTGTGGGGGAAGTTTGTTCCTCTTTAAGAAACAACCTAGCATGAAGTAGATGCTATAACCAGATGGTTTCTGGCCCTGTGTTTTCCCTGCTCAGCATTTCCTGAGGGAGGCAGGGGTGCTTAACTCTGCGCTGACCCCTGTCTGCTGATTCTCCCCTGGAAATGCCCTTCCAGATTGTTTTAATTGTCCTCCCCCCCAACCGCCCCTCGGTTCTGAGATTGGAAGAAAGCCCAGCTCCGGGAAATACCCTGGAGTGGGAGCATTTGGAGAGTAGAACCGGTGGATGCGGGAAGATTAAGCCTCACCTCCCTCCTCAAGACACATATTTTCTGTGTGACCTTTGGATTATTTTGTTAAACCTCACACTTAACTGTAACCATGTTTTAAGTATATGTAAGACCATTTGCAAACATTCTTCCCTTCTTATACTCCGTTGTTTCTCCACTAGGGATGTGCATAAAACCGGTTCTCCCGGTTCGGTTCGGGTCCGAACCGGGTCCGGACCGGACCGGGGTGGTTTGGTTTTGGTTTTGCCAGACCACCCCCCTGGTCCGGTTTCGAACCGGTTCGGATCTGAACCGAACCGGTTCGGATCACAAAAAGTGGCTGGTTTTGAAGGGGACATTGTGTTCTACCTGCCACCCAAATTTCAAGTCGATTGGACCTTCCTCTGATTTTTTACAAATTTTTTTCAAAAAATAAATTTTTGCCCATAACTCACAATGTGGAGCCCTTAGGGGCAAAAAAGCTGGGGTGGGTGGTAGCCACCCATGGGTGTCCTCCACCCCAAAAATCCCAAGGCAATTGGTGGCTCCTAGTATTATTGGTGAATTTCTGAAGAAAATTTTTTTTTCCATTGGCTAGAATGGGGGTTCGGGGCTGCCCCAGACCCGCCTCTGTGGGGTGGCAGCACCGCCAAAGTGGGTCCGGGGCCATGGCAAAAATGCCCTCAGTCCCTCCCAGCAATCCCCGTAGAGATAGGAGTGATGGTTCTGTTGTTTTTCTGAGGTATTCTGAGTGTAGATTCTATGATAGCTTATGAGATTTCCAATGAGACACCATGAATCCACTCTCATTTGCTATCACAGAATCCACACTCACTCAGAACACCTCAGAAAAACAACAGAACCATCACTCCTATCTCTACGGGGATTGCTGGGAGGGACTGAGGGCATTTTTGCCATGGCCCCGGACCTACTTTGGCAGTGCTGCCACCCCACAGAGGCGGGTCTGGGGCAGCCCCGAACCCCCATTCTAGCCAATGGAAAAAAATTTTTTCTTCAGAAATTCACCAATAATACTAGGAGCAACCCAACAATTGCCACCCCATCTTTTTGGCGCCTCTCTCTGGGCGCCCTAACACGTAACACCTAGTCAGTCCATCTTAATGCCTACCTACTACCACCACTCCTATCCAAGCAAGTAAGAGGAGGACACTCAGAGAGACAACACCCACTCTCTGATCTAACAAAAAGGCCACTGCTGTGCTGCCTGCCAGCACAGCAGCAGCAGCGGAGCAGCACACTAAGCACAAGAGCAGCACACACAGAGAAGAAGCAGGAGGCGAAGCAGCAGAGCAGCAGACCTGCCGCTCTGCATGATGGGTGACGTGATGCCCAAAGAAACCACCGCCTCACTCAGTGCCTGCCACTGACTAGGCCCGACAGACAGAAGCCAGCCAACCTGCTCTGCTCTGCTCTGATGCTCCCCATGGATGATGCACACACACCCTACATCTGCATCCCAATGACCAGACCAGACCAGACCAAGTGCGCAGAGTCAGCACAGGCCAGCAGCCACCAGCCCAGCAACAACAACAGCTACTACTGCTACCACCACAACCAGTGTTGCCGCTACAATAACATTCCCAGTCCAGTCACGCGCGCCACAGCCTGAGCCTAGCACACAGCCAACAGCTGCTGCCAGCCAGTGCCTGGCAAGCCCAGCCAACATGAGGAGGAGAGAGCTAACAAGTAGACGGCGCACGCACATCACCAACCCATCACGACGGCGCAACTGCAAGGGGAGAGGGCACAATTACAGGCAGGAGGAGGAGGAGGAGGCAAGGCAATCCTAGCACAGATTTGAAAGTTTAAAATCCACCAGGACATCTTCTAGAATCTAGACTTCTGTTTTTTCTACCACCAGCTGTAGTGTCTAGTTAGTCAGTGTGCTGTGCAGCTGAGCTGAGCTGAGCTGAGCTGCATGTGAGGAAGGGTGATTGTAGCTAGTTCTTTAGTTTCAGCAGACTGAGCATTGAGCATGGGCAGTGGCCTTGGGAAGCAACACAATTACACGACACTCACCTGCTGCTGCTGGTTCTAGAAGTTGCCTCTTCTCGTCTTCACCTCTTTGTGTGTGTGTGTGTGTGTGTGTGCAGTGAGTGCATGCCTTTTGCCTTGCTGGAAAGAAATGCTTCTCTGGTCCACCACCACATATCTGCTCAAGGACACAGAGGCCCAAGGCAGAGGTGGTGGTGGCACCAGTGTGAGTGCATGTGTGCTGGTGGTGTTTGCCACCACAGGTGTTTTGTGTGTGTATGTGTGCGCTGCTAGCTAGGAGGGGGGAGGGAGGCAGGGAGGGAGGCAGGGAGGCAGGGGGGAGGAAAGGGGAGGGGGAGAGGGATGTAGAGGGGATTGAAGGGGGGAGGGTCCGGCTCAGAGTTGGTCAGCCACATATTTGTGCACACACGTGCTCACGTGTGTGCTTCGGTGGGAGAGACCAGACTCTCATCATCTGCCAGACCGGGGTTGGGGGCAGGTGAGGCGGTGGTGGGTTGGAAGGGAGGGAGGATGGAAGGTGGTGAAGAGGAAGGGGAGAGGATGAGAGGGGAAGGATGGAGGGAGGCATGGGGGGGGAGGGGAAAAAACATGTAGACAGACACACACCACACTACACACAGAAAGCATCCACACACAGAGACAGTGCTAGGCATCCATTCACACAGACAGACAGACAGACAGACACACAACAGGAAGAGACAGACTGAGCCTGCACCACACACACACACACACACACACACACACACACACAGACCCAATTCCCCCCCTGCACAGTTATCAATCAATATGTTGTGTTGGCAGCCAGTTCATTGCTATTCTGATGGTTTTGGGTTTTTTGCCATCAGCCAACATCAACAGTGACCACAATCAAGATGAACATAAGATGATAATAATTCATTCGTTTCATTTGAAAAAATCACCCAGTCATTTTCTCCATGTAAACCAAGCCCCCCACACATGATTTCTGGCAACATTTTCAATAAAATCAATTCATTTGGCATTCATCATTTTGTTCTCCCTCTGTCACCTTTTTTTCTTTCTTTTGCATAATTTTGAGGCTTGATTTTGACATGGGGTTTTTAAAGAAAAAATTATTTACATGTTTATTTACATACAGTATTTACATATCTACACTGCATTTTAGAACGTATACCCGCCGCTGCCGCTAAGTCTAGTACTCCGTGGGCTGTGCTACTTTGGGGGGGTGTGCCGTGCCCACGCCAGGTCCCCAAATGCTGACAGGTGGATAGATAAAGGGCCTGTGCTGGTCAGCATTGGGTTTCTTTTTAGGTGGGCGTGGGCATTGTAAACATCTGGCCAGTCGCAGCACTACAACTACTACAACAACTGCATCTCTGTGTGGGCACACTACACGCTGCGACTGGCTGGCACGGCTCAGCATCTGTCACGTCAGCTCAGCTAGAGGTGGAAGGGGGGAGGGTAGGGATAAGCACAGAGGTCGAGCCAGGCAGGTGACCAACCATGGGGCAACCCACGGTAATCACTCACCCGTCTCAAACTGCAGCTTGGGGTAGCCCAACAGGGGGAGGTTCACCTTAAGGAAGACCAGCTGCTCCACCAGACCAGGGTCCAAGCGGGAGCGAGAGGGTGTCACCACGTCCCCGGCACGTGAAAACACCCGCTCGCTCTGGACACTGGTTGGGGGGCAGGAGAGGAGGCGCACAGCCACCACCGCCAGGTCCGACCAGACTTGGTGGCGGCTCGCCCAGAACTGTGCGCAGTCCACGCCGTCTCCCTCCACAGGCTCCTCCAAGTACTGCGCAACGCATTGCTCAGCACTGGAGGGGGGCCTGGCAGGTCGAGCCTCCCGCATACCAGGCATGGCGCCATAGCAGAACCGCTGAAACCACTGGGCGGATCTCGAGTCGGTAGCAAATGGCTGCTGCGATGGCGCCGCCTGGGATGCCGCGCTGCTGGACTGGGAAGAGGGAGGGGAAGGGGAAGCTGACGCCGGCTGGCCGCCCATGCTGCTGCTGGGTGCGGGTTGGGCCGCGAGGGCTGCCCCCGCACCACTACCAACACCCTGGTCTCTGCGGGCCCTAGCGGCCTCCTCCTCCCTAACCTTCTCGACCAGGATGCCCTTCCACCTGGGCAAGTCGTCGGCACTCACGGCATTGCCCTTGAGGGCTGGGTGACAGAGACAAGCGAGGACATACTCCTCCCTGTCTCCCAGCACATCAACGAGCCGCTTGTCAACCCCAGACCTCAGCCTCCCAGCCAGAGCACGACCCTCTGGCGTGGTCAGAGAGATATGGAGTCCACCCATCAGCTTCTCGAGACCAACAGCTGTGGGCAGCGCCTGGCTAAAGGGAGTGGTGTCGCCACACAAGCCCTTCGTGGCAAGCTGGAAGGGCTCGAGTGCCGACACCGCCTCGGACATCTGCTTCCACTCTGCGTTCGAGAAGTCGCAGACATCCAAGGACTCGTCCCTCGCCAGGGCGACAAGGGCTCTCTCCTGCTCCAACAGGCGCTGGAACAGGAGGAAGGTGGAGTTCCACCGCGTCTCCACATCCGTAGGGATGAGATGGCGAGGAAGGCCAAGGTCATCCTGCTTCTGGCGAAGCAGTCTCCTGGACTTCTCGCTGCGGTGGAAGTGGGCGGCCAGCTTGCGGGACTTATCCACAAGCGTGGCTGTGGCAGCAACAGCAGCTGGGATGGGGCGGGCCCCCTTCTCCTGGGACGCCTTCAGCTCCTTAAGGCCAAGGGCGTCCCTGACGGTCAGATGGAGCGTGTGTGCCATACACCGTATGTTCACACAGTCCATGACTGTCTCGACAGCGGCGGTAACGTTGGCTCCATTGTCGGTGACAATGAAGCCGTGGGAGAGGTGTGGACACCCGCCAATCCAATCCTCTATCTGGCGGTCGAGTACGGCCGCCACCTCCTCCGCGGTGTGCCTCGTGTCCATCGTCTCCACGTGCAGGACGGCCCACCTGTGCCGTAGTGCAGCGGGAGCCGCGCCGGACCCGGAAGCATCGCCCGCGGAGGTCCCCTCACTCTCCGGTCCCCACCAGTGGGCAGTGAGGGCCAGGAAAGAAGCGTGCATCCCACTGACACTGGTCCAGAGGTCAGTCGTGAAATGCACGCTTGTCCCGGCCGGAGCTGCACGCAGCTCGGCCGACACGAGCTCCCTGCACCGGCGGTACAGGGAGGGGACCATGTTCCGGCTGAACGTCGTCCTTGAGGGGATGACGTATTCGGGAGCCAGGTATTGGAGAATCCGGCGGAAGCCGTTGTTCTCGACCACCTGAAACGGCTGGTCATCGGTGGAAATCATCTCCCCTATGAGGCGGGTGAGGTGATGATGGTCCACGCGAACAATACGCTGGCTGCCCGAGGACTGCGTCCACCGCTGGACGGGCAGTGTAGCCTGCCTGCTGGCTGGCACACTGCCGCTGCCCGCCCTAGTGGCAGATGCACAAGGCGCACTAGCGCTGCCAGCCTGTCCCCTGAGACCTGGGTGGTGACGCTCTAGGTGTCTCCACATAGGCGTCGTACCCAGGTGCGCAGGGTCCCTTCCACGGCTGACAAGCATCCTGCAGTGGACACAGCGGGCGTGGAATGGGTCATCTTGAGGGACCTCAAAATGCACCCATGCACCACTGCCCTTGGCCTCCTGCGCCCTGGGCGCCGTCCTAGGCCGTTTCTCGCAGGGTGGCTGCAGTCCTGGGGGGGGGCGGCCGCCGCTGCCTGCCCACTGCTGCCACCCAACCCGCCCCTTCCGCCCTCCACAGCGGAGGAAGGGCCCGGCTCAACTGGCATCGGAGAGGCAGGCCTCTCCTCCACCACCTCGCCAGACCGCTCCCCACCAGAGTGTCGGGCTTCACGAGGGGGGGCCCCACTGAGCGGCGAAAGGATAGGGGGAAGGGGCCCCAGAGGGAGGGAGAACCTGGCTGCATCGCTGCCAGCCGCACGGTCCTCACCGCCCTCTACCTGCTCTTCCAACTCCACAGTCTCCTCCACCTCAACAACTGGCGGTAGCTCAGCAGCACCTGGTGCCGCCGGCGAGGAGGGACCCGCCACAGCCCTAATGGTGCCTCTGCCTCTGCCGCGATTGGCGGCAGCAGGCGTGGGGAACTGAATCCTGCGCACCAAAGATGGGGCCGGAGCAAAGAATTCTCCAATGGGGAGAACTGGGGTGTCCTCAGGCTCCCCGCGTCCTCTCCCTCCCCGTGCCGCAGGCGCACCCCGCACCTGGCCTCTCCCACCTCTGCCTGCCAGCCTTGAGCGAGCCCTGCCCGCCACACGGCGCTCAGACATGCTGCTAGGTCAGAAGGAGGGAGACTTTAGGAGGAAGGCCAGAGACAGGGTCAAAAAAATAATTTGGAGGGGCTTAGGGGCCAAAAAAAGGCAGCTGATTTGGAGACGGCGGGGGGGGGCAGTTTGTTTTTTAAAAAGGAAGCCAATTGGGGGGAAAGGAAGACTTTTTGATGGGGGGGGGAAGCCAATTGAAGTGAGGGGGAGGGTGTCCTTTTAGAATTTGGGACTCGGGAGTCAACCAAGCCAATTGGGGAGATGGGTCTGGGAGGGTTTTTTAAAAAAATAGGGGGTTAAAGGGTAGACCCCTGGTGTGGGTGGCACGGGCAGTTGGGTGGAGTAGTTGTGGTGTGGGTGGCAAGTTTTTAAGTTTTTTGGGGGGGAGAGTGGATGGGGGGAGGGCACAGCACCTACCGGGGGTGGGGGAGGGACGCAGTCAACGCTTGGGAACCTGCAGATCAAAGGAGGAAAGCCTTATTTAGTGAACTGGAACACAAAGTGTGGGTTCTGGGGGGTGGTTCTCAAGTAATGCTCCTGTGGGGGGAGCATCAAACTCAATGCAGCCTATTTAGTGACTCTAAATTGCACACAACCAAAACCAGAACCCAGTCACACCTAAACAGAGGTTGAACCCACCCACTCTGTGACTCTGCCCGCCCAATGCCATGGCAAGCAAGCAGCAGCAAACACTTGATGGCAGCATCATGGATTGAACCTCATCATCATATGTGTGTATTGGCCCAGCATGTAGTGGCAGCATCAGAACCCAGGACCCCACTCAGACTGCCCCAGAGGCAAGGAAGCACTCTGGCATGGTATTGGCCCAGCATGTAGTGGCAGCATCCGATCCCCTGACCCCACTCAGACTGCCCCAGAGGCAAGGAAACACTCTGGAAGAAGGCACCTGTTCAACAACCACCTGCAAGACGCATGCAATGCAACGCAACACACAGCAGCAGCAATTTCTTTATTGGGCATGAAGACACAAGTTACAACGCTACATCTCCTCTCCCTCCTCCCCACACCCAAATGCATTTCAAGATAGGGGTGTCCCTATTTAAAACCGCCAGCTAGGGAGAGAAAGGGGGCAACAAAAGGTGCACAATTGCACACGCACTAACCCCTCTTCTTCCGGTCCTTCTCCTGCCGCTCACTGCTGGTCACGGATGCGCCGCCAACAGCCAACCCCCTGGGCTGGGACACAACAGGGCGGCCGCACGAGGCACAGGCAACCGGGGTAGTTCAACGATGGAGGGGCAGAAGTGAGGAGACCACACTATTTATGTGTTGTTGCTCAACTCACCCCCAAGCAGAGACAAATGAAATAAAACAAATTTCAAAAGAAAAATAACTGATGGCGGGGACCTCCAGGTGAGGTCGGAGGTAGGATACTGTGTGGCTGCAGCTGTGGGAGGAAGAAGAAGTGAAGGGATGAGGAGAGAGAAAGAGAGAGAGAGAGGAAGAAGAGAGGAGGAGCTGTAATGTAGCAGCAGGGAGGGGGATTCGGGTGTGGGAGGCAGCAGCAGCGGTGACGGTCCCAAGAGGGGGAGAGACCAACAGAGGGTGTTTGGGGGGTGGAGTGTGTTTCAGGGGGTCTGGGGTATGTAGCGGGGAGTCGGGGGGCAAGAGGGGGAGAGACCAGAGGGTGTTTGGGAGGTGGAGTGTGTTTCAGGGGGTCTGGGGTATGTAGCGGGGAGTCGGGGGGCAAGAGGGGGAGAGACCAGAGGGTGTTTGGGAGGTGGAGTGTGTTTCAGGGGGTCTGGGGTATGTAGCGGGGAGTCAGGGGGGCAAGAGGGGGAGAGACCAACAGAGGGTGTTTGGGGGGTGGAGTGTGTTTCAGGGGGTCTGGGGTATGTAGCAGGCAGTCAGGGGGGCAAGAGGGGGAGAGACCAGAGGGTGTTTGGGAGGTGGAGTGTGTTTCAGGGGGTCTGGGGTATGTAGCAGGGAGTAGGGGGCAAGAGGGGGAGAGACCAACAGAGGGTGTTTGGGGGGTGGAGTGTGTTTCAGGGGGTCTGGGGTATGTAGCAGGGAGTCGGGGGGCAAGAGGGGGAGAGACCAGAGGGCAGGGTGTGTTTTGGGGGGATTAGTATGCGTCAAGGGGGATGAATCTGGGTGGGAGGGGGCAGGCAGGGCAGGAGTGGAGGAGGAGGAGGTGGCAGTGGGGGGAGTGGGTTTCTGGAGGGGAGGGAGGGGGGAAGCTGGGAGCAGAGGGCCACACAGAGAGGGGAACAATCAATGAATCAATCAAAGCAAACCAAACAATATGAAAAAAAAGTCCAAAAAAAAAAAAACCACCTGGGAACAATGGGCAGAAAGTCTGGGGGGGGGGGGGGAGAGCAACCAACAACAACCAGCAGGGAGGAATGGGACACACACACAGCAAAACCAGAACCAAAAGAAGCTAATTGATTTCACACAAAAAACCAAAGTAACTAAGACAGGACTCAACAGGCAGCAGCAGCAGCACCAGGGAGGATGGGGAACAACACTCAGTCTGGGTGGGAGGGGGCAGGCAGGGCAGGAGTGGAGGAGGAGGAGGTGGCAGTGGGGGGGAGTGGGTTTCTGGAGGGGAGGGAGGGGGGAAGCTGGGAGCAGAGGGCCACACAGAGAGGGGAACAATCAATGAATCAATCAAAGCAAACCAAACAATATGAAAAAAAGTCAAAAAAAAAAAAAAACACACCTGGGAACAATGGGCAGAAAGTCTGGGGGGGGGGGAGAGGAACCAACAACAACCAGCAGGGAGGAATGGGACACACATACAGCAAAACCAGAACCAAAAGAAGCTAATTGATTTCACACAAAAAACCAAAGTAACTAAGACAGGACTCAACAGGCAGCAGCAGCAGCACCAGGGAGGATGGGGAACAACACTCAGTCTGGGTGGGAGGGGGCAGGCAGGGCAGGAGTGGAGGAGGAGGAGGTGGCAGTGGGGGGAGTGGGTTTCTGGAGGGGAGGGAGGGGGGAAGCTAGGAGCAGGACCACACAGGGGAACAATCAAATTTGAATCAAAACAATCTATACACAAAGTAAAAAAAAAGGAAACCAAAGGGCAGCCAGAAAGTCTCAGGGCGGGGGGGGGGGGGGTAACAACTACCAGGGGGAGGGACTGGGGGAGTGGGTGGGACACACACAGGGAGCAAAACCAAAACCAGAACCTAATTCCACAAAGAAATCCAAAGAATGCAAGGCTCAACAGGCAGCAGCACAGGAGGGAAACAATCTTATCTGGGTGGGAGGGAGGGAGGGAGGGGGGAAGCTAGGAGCAGGGCCAGAGGGGAACAAATTAACAATCAAAATCAGAACACAAGGAATCAAATTGCAGCAATAATATAAACTAAATCCTCAGAAACACAACTCAGACAGGCAGCCAGCAATAACAATAGCAGAAGTTATTAATTAAAAACCAAAATCAGCAAATATATAAATTTACACAGAAGCAATAATTGAATGAAACTCAAAAAGTGGAACAAAAGTCAGGCAAGGCACAAAAACAGGAAAGCAATGCAGAAGAGGGGGGTGGGGGGGGGAGGAGGGAAAGCCAAAACTTTGGAAGAAGTGTTGAGAGAGAAAGGGTGAAGAGAACAGAAAACACAACAGGAAAAGTTGGAAAAAGTTGAGGGGAAAGTATTAAAGAGGTTTGGACAGAGACAGACAGAGGGCAGATGGACAAGGTGGCACACAACAACACACAGAGAGAGCAGAGAGACAGACACACACTAATGAGACACACAGTCAGCAGGGACTCACAGCAGACACCAGCAGCAAAAGAGCAAGCAAGGTCTCAGAGATGATCCCACAACTGCAGCCAAGAGAAGTTTCCAGAGAAGAGGCTTGGGTTTATATAGGTTTGAAATTCCCTCCTTTGGGAGCCCCCACCTTTGCACTCCCCCACGGCCAACAGGGTGCCAGCTCTCAACAGTGCAACAGCCAAGCAGCCTACCAGACCAAAGGACTCATTCTGGCCAATCAAAGGATCAATAGCGCAGCCAATACAATGCCTGAAAATAGCATCACAAAATGGATGCTAGGAGCAAAAGTTTCAGGAATGAGCCACAAAATGGAGGACACACTTCAAACTTTAAAGGGACACTCCAGAGACTCAATTGAACTCCCGAACCGGTTCGGGAAACCCGAGCCGGTTCGGAGCCGAACCGACTCGGATTCGGTCCGGATCGGTCCCAGAAGGGCCCGATTCGGTCCGGGATCGAACCGCCGGATCCGGACCGAACCGCACATCACTATTCTCCACTACCTTTTTTAGATTGTAAGCTCCTCGGGAGCAGGGACCTATATATGCTGCCTGCCTGTGTAATTCCACAAAATGCCTAGTACACTGGGAGTATAGTATAAATAGTAAAAATGTCCCCTGGTCTTCCATCTTCCCAGCAAATGCATATCTGTGGACCTTTGTCTCTTGATATGGCATCTAGTTTTGCCTGTACTTTCCTGCAGCCTGTTGGGAAGGAGGGCACAGACTCACCCCTGTTAATTGGGCAAAGAGGCATCTTTTAAAGCAGTGGCTCTTTTGCATTCAGCAGGAGGAGAGCAACTGTCCCTTTCCAAGCCTGGCACAGCATCTTTGCAGTGGCTGTTGCTAGTTTCTACCATTTATTGATTTTATCCTGTTTATAAACAGCCCCTGGTGGCGCAGTGGTAAAACTGCCGCCCTATAACCAGAAGGTTACAAGTTCGATCCTGACCAGGGGCTCAAGGTTGACTCGGCCTTCCATCCTTCCGAGGTCGGTAAAATGAGTACCCAGAATGTTGGGGGCAATATGCTAAAAATCATTGTAAACCGCTTAGAGAGCTTCCAGCTATAGAGCGGTATATAAATGTAAGTGCTATTGCTATATACAGCCCTATGTAAATTTGCTGGCTGGTTTACAATTAAAAGCCAACAACAATTAAAACAGTAAATCAAATAAAATAACCACCAATAAAACTTTCACAATTATAAACTAAAAGCCTGATAAAATAGATGTATTTTCAAAAGTTGCTTAAAAACAGAGAGAGATGGGGAAGTTCTGATCTCATTTAGAAGCATGTCCCAGAGGCCCTGGGGCAACCCTCTGAGTCACCACCAAAGGAGCTGGTGGTAAACACAACTGGACCTTCCCCAATGATCTTAATCAGCAGGGTTCATAGATAAGATGCGTTTCTTTTTAGACTGTGAGCCCTTTGGGACAGCAAGCCATCTTATTTATTATTTATTTTTCTATGTAGACTGCTTTGAGGGGTTTTTTGTTGTTGTTGTTTTAAAGCAGTATATTTTTAAAGCAGTTATATTCCTAACAATACATGAGATCTGATGCAGACTAGCTGCTCCTGTAAATCCCAGGAAACAAGTTGATGCAAGCACACCCTTATTTAGTTTTTCACTTTTAAAAATATTGTTGGCATTAAACGGAACAAGAATACAATGCTATATTTAGAACTAAGAATGTCAATGTGCCAAAGATAGCAAATCTGAAGTAATTACTCCCACAGCAACTATAACATCAGCCAACTACAAATCTTTATTGTTGTAAATGTAACAGCATACGATGTGTCCAAGGGGTTTGCAAAAAGTATCTAAGGGAATTCAATCAGAACAGAAGCTCTGGATTTCCTGTCTTTTGCAAGTCTGATGGCCGCCCTACCCCTTTGGAGGAGGAGGAAGAGGAAGGAACCTTCCAGCGGTGTCTCCTTTGCATATATTCTCAATCAAACTTTGGCAAATTTAAAGTATTAAAGTGGTGTAGTAAAATAATAGTTATGCTGGAATAAAATATTGCTTGTCAGCAAAGGGGGAGACACATCTGCCCAGCAAATGACTCATACACTTCATCAAGCAATCTCTCTCTCTCTCTCTCTCTCTTTCTCTCTCTCTCTCTCTCTCTCTCTCACACACACACACACTCTCACACAGGCTGACCAGATGCAGAGGTGAACAGAGAGATCTCAGGTGAGATGTGGAATGCTCATTATCACCTGAAAATCTCCATGACTAATAGGGACAACTTGGAGGTTGTGCAGTCCATAAGGTTTCCCTCTTCTAATGCACAAAGGTTTCATGTACAAAGAGCTGCTTTTCAAGCAGAATTCAACAGGTGAAGCTGTTCCTGACATGGAAGGGACAACTTCACTTGTTTGTTTTGTTAACAATTTGGAATCTCTGCCTGAAAACCCCACAGCTTTAGCATACCAAATTTCTAAGGGTTTTCAGATTTTTTTTCCTGCTCAAGTCCCTGTGCCTTAAACATCTGTCTAACAGGCAAAAATTCAGGAGGTGAAGCTATCCCATCTCCATAGCAAGAAAGGGATCTGCTTCTGCTGTAGCACTTCTGTTTGTCATGCAAGTGTGAAAATCACAGGAGCTCTCTTTCAGAGAAAAGTAGTTGATTTCTAAAGCGAAGGAGGAGAGGTTCTGTTGTTGTGATCACAATCATGACAGCAGAACCAAATAGAAATCACGATTCAGAGAGCATAAATGCTCCTCCACAGTTAGCCTTTTGTATATCAGCAAAAAATGCCTTGCTTAGATGGGCCTTTAGTATGGATTAATGTTATGCTTCCTGAATGATAGTTTCTATTTGGTTCTGCTGTCGTGATTTCTGTTTTTGCTGTTGTTTTGATAATATATCCCAACCTTGGGTCCCCAGATGTTTTGGGACTACAACTCCCACCATTAATTTGATGGGAGGTCTATCTAGCTTCCTCCAGGAACTAGACAGGCCTCCTGGAGGAAGGAGAGAGAGAGAGAGAGAGTGAAAGAGTCTGGGTGCTACAACCAGAAAGGCCCTGCCCTGCATACTTAACAATGGCATCTCAGAAGGAGATGGGAGACAGAGTGGAGCCTCCCTGACAGACCTCATAGGATGAGAAGGAGCAAGAAGAAGCAGGGGGTCCTTCAGATATGCTAGCTAGACAGACTCAGACCATTGTGGGTATTAGAGATGATAACCAGCATTTTGAGTTGGTACTCAAAACCCTCCTGGAGCCAGCTGAGGTCAAATCTCAACAGAGATGCTATTTAAGAGGGGAGGGAGATGGGTGTCCGAGTTAGCCATGTCCACACCTCTCTGAAGAAACAAATGCTGTACTTGGGGCAGGACTACAGAGAGCATCGCAAGACTGCACAACATCAGCCCTCCAGCTGCTGATGGACTACAACTCCCATCATCCCCAGCCACAGTGGCCAATAGTCAGGGATGAAGGGGGTGGGTGTGTCCAACATGTGGAGGAGGGTTGTACAGTTAGAATCGGTTAGAATCACAAACTGGCATGTAAGACAGGGCGAGGCAGCCAGGGTAGCAAACAAGAGAGCCAAGAGAGATGACTGTTGCAGCAGCAAATAGCCAAAAATATAAAGAGAGGTTTACATTCATTGATTTGTTTTTAAAATCAAAGACTACTTTTCAGCAAAAAAAAAAAAAAATGGCACACTTCACGAGGAAGACCAAAGAAAAAGAGGAGAATGAATTAGGACAGGGATACACAATTTTGGTTCTCCAAGCTCTTGCTGAACTACAAGTCACAATGTGGCTGGGGATGATGGGAGTTGACGTTCGGCAGCAGCTTGGAGAGCCAAAATTGCATACTCTTTAATTAGGAATTTAGCAGCAACAAGTGATGAAAAGGGTGGGTTTTAGACATGTAAAAACAGAGAGAGTTACAGTGCATCAACCTTTTGCACCAACTATCCTAATGACCACTTGGGGCATGTGGGGTAGAGATAGTTAGTGAGGGTCTCCTTCCTTGTCCCTGCTTTACCTCCACTCTATGACTCCTGCTTTGACTCCTCAGGTACTTCCTGTAGTGAGTCAGTCCTTTTCCTTTCCTCCTAGGGAGAAGATGGAAACATCTCTCTCTTCCTACCTATTCATTATTTATGCAGCTGATAGATAGGATAGGTCTTTCCTATCTCAAATGTACTTCACCAATCAACCAATTCAGAGTTTCTTAACCTTGGGCCCCCAGATGTTGTTGGACTACAACTCCCATCATCCTCAGCCACAAATGCCATGTCTGGGGATGATGGGACTTGTAGTCCAACAACATCTGGGGGCCCAAGGTTAAGAAACCCTGCTCTAAATAGCTGCAACAACTAAACTCTGCACTCTGTACTAGAGTGGTAGCTTCCTTGGTGCTAAATAATCACAAACCCCAACAAAAACAAGATGAAAGAAACTGGATTTCATGGCAGATTGGATGTGATGGAGTTTTAGCTCCAGGCCCCCACCTATGATCACTCGTGGCTTATTCACACAACTACCTTCACACTTGACAGCTGCGGCTGTTCTCAGTCAGGTAAGGGTGCTGACATTTTGCTGCATGACTAGGGCTATGTAGGCATCATACTCGGAACATAATGGTGGCTTACACCTTAACAGAGTTTCTTTGTCAGTTTTGCTCCATCAAATGGGTCTGAGCTGCTTAAAAAAAAATACTGTCCAGATTTTGGATTAATTATGTAAGAAGTTGGCAAAAGGGAAGACTATTGATTATGAAGTCCAATTAATGTTTCCTTCTTCAGGGTTTTACAGCCATGTGACAACACCTGTACATGAAAGGTTGAAGAAGATTCCAGTCTGTGTAGAACCTGCCAGGTTTGCACTGAAAGATACCTCTGCCAGGCAACTGCATGCATGTTATCTCCTGTGCCAATTCAGCTGTCAGGAGAGCATGATGGAGCCCTAGTCTAGAACCTCTGTTGTAGTGGGGCAAGTTTTTGACTGACTTGGCCCAAAACTTATCCATTGAGGCAATTCTTATGACCAGCGAAAATCGGGCTAGGAGAGCCTAGGCCGATTTCTGCTGGTCGTGTAAACCACCGGGCTCGAAGGCCAAATTGCCCCTGCCCTTAAACCGGGTTTGCGGAGCGAGTGCAACTCATGAAATGGTGTGCAACTCATGAGTAGACCCCTGACTGGGCGGCTAAAAAGCAGCCTCCTGGCTCCGGGGTCTCTCCAGCACGCCCTGCACACTCACACAGGGCATGCTGTTAATTCCGGGGGCTGCGTGGCCCCCAAACTCCCAAGCCCCAACTGTGACGGAGCCAGCAGTTATGTGGGTGGCCGCTGCGGCTGCCCAGGGAGGGCTTACTGGTTATCCGCGGGGAGAGCAGGCTTAGCCCGCTCTCCCTGCAAACCCGATTTGGCTCTTCTCACTTGATCTTGAGAAGAGCCTCATTAAGTGCCGTTCTGTCCTACTTCCGTCTCCCACAAGAAGCCCAAGATGGCATGCATGGTTTTCCCCTCCCCAAGAGCAGCTCACTCTAATGAGCCAGCAGGGCGCCAAACAGGGGTGGTTCAAAGAAACCACCCCCCCCGAGCTTCTGAGGGCCCCACAGTTCCACACCTCCCTATTTTCTTCATAATCTCCCTCACTTGTAGGGGCTGCTGAGGAGAGGGGAGAACATGGGCCCCCCTCCCCTAGCTACACCCCTGGCACCAAACAAGGTGAAACTGCCTTTGGTTGCTGGAAGCTCTGCTTGCACTTTTCTCTCCCACCCTGCCCTGTCCTGGAGTTGAGAGCTGTGCTGCCTGCAGAGCTGTGCAGGCTGGTTAGTGATGAAAGGCCAGCCTGCAGGTAGCTTCACCTTGTTTGGCAACCCCCCCAACCCGCAGCTTGCCCCCAACCCTGCCGCTCATTAGAATGAGCTGCTCCTGCCCCTCCCTTATTGTAGTCTCACAAGCCAGTTAGGTAGGTGGAGAGCTGGTCTTGTGGTAGCAAGCATGACTTGTCTCCTTAGCTAAGCAGGGTCTGCCCTGGTTGCATATGAATGGGAGACTTGGTGTGTGAGCACTGTAAGGTATTCCCCTCAGGGGATGGAGCCGCTCTGGCAAGAGCATCTAAATTCCAAGTTCCCTCCCTGGCAACATCTCCAAGATAGAGCTGAGAGAGATTCCTGCCTGCAACCTTGGAGAAGCCGCTGCCAGTCTGGGGTAGACAATACTGACCTAGATAGACCAATGGTCTCGGACCCAGGATATGGCAGCTTCCTATGCAGACTAATTAAGCACTTCTGCAAGGGCGTTGCACTAGCTCCTTGTGCCAAGTCTGGAGTTTGTGTTCTAGATTAGTGCTGCACTAGTGCAAAAACATTTGTGTTTGTGCAACAACGTGCTCAACCTGTTATATGCCTCATATGCTTTGCTGGAAATAGACTTGTACTTCACCACAAGGTGCTCTGCCTGTCATACCTCAGATGTTTTGCTGGGAACCTTTGTACAGAAATGCAACAATCTACTTGCATTAGTGCAGCTTTGCTGGGCAACAAGGACTTTGTTGCTCGGAGTATCAACCAGTGACTGGCCCAAGGTCACCCAGTGAGCTCCATGTATGAGTTAGGATTGGATGGATACCAGGACCCTTGGTTCGAGTCCAGCTCTCTAAGCACAATACTGCACAGACTCTCAAAAGTTTCCTATGGCACTCCTTCCTTCCCCCCGCAAAGCAGGGGTGGCAACCGTTCCCATGGTGCAGCTGGCTTTCAGAGAATGATTTTGCACTTAATCAAGTTCTACTGCTAAAGCTAAGAAAGTCTGGCTGCAGCTGTCAGGCTGGGAGAATGCCTGGGAACCATATGTAAGTGTGTAATAAATAAATAATAGCCGCATGAAGAGGAGAAGTTTCTACATTCTCAAAGAATCCCACCTTGTTTCCTTTGTCTCAATCATTGCCTGTTGGGTACTCTTGAAGATGATGAACATCCAGGAAAGCATTCTGGGGGCTGAAACTGTGAGAGTCAGTAATGATATTAACAAAACACCACGTATTCCAAATTGTTTATCCCTCCAAAGCTTAGACCCCGAGATGTGGGGAACAACATTGAACAGAGACTCATGTATGGAGAGTTGTGGGGACAGGGGGCTGCAGTTATATGTAGCCATTTCTGTTTAAGGTGTAAGAAAAAAATGCAGAGTATGGCCACTTGAGTTAGTTCTTGTTAATTCACTGCTTTGTCATCTTTTGGGGCTTGTTTATACTCTAGGGGTGGCCCAAGAAGCTTCCCCAGAAGGCTTTACAGGCAGGGGCTTCTACCCCGAATCTCCTCCAGAAGAGTGTGTGTCTGTTCATGCTCCTGCCAAACTGACCCCGAAGTACCTTTGAGATCCTTGGACCTACTCCACACACAAATCGGGCTTTGTCTTCCGAATTCTAGCTTATCTCTATATATTTCCGGGTTTTAAAAATGCTGGTTTTAAACTACTTTTCCTGAAAACATCAGAGCAAATAGGGAGAGGCACTGATAGAATCAAGGGCATGATAAGAGGGATACTCTCTTTAGAAATGCAGATATAGCTCTTTAGTAATCTCTCTCCCCCAGCTTGGCTAGAAGGAAAACACGGAGGCTTGACTCAAAACAAAACCGGAGAGCAGAGGGGAGGGGCTGCTTCCCTCAATGCTGCAAGTGTGATTTGAAGTGGCTTTGCTCGACATTTACCCCACAGCATGAAGCCCTGTGCGAATAACTCCCAGGCTTTACCACGGTAAAGCCTGGGAGTTATTTTTCTGCAAGGCTTTACTGCGAGTTCAGAGTTGCCCCCCAAAAACCGACGCAGAAAGTGGATTCTTTTTAAACTCCAGATAGAAATCAGGCTACACTTTAATGCCTGATGAAAAACCCGAATCGTGTGTGAAGTGCTCCCTGATAGCTCGCAGGGACTTCAGGGTAAATTTGGCTGATATGTGAACGCACCCCTGCCATTCCGGAGGAGATATGAACTAAAAGCTGGCTGTGGAAAAACATCAAGGTATTGCAATGCCTGAGGCGAGGCACCAAAAGCTGCCTTGCCCCACAACCCTGATGGGGTCCAGCCCCCTTTCAAAACCAACCCTTGAAAGATTTGAAAGGGGAGCAGAGGAGGAGAAGTTGCTAGCAGCCTTCTCTTCTCTCCTCATGCCTTTTGTAGGGATGTGCACGGAACTGCGGAGCTGCGGTCCGGCACTGGGGTGGGGGGTTCCTTTAAGGGCAAGGGACGTTTTACTTACCTCTCCCGCCACTTTCCCCTGACCGGCACCCGTATTTTCTTTAGTAATTGGGGTGGCAGGATACCTCCCTGCCACCCCTTCTCCCGGCGCTTGGCTGCACTGCAGTGCAAAAGGCTTTTAGAAGCCTTTTGTGTCTGTGCACACGCGCACACAATTTTTTCAGTAATCGCTTAGTGCAAAAGGCTTCCCCTGCTGCAGTCAGTGCAAAAAGCGTTTAGAAGCCTTGTGTGTATGTGTGCGTGTGCACGCAATTTCTTCAGTAATCGGGGCGGCAGGATACCTCCCTGCTGCCCCTTCTCCCGCTTCGCTGCATTGCAGAAGGGGCGGCAGGGAGGTATCCTGCCGCCCCAATTACTAAAGAAAATACGGGCGCCTGACAGGGGAAAGCGGTGGGAGGGGTAAGTAAACCATCCCTCACCCTTAAAGGAACCCCCACCCCAATCCACCCGAATCCGAACTGCCCATGTCCGGACCGGTCCAGAGGCCTGTAGAATGGCCTCCAGAATGGTCCGGGCACATCACTAGCCTTTTGCAAGCTTTGCAAGGAGTGTGTGCAGAAGGGCTGCCTGCAACACTTGCAACTGTCAGATTAGTCCCAAAGAGCCAATCAACATTTATGAAAACTTTTAATGTCTAGAAATACAAGAGCAGCTACACAGGTCCCGGGCTGGGCCCCCGCTGGAGCCCTGATAATCTGCCACCTCAGGCAACTGCCTCACCTTGCCTCATGAAAGGACCACTCTGCTATCTCCCTTGATCACATTTATTTCTTAATAAATTTGTTTGGTAAATGTATATTCTGCTTCTTACACCAGGGATGGGTATTAAGTAGTGTGGGAGCTACTGGTAGCTCCAGGGCAGGATGATCTAAAGTAGTTCTCCAGAGCCTAGGGATGTGCACAAACCAAGGTCCATGCACTGGTTCAGCACCGCGGGGAGGGGAACAGCGAGCGGGATCTTTTAAAAAAAGGAGAGTAGGTCCTTACTTGTTCTCCGCCACCACATGCAGCTTCCGGCTGCGATGGTGCTGCCCCCAAGAACTTGCAAACGGTGCCAGCACGCATTTCTGAAGAGACATGTGTCTCCTCAGGAGAGGAGAGATAGTCTTGTGGTATCAAGCATGGCTTGTCCCCTTAGCTAAGCAGGGTCCAGCCTGGTTGCATATGAATGGGAGACCACATGTGAGCACTGTAAGATATTCCCATTTGGGGACCATGAAGTCACTCTGGGAAGAGCAGAAGGTTCCAAGTCCAAGATAGGACAAGATTTTTTTTTTTAATAGGACAAGATTTTTTATTGAACCAACAAACTACCAAAGCATACAGTACGTTGCCAGCTGAGAGAGATTCCTGCCTGCAAACTTGGAGAAGCCGCTGCCAGTCTGTGCAGACAATACTGAGCTAGAAAGACCAATAGTCTGACTCAGTACATGACAGCTTCCTATGTTCCCATGTCCATCTGTGAATACCATTTGTGTGGTCAGCAACACCATGCTGATCACGCAAATGGCACCGGCGCATATGCGAACACCATGTGCATGCCAGTGCTGTGCATGCGTTATTGGAGGTAATACCGTCACAGCAGGAAGCTGCATGGGGCAGCGGTAACAGATAAGGACCTGCTCTCCTCTTTTTAAAAGATCCTGCACACCGCTCCCCTCCCTGCAGCGCCAAAGCAGTTCGGAGCTCATCTGAACTGGTTCAGCGCCAAACCAATGCACGAACTTCGGTTTGGGCACATCGCTACCAGAGCCTTCTTCACATGTTACGTTCAACACTCATACAAGTGTACATTGTACACATATGAAAGCCCAGTTCAGACATTATGCTGTATGAGTGAACAGATGTTTGTACATATTTGTGTGAATGACTGTACCTGTGTTCATTTTAAAAGTGAACCTGGATACAGGCCCTTCAAATGCACTGGACAGATAGGATGTGTACTTCTGTACCTGTGTTCAGCATAATATGTGAATGCACAGTGCACTCTCATTGTACAAGTGTTGAACATAACGTGTGAATGGGCCTGCAATTATTCACACATTACATTGAAGGTACAGCAGTACACATTGTATCTTTCTCAGAGGCATCTGGTGGGCCACTGTGTGAAACAAGATGCTAGACTAGATGCCCTGAAAGCCTGATTCAGCAGGGCTGTTCTTATGTTCTCATGTTAATATAAAAGCAAATGAGGCCTAAAGTAAAAGGCATCTCTAGGTAGTGCTGAGAAAAAGTCCTGCCTGAAACCCTGGGCGTTTTTCAGATTACATACTACAACAGGGGTAAAATGCTTCAACTTTGCAGTAATTGGATCCTGTTGAAAATGATCCCCAGAATCTCAAACTCCTACAATGGGAAAATACAGCTATTTTCCTGCAACGGATCTGCAATGTTGCAGCACTATAACACAAGATAACATCCAAACTAAAGCATCGGAAATGTGGACAGCACCTTGCTGTCAGTGCAGGGATTGCGGTGTCACAACACAGGAAGTACGGAAGCACACTTAGCAGATCCGTAGTGACACTGTTGTTGGGTTTAAGCTGGAAAGTGCCCAGGACAGCTGCATTGAACTAAACGGACCCATCTGACATAAGGGAACTTCTTTCCTTCCTATTTCCTAAAAGCTCTTCTGAATGGCAATCACAAAATTTGATGTCATCAAGGCATAGGGTGCTTTACAAAGTAACATAAGAAATATCAGATTCTTGCCCTGAGGAGCTTACAAGCTACATTTAGACAGGGGATTGAAGTGGGCGGGGGGAGGCAAGGGTGATAAATGCAGTATTCTCCAAAACACAGGAAATAACAGGAAGCTACATCAGACAATTAGAGGGGGCAAATTCTAAACAATACTTATTGATACAATATTGAGTAGTACAATAACTTCATTAGGCAGGATAGGTAATCAGAGTGGTGTAATATCTTCATTATGACCTGCTAAAATGTCCCAAAGGAGCAAGGAGGCTTTTGAGTTCATCAGAACACTTCTTCAGACAAGCAATAATGAAATTGCTTTTGAGTCTTTCCCCCTCCCAGCTCTTGTTTATTTTAGGTTTGAGACAAAAAGGGGATAAATGTACATTTGTTTTAAAACTCCTCTCCCCACTTATTCTCTTGCATTTTGCAGGCAGTTTTTATAACAAAATGAAGGGGAAGTAATAATGTTTTTGAGTCTTTGGTTTTGACAATACGCCTCCAACATGTTCCCTAAAATGAAGGGCCTGAAGTGATCCTTCTTTAGCACAAATAGAACGCCTGATGAAGTGGTGATGTGAAGATTGTTGCTTGCTTTTATAACCAACTAGTAGATGAGGCCTATCATTGACTGGGCAAAATCATTTTGCCTAGATTACACTTACAGGAAAGTTCAAGAAATTAAATATAAGTAATAGAATGTGCTGGCAAAAGGGAAGGGAAGGAATAATTTGAAATTTGTAGGATCTCAACGTTAATTTTAATGACTCAATTTTAATGTAAAACGCCCAGAGATGCAAGTTTGGGGCAGTACAGAAATATTTCAAATAAAATAAAATAAAATAAAATAAAATAAAATAAAATAAAATAATTACCATAAATGGTAAATTCCAATCATAGTAAATTTGAATCTGAGAAAGATATTCTGCTTCTCTTGCACATGATCTTGTTTCTGAATTATTTATCTGATTATTGAGTGTGAGGAATCTGTTCAGAACAATAGTGGCTAACATCTGAGGATTTTATTCAGAACTTCTGCTACAAAATACTTTGTATAACCTCCCCCTCCCAGCCTATTCTGGTGTCAAAACCACCTAATTTCAGTGGCAGGATTGTGGATGCAACATTTGGAATTTGTAGGTAATTGGGAAGTATGACTTTCACACACAAACACACTCACAAACTCTTTAAAAGGTATAATAAAGTCTGCTCGTTTGCCTTATAAAAGCAGCTCAAGAAATGTAGCAAGAGAGGCCTTTTCTGGCTTGGAGATGAAGTATAACATTTCTCTACGTTAGGTTGTTGTTAAAGGCGTAAGGCTAGTAAAACAAACAAACAAACAAACAAACAAACAAACAAACAGCAGCAATCCTATGTGAGAAGTCCTTTTTGGAGGATACATCTTAACTTAGATTTCATGTGTAGTCTTTTTTCTTCCTTCTACATTTTTGTTGGTTAGGGAGCAATTTCAAATCAATCTGCAATGCTTACAAAATGAGACAGATTGCCACCTTCTGTGGAAAAGCTTGTGGGAGAAGGGAAATGCCAGAAGCCTCCCCCTCTCTTTCAGAGGCGCCAGTTCCAAGCCTGAAAAAGATTGGAACATGGAAAGTCTTTGCTGTGCAGAAGCCGGAAAGAGCTCTGTGCTCAGTACAAGGACAGACTTTCTCCCTCCATCATGGTGCATTTTGCTGTAACCTCTGAAAATCCAGAAGAGGGAAATGTAGGCAAACTCTCCTTCCCCTCAACATTACATTCTCACCCCTGGCTCCACTTTTTGACTTGTGATCAAAATGAAGCAAAGAAAATCAGATTGGCCATTTTAAGATTTGCATTCATTTATTCATAGCACAATCCTGAATGCATGTGAAAGCAAAAAAGCATGAAGAAGATGATGTACCCAATGCATTCTTCAAAGGTAAACAATAAAGCCCTCTTCAAGAATTATTGTAACAGATGCTGTGCATGAGTCCAACACACACAGGATGTCCCACCCCGACACATCCCTCATCCCCTCCCCCACACTGCTTATGGTTACAGCAGCATTCATCTGGAGAGGTGAAGGCCGTAGCCATGAAGGTGGGTCTTTCCAGCACCTGATCATGGAAATGCCTGCCATCACGATTACAATGTTCGCCTCTTCAGTTGAATGCTGCTGTAACTATGAACAGCATGGGTGAGGGGGTTAGTGATGTGCCAGGCGGGACTTCGACATCCACTTTGGATGCTCTGCTTGTGCAGAGTCTTTTAAAATAATGTCTAGATAGGGCTTTTGCCGCCTTCATTATTAGACTCTGTTATGGCGCAGTGGGAAAATGACTTGCCTAGCAAGCAAGAGGTTGCTGGTTCGAATCCCCACTGGTATGTTTCCCAGAATATGGGAAACACCTATATTGGGCAGCAGCGATACAGGAAGGTGATGAAAGGCATCAATCTCACACTGCGTAGGAGGAAGCAATGGTAAACCCCTTCTGTATACTACCAAAGAAAAACTACATGGCTCTGTGGTCACCAGGAGTCGACACCGACTCGAGGGCACAACTTTACTTTACTTTTTATGTTTTGAGGATGGCATCCATTGTTCTCTGGCTCTGCTGTTCGACATTTTAAATATGAGGTTTTTATTTTATTTTATTTACTTACATTTATACCCGTTCTTCTTCCAAAGAGTTCAGAGCAGTCCACATTTTAATGTTTATCCTCACAACAGCCCTGTGAGTTAGGTTAGGCTGAGAAATAAGTGACTGGCCCAGTGTCACCCATGGCTGAACAGGGATTTGAACTTGGGTCTCCCCAGTCATAGTCCAACCCTCTAACTACTACATCTTGCTTTTAGTAGTAGCTCAGATTGAACACGGTTTACATTTAATATTAATCTTCCTTCTCATATTTATGTGAAAAGCACCCAAGGTGTTGTAAATAATAGCTGTGATTTGAACAAGCAGCTCAGGTCCTGCAAAAGGATATTCAGTACCAAGAGCTCCACTTGCTAGAACAGTTGTTCAAAACACTTTGCAACACCTCAGATTTTTGCAACCTAAACTGGGTTGCACTTATTTATTTATCATATTTCTATACTGCCTGATATAGACATCTCTAAGCAGTGTACAAAGTTAAAACATAACAAATGTAAAACTATATAAAGCAGTTAAAATTCACAAAACAAGTAAAAACAACCTCAGTCGATAAAAACATATTAAAAATTAAAAGTTTAATTTAAAGCCTGGGAAAAGAGGTACATCTTGATGGTCTTCCTAAAAGCAAGCAGAGAAGGAGATGCTCTCATTTCAACAGGGAGCATATTTCGGAGTCCTGGAGCAGCCAAGGAGAAGGCCGAGTGGCCACAAAACTGGCCAGTGGCAACCGTAACCAGACCTCTCCAGATGATCTTACTAAGCAACAGGGTTCATGATATAGAAGATGCTCGCTCTCTAAAGTACCCTGGACACAAGCCATTGAGGGCTTTATAGGTAATAACCAGCACTTTGTTATTCGGAAACAGATCGGCAGCCAGTGCAATTCTTGTAAAATCAGTGTTATATGGTCCCTTCAGTGATCCAACTGGCTGCTGCATTGTGTACCAATTGTAGTTTCTGAATTACATACAAAGGCAGCTCCATGTAGAGTGCATTACAGTAGTCAAGTCTGGAGGTTACCAGAATATGGACCACTTTTTACCTCCAGAAATGGACGTTGCCAATGTATCAGCCAAAGTTGATAAAAAGCACTCCTGGCTTCTGCCTCAATCTGAGAAAACATAGATGGTTTGGGGTCCAGGAAAACTCCCAGACTACGTACTTGATCTTTCAGGGGAAGTGTAACCCCATCTAGAACAGGCAGATCTAAACCATCTCTCAGGTCCTGAACCCTACAGTCAGTAAGGTGTGCCGTCAAGTCGATTTTGACTCCTGGCACCCACAGGGCCCTGTGGTTTTCTTTGGTAGAATACAGAAGGGGTTTACCATTGCCTCCTCTCGCGCAGTATGAGATGATGCCTTTCAGCATCTTCCTATATCACTGCTGCCTGATATAGTACCAGTGGGGATTTGAACCAACAACCTTCTGCTTGTTAGTTAAGCATTTCCCCGCTGTGCCACTTAAGATAACTCTACAGTCAGTACCGCCCCCCCCCATTTGGATTCAACTTCAGTTTGTTATCCCTCATGCAGCCCATTATCGCCTCCAGGCAGGCATTTAGGGGAGTTATGCCATTTCCTGATGAAGCTGATATGGAGAAATAGATCTGGGTGTCATCAGCATACTGATAACACCCTGCACCAACCCTCCTGATAATCTCTCCCAGCGGTTTCATGTAGATGTTAAAAAGCATTGGAACAGAATGGAGCCTTGAGGAGCTCCACACTTTAGCTCTCACTTTGCAGAATAACAGTCTCCAATCAACACCATCTGGAATTTGCCAGAGAGGTATGAATGGAACCACTGTAGAACAGTGCCATCCAATCCCACCTCCCTTAAGAGATTCAGAAGGATACCATGGTCGATGGTACTGAAAGGATACTATGGTCAATAGTATGTGTTGCATCTTTGCAAGCTAGGCAGTGTATACCATCCCTTTAAATTGTTAGTCTTTGTAATTCATAAGAACATAGATATTAAGCCACCTTATGCTGAATCAGACCATTTGTCCATCTAGTTTAGTATTGTCTGCACTGACAGGCAGCAGTTCTCAAAGGTTTCAAATGATAAACACCCCACCACCACCTATTTGGATATGTCAGGGATTGAACATGGAACCTTCTGCATGCTCAGATGCTGTTCCACCACTGAGCTTCCTAAGAGGGAGGTGCTTCACAACACTGGAGCTCCAGTCCAAAGAACTGTGGCACAGCCTAATCTCACTTTGTTACTAAGGAAGGTAAAGATCTG
The DNA here is from genome assembly GCF_027244095.1 of Hemicordylus capensis. Classification (NCBI taxonomy): domain Eukaryota; kingdom Metazoa; phylum Chordata; class Lepidosauria; order Squamata; family Cordylidae; genus Hemicordylus; species Hemicordylus capensis. Next base: position 22,627,521 of record NC_069657.1, on the reverse strand, counting down.
CAGTTTGTTCCTTTCTATAGCCTACAATGAGAAAAACATGGATACGTTTGTGGTACTCACTCATGAGCTTGTGTTTCTGGATGCCCAATACAGAGACAGAAGCCATTCAGATGTGCCTAAGATGCAAAGGGTTAATAATACAAACACAAGATTATTCATAAGGCCAAAGTTCACTGATGATGGCAGCTTGCTAAAGAAACATCCCACAACAGAAATAAGACAAGTTCCATTTCAGTTTTCTTAGTATTTTTCTTAGATTGGAAAAAGTCCGATATTTGTACATTGTTTGTAAATTTGAAATGTTCTGAAAGGTTTAAATATTTTGTTATAATGAGCAATAACCAACCACACCCAGGTGCCATATGTGTGTGTGTTTTCTACTCATACTCCCCTTGATGATGATGTCAGTCAAGGCTGTCAACTGATTAAATAAATCTTAAGTCAATTAATCACATTAATGGTAATACTTCATTTCTTTAAGTTGGTGCAGGTATATACCACACAGACTTGAGGCTATTCCCACAGTCACTGGAAAGCAGGCAATGAGAGCTTAGCCTGCTTTCCAGCGATCATTTGAACCACTGGGCTTGCGGGCGAGCTCGGTGCTTCCAAGGCAGCTTGCCCACCTAAATCCCCCTCCCCTTAAATGAGGTTAACGGAGCGAGCGCTCAGTTGACCTGGTTTTTTTGCTCATGTGCTGCCGCGGTGTGCGACAACACACAAGTAGACCCCTGACCGGGAGGCTACAAGCAGCCTCCCAGTCTCGGGGATCCCCTCAGAATGCTCCGCACGCTTGTACGAGGCATTCTGGGACTTCTGGGGGCCGAGCGACCCCTGATCCCTGCAGCCCCCACCGGCTCCGTGACGGAGCCAGTAGTTGTGTGGGCGGCTGATCCGGCCGCCCAGGACTACATGTTTTATTGTCTGCAGGAAGAGCAGGCTAAGTCAGCTTTCCCTGCAAACCACTGCGAGGCGCTTCACATCACTTGTGTGAAGTGCCTCACTCTCTTAGTACTAGCTGACATTCTTACCAAAGTTAAAAGTACATAACAGAAGCTATACCTATGGAAGACTCTGCAACAGAGCTCAGCCCATGGTGTTGCTGAACAGGCAAGCGTGTGCAGAGGGAGAGGGAGTAGCAATTGTCACTGTTCCTCCATCCCTCCAAAAGTACTTTTTGAGGCATCTGGTGGGCCACTGTGTGAAACAGGATGCTGGACCTGATAGGCCTTGGGTCTGATCCAGCAGGGCTGTTCTTATGTTGTTATTTACTTCAGAGATATCTGTGCAGCTCTCAGTCAGGAACATATTTCTGAAGTCAAAAAGTACTTTTGGAGGGAGGGGAGAGTAGCAAAACTCATTCACATTAAAAATAGACATACCTTAAAATGCACCTTTAAAAACAATTATTGTTAATTGATTAATTGGTTAGAATAATCACTTAAAGACCACAGCTGTAATTATAATACATTGTGATAATTATGCTGTCCTATTGAGCCAGAATCTGCTAAGCTATGAGCAGCTACACCCTAACAGCCATGCAAGTATAGGGAGCTGATAAATAATCTTATGCAAGAGCATAGACTTGTTAACTGAATGAAGAGAAGACAGACATTAGACACCATATGGTGTAATGTGTTTTCTTCAATACAATGCTATTAGAGGTCTGCAACATGTAGAAAATCAGTAATGTGATTAAAGTTCCCAAGAATCTTACTCATATAAATACCAGTCCACCATAACATTTTTAAAAGTACTGATTTTGCATGTATGTGAAAAATGATAACTATTGTTCTGAGAGGTTTTGTTTTGTTGTGACTATTCCCCAGTTTTTTAGAAAATCATATTTCTTTGGAGAATTTATTTCTATAACAATTAAGTATGGATTATTTTGTTGAGGTAAGGGGGAATGTAAAGAAAATTAAAGTAATACAAATAGAATTAGAAAGGAAGGGAAACTTCCTTTGGGTACAGGGAACAATCTTATTCTTTTCTTTAAAAAAAATATAAACAGCTTTGAGAATGTTTTTGTTGGAAAGTGGTACAGAAATATTATTATTAATTAAAAATAAATAAAGTGTTAACATCAAATGCATTTAAAAACCAGATTAAATTACTCCTGGGTTGTATTATTGAAATTAAGTAGTCATTTAGAATAACTCCTAAGTGGTAAGTATTATTCAAGTCAGTCTGGATATCAGCCAGTGAGAATGAAAAACATCTTTACCTATTACCTAAAAATCTTCAGGAAGAGCATGCATTAATAAGGGCAGAAAAGATCCAGAAATGAGGTGCCACAAGAAAAATGCTGCTGCTCCTTATGCCACCCCACAGCAATAAGGAGCTGCCAACAAAAAATAATAGGTACACGTAGCAGGGCCTCCAAAGGAGCTGTTGGGGGGTGGGAAGGTTCATATAGAAGTCTTTCAACCACGGGGGTGGGGGTGGGGCGGTGGTGGTGGTCATCACTGCTCTCTAAATTGTAGCACAGCTTTGCAAATTTGCACAGGTGCAAAAAAATTTGCTACAAAGGGATGAATTACTCTTTAAAATGAATCCCAGCCTGGCCTTAGACGATCATGTAATATTTCCCAACCATGCCCTTGAGTATTTAACAGCAGCTTGGCATGCAAAAATCAAGCAGCTGAGGCTATCCTTATGGTTTTATTTATATGTCAGGATGACAAAGCTGCAGTCTGATTAATTTCTGGGTATCAAGCTTGCTGTTAGGCATGGGAGCAGGGCCAGGAACAGGTTCTAACCCTAGTATAAAAGCAGGTTCAGGATTGCCAGCTTGCATTCAACATCTGTGTGACAAGCAGGCAGACATTCCACTGGTGCAGCATGTCCCATTCACTGTTGTGCAAATAAGAGCTCCTGCTGCTGCTGTCTTTAATAGCTGCACAACATGCTGAAATTTACAGAACCAATGTCAGAAAAAAGGTAGCAACTTCAGTGTTAATGTAAACTGAAAATCAACAAAGATATGTTCCTTATGAGGCAAGGTTACAGCATCTGGGGCTTTTTATTTTTGAAAAGAGGTAACTACGGGGAGACATGATAGAAGTCTATAAAATTATGCATGGAGTAGAGAAAGCTGACAGAGAGGAATTTTTCTCCCTGTCTCACAACACGTAGAACCAGGGGTCATCCCATTAAACTGAAGGCCAGGAAATTTATGACAAACAAAAGTAAGTACTTTTTCACACAGCACATCATTAATATTCTCTGTATCGGATGTAGTGATGGCCACTAGCTTGGATGGCTTTAAAAGGGGCTTAGCCAAATTCATGGAGGACAGGTCTATCAATGGCTACTAGTCTGGTGGCCATAGGCCACCTTCAGCCACAGAAGCAAGATGCCTCTAAATACCGGTTGCAGGGGAGCAACAGCAGGAGAGAGGGCATGCCCTCACCTCTTGCCTGTGGGTTTCTCAGAGACATCTGGTGGGTCACTGGGTGAAACAGGATGCTGAACTAGATCGACCTTGGGCCTGATCCAGGAGGTGGTTATGTGATCTTGAGTTTCCTAGTTATAAACCAGGTCCTCAAGGCCTACACTGCTTCGAGAATTATTCTAGGAAGTGGTTTGCTCACAGTGGTGTGGGGAGAGGGCTTCCTGGCTTTCTCTTTCCCTAGCTCTGTCCTGATTGGCTAGGTTGAATGCTCTGATTCAATTGCTCACACCACCAGTTCTGGTGGCCATGAGCTGAGGTTCGCTTGAAACGTGACATCCTGTTTGTAAAATAAAAATTTACCCATGGCAAAAGTGTGTGTGTGTGTTTCATGCACTGAACAATCCTATATAATAAAGAGCCAGGGTGTGCGCCCGTGTCTCTGTGCCTGTGTCTTTCTCGGCCGTTCTGGGCATGCGCTCTGCGCATGCCCAGAACGTCCGAGAAACATACGGCCGCAGAGACACGGTGGCCATGTTGTCTCCCGGGACGAAAGAAGGAGAAGCGGGGACCAGGGAGGGCAGAGGCGGCAGCGGCGGGATCAGCCCAGCCGCTAAAAAGGAGGATGAGAAGTGGGGACCGGGAAGAGGCGGCAGTGGCAGGACCGGCCCTGCCGCAAAAACGAAGGAGAGCAAGCGGAAACCGGGGAGGGCAGATGTGGCAGCGGTGGGACCAGCCCTGCCGCAAAAACGAATGAGGAGAAGCAGAGACCGGGGGAGGACAGAGGCAACAGCGGCGTTGAGGAGGAGATTTCTCCGATGAGGAGAGACAACGGGGGTGGGACCGGCCCGGCCGAGTTAAAAAAAAACATGGTGGCAAGACCGGCCCGGACCCGCAAAGGAAAGAAACGGCGGCAGCAGATCATATCCCTACTAGCGCCCATTATTTTAACGGACTTAAAAACACTATTTGCATATAAAACAGGTTGCTGTGTCTGTGTGTGCTTCATGTGAGCACACCAATGCTTTGTATAGTAATACTCTTAGCCATTGACTCCAGGCATGAAAACCATATATGTGTAGGTTGAATGGCCCAATTTAAATGTGATGTTAAGCAAATAGAACCCTGTATTATAAGTAAGTGTGTGTTTGTGTGTACACACACACACACACACACACACACACAATATTTTGTACCAACAATGGCATGCAAAACTTCAAGGACCCAACATCCACATACAAGATTAAATAACCTGAAAGGTATTAAAGCAAATCTTAACCAGCCATGTTTTATTGCTATCAGGTGGATGTAAAATTCCATTGGCAAGGGTACAAAATTCACAATACAAAACAAACAAGCTTGCTAGTGTTCTCTCCAAAGGCCTAGCAGGTTCTAGTAGGACCAGCTCACTGCTACCTTCTAGCAGTTTCATCCCAACCCTACTCTGCTGGTTTTCCAGCCTTTTCAGCTCACACAACCTTCATCAGCACACACTCTCACAGCCCTCCTCTGCTTGACTGCTCAATCCTCCCTTTTATCAAGTTCCAAAGGGAAACCTTAACCCGTCAGGGAGTTCCTTCCCTCAGGCAACCAGAACCTTCTGTCTCTGCATGGAGACGACCAATCTCAACACTTTGTAACTTTCCCTCCAAAACACTGTAGCAGACAGCTTTTACCTCAGACATGGCTGCTAGGGCTTGCTGCCTTTTAATCAGGGGCAGCTGGTCAGTAAGGGCAGGGTGGCCTCCCCCCACCCGCACACACACACACAAGAGTGTGTCAGAGTGAAGGGCAGGACAGAAAATAAAAATAAAATACTGTGGGTGTTTTCCCACTGAGACAAGTGCACGTGTGTCTCTTTTGTCCTTTTATTTTACAAACAGGATGTCACATTTCAAGCGAACCTCAACTCATGGCCACCAGAACTGGTGGTGTGAGCAATGCAGGACACCCAAAGCAATGAGGTGAGAGAACAGCCTTGATTAGCAGGCTATTCCCTCCAGTAGCAGAGCAGGGGAGAAAGGTGGCAGCCAATCTGCAGGGAGGCAGGGAACCTCCTGCCCCCCCCCTCCTCTGCCTGCTGCTGCAGCTTCCCACATGCTGCCACTGGAAGGAATAGCCTGCTGACCAAGGCTATTCCCTCACTTCCTTGCTTTGAGCGTCCTGCATCAGGGGCGTAACTACCATTAGGCAAGGGGAGGCGGCTGCCTGGGGGCCCCCACGCCTCAAGGGACCCCCCAGAGGCAAGTCACATGAAGCAAGTCACATGACTATATATTGTGAAGTGTGTGTGTGTGCATCAGCGAGGGGCCCATTTTAAAATTTTGTCTCTGGGCCCACTCCAGCCTTGTTACGCCCCTGTCCTGCATCACCGCCTCCCCAGATGAGACACAAAAAGGGCAAAAGAGACAGATGTGCACTTATCTCTTTTGCCCTTTTATGTCTAATCCGGGGAGGCGGTGATGCAGGAAGCCCAAAACAACAAGGTGAGGGAATAGCCTTGATTAGCAGGCTACCTCAAAACATACCGGTTTAGCCAGGCTTTTAGATTATAAATTTAAAGCTTTGGATTTTAGAGTTTTAAAAAATTGTTTATTACAATTAATTGTATTAATTGTTTTAACAGTTGCTTTTAGGTTGTGAACCGCCCAGGGACTGTTTTGTTTAGAGCGGTAGAGATATAATAAATAGACAAACAAACAAACATTCCCTCCGGTAGCAGAGCAGGGGAAGAAGCTCCCTGCCACCCAGCAGATCTATTGCCCCTTTTCTCCTCTGGCTGGCTGGACATCTTTTACCAGCCATGGACTGTTTTCTTTTCTTTTTTTGTGGGGGGAGTGTGTGGGAGGGGTGCTGGCTGCTGCTAGAGTTGAATGGCTCAAACCACTCAGTGTCTGTCACCTGTGAGTAGGCCCATTGGAAATCATGGGCTTACTCATATGTAACATCCACTGCATGGTTTTCGCAACCAGCGTCCTTGCCCTGCCCCCAGTCCCAGATGGCAGCCGCCATCACTGCTTTCAATCCCTGCAGAGCCTGGAGGGGATATAGAACAAAGTGAAGAAAATCAACCCACAAAACATAACAGGAAGGAGTCATTCCTTCACAAGCTGTATGCATCAAATCTGGGGAGTGGGTGGACTTGCTCTCCCCCAACAATAACATGGGGTCACCAGTAACCACCAGCAAGTTTAGGCCCCACCCCAGCGGAGTTCCATGCCTCACTGACACCAGAGGCAACATGGTGGGATGTGGCCACCCCTCACTGCCCTGCCCTTCCTGGAGGAGGCCTTTCAGCAGCAGCAGTGACTACTGTTTTGTTACCATGATCCTGCTTTTAAAATAAGTGGATTGAGGCCATTAGAATGTTGGCCTAGAGTCAGGCGCGGCCCGTGAACATGCCTCTAGGGCGGCGGCTGGTGGCATCTTTAAGTGTAAACGGAGCTGCTGCTCCGTGCTGCCCAGCCGCCCCCACAGTGGGGAATCACCTCCGCCACTCACCTGGCTCCCACGGAACCGAGCCCCGCCAGCAGCCAGGTGAGTGGCGGAGGTGATTCCCCGCCACGGGGGCTGCTGGGCAGCACAGAACACCGGCTCTGTTTACACTTAAAGATGCCGCCCCACACACACCCCGGAGGCACGTTCACAGGCCACACCTGCCTAGAGTGTCTCCATGGAGACATTCCAGGGGAGCACTCTGTCGGCCTCAGTATACTGCCTTCCTCCCCCTTCCTTGGCCCGCCAGAATAGCAGCAGCGTAAGAGGACATGGGATGTGGTGGTGACAGCATGATGCCATAACATGGGGAATGTTTGGGGGGCAGTGGGCCTGGCATTGAATTAGTGGCAGCACCCAGTCCGTCACCTCTGTTAATCTGCTGCCTGAGGCAATGGCCTCAGGTTGCCTAATGGCTAGGCTGCCCCTGCCCACCCCTTCTTGGTGTCTTTGAGTGCATGGGTCCCCACCCCCTTCGTATTAGAGTTGCCATGCCCCCTTGGGATTCCGGGTTTCACACAGATTTTAAGCATCTCACCCAGATTGCTTAGCCCACCCATATTTGCCCAGATTTCAGCTTCCATTTTAAAAAAAAAAAAAAAAAGCTAAGCTCTAGCCCTTGTAGAAGTGGCATTATGGAGCAAAACGTGCAGTCACTATTCTGCTGAAAAATTATTTTCAAGCCAATTTACATAACATGCAAATTAGGCACCCAGATTTGGAAAGCCAGAATATGGCAACCCTACCTCATATAGATTAATCACCTTAAGTGGCGCAGCGGGAAAATGCTTGACTAACAAGCAGAAGGTTGCCAGTTCAAATCCCCGCTGGTACTATATTGGGCAGCAGCGATATAGGAAGATGCTGAAAGGCATCATCTCATACTGCATGGGAGATGGCAATGGTAAACCCCTCCTGTATTCTGCCAAAGAAAACCACAGGGCTCTGTGGGCGCCAGGAGTAGAAATCGACTTGATGACACACTTTACCTTTTACCTTATATAGATTAATGGCTTCTATTTACCTCCTCTTCCTTCTCGGGAAAAACACCATTGCAGTGATGGTAGGGCTTCAGAGGTGGACTAGGCCTCACTCAGAGCAACTGCTGGCAGGCTGGGCCTTTCCTAATAAGGGGGAAATGCAAAATAGAAGAACCAGTCCCAAGGACTGGGTGGGAACTACCTACATGGTCCCCTACTGAAGAAGATAAAGCTTTGTTCTCTTAATTAGTTCTGTCCCAGAAGGGCCCCGAGGAAGCAGTGGGCTGAGCTTCTGGGGACATGGGAAGGCCACAGCCAGTGAGTAACAAGAAGACCAGTTCAGTTCGATGCGTGAGGGAATTTATATGTTTTTTCCATATTGCCTGGAATCTGAGTTGCCAGGTTTAATGACAATTCTCTCTCTTTTCCAATCTGCTTTATGAAAAGACAATTGATCTTTTTGCATAATCTTGTTTTTCTTTTAATGTAATAATAAACCATTGTTGGTGAAGTGTACTACTCTTTATTTTGTCTGCCTTACCTTAATCAAACGCCTTTGAAGGCCTAGGATTTTTCAACCCTTTTTGGTAGGGTTTTGCCACTTTACCTTTCCACAAGGCTTTACCGATAGGGCTTCTACCCCAAATTTCCTTCAGAGTGTGTGCGTTTACACACCAGCCGAGTCTACCCCAAAGTCCCTTCGAGATCCTTGGACCCACTCCACACACAAATCAGGCTTTGTCTTGCGAATTCTAGCTTATCTTGGTGTATTTCCGGGTTTTAAAAATGCTGGTTTTAAGCAAAAAATCATTCCATTTTTTGTTGGGTACTTTTGGAATTACTTTGGTTACTGTTCCCTCAAAGTGTTCAATGCTGATATCTTCAAATATAACAGTTCCTTGAGGCAAAAAAGTCTTACATCAGTTGCGACTTCTTTACCATTTCTGTCTTTGATTGTGAACTCCACATCATCACCAGGTTGTAAGTCTTCTAGGTCACCTTTAAATTCACTATAGTGAAAGAATATCTCCTTTACAACATCACTAGAATCATTAGCATGATAAGAGGGATACTCTCTTTAGAAATGCAGATGTCGCTCTTTAGTAATCTCTCTCTCTCCCCCTCCCACCATTGGCTAGAAGCCCTGCAGCAAAGGGAGAGACTGCCTGCTTCCCAGACAACCCCAGAGTGAGAGACTGGTGTTGGCTGTCTGCTGTTGCTGCTGCTGTTGAGTACCTGCCTTCAGGAGAGGGAGAGGGTGAGACCATCTGCCAGCCCCCTGCCTGACCTGTGGGATTGTGGCCTCTGGCAGTGGCTGCTTTGCAGGAGTGGGGCCCTGGAGTGACTCAGAAGTCCCTGCTTTTCACCTGACCAGGGAGGCCATCTCTGGCCCTATAAGGGACACTGCCTGTCACCCCTTTGGGGGAACCGCTTTGGGGGACAGCGAGGGTGAGGGCTAGGTCTCTTCGTCCATTTACTAATTGGGCTTCTGTTTTAATTTGTCCTGGGTGAGGCTCTTTTATAATGTGTCTGGGCTTACCTGGAGATGGGGAGACAGGGGGCGTGTCCACTGACTGTGGGGCAGCTATTACTGTGGTGGTGGGGAACAGAAGAAGTAACATTGGCAGGTCAGTGGGCCGTTACAAGGGAAGGGGACATAGACATTTAATAGCTGTTTCCCCTTCCGACTGTCCTGCCAGCTCTTTGACCTTGGGGAGCAGTGCCGACCACCCTTGGAACCTCACCTTGCTACTCTGTAATGCCAGGTCGGTCCAGAACAAATCAGAAACCATCTATGATTTGATTCTGGATGAAGGCACCTACCTGGTATGTATTACAGAGACCTGGCTGGGAGAGGCCGGGGGCCCAGTGTGGTCCCAGCTTCTCCTTCCAGGGTACTCTGTTGAGGAGCAAGTGAGGGACCGGGGGCGTGGAGGTGGAGTGGCTATGGTCTATAAGAATAATATCTCCCTTACCAAGATCCCTGTTGAAGTGTCAGACCATATCGAATGTGTGTACTTACGTTTGGGGACCAGAGATAGACTGGGGCTTCTGTTGGTGTACCGATTGCCCCGCTGATCAACGGAGTCCCTAACTGAGTTGACGGACTTGGTCTCGGGTTTGGTGTTGGAGTCCCCTAGGCTTGTGGTGCTGGGGGACTTCAATGTTCATTTCGGGACCAATCTGTCCGGGGCAGCTCAGGAGTTCATAGCAGCCATGACAACTATGGGCCTATCTCAAGTGGTCTCAGGACCGACGCACATTGCAGGTCACACACTTGATTTGGTCTTTCACTCTGATCAGGGTGGTGTTCCGTGGGTGGGGACTCCTGTGATTTTCCCATTGTCATGGACAGACCACCATCTGGTTGAGGTTGGACTCACAGTCACACCCTACCTTCGCAGGGGTGAGGGACCTATTAGGATGGTCCACCCGAGAAGGTTATTGGATCCTATAGGATTTCAAGAAGCCTTGGAGGGATTTAGTGTCGGCTCTGCTGGCGATCCTGTTAATGCCCTGGTGGAGGACTGAAACAGCAAACTCACCGGGGCAGTAGACATGATTATTCCTAAGCGTCTTCTCCAACCTGCTTCAAAATTGGCCCCGTGGTATACAGAAGAACTAAGGGGGCTGAAGCGGCAAAGTAGTTGACTGGAGTGCAGGTGGAGAAAAACATGGCTTGAATCCGACAGATTGCAACATAGAGCTCATCTGAAGATCTATGCTCAGGCAATACATGCGGCAAAGAAACGATTCTTTTCTGCCCCTATTGCATCCGCAAGTTCATGTCCAGCGGAATTGTTCAGGGTTGTGAGAGGGCTAGTATGTGCCCCTCCTCCCTTGAATCAGAATCTGGAACCATCGATTACCCGCTGTGATGTGTTTAATGAATTCTTTGTGGGGAAAATCTCTCGTATTCAGGCCGACATAGATTCTGTCTCCACAATTACTTCAGTGTCTGATGTGGAGGTGTCCAGCAACTCCTCTTATGTGGTTAGGTTGGATCAGTTCCAGTTTGTAACTCCTGAGGATGTGGACAAGCTGATTGGAATGGTGCGGCCTACCATCTGTCCTCTTGACCCTTGCCCGACATGGCTTATACTATCTGGCAGGGCGGTTGTTGTAGAAGGCCTGGTAGAGATTATAAATGCATCTCTGAGGAAAGGAGACAATTATTAGACTGCTTCTGAAGAAGCCTACCTTGGATCCCTCAGAGCTGAGTAACTACAGGCCTGTCTCCAACCTTCCGATATGTTTCCAGGCAAAATACAAGGTATTAGTCATAACCTATAAAGCCCTAAACAGTTTGGGCCCTGGGTATTTAAGAGAACGTTTTCTTCGTTATGAACCCCACCGCCCATTGAGATCATCAGGAGAGGTCCGTCTGCATTTGCCACCGGCTCATCTGGTGGCCACTCAGGGACGGGCCTTCTCCGTTGCTGCCCCGAGGCTTTGGAATGCCCTCCCTAGTGAAATAAGAGCCTCCCCATCTCTGACAGCTTTTAAAAGGTCCTTAAAAACACATCTGTTCACCCAGGCTTTTAACTGATACTGTTTTGATTGTTTTTAATGTTGTTTTAGAGCATTGTTTTAAACATTTTTAAATTGTTGTGTTTTAAATTTCTTGTTTTTAAGTAATGTTTTAATGCTGTTTTTATTTGTTGTGAACTGCCTAGAGACATAAGTTTTGGGCAGTATAGAAATATGTCAAATAAATAAATAAATAAATAAATAAATTAGAAGGAAAGCAGGGAAGCGTGAACTTGCAAAGACAAAAACCTAGAGTAGAGGGGAGGGGTTGCTTCCCTCAATGCCGCAAGTGTAATTCTAAGTGGCTTTGCTCAACATCTACCCCACAGCATGAAGCCACGTGTGAATAACTCCCAAGAACCTTATATGGAGAGTGGGTTTTCCTTCATAAAAATAAAGTGGATGGTGGCAGCCTACTGTGAATCCCTTACAGACAAGGATTTGACCCCAGTGAACCTCCCCCTCCTCCTCTGGCTCTGGTAGGAGTTATGACAACCATGAGAAGGGAAGGATCAGCCTGGCCCCCATCCATCAGCCAGAGAATGAGCAGCTATAAAAACTCTGCTTCCAGAATCCCTGGCAGAAAGAACACACTGCTCCAGCTCCAAGTTGCCCAGGGACTGCAGAAGCGAGGAGAAGAACACTTTGGTCTCTGCCACCGGCCAGAGGAAAAAGAGCTGCTATGTCATTTTTTGTATGGTTGCGATCTTCTGTAGACTGCCTTGGAGATAACTGGATTAAAAGGCAGGTTTAAATCTGAAACATGAATTTAAAACATTTTTAAAAAGTGCTACATTTGCAGACACTATCAAAACAGCAGAGGTCTAGTAAGGCTGGAGTGGGCCCTAGGTGAAAGTGAAGATTGGCTGCTGCCCCCCTTCTCCCCAACACCACCCCACCTGTGTCTTTGCTGCAGAAATAGTGTAAGCACATGGTGAAAAACAAAACATTCTCAGCATACCCTTTCTCTCACTATAATGCAAAGATGTATACTACCTAGGTTGATACTAAAGGCAAAGTGTGCCGTCGAGTTGGTGTCGACTCCTGGCGGCCACAGAGAATACAAGAGGGGTTTACCATTGCCATCTACCATGCAGTATGAGATGATGCCTTTCAGCATCTTCCTAAATCACTGCTGCCCGATATAGGTGTTTCCCAAAACAATAATCTATATATTTAATTACCTTACGGCCGACTGCGTAGGGAACTGCGTCCGGATGTGTCTGGATGCCTGGTGGAACTCTTGCGAGGTTCTGTGAGAGTCCCAACCATTGCCTTGGGAGGGAATGGCAGCGAGGGAGGCAGGTGGGAATCGGCATGGCAGAGTCGGGGGAAAGGAGGAAACCGGACCTCAGAGAGGGCGGCGAGACAACGGACACTTGCCGTCAAGGAGCAGGAGGAAAATCAGTGGTGGCGGACAACAGGGAGGAAGAGGAGGCAGAAGGGGGCTGAGCGGTGGGGGGGGGAGAGGAGGCTGGGGCAGAAGGGGGCGCGGGAGATGGGCAGAAGGTGGGGGGAGTGTACTGCTGCACAGATGCTCTGTGTGGGTTCAGCTAGTTTTTACTTGTTTTATATTGTATTTATTTTATCAATGTTGTGAGCCGACCCAAGCACTAGTGTTTTGGAGGGGTGGGGGTATACATATTTTAAATATATATAATAAATAAATACTTACATATATACCTTCTGGAGAGGGCTTATTTGAAGCTGGGATAAGTCCTCTGATCAGGAGCCAACAGCATGGCAGGGAGTTGCAGAGGTGGAAAGTGAGGAGCAAGCTGCTTCCCAGACAGTGGGCCCCCTGCACTCAGCTGACCAGGGACCTCTGTCCCCCTTTTTCAATTATAGCCACACCCCTGCAAAGCAGATTAAGCCTGTCTCACATCTGTAACATTGAGAGTCCAATCCTGTGCATGTTTACATAGATGTAATGCCTACTACACTATATGCAGACTTCCAAGTAAGTGTGCATAAGATGGCTGTCATAAGTTGTAATCCTAACCATACTTACTAGTGAGTAAACCCCACTTATGAAAAATATGCATAGGATTCTACTTGTAAGTCAACATAGCTCAGTGGCAGAGCATCTGCTTTGCGTGCAGAAGGTCCCAGGTTCATTCCCTGACATCTCCAGGTAGGGATGGAAAAGGCTCCTTTCTGAAACCCTGGAGAGTCACAACTAATGAGTGTAGACCAGTGGTTCCTAAAGTGGGAGCCTCCAGATGTTGCTGAATTATAGATGTTGCTGAGCTATGCTGGGGCTGATAGGAGTTGTAGTTCATCAACATCTGGAGGCTCCCAGTTTGGGAACCACTGGTGTAGACATTACTAAGCTACTGGTTAATGGACCAATGGTCTCATTTGGTATAAGGCAGTTTCTCATGCTCCTATGTTTTTCCTGAACTAGCAGCAACATTCTGCCCTACGTGAAGTTTCTGAATGGTTTTCAAGGGCAGCTCCACGTATTATAAAAATCCAGTACAGGTGCAATTAAAGCAGACCTGCTCAACTTGCCCCCCCGCCAGCTGTTTTTAAACTACAACTCCCATAATCCCTAGCCACAGTGGCCAATCACTGGGGATTACGGGAGTTGTCGACCAACATCTGCAGGAGGGCCAAAGTTGAGCAGGCCTGAATTAAAGCATGCACGACTTGGGCCAGGTCTGATCTCTCCAGGAAAGAGTGCCCTATAGCACCACTTATTTATTTATATACAGTGGTCCCTCGACTTACGAACTACTCGACATCCGAAGTTTTCGACTTACGAACGACAAAAATGACCGGAAGTCGTTGCCGGTTTAGATGCGGCTTCCTCGACTTACGAATTTTTAGATGCGGTTTCCTTGACTTACGAATGTTTCCAGACCTCCGTGGGTGCGCTTTTCGACTTACGAAAATGTCGACCTACGAACGTGCGTTCGGAACGGATTAACTTCGTAAGTCGAGAGACCACTGTATATATTTATATCCTTCCCTCCCCTGCACCAATGGAGTTACCCAAAGCAGCTAACAATCAGTTAAAAACAACATATGTGTTTAAAACATATCAACGAACGTGATAAATGAAGAAAGGTCTGCATAGAGACACCCCCCTCCCCCATACAGCACCTTGTGGGAACTGGATATAATGTTATGAAAGAGGGGCTGGAGGATTGCACAAGCAATAAAAAGGTTTGAAGTACAATTGACCAGCTTCAGTATTTGTGGTGGTGGGGCACTCTGCCCAGACAGAAGCAGGACTCCTAAATTTCCAACCCCCTCAGAAACAGGGGGATTGCACTTTATGATAAAGTTGGCATCACTTAGCATCACTTAACTTGGTACCTATTAGATACATTTATTCACTATTGTTTGCACTGAGTGGACAGGAGCCAGTGTGGTTGTAGACTAGTGGTTAGAGTGTTGCACTAGGCCCGAGGCACGTTCAAATCCACATTTGGATAGGAAACTCAATGGGTGACTCTGGGTCAGTCATATCTCTCAGTCTAAGCTACCTTGGAGGGTTGTTGTGAGAATAAACATAACCATGCACACCAGCTCTGGCTCCTTTGAGGATAGAGTGCGATAGAAATATAAACAAATAGCAATGGATTTCCTGACAGATCTCATGAAGAAGCAGATTTAACGGTCACTTCCTACAATTAACTTTGGTTGGCAACCCTAAAAATATTAACTTGGCAGAACTTACGGTGTTCAGTGGAGCTCACTTTGAGGAAACACACCCAGGAGTGGGTTGTCAAAGTGGCTTCAAGGATTGGGGCCTAGAGTCCTCCTGCGTCATGCTATGATTCACTGACACACACCCTGTTTTTCACACTTTTAAGTTCCATCTGTCTTTTAAGCTTCCCTGCCTGGCTTTGGAAATAGGAAATCTGGGGAGGAGAGAGCAAAACCGTCAGGATGCGATGTTTCAAAAGATATTCTGTACTCTATATTTCTTTCCTTTTTTTTAAGGCCTTGAGGAGCAAAACAAAGGCAGAGAGGCTCCGTGGCCCCAGCATGCTCCAACTACTTCCATCCGGTGAACTCTTCAAGGCTGCCTCAATTTTTCTCTTTCTCTGCGTGGAAAAAATTGTCAGATGTTGACAAGTTCCCTGCGCCTTCAACCTTCCTCTGGGGAAGGGAGGTGCGGGGGTGGGGGGAAGAGGAAGAAGTCTCCCTCACTTTGGAAGGACTGTAATACAGCTTGAAAATATGTCATTGGCCTTCTTCTAGGTCTCTTGCCCTAGCGGTGGCCTCCAAGCAACGACGCTGCCTTGAGGTGGAAGGAGAAGGCACGTTTTGCTGTGTGTGTGTGTGTTTCAAGGAGACATTTGGAATCTCCTTCAGCGCCCCCCCTTCTGTTTAAATTAACATTATTCTGTTGCATTAGAAATCTGCTCCTCCTCCACCGTTCCCGGCCTGCCTGTGAAAATATGCTGAGAAAGTTGCCTTCATTTATAGAGGTGGGAGGATTTTCTCTCCCCCCCGCCCCGCGCACGTCCGTCTTGTTCTCTCAACTCTGCGCCAGGAGACAGAGCCGATTTGCTTAAACTCCTGCGATTCGACGACTTTTTCCTACCCAGCCACCCCCTCCCTCCTCTGAAAGAATTCACTTCACAAAGCCATTTGAAAGAAAGGAACTCGGGGAACAAATAGAAGAAGAAGAAGAAAGAAAGAAAGAAAAAGCGCGCTTCCCCGAGTCTTTTCCACGCACACGAGTGGAAACTGGCGATAAACCCGCCCGGAGAAGGGCAAGACTTGATCGTGCGATTTTAGTTTCTTTGTATGGAGATTCCATTCAAACTGTTCAGCGTGTGTCACCCGTAACCTTCCGCCAAGGAGGAGGGGTTGTGACGAAAAAATAGTCCCCAGCTACTGTTCAACAGTCTCTTTCTGATAGGGATAGTGTGTGTGCGTGCTTGTATGAGGAGACAATTCGATTGCGCCTCCCCACCTTCTTTGCAGTGACCCCTCAGCGGGCTTCTTTGCACCCCCGTCCCCCGTCTTTCCTCCGGAGCGTCCAGAGCCCTTCTTTAGTGCACAGGCTGCCAAGCTGCCCTCTTTTCTTTTTTCCTTTTCTTTTCCCCCTTCCTCTCTTTTCCCCTCTAAAGATACAATGTAGCCTTGGAACAAGCTGTATCATTGGGCGTAGAGATTGCAAAGCTCCAACCACGTAGAGCAAGCGATACGCCTCCACCAAACCTAACAAACGGAAGCGCCGGGCCGGCTTGATGGACGGGGCGGGAGAGCCAATAGGGAGGGTGCGGGTGAGGGTTAGGCTTTCCAAAATGTGGGGGCGGCCAATGGCCGTTGAGCGGGGGGCAGGCTCGTGGGAAAGCTAGCAGCTCAGGTTGACAGAGGCTAGTCCCAGTGCAGGGAAGTGCGAGGAGAGAGGGATGAGCTTGAAAGTTCGAAGCTTCATCTCCTTGCAGGAATTTTCTTCGGCTTTTTGAAAAAGGGGGAAGAGGGGGAGGAAACAAACCAAACCCTGCAGCCGCGCAGGGGCAGCCTGGAAGCTAGAGTTGCAATTCCCCCCCCCACTTCCCGGGGGCTAATTCTCAGCTGCTTCCTCCCCCCCCCAGCCTTTTTAAGAAGAAAAGAGAGAGAGCGAGAGAAAAAGGAAGGAGCCCCTTCTTTCTCCTTGTTTTCCTCTTCTTTCTCCCCACATTTGGACTTTGATCTCTCTCCCCCCTTTCTATTTTTTAAACCCCCCCCCCCATGCCAGCCATGATCGAGAAGGGCCCAGAGGTTTCAGGGAAAAGAAGAGGCAGAAACAATAATGCCAACAACACGACTAGCGCTTCTAACAGCGCCTCTGCCTCTGCCGGTGCCAACAACAGTAACAATGGGAATAATAAAAGTTTGGCAGCGGCAGCAGCGCCCAATGGGAATAGTAGCAGCAACTCCTGGGAGGAAGGCAGCACTGGATCCTCCAGCGATGAAGAGCATGGTAAGGCTCCCCGGGGTGGGGTGGTGGGGGGAGAGAGGTAGAGAGAGCTTTCAAAACTCTATCAAGGCATATATCAATTATATGTATGTATGCGATATATATATTGAAAATAACCATTCTTCTTGTTCTCAGGAGGAGGAGGCATGAGAGTGGGACCCCAATATCAAGCAGTCGTTCCTGACTTTGATCCTGGTGAGTCTTTTTTTTTTTTTTTTTAAAGCAGAAGTCGGATCCTTAAATGACTTATGTGTCCCCTTACTTCTCTCTTGGAGGAGCTGTGAATGGACAATCAAATGTATGAATATGAGCGACTGGCTCCTTTTCTTCTTCTTCAGTATTTTGGCCATTTGGAAGGGATCCAAGGGTCAGGATCCAGGCCGATCCGTTGCATGCCTACTCGGAAGTAAACCCCTTCTGAGTTCACTAGGGGTTACTCCCAAGTAAATGTGCATAGGATGGCGGCCTTTTAGTTCGATTCTGTGTGTCTTTTGCTCGGAAGTAAATCCGCCCCCCCCCTTCATTGGGGCTTACTAAGTGTGTGCATAGGATTGGAGTCCTGGACAGTTGATCCGTTTTTGGTGTGATTGTTCACACCAAGATACTAGTGTGGAATGAGAGGGCACTTTCTGTCTTTTGTTAGACTGCTTGTAATAATAAAATTGTGTTTGTGAAAGAAGCAGGAAGGTAACTACTCACCCCCACCCCCGTGTGTGTTCACCCTGGTGTCCAAAGAAAGAACAGCAATGGGCGCGTGGGGCGGGGGGGGGTGGTGTTAGTGGGGAAGGAAACGTGTCCAGGAAACGTGCCACCACACTTGGGGATGTGTGTTGGTGTTAGGAGAGGTCCTTAGGATTGCACGGAAGGAAGTGAAACCCAGCAAAACTACCTTCTTTAGTCCTTTTCTTCCAGTTCTTCCCAGTGAGAAAGGGGGGGGGCAGTTAGACATAGTTGAATCCATATAGGCATGGAAGAGCAAGAGATTAATCTTGCTGCTCTTCCCCCCCCCCCGCTTTTTTCTTTCAGGTGTGGCTACTATTTTCATATTCACGTTGGGAGAGGTAGAGGGAGGAACTGGTCTTGTATGAAAACCGGTGCCAGTCTGCTCCCTCGGATTCCTTCCCCCATCCCATACATCAATTATTTTAGACACAATTGACCTAAATTGAATTACTTGAAAACAATTGAGTGGTTGATATGATTAGATTTCTGGGAGGTGCTGAGGAGAGAATAGGATCTCCTGCTCCTTCCTCCCTGAATGACCAAAATTTAGGGTGAGTAAAGGACAAAATAAATAAACAAACCGATTAATTAAAGACAAACCAACCTACCCAAAAGTCTTTCCGAGAGATGCTTTGTAGACCAGGGGACAAACAGGAAAAGAGATTTGGCTGAGAAGAGTTCTCGTGTATGTGATCTGTTCTTGGGTTTGTGATCTGACTGTTGGGAATGAAACAGAATAAAATTTCAAGAATTTGAGGCTCTCTTTTATGGGATGGAGAGATTTATTGAAATCAACGGTGTTCTCTTGTTCACAGAAGGGGGTTGGTAACAGGCGAAGCCACTGTGTCCCCGATGTTCCACATGCTTCTGTTCCCTTTCAGTTTTCTGTAGGCATAATTTAAAATGGTACAGGAGGAAACTGTGAGCAAACAAAGGAATTCAAGTGTTACTGTATGGCAGAGAATTAAAAAAATTGTGCTCCAGTTGTGTGCACTGGGGGTCATGACCATTAAAAGAAAAAGAAAAAGGAGGGGGTTACTTCCTTAGTTTTGAAATGCAACCATTTTTTATTGTTTCTTTGTAACTGTAGGTTAATCTTAAAAATAAAAATCCTCCACTGTCTTGTTCTTAACGCTAGAGCTGACTCCAGCATGTTGCGAACTCTAATTGAACCCCTTGTTTCTCAACTGTGTTTTCTTTTAATAACTAAAGAACCCTTGTGTACTTTGAAGTATGAGATTTCTTTTTCTAGAGATATAGTATGACCCCTGAGGAGCTCCTGATGATTGATTCTCCCCCCGCCCCTGCTGACTGTCATAATGTGCGGTAGCAGTTGCATATATGTAGAGCTGGTGTAGCATAACAGCGAAGGTTGTGAGCTGCCAGTCAGGAAGTCTGCAGTTCAAATCCTGCCTCATCCTCAAACTAGAAGCCCAAGCCTATGCATGTTTAAAAATAAAGGCCCCTTGAGGCAGACTGACTTCTGCATGAGTCTGCACACCCACTGCGCTCATCTGAGGCCTTGCTCTATGTTTCATTGCCACCAGATGTGTGGGACATGGGCCACTGCTGAAAAAGATCTGTCCCTAAGATTGTAGCATTCACCTTCCAGCTCCTATCATGATCCCCAACCTTTGGCCATTGTGGACAGGGATGATGGGAGTTGTAGTCCAAAAAGAAGACGTTACTCAAAACTTCTTGTTCCAAGTCACCTTCGAGGTCTTTTAAATGTGACTGAAAAGTGGGCTATAATTTTTTTAAAAATAAATAATATAAGCCTAAGGCTGTGTAAGGTTGTGTGTAGGCTAAGGGAGGAACCTATTTTCCCCATGTCCTGGCTCTCTGCCTGCAATATGGGTATAATAATATTGACCTACCTTATAGGGTTGTCGTTAGGATGGCTGAGTACGTATGGGACATGCATTTAACAAAAGAGCAGGGGAGGATCATTTACCATGCAATCTGGGCGAAGAGGCACCTTTTAAAGTGATAGTCCCTTTAGAGAGGGAAATGGGAACTATTCTTATTCAGCTAGACATACTGTCGCTTCAGTGACAGTTGCTGAGGTTTTGTGTGTGTGCGCGCGCGCATGAGAGCAAACTTTTGTGGCAGTAAACCATCTTCTCACACCTTTTGTCTTCAAACTGCTTTGGGAACTTTTTGTTGTTGAAAAACAGTATATAAATATTCTAAATAACTGCATCATGTGATATATTGGTTTCCTCATGAAATCTGTTTTTAATTTTTTAAAATGCAACAATATTGTTTGTGCTTATATTCTGCCTTCCCCTTTCCAAAAAAGTCAAAGTAGCTTAAAATACTTTTTAAAACCACTCTCTCTTCCCACCCACCTCTATCTCTATACTGCTTTTCATTAAAATAACTGCAAAGCAGTTTACAATATAATTAAAACAATGCCCAATTAAAATTCAAAAAGTACAGATATTAAATATAAAAATAAAAATAATATATCTCTAAAAGTTTAAAAACCCATATAAAACAATAACACAAAAATACAAAACTTTTTTTAATTAAAAAGCTTTGTATTAAATATTTACTGATGTAATACCTTTTTAATGCTTTTTATACATCTGTGTAGGAAGCTGCATGACCCTTACATGTAACAAGTAATGTAATAAATGTGTGCACGTCTGTTTTGCCACACTTGTGGTGGTGGGAAGTTGCTACAAAGTGTGATTTTCAGCTGTATATACGCATGGCAAAATGGGCACACCCATCTTTGTTGCATGTATAACTAACACCAGAGGGGATAATAGGAAGTAACCCTTATTATTATTTTATCTGTGGGCCCAGTTAGATGAGATGTTAGGAGATTCATGATCTCTGCCCCCGCCCAAGCAGTTGTGGGGTGGTGATGGGTGACTGAGACTGTGACACACTAGGGGAGGTGAAGGTTTTGCCATTCCTTTCATGCTTTCTTCCCCCGCCCCTTGAGCAAATGGGGCAAATAGGGGGCACATGATAGGTAACATGTGCTACTGCAATGCGCTCTGCGTGGGGCTGCCTTTGTGTATAGTTCTGAAACTTCCGTCAGTTCAAAATGCGGCAGCCAGATTGGTCTCTGGGGTAACTCGGAGAGACCATAGTTATGCCTGTTCTCAAACAGTTGCACTGGCTGCCGATATGTTTCTGGGTGAAACACAAAGTGCTGGTTATCACCTTTAAAGCCCTTAGAGCTTTAAAGTTAGTTACAACTAACTTTAATGGGTTACCTTAGAGAGTGCTGCCTTCTGCATGATCCCCATCGCACGTTGAGGTCATCCCATCTCCAGTTAACACTGGCACTCAGACCTGTGACTGAAGGTAACTTACGAATTGGTTGGCTCTAATGGCATCTAGTTGTTCTTTCCACAGTAAATGGTTAGGAGATCTCTACACTACCATTGTAAACCAGCTTAACTTTCTCAAGGCTTCCTGCTGAGAGTGGGATGTGGAGCTCTAGTTCACTAGGTTCTTTAGGCTCTGCAGGGAGTGGGAGAGAGCTGTACAAGCTTATTGTGCTCATATATCCTCCCTTTTGTCAACTTGTGGCTTAAGATGGAGACCCAGTCCAAGTAGTGGCATTCTTATGTTGCACTGGGAACTACACAGAATAGGCAGTTAGTTGAATCGCACATCTTTCACCCATCTTCTGTGGCTTCTTTTTGCTGATGTGGCTAGGCCATGTGGAAGCATCTCCCACACTGTAAGACGGTTGGTTTGGATTATACTTGGTTCAACAGTCCAACAATGGGATAAGGATGTGTGCATACCCCCCTCCCCCGCTGGTACATTCGGAAACTGTTTGTTACTGGGTTTTTGCGGGGAGGGGTTGTTCATATGAATTGCTCCTGTATGAGTACCTGAATACTAGTTTAAACTGGGAGGGGGAAAGAAAGTGTGCATTCGCAAAATACACATGTCCTTATCCTGTGGAGTCAGGTCATTGTCTGAATGACCGAACAAATACTAATGTGCTCCTCTAGGTTTAAGTTGGTGAGTCTGCATTGAATTCTGAGAATTAAACCAATGTGAGATAATTTGTATACACTTATTGTTCAAGGAGGCTGTGGGTGGTTGTGGTGGTGAGAATAAACAAAACTCTACTCAACTTTGTTTGTTTTTATTACAAACATTTGATACCCTGCTTTCAGTGCAAAGACTTTTGAAACGGCTTATCACTATAAAATCAATTATTAAAGCATTTTTTAAAACATTAGAACAGCTAATAGTTACGACATGGTAAATCTAAGAAGTCCAAAGGACTTGAGCAAATAAAAAGTCTTTCACCTGGAACTGAAAAGATACTAGATTCAGTGCCCAGCTATTCTTCCTGGGGAGAGCATTCTAGAACTAGGGTGCCACCATAAGGAAGATCCTGTTTCTGATCATAACCCTTCTTATCTTTAAAGGCTTTGGGACCTAGAGAAGGGCTTCTGAACATTGTTTTCATACTTGGGGAAACTGTATGCAGCAGAAGGTGATCCTTCATGTACCCAAGGTGTCTAGGGATTTAAAGGCTAAGAATCAGCACTTCAAATTGTGGTTACAGATAGACCAGGAATAATTATAGTTGGGTTGAGATGGAGTATCTTGTTACAAATTCTGATTTTTAGTTCTCTGATTGATTGTAAACGTGATGCTGAAGTTAATGGCAGTATATTCCTGCTGACTTTGATGGAGATGAGTTATTAATTGGGCCATGATCCAGTGAACTCCAACCTTTTTGCACATATGCAAGAGACTGCATACTTTCTCTTTGCAGTTCCCAAAGTGTAGTAGTTTGCACTGTGGTCTCCGATTTTAGAACAAACCCTGCTGTTAAAAAAGGGTTTGCAGTCGGCCTGGGATGCTGCTGCAAAAAGTGAACCAAAGACACACTTCACATGTGGATGTTATCCCCTGTGCTTCTTTCAGTTCAAACTACTTTAAAGTAAAGTTGTGCTGTTGAGTCAGTGTTGACTCCTGGCGACCACAGAGCCATGTGGTTTTCTGTGGTAGAATACAGGAGGGATTTACTATTGCCATCTCCCGTGCAGTATGACATGATGCCTTTCAGCATCTTCCTATATTGCTGCTGCCGGATATAGGTATTTCCCAGAACATTAACCCCATAGTCTGGGAAACATACCAGCAGGAATTTGAACCAGCAGCCTCTCGCTCCCTAGGCAAGTTACTTCTTTGCTGCGCCATTACTGCGTTAAAAAAAAATTGAAACTTTAACTCTTAATTAGGGAGGGCTATACTAATTGGGATAAGGAACTGTCAGATTACTTGGTAGAGCTTGACACTGAGCCATTGCTAAACTTACACAGGTGTCATTAATGTCAGATGAATCTTTCCCAGAAGTATTCTTGTCAAATAGTTCTTAAATGTCTGCAATCTCTATCCCCCCCCCTTCCCTTTTCTTCTTAAAATATTTTTAAACCTCTCCCTGAAGCAGTAAGGAAATGGGGTTGGAAAAAATGCCTCCCAGGTGTCTACAAACATGATGCTGGTGTCTAGGACAGGGCTGGACAAATCCCAGGTGCCGTGGGGCCTAGAAATTTAACTATGGTACCTAGACTAAGATATTCAGAGATAGAGTTATTTTTAAAAAAATCATGCCGTCTGTCCTTTTTCTGTTCTAAGGAAGCTATTTGTAAAGGGGATAAAGAAAAGGCCATTTACCCTAACCCTTCCACAATGCTTGTTACTAAGTGCAGTAATTTTTTCAGGTATCCACTGCCTGGCTCCTTAATTTTTGGTTGGCTCCTAGATCCAAAGAAAACGTGTCGAGGCCTAGCACGAAGAAGCAGAAATGGCAGCTGAGGGTTTATAGAAATATAAAGCAGCTTATGGTGGCCATGCAACTTCACCCCAAATGGGGATCGTACCATCATTCTGTTGGCTAAGAGTTCTTCCAAATTATCTATTTTCCAGAGCATAGTTAAACCTCTTGCCACAGGAAAGTGCATTTAGATCAGGGGTGGGGAACCTTGGCCCTCCAGCTGTTTTTGAACTACAACTCCCATCGTCCCCAGCCATTGTGGTTCCTCACCCTTGATTTAGATAAACTCTTCATCACCGAGTCATTGATGAGGTATAGTTGGGTTCTTCCTTCTGGTAGCATACAGGTATCCTCAGTCATTGTATAACTTCACCCTAAAACCAAACAAATGTGGTGTTTTTCACAGAGGTAACTGGGTCAGGCTATTGTAGCAAAAACAGAGGGGCTACTGGCACCTAATTTTGTTGTGGTGTGAACCATCCTGATTTAGCATCCACTTCAACAGACGCAGAAATTGGTATCCTAAGTTGGAAAGTGTAGATACTAAGTGTAGATAAGTGTAGGTGGCCCTTGTTATCTGCAGGGGTTCCATTCCCACCAATTTCAGCAGAAAACGGAACCATGGATAACGGGACCTAAAGTCAATGGCAATTAGGGGGTTAGGTTCCTGGAGGGCAAAAATACTACCAATTAAAAAGGCAAAAATTAGAGAAATAACATACCATGCCATATTCTCCAGGTCTCTAATTGTACAGCAATGCCCTGCAAAAAACCCCATTCAGCCAATTTTCCACAAAAAATTGTGGGGTGTTTTTTGTTTTTTTGCTTAAAGAGTCACAAAATGGCTCTGTTTAGCAAAATGATGGCCAGAAATTAGCTCAGAGTATAGGTGAATTCCTACAATTTCTAAAGCATGCATACAGAGATCTGGTCTCCGTTGTCTGACTGTGGTATGCAAAATTATGGGTGTCAGGACTGTGGGTGACGAGGGCCACTTGTACACAGAAGTAAAAGAAGAGCAGGCACTTTCACACAATCACTGGCAAGGTAGGAGTGCCCAGCTTAGGTAGGAGAGCTGGGTGTGCTCCAAATTGGTGGTGGTGTGCTTGTAAACATTAAGGTAGGAGGTGAGGAGAATGATCGTGTGTGAGGTGGCAGCTGGGTAGGACGGCTTTTTCTCAGTAAAATTCTGGGGATGTAATCCAGGTAGGCTGTGCTCATCCTAACCAGCTGCCATCTTGCACATGATCATTCTCCTCGCCTCCTATCTTAATGTATACAAGCACACAGCCACCAATCTCGAGGACACCTGGGTCTCCTGCGCGAGCTGTCAGTAGCTGTGTGAACAAGCTTAGAGATAAGTTCTAACAGTAGGAGTTAAAAGCCCAAGAAATTCAAGCAGGCCTGTTGCATTTCTAAGTAGTCAGAGCCCAGATGTCTACAAGGTGAAAACAGTTATTCTGGTGAATTTTCTTGTGTTTTTGATGGGGTGACGGAAACAGAATGGACATAGGATACAGAACTGATGTAGGATTTTTTCCTAACTGAACTTGAAAGTCTGGGCCAAACCAGGAGAATGGTGCACAAAGATAGCTGATTTGTACGTAATGATAGACTGGTTTGCATTAATAAAAAATTCTAGATGTTGTAATGGGCTGAATTCAACATTTGACTAATTATTCTAAATGAAAATAGAGAAACCTTGACACTTGGCAGCTGAGTGGTTAATTTAAAAAAACAAAACTCTGCCATAAAGTAAGGTCAAATCCAAAAGCTGCAATTCTTTTATTAGTACAGGCCTTGATAAATTTTATTTGGATCTAGGAGCCAGTCCAATATTTAGGCATAATTGGACACTTGACAAAATTACCGGACTTAACTGATAAACACCGTGGTGGGAGAGGGTAAATGGTCTTCTCTTTATTCTTTTTACAGGTAACATTCTTAGAACAGAAACAAGTCTGCCAAGGATAAAAAAAAATAAAAATTAAATAATTACTTCTGAATATTCTAGGTGCCATGGATCCCTGGTGCCTGGGATTTGTCAAGTCCTGTATTAGGATCACAAAAAATACAGTCTTAAGTAAGCTTTCATGTTCTTTCTTGAGGTGTTGAAAAATAAAGGTATTCCTAAAATTGTGACTTCTGGATTTTTTTCTGATTGGCCAACATGGCTATTTGCAGATAGGTCAGTGTGAGGTGTTAGGTCTGTGTGAGGTATTCCTTTTATAGGAGCTGTTACATGGATTGAGCTGACTGATAAGTGTATTGTTTTTCCTATAGGGTAGAAAAGGCTGGGTTCTTTATAATCAATGTTGGAGTTGTCAAAGAACCAATCCTTGCTTGTGCAAGCCTTTGATTTTTGAGGATGCTTTTTTAGCAGGTTTTGGGGAGGAGGCTGTGAGGATTTGAGAAGCCCTGTTTTAGCTCAAGTTCTGCCTGTTTGCTTTCTGGTTATCATTCTAAAATGTGTACATCACTCATCAAATGCAGCTGCAAACAGAGTAGCATAGTTCCTAAGAATACACTTTGGTACACGTGTGATGTTCACTTTCCAGGTAACTATTTAACTGTGTTAGTACATAGGCCATCTGGGGTGGTTGGTACCATCTGAGGGCCTGCACCCCTAGAGATGGGAAAACAGGTGCTAGCATTGTACGATTGGCGTGTTATCATGCTTTTATTGTCCTGAACATAGGGCCTGCTGCAGCCAAACCTGCAACGGTGCTTTAAAAGATTTAAGTTTTTTAAAAAAATGCAAAAATTACTGTAAAAACTATCAGTGTTGTCAGAGGAATGGACTAGGACCGGGGAGACTAGAGTTCAAATCCCCATTCAGCCATGATGCTTCCTGGGTGACACTGGGCCAGGCACTTCTCTCTCAGCCTAACCTACTTCACAGGGTTGTTGTGACGAGAAACTTAAAAGTATGTAGTGCACTGCTCTAGGCTCCTTAGAGGAAGAGCAGGATATAAATGTAAATAAATTTAAAAAAAGATTATTCCAAGGACAGAGTACAACAGTTTTTTCATTGTTGCCCTGACCCGAACTCTTTTCTCTTTGCAAAAATGACTGCATTTTTACCCAAATTGTTTGTGGGGTAGGGGTAAAGCGAGGGCAATCACACAGGTAAAGCTGGAAGTGCAACAATGCTATTCCCTATTTTCTATCTCTAGGAAGGTAGATGTTTTATAGTTGTTTCCCTTGGAAACACAACACAGTCTTATGTGTATTTAACTAACCTTTATTCAGAAACAACTCCCGTTTCCCTCCTCCTTTCCTTCCCCTCCCCTTTCCTTTCTGACTCCACCCCTGACACTCTCTACCTGGTCCCTACAGGGACAAACTTTTAATTAGCAAAACGTTAAAAGATTGCTAGATAGAATACAACAGTGTAGTAAATTTGTGGGCTCATGACTATGTGAATAATTTTCAAGTATTACTGTTACTATGAATATTTATATACAACAGATATCTGTATATTGCTTTTCAACAAAAGTTCCCAAAGCGTTTTGCATAGATATAAAACAAACAAAATGGCTCCCTGTCCCCAAAGGGCTCCCAATCTAAAAAAGAAACATAAGATAGACACTAGCAACAGCCACTGGAGGGATGTTGTACTGGGGATGGATAGGGCCAGTTGCTCT
Organism: Hemicordylus capensis; assembly: GCF_027244095.1. NCBI lineage: Eukaryota > Metazoa > Chordata > Lepidosauria > Squamata > Cordylidae > Hemicordylus > Hemicordylus capensis. Next base: position 22,600,052 of record NC_069657.1, on the reverse strand, counting down.
CCCCCTGCTAAATAAGGAGAATCGTCACTTTTAAAAGTGCCCCTTTGCTCAGTTAGACATCACTTTCCAACCAAGTTCTCAAAGCAGTTTACACAGGTAAATAAGCAAGATGGTTCCCTGTCCCAAGAGGGCTCATAGTTCAAAATAACAGGCAAGGTAGACACCAGCAGCAACCACTGGAGTTATGCTGTGCTGGGATTGAAGAGGGACAGTTATCCCCCCCCCCCGCTAAATATAAGAGAATGGCCACTTTAAAAGGCTGTAACTATCCTTCAGGCTGAAAAAATGTGTTGTAGCTTTTGTACTCGCCCGTGAAGTTGCGTTTCTCCCTTCACCTAGCATCTTTCCACTTCCATCTGACTATTTCTTTCCTGATTTTATGCCAGTCAGTATATCTTTCAGCCTAATGACCTCACAGGGTGGTTGTGAGTATAAAAGGGAGGGAGACAATGCCTGTATGTCGCACTGACCTCCTTGGGAAGGAAGGAGAATGAAAAACATAATAGAGAAAGAAACCTTGTCCAACCTTCTGGATGAACTGAATACTTAGCATTGTTGGAAGAGGCAGGGGTGGGTCCAGTAGGGGGAGCTGTGGCACCCCCTTTGAGTTTTGGCATGGTGAACCCACACCCACCTACGGGTTGTGATCCAGCCTCTTGCTGAGGCTTTATCTTGCTTCTTCTTCTTCTTCGTTTTTTTGCTGGCCTCCCAGGCGCCAGGCAGCAGACCTTTGCCCCTCAACCAACCCTCCCTAGCTGAAGTAGCCCTCCGCCTTTCCCTGCTGTCCTCTGCCAATGGTGTGTGGTGATGTGTTGCCCTGCTGACTGCCGATTCCCAGTTTGGGAGAGTAGCCAGGCCGCCTGGCCACTGAGGAGAGAGAGAGCTGGAGGGAAAGGCCAGTGAGGTGGCCTTCTGCCGCCCTGCCAAGTCTCTGGGGTGCAGTGTTCCCTGTAAGAGGGATTCCCAGATGTTGTTGACTGCAACTCTCATCATCCCCAGCCAAAGGCCATTGCAGTTGGGGATTCTGGGAGTTGTAGTCAACCACATCTGGGGACCCATCTTACAGGGAACACTGCTGAGGTGGGGAAGGCTGAGTGAGAGGGTGGGAAAGCTGAGTGCACTAGTGCTCAGATGTTCTCTGTGTGTGTGTGTGTGTATGCATGCCATCAAGTCAGTGTCGACTCTTAGTGACCATATAGATAGATTCTCTCCAGGATGATCTATCTTCAGATTGGCCTTTAAGGTCTCTCAGTGGTGCATTCATTGCTGTCATAATCGAGTCCATCCACCTTGCTGCTGGTCATCCTCTTCTCTTGCCTTCAAATTTCCCCATCATTATGGACTTCTCAAGGGAGCTGGGTCTTCACATGATGTGTCCAAAGTATGATAGTTTGAGCCTGGTCATTTGTGCCTCGAGTGAAAATTCTGGATTGATTTGTTCTAGGATCCATTTGTTTGTTTCCCTGGCTGTCCATGGTTTCCTCAAAAGTCTTCTCCAGCACCAAAGTTCAAAAGCAATACTTTTTCTATCGTGTGTGTGTTTTTATATATCTATATATGAGATACTTAGTTTTCATATATTGCCAAATGTGAAAAATTTTAAATCTTTTTATTTAAAATAGGGTTTCTGAAGCACCCCCAGTAATTTCCTGCTGCATCTGAGGCTATTTGGAGCCTTGAATACCTTCTGGAAGCATTGTAACATTTTGTTCTGTTGGGGCTGAAATCCAACAAACTGGTTGGGGTTAATTTCTACACCACATTTTAACAAGAGCTCAAGCCTTGCTCAAGAGATTTGCTGTGTGTGCAGTCCAAGAAACCATGACTGCTAGAAAATTGCAAAAATCTTGACTTTTTGTCTACGTATTGGTTGGTTGAAATTCAGTGTGTGAAGTCTGTAACGTTCTATGAGGTAGGGTGAACCTGTAAAAACTGTGCCTGTCACTTTAAGGAGAAGAACTCTCAGCAGGAAGTGAAGACGAGGAGGCATGGCACAGGAGAATAAGAGTGCATTTCCTCTTTCACACACTTTGATAATCCTAGGATTGGGGTTAGGGGCTGGGGGGTTTATTTCTGTTTTGACTGCTGTGTTTATTGTTAGCTGCTGATTTCTTTCTTTCTTTCTTTTTTTTTATGAGGAAGTGGAATGCAATTTTAAAAAACCCAAAAACAAATCTCAGTGAAATCTATGCCTGTAGAATGAAAGCTCTACTTCAGGGGCATCCAACTGTGGCTCTCTAGCTGTTGTTGAACTACAACTTGTGGCTGGGGATGATGGGAGTTGTAGTTCAACCACAGCTGGAGAGCCAGGTTGCTTATTCTCACCTACTTGTTACTTTCCTGAAATTTTGGTTGTTCAGTCCTGGATCTTGGGACGGGGCCAGACAGACAAGGTTTGTCTTTCCCGCCCACAACTTTCCCGCCCACAACTTTCTCATCTGGATGCTCACTTAGCTTGTGGCCTGATCCTTGATATGGAATTTGAACCCATGGCTTGCCTTGGAGACCAATGGGCTTCTGCCAGGCTGGTCTGGGAAACAAAATCTCAGCTAAACATGTTTCTCAGCAAGTACGGAGTATATCATACTTTCCCAAGTCACGGAGACCATTTTTGGTAACAACTTGTTCTAAATTTTAATGTTTTGCAGCTCCCTGGACCGCATAATAGAAACCCTTTTTTGTATTTATTTATTTATTTTTATTTATTTATTACATTTTATATCCCGCTCTTCCTCCAAGGAGCCCAACGCGGTGTACTACATACTTCGGTTTCTCCTCACAACAACCCTGTGAAGTAGGTTAGGCTGAGAGAGAAGTGACTGGCCCAGAGTCACCTAGCAAGTAGCATGGCTGAATGGGGATTTGAATAGGGGTGTGCACGGAACCGCGGAGCTGCGGTCCGGCACTGGGTGGGGGGTTCCAAAAGAGTGTGTGGGGGGGCTTTACTCACCCCTTCAAGAATTCTGAAGTATATATTCGAGTAAGCGGGCGGCATACCTCCCTGCCGCCCGCTTCACTCCCCCTCCTCCGGCGGCGCGCGTTTCTCCTTAAATTTCTGGCTTCAATTGCAATCGGGCGGCAGGGTAGCTCCCAGTCCCTGCCGCCCGGCTCTTCCATACCCCCGTGTCTCGGCTGGCGGCCGCCCCCTGCTTAGTCACAGGACCCCTGCCACCCCTTCCCTTCCAATACACAGGCGGCCGGCAGGAGAGCTCTCCTGCCGACCCCGTCCCCTTCCCCGGCTCGGCTGCAAATGGCTTCTAGGAAGCCTTTTGCGCGCCTGCGCAAAAGGCTTCCTAGAAGCCATTTGCAGCCGAGCCGGGGAAGCGAGCGGACGGCAGGGAGTTCTCCCGCCGCCCGCTCGCTGAAGTTAACTTCAGCGAGCGGGCGGCGGGAGAACTCCCTGCCGTCCGCTCGCTTCCCCGGCTCGGCTGCAAATGGCTTCTAGGAAGCCTTTTGCGCAGGCGCGCAAAAGGCTTCCTAGAAGCCATTTGCAGCCGAGCCGGGGAAGGGGACGGGGTCGGCAGGAGAGCTCTCCTGCCGGCCGCCTGTGTATTGGAAGGGAAGGGGTGGCAGGGGTCCTGTGACTAAGCAGGGGGCGGCCGCCAGCCGAGACACGGGGGTATGGAAGAGCCGGGCGGCAGGGACTGGGAGCTACCCTGCCGCCCGATTGCAATTGAAGCCAGAAATTTAAGGAGAAACGCGCGCCGCCGGAGGAGGGGGAGTGAAGCGGGCGGCAGGGAGGTATGCCGCCCGCTTACTCGAATATATACTTCAGAATTCTTGAAGGGGTGAGTAAAGCCCCCCCTATTCTTTTTAGAACCACCCACCCGAACCAAAACCACCCCGTGTCCGGACCAGTCTGGAGGCCTTTAGAATGGCCTCCGAACCGGTCCGTGCACATGTCTAGATTTGAACTCGGGTCTCCCCAGTCCTAGTCCAGCACTCTAACCACTACACAGCTTCTTGTATCCACTTTTCCAAAGCCAGTGATGGGTTCCAGATTGCTGGGTATTAGGACCAAACGCTTGGCTCTTCTAGGAACTGAGTTGCCCTTTCAGGTTAATTGGTTTTTTAGTTCTGCTCATCTTCAGGTGGTATGTTGTGCTGTGCCTTGGCTTGGCCATGAATAGGTTGCTTGCAGTGTGTTTTGGGAAATACAGAGGAAGCTGCCTTGTACCAAGTCAGACCACTGGTTCATCTAGCTTAGTATTGTCTACAGCAGTGTTTCTCAACCTTTTTGGAGTCAAGGACCACTAAATTCTTCGTGTGGAGTTTCAAGGACTGCTACATATGCTGATTATTAAAGTAACGCTTAATATCAATCAATTAAATCAAAGTGAAATTAATTAAAATGATTTTAATCAAAATTTAACTTCTGAAGTTCTGGCAGGCCAAGATTAATTTAAATTAAAATAAAATAAATTGAATTAAAAATGCTAATAAAATAAATACAATAAAATCTGTACAAAATACATAGCAATAAAATGCATGGTTATTTAAATAGGGGATTTTACTCCTACTGAAAGGGCCTTTTAAAAATGGTAGTATGGGATTTCTTAGGCTGTGATCCTCTCTGGCATGGTGTCCTCTACACACGCACTGGCTTCCAGCCATAGGTGCCACATGTGAAAGCCAACACCATGCATGCAAAGACTTACAAGAGTAGTTTTTCAAGCACCCCTCCTCTTTGTATTACCCTGAAAGTGGGTTTCACACTACTGGTGCTGGTCTGAGGCTAGCACTAGTGTCAAGAAAAAAATTAGATTAATCCAAGAAACTGAATCATTCACATCAATCTCATTTGCATTGTCAGGTATTCATTTGAAGTATTCTTCGCTCTGTCTCTCTCTCTCCCTCTGCCTTTTTACAAGAATAATTGATGAGAATTCCTCAAAGCTTCTTCACTTTCCTTCCCAGAGCTTTCTCTCCCCGCCACTTCCCCCCCTTCTGCCCCAGACTGTCCCCCGTTCCGGGGATCCCCATTCTCCAGCAGTTCTGGAGGTCCCTGTCCACCGGCAGCTTTCCCTCCCCAGCAGTGCTTTCTCTCCCCGCCGGACTCCCTCCCCGCCCGCCATTTTTGCCCACCTGCCTCCTCTACCAGGGTCTGCTGCCGCCGCATGGCCAAGGAGGTGGCTGTGGGGTGTGTGTGAGCATTCTAACCACCCCCTAGCAGCGGCAGCTGATCCAAGAGCGATGCCCTGGCCTGCTGTCGGGCCCGGCGTCGCTTCCCAACTGCAAGGCACGCCTGTGCAGTTACTGTGCAAGCACACCTCGCACTTGGGAAAGCGACGCCGGGCCCTGGTAGAAGAGGCGGGCGGGCAAAAATGATGGGGAGGGACAGAGCCTGGCAGGAAGAGAAAGCGCTGCCAGGGGGTGGAGGTGGGTAGAAGGTGGGAGGAGGCACGGACCGGCACTCAACCCTCGGTGGACCGGCAGCGGTTCAGGGACCAGCGGTTGAGAAACCGTGGTCTACAGTACACTGACTGGCAGCAGCTCTCCAAGGTTTCAGGCAGGAGTCTTTCCCAGTCCTGCCTGGAGACGCCGGGGATTGAACCTGGAACCTTCTGATGCTCTTCCTCTGAGCTACAGTCCTGTTCCCTATCTTACAGGGCTAACATGTAGTGTCCCATCCAAATGCAAACCAAGGTGGACTCTGCTCAGCACAGGGACAATTCATGCTTGCTGTGAAAAGACCACTTATTCTCTCCAAAAATCCACCTGTGACTCTGCCAGGATGGAGCCAGTAAGGTAGGCTTGCTCAGCATAGGGCCTGGGGGCCAAATCTGGCCCTTGACGACTCTTTTGCTGGCCCCCAGGAAGGAATATCCTGTAGCAACATCAGGAGTCGGAAAGAGTTCTTGGACTGTCCTGCTGTCGAGCAGAAGTGGTTCAATGCCGTTGGCCACTTGAGAGCAAATGTCACCAGTCCCTGGTCTGGAGCCCACTGACACCATCTGTCTTTCCCCTGGCCTTGCCCAGCCCAACTCCAACTCTCTGCCACCTCACTTTCATTAATATTTTAAATTAATTTTAATTAATTATTATTAATGCACTGAAAATTGATCCTGGCCCTTGCATACCAAGTCATGGCTGGTTCTGGCCCACGGGGGCATTAGCGTTGTGCACCCCAGCAGTAAGTAGGGATGTGCACGGAACCGGTTCGAAGAGCCGGCGGTTCTGCCGGAGGTTTGAAGGTGGCGGGAGTCTCCCTTTAAGAGCAGGGGGAGGGTGCACTTACCCCTCCCAGCGCTTTCTCCCCGCCGGTGTCCACTTGTTTCAAAGCCCATCGGGGTGGCAGCGTACCTCCCTGCCTCTCTTAAAGGGAGACCCCTGTCACCTTCGAACCGCCCCACTGTGGATCCGTGCACATCCCTAGCAGTAGGGTGTGGTGGCTGGAACGTCTGACTGAGACTGCAGGGATCCAGGTTTCCGTCCCTGCTCAGCCGTGGCCCAGCCACTAAATCTCAGCCTAGCCTGTTTCTCTGGGTTAATATTAGAATAAACATGGAAGGGGAACCATGTTTATTACCTCAGTCTCCTTGGGGAAAGGGTGAGAGAAAAGTAGAACAGGCAGAGTGAGCAATATGAGAAAAAGGTGTGACTCTGGACTAGCTGTACGTGTGGTGGATTATGGGAACAAATTTGAGGCTTGCATCTTAGTGGACCACAATTATTCACCAACAAGTGGTTGAAATTATTAGGAAGCAGATTTAGGCTAGACATTGGGAGGAGTTTTCTGAACTGTTTCTGAACAGTGGGGCAGTCTGGTCCGTTCAGTGGTGGGGGTCTCCTTTGCTGTAGGTTTTCAACAGGCTAGGTAGCCATTTCTCAGGGATACTGTAGCAGTTTCCTGCAATGAACAGGGGGTTGGACAAGAAGATCTCCCAGGTCCATTCCAGCTCTAAAAATCTGTGCATACCACCACTGCCTGTAGAACATCCTGTGTAATGGGGTATATGCGTCAGTAGTGTGGTGGTCTGCCACAAAAAGGGGTTAGTGGTTCATGCACTAAACATTTGGCATGTGGTGAGGAGGTGCATCTGAGCCAAAGGTAAAGTGTGTTGTCGAATTGGTGTCAACTCTTGGCAACCACAGAGCCCTCTGGTTGTCTTTGTTAGAATACAGGAGAAGTTTACCATTGCCATCTCCTGCACAGCATGCGATGATGCCTTTCAGCATCTTCCTATATTGCTGTTGCCTGATGGAAACATACCAGCGGGGATTCGAACTGGCAACCTCTGGCTTGCTAGTCAAGTCACTTCTCCGCTGTGCCATTAGGTGCAGAGGAGCCAAAGGTACATTGGGTTAATCTGAGGGTACATTGGCTGCTGCTGCTATTATTACTTCTCCCTTCAAAAGAAATCAACAAGTTACTAGCTCACAATATGTACCAGCCCACATGCTCGCACCTACAAGTAGAAAGAGAAAGTGCCAGATTCTCTGCTTGCAGATGCAGAGGCAATTTTTTTGTTACAGGGATCTAGGCCAGTGGACACTTAACAAACCTAACACATAGCTTTCTGGAAAAATAAAACTGCTGTATGGTTTGATGACCCTACTGTAGCAGTGATTGTCACAATTTTCCAGGCAGGGGCCACTGCGGCAAAAATCTTTGGTGTGAAAACCATTTTCTGTTGTTCTAACCTCTGCACAGTACTGTGCTTTTTATCTATGCTAGGAGGGTGGTTTAAGAGAGATGGACCTCTCTCTTAAGGGCTCTGTTGGGAAGCTGCTGGGAAAGGACTACGCTTCCCAGCATTCCATGTGCACCTTCCAAGATGGCACTGGGATTCAAGAGGGTTCTGTTTCCCTTAAAGGAGCCACAGTGGCGCTGGGCATGGCACAGCACTGCACGGTGGGAATGGTCACCTCTGCATGGTGCTAGGGGGACTGTGCTGAGTACTCAGCTTTGGCCAAAGCTTCACACAAGCCCAATAAACAGTCGGGGAGCTGCAGTTGGAGTTGCTGGGGCCTTACAATGAAGAACACTGTGCTGTAGGAAGGAAGTGGCAGACGTTCTGATGTTGCAGAAAAACATGCTAGGAGCAATTACCAGGATGTGTGAGTTTTTTCGAAAGGGAAATGGGGCTTGGGGGATGACTCAAGGCCACCTCGAACCATAAGTATTGCATTTTGGACCGATTTCCAGAGCCATTTTGAGATTCTCTCTTAAACAAGACACTGTGTAAGAACATAAGAACAGCCCTGCTGGATCAGGCCTAAGGCCTATCTAGGCCAGTATTCTGTTTCCCACAGTAGCCCACCAGATGCCTCTTAGAAGCCCACAGGCAAGAGATGAGGGTATGGCCTCTCTCCTGCTGTTGTTCCCCTGTAACTGGTATTTAGAGGCATCTTGCCTCTGAGGCTGGAGGTGGCCTGTAGCCACCAGACTTGTAGCCATTGATGGACCTGCCCTCTCTGAATTTGTCTAAGGCCCTTTAAAAGCCATCCAAGCTAGTGGCCATCACCACATCCCATGGCAGAGAATTCTATAGATCAGTGATGTGCTGTGTGAAAAAGTACTTCCTTTTGTTGGTCCTCAAATTCCTGGCTTTCAGTTTCAATGTATAACAACGAGATCATAGATGATGATGATGATGATAATAATAATTAATAAAATGTAAACAATATTACTTTAATGTCTTTGACATCTCTGGTTCTCAAGATGACTTGTAACAAATAATAAAAAAACCCTCTTTCACACATACACACAGAGAGCACAAAACCAAACAACTGGAATTAAAAAGGGCTTAAAAACCATAGCAGCACAGTCTTAATGGCAGGAAAAGGTTTTGTATCCTCTCCAAAGAAATAATGTTGGTGTCACCTTGCTCCTTAGATGAACCTGCACTGTGCCTATTATCTATGCTCTCTGAGTGGTTTCTGGAACAGATGGATCTTTAGAAATAAAGAGAAGTCAGGATGCTTTGTAAGCAGGGTAACATTTTGCATGGGTGTTGCACACCTCTAGAGAGCCTGAATAACTGAAGCCTTGGCTAGTGGAAGTTGGCTATGCATATAGAGATTTCAGGGAGGTGGTTAAGCTATTAAGCATGAAGAATATGCTACTTCTAGCTTGTGCCATGAGCTGCTTTCAAACTTGTGATTTTTTTGTTTAAGCCCAGTGAGTTGTGTGACTTGGCCCAAGTGTGAGACACTTAAATCCTTGGGATGGAGACTCTATTATCAGCCCTGGAACCTTGGGTCTGATCAAGGTACACAGTATAGTGAGGCTTATGGTTGGCCCTTATCTAGCTTCATGCCTTAAGTGTATTGTATTTATTGTTCAGTTGCTATACCAGACTTCATAAAACCCTAACCCTTCCATAACACTAGAATGAGGGGTCATCTCATGAAACTGATTGCCAAGCATCTTTGGACTGACAAAAGGAAGTACTTTTTCACACAGTGCATAATTAATGTATGGGGGCCATTCACACAACCTGGTGGGGGAGTGGGTGGGCGGCAGGAAGGCTGCATGGATTTTACTCTCCAGATTAGCCATGGAAGATTGCTGGGAGCATGAAGCGTACTTCCAGATGATCCGCTCCTGCACCAGGCAGCATGGAGCTCTGGAGGCCAGGAGAAATGTGCCGGTCTCCAGGTATCCCACAATGTACCATGCACTGAGCAAGGTTTACTGGAGGATTACCCCAAGAGACGGGTGCTCTAGGCACCCATCTCTGTGATTCCTTGGGCTCAACGTAGCCCAAGGAGACACACTATCCCGGAGCCTGGGTTAACGGTGCATTGGAATCATTTACCCAGGCTTAACAGCCGGGCTAAGAAGCCGGGCTTGGCCGGAGCTGCCCTGCTGGGATCAGGACCGACCCTAGCAGTTTTCATGCACAGCCTAACCTATGCTGGGCTTCCCTAACCTGGATTAGGCTGCACGTGAGAACAGTCTCATGGAATTCTCTGCAACGTGGTGACAGCCACCAGCCTGGATGACTTTAAGAAGGGCTTAGATAAATTCATGAAGGAGAAGTTTATCAATGGCTACTAGTCCGACGGCTATAACCCATCTCCAGTATTAGAGGCAAGATGCCTCTAAATCCCAGTTGTTGGGGAGCAACAGCAGGAGAGAGGGCATGACCTCAGCTCTTGTCTGTGGGCGTCCTCGGGCCTGATCCAGCAGGGGTGTTCTTATCTGGTGTCACACTGAAATCACTGTAATGACTGGAAGAAAGATTTTGGACGTTTGATTTCCAAAGAAGAGGTGTTGGGAGGAGGGTGTCTGCAGTTCTGTGACTTGTATTCCTGGAGGCTGCTGTGTCCATAATCACTTTGTTGAGGACTAGAATCCCAGTGTTAAAATGTTAGTGGTGTCATCAGTGTTGATTGATGATGATAAGCAGTTGGAGTGAGCAGATAAAATTTCTAACAAAAAGGTTCTATTGATGTAGTCACAGCTTATCTGGGTGGTCTTCAGCCCTTCTCCTGGTGATGTTAGACATTAGGTTTGCATGATACTGCCAACCAATCATGTCAGATGGGAAATTTTTTCATGACCAAACTTTCCCATGGAAATAAATGCAAATACAGTGCCAAATCAGACCACTATCTGTTTAGTCTGTTGGGAACATTTGCACAGTAATGCTTTCTTAGAGAAATTCCTAATTTGATGTTTCTGGGGGAAATCCAGAATCTGTTCCAATTCAAAATGTTGCAGAGAACCCACATCACTGTCACCTGCCACATGATTAAAAGTGAAGTTGCACATGTCCGAACCAGCACGCTTTTTGGCTTCGCTTATTGGGTGCGGGCAGGAGAAAATTGGAACCACCCCAATCACATAGTTCTAACACTATTTTTATACTACTCTGTTTTACTGCTTTATTAAAAGGGTGGATTGGACATTATCCTCCTATTAATATGCAGCGAAGAACGGTGGGCCTGCTGGAGCGGGCTGAAGATGTTCATGCCTGCTTTTAATTGTTTTTTCGGTTAACATTTTATTGCAAAAAACTTGATATACAAGCAATGCATGTATTAACCTTGGTTTTACTTAACAGATTCCGTTTCAAACCCAGAACATGGACCTCCCAATGTTCATCACTCCATGTATGCATACATTTTGACTAGTGTGTTGTATGTTTCATCTGCTTAGAGAGAGGGAGTGTCTGTGTGTTGGGGGGGGTCATGGTCTGTTTTTAATTGTGTGTTTGATATAGTTCAGACTGGCCCATTGTATCCTGTCTACATACTTATTAGAGTTGATCATTTTTCTATCAATATACCACTGGGTATTGTAGATATGGGTAATCGGAAGATGATAAAACCCTTATGGAAGAGGATGATCTTTATAAACACAGACACTGATTTATTGATGATTTTCCATATTTTTTAAATTTATACCTACCTTTCCTGCCTGCAAATGCTAGCCAAGGTGGTTGAGAATATAATATAGTCTTCCTTACAGGCAGAGTTTATAAGGGATTCCCCTCCCCACTTTAATTACATTTTGATTACAAACTTGGTAGGGTGCTTTGGGGTACAGATATGGCCTGCAGACCACTAATTTGCATTACCGAGGCTACGTTTTGTTTGGAGGCACAGAATTATATATGATAAATAGCAAGTTCCTATGTGCTCTGTTTCATTTCTGCAAACATTTATTTAGAGAGTGCTGCACAGCTGTGCCCACTTTTCATGTACTGTCTCTACACTTGCACGATTCCTCCTCATCTTGCAATATACATTTTGTGCTTGAAGTTCTTTTCATTTTTACGATCCTGACTTCTGCGATGTACCACCTTGTAACTTTTTGTTTACTTTGTTTTTTAGCCTTAAGGAAAGTAAGCTTATGAGCTTAGCTAGCTGTGTGTATGTGTGTCCGTCCATCCATCCATCTATCTATCTGTCCATCCATGTCCCGCATCAACCTTTCAGTGCCTGTACTGATTTGAACCAAATTTGGTAGTTTCAGGGACACACAGGGACACCTCAATGTCATAGTTTGTGATGATGTCATCCACCCCAATTCAAGGTGGTGGAAGCGTGAGTGTTTGAGGTGGAAGTGGGATAACTTTTGAAGATGTAACTATCAGTTAAGATTATAGTGAAAGGAAAGTAGGCAGCTATGTTCTTACTTTCGAGAACTTACTAGTTCTTGTTTTAATGGTGTTGTCCATTGGAAAGATGTCTTGTTCGTCTAAAGCAGGGCTGCACAATTTTGGCCCTCCACTTGTTTTTGGACTAGAAGTCCCATAATCCCTAGCCCACAGTGGTCAATAGTTGGGGATGATGAAAACTGTAGTCCAGGTCTAAAGGCATAATTCTCACTTTGGGTCCTTGGGTTGAATTCCTAGACATGCCCATGCACCAGGGGAACAAGGTGCCACACCTTTAGGGGAGAGCGATAGCACAGTGTTAGAGCACATGCTTTGCATGCAGATGGTCCCAGATTCAATCCCTGGCATCTCCTCCAAGCAGGGCTTGGAAAGACCCCCTGTCTGAAATCTTGGGAGACCACTGCCAGTCAGTGTAGATCGTACTGACCTAGTTGGACCAAAGATTTGACTCTGGGTGAAGCAGCTTCCTGTCTACTGAAACAGTGCAGGAGTGGCTCTCCGGCTGTTGTTGGATTACAGCCCCCATCATGCCCAGCTGCAATACATTGTGGCTGGGGATGATGGGAGTTCTAGTCCAAGAGCTGGTCTTGTGGTAGCAAGCATGGATTTACCCTCTTGCTCAGCAGGGTCTGCACTGGTTTGCATTTGAGCGGATCTGAGCATTGTAAAATATTCTCCTTAGAGGATGGGGCCACTCTGGGAAGAGCGCCTGCCTGCTTGCATGCAGAAGGTTCCAAGTCCCCTCCCTGGCAGCATCTCCAAGACAGGGCTGAGAGACACTCCTGCCTGCAACCCTGGAGAAGCCACTGCCAGTCTGTGTAAACCAGGGGTACACAAGTCAAATACCCTGGTGGGCCAGAACTAACCAGGGTTAACTAACCAGACTTGGAATGCAGGGGTCGAGGTAAATTTTCAGCACATTAATAATTACATTAACATTAATTATTCAAAATATTATTGAAAGCAATTAGTTACCCAGAGCATGAGGAGGGAAGAGGAGGCTCCTAGCAACCTTTCCTCTTCCCTGTCTCCCATGCACTTTCAAATGCTTGCAAAGGTCAGTTTTGAAAGGGGACTGATCCCCACCAGGTCTGTGAGGCAAAACAGCATTTTGCATCTCACCTCAGGCACCACAATACTTTGGGCCAGTAAAAAAAGCTGGGGCCAACAAAAAAGTCCACACGGGCCAGATTTGGCCCCTGAGCCTTATGTTGTGCAGGCCTGGTGTAGATCGCCCTGAGCTAGATGGACCAGCGGCCTGACTCAGTATAAGGCAGCTTCCTGTGTTCCTAACAGCTGGAGAGCCTTTTTGGCTGCTCCTGATATAATACCCAGCATCGATGTTATACAGTAAGCCAAACTTCTGTATAGTATTATGCAAGTGACAGGCTGCTTTCCTCTCTTTTTCCCTTGAAATAATTAGTCATGACAAACTGCAAAGCATGCAAACCAGAATTTCATCCCAGCGGAGATGCAAAAAACAGGCGAAGGTGGAACTCTCTACAGGAGGGAAGCTAATCCTCATTTTGACATTAACTTCCAGAGTGGAAGAAGCTGGATTACACAAGTTCAGTCTTGCAGACCTTTTTTCTTTCTTTCCTATTTTCAAAAAAGCATTGGCAGGCAACATTTCTCTCCCTTCTGATTATCTTTCCCATATTTATTAATGTGGGATAGGAAATTGGGCTGACTGCTCTTTCTTACAAATTTTTAACTTAAAACAGATGGTGAAGCAGCCATGGTGGGGAACCTGCCAAGTCACCCAATGCAGGAAGGGCTAGTCTTGTCAGGAGCTCTCAAAACTGGGTCCCCAGATGTTGTTGTACTACAACCCCCATAATCCCAGGCCACAATGGATGATGGGAGTTGTAGTCCAGCAACACCTGGGGACCTAAGTTTGAGGACTATGGCTCCCATCATCCATTGTGGCCTGGGATGATGGGAATTGTAGTCTAACATCATCTGGGGACTTTACTTTGAGAACCCCTCAATATTTACCCACAGCACATCTTACTCACCTGCTTTGGGGGCAGGAGAGGGGATTCAGTGGTGCACTGCTTCCCCCAGTTGGCAGCAACACTTCTGTAGTATCAGAAGCAGGAATAGTGTTCCCAGCAGCCAACCACAGCCAGTTGCCAACTTTTTTTTACACTATAAGGAAGCAGGAAATGACCCAGGGTCATTTCCTGCTTCATTCTAGTCAGTCTTTTAAAATAAAAGCATCTGGCACAACCAGTAGGGATGTGCATGACCTGTTTGTGCACTTCTTTGCGAGGCGGGGTACCTTTATAAAGATGCAGGTAAGAAGCTCCTTACCTGCTTGCCCTGTCCTGCCCCCCCCGCGCTCATTTTAGAAATGGCTACATGGGGCTGCAGCACTGCTTCCTGAAGTCCCGCGCACCGTCGGCATGCACATGGTGCCAGCCATTTGCATGCAACAATATTGTCAGCAACACAGTGCTGACCACGCAAATGGCCAGCGTGCTTGCACCCCGGCTGTGTGCGTGCCGACTCCGTGTGGGGCTGCCAGAAGCAGCGTTGCAGCCCCACACGGCTGTTTCTAAAATGAGTGCTGGCGATTCAAATTTTCTCCCACCTCCATCCACCCAGTAAGCAAAGCCAAATAGTGTGCTGGTTCAGACATGCACACCCTCACTTCTAATTGTGTGGTAGATGGCAGTGATGTGGATTCTCTGGAACATTCGGAATTATAAAATATTCTGGATTCCCCCCCCCCCCCCGAAACATCAAATAAGGAATTTATCCAAGAAAATATTACTGTGCAAAAAGTTGCAAGGCGAGCAGGTAAGGAGCTCCTTAGCTGCATCTTAAAGGTACCTCTCCTCGCCAGTCGAGCCAGCTCGAACTCTGGCATTGGGGCTGGTTCGGCACTTGAAAAAGGAAGCGCCTAACAGGCTCGTGCTCATCCCTACCAGCCAGCCCCCCTAAAGCACTCTCTGCACTTTCAGTTCACCTGAATCCAATGCTGCGCAGAGAGGCACAGCAAAAGAAAGTTGAAAAAATTAAATAAGAGGAAGCCACCCGTCAGTTGCCTGAACATCATTTCCACTTGACAGTGGCTACCAGGCAAGTAGTTGGGGACGTGCCTGAAGGAGGTGGTCTCGCTGGCTGAGATGGCGCTGTTTGTTTATTTAATTTATATGTTGCCTGACTCCAAAGGCTCTAGTTGGCCCACCCCTTTGAAATGGGGTCAGTGAGATTCAGGGCTGGGATCACAGGGTGGCCCAGTTGGACAGCTGCTGGGGACCCAGAGCCCTGGGAAGGACCACTGCTGATGTGGGCCCCTAGAGCGCTCCATGGAGGGACCAGTGGCCAGGTTCCCTTTACTTGGGGCATTAAGTCATGTGGCATTGCGTCGTCTGGCACTCTCCTCCCTTCTTCACCCCCACTTCACTCTCTCTTTTCACGCGCGCAGGTGACACCCGGTTAAGGAAGCCCAGCCTGGTTTTGCCTGTGCTTGTGCACTGCCAGGATCGGGCCCGCTCCTAGCGGCGCCTGTCTAGGCAAACCTGTCTAGGCAGCCACCCTCTGAAACGGTGAGCGCTCTCCTAACTCTGTCTCTGTGATCGCCTGCCAGCTGTGGCTGCTTGCAGCCACGACTGGCAGACTGCGGAGATCTCGGGGGAAGGGAGGGGGGATTCCCATAATGCACCACACACTCTCGCGATGCATCGTTGGAGCTGCGGGGCAACTCGTCCCTGGCCCTCTGAGCTACCGGCAGCAGCCAGTAGTTGTCTGGCTCTCTGCCTGCCAAAGAGGACACCGTCTGCGGGGAGGTAAGCTCTTTAGGGCTTCCTCCCCGCGAATCCTCTTGCCCTTTCTCACTGCTCATGAGAAAGGGCTCACTGAGGGAGCAGCCACATTACTTCTCCCTCCCTCCCTTCCTCCCTCCCTCTCCTACCCCAAGTCTTAAAGAA
The DNA here is from genome assembly GCF_027244095.1 of Hemicordylus capensis. Classification (NCBI taxonomy): domain Eukaryota; kingdom Metazoa; phylum Chordata; class Lepidosauria; order Squamata; family Cordylidae; genus Hemicordylus; species Hemicordylus capensis. Next base: position 22,584,040 of record NC_069657.1, on the reverse strand, counting down.
CAGGTGGAAGAGCAGGCCGTAAAGAGAGAAGAATGCCATGCGATGGTGGCTGGGTTGGCAAGCAGGCTTCCTTCTCCATGGGTGTGCAGTAGGCCCCGGGAAGAGTCATCTGTGGCCACGGCAGCCACGGGCAGCTCTTGCATAGCGGCCTGTTGCTGGTTTTGTCACTGGGCAGCTACAGGAACGGTGCCCACGGTTGGGCCCAGCGGCACACTTGGAGCACCGGCTGCCCACCCAAGAGGGAGGGAGGGAGGAAGGAAGGAAGGAGGGCTCACAGAAGCCACTCTTCCACTGATGACCCCTCAAACCTAGAGCCAGCCCTGGACAATTAATCCACCGCTATTCACCATGATATCTAAAAGGAACTGCCAGATTCAGAGACAGTGGACCTCTGAATAGGTGGTTCCCAACTTTGGTTCCCCAGGTGGTGTTGCACCACAACTCTCATCGTACATATCCATAGTGGACTTTGATTATTGTGGCTGGGGGTGATGGGAGTTGTAGTCCAGCATCTGCAGGAGGGCTGAAGTTGGGCAGCCCTGGCATGAAGCAGTGCTGCAGTACTGGAATACTTCTCCCACCTTATTGCGAAGCTTGCAAACTTTGGTGGGTGCTGGGAATGTCTGATCATGTTACCTGTGGGGAAGCATTCTCTAAGGAGTTGTGGGAAGGTACTTTGAAGCTTGACGTGAGAGCAGGGGAGAAAAGAGAGGCGAGTCCTGATGGAAGAGCGTACCTGGCGGTTAATTCGTCGTACTTCTGGCATGTTCTGTCTCTTGTGTTAAATGTGGGCCTCCTGGGACCCTTTTGCCAATTGTGTGTAGCTGCTACCTTTGCTGCTGATGACAGTAGCCATGGGAACGCAAGTAGGAAGATGTGAGTTCATAACTCCAACTTGTTGCTAGGCACGCCTAGCTCAGTGAAAGTATTATGTAGTCTTGAAATATCAGGGGATGTGGTGGTGTTTTTCTCATGAAGTGGGAGGTAAGGTTCTCATGTTTTCTCTCCCCCCACATAGGGTTGCCATATTCTGGCTTTCCAAATCTGGGTGCCTAATTTGCATATTATGTAAATTGGCTTGAAAATTATTTTTTGAGCAGAATGGTGACTGCAGGTTTTGCTCCATAAATCTACTTCCACATGGGCTAGAGCTTAGCTTTAAAAAAAAATGAAATCTGAAATCTGGGTGGGTTAAGCAATCTGGGTGTGATGCTTAAAATCCGGGTGAAACCTGGAATTTTGGGGGGCATGGCAACTTCCCCCCCACACCCCAGATGCTAAATATTATAGAAGTAGGGAGTTGATAGCAAAATATGAGGGCACCTGAGATGAAAAGGAATAAGTGTGAGCTTCTCTCTTGCCAATTTTTTGTGAATAGTAGGAACAGCAGATTCGCTAAGAGCCCCTGGTGGCGCAGTGGTAAAACTGCCGCCCTGTAACCAGAAGGTTACAAGTTCCATCCTGACCAGGGGCTCAAGGTTGACTCAGCCTTCCATCCTTCCGAGGTCGGTAAAATGAGTACCCAGAATGTTGGGGGGCAATATGCTAAATCATTGTAAACCGCTTAGAGAGCTCCGGCTATAAAGCGGTATATAAATGTAAGTGCTATTGCTATTGCTATTGCTATTGCTAACAAACCTGAGTATACATACCACACAGCAACACTGAACCTATTCCTACAGCTCTCAAGAACTACAGTGCTTGAACAGATTGCTCCCAAGAAAATCCTGTTGCACAGCACAACATACTTTTTTCTTACGCAAATACTTGCTGAGAGTGGTTTTCCAGAACCAGGCTACTAGGTCAGTGTGTTTAACTTGAAGAAGGAAAAGTGGGTTAGATAACTCAAATAGTTGTGGAGATTGACTCAGGGTTCACATCTGGCCTTCTGCCTGTTACTGCGTGGCTACTGCTGATACCATTTCAAGGGCTCTTCTCCAGTCCGTTCAAATGTCACAGTGCCTTGGTGAATCCACACAGCAGTGCGGTTCAGAGCGAGGTTTAGGTATTGAATTTGATTTAGTTATGGCTGGATGATGTAACTGTTCTAGGCTTACCAGGGGAATTAGTGTTAAAAGGATGTGCATATGGTTCTGGGATTCAGAGCATTCATGTGTTGTGTTCAGTGCATGTACAATCTTTGTACACTGTATGCATGTACAAATCTGCATGCACAGTTATTTATGTTATGCTTAGTGCGCATTATTCATATATTCCATGCATGTACAACAGTACACTTCCTGTCTGTAGCCTACATTTGAGGGGACCTGTAGCTAGGTTCACTTTTAAAATGAGCACACACATAGTCATTCACACAGAAACATGTTCATGGGTACAGACCAGTGTTGCCTCTAATTCTTTTCCCCTGTGCAAGTAATGAGATTTGCTTTGGGCAGCTTTTTCAAGACAGTGTGTGCACATGTGCATTCAGAATGGGGCCTTCCTGATTCAACCATAGTGGGATCTAAAATTAACTGAGAGGACATTAAAAAAACCCCACAAAAAACTTGTGTGCCCACATGTGCCTGCCTTGGAGGAAACACTGGTACAGACATCTGTACATATGTACAACATAATGTCTGAATAGGGCTGGTGTATCCTATCTTTCTGAATAAAAATAACTGGTTAGCATCTTTTTTGCTTGTGGCTGTCCTGTACTCCTTTATAACATTTCTCCTCCGGCATAGGATTGTACCCTGAAGAAATTAAGAGTGGAAGTTGCAGTGGAATTCTCTCTTGTTAGATACTACCAGAGTTGCATGGGGAACACTGAATTGAGTCATGGGAGTGTTATTGGAGTAAAGATAGGAATAAGAAAGAATGGAGATAGCCTTAGGGATGTGAAGACCATCCAAACCAGCCTGCTAACTCAAAGCAGAATCCTCCATGCATTTAACCATATTACACCCCAACGTCACCTGAATTATATATTCATTTAATTTGTATCCTGCCCTTTCTCCAAGGATCTCAGGGCATTTTATCCACATAATAACTTTGTGAGTTAGCTTAGGCCGAGAGCTAATGTCTGGCACAAGGTCACTTGGTGAGCTTTGTGACTGTTAGAGCTGGTGATGGGGGAGTGTGTCCCAGCTTCAAGTCTGAGGCCGAATTCAGACAAAACACAGAACCAAGGGTCCAGTGGACCCACAGCTCCGCCCCCTCCCCCCACCCTGTGCTTACTTGTCTGAATTCGGACGTAAGCGCTTGGGTTGAGTTAGGGTCTGAACCCAAGCCCTTGGGTTGAGTTAGGGTCTGAACTACAGTTTTGCACATCTGGATGTTCAGGTTTGGGACCTCTGGTTGCTCTGCCTCCAGTTCCCCATAATGTCCGAATCTGGCTTGACGCTCTGACGCCAAGTCTGATCTAACGCCAGATGGATCCAGCTATAAACTGCAAACGGGAATGTGTCTTTAGCAGAATGTACAGAAGCATGCATGCAGAATATGTTCCTGCCCCAAATTCAGGGAATAATTCAATAAAACAATCCTGGTGGCTCAAGCAAAATAAGACAGATTATGTATGGATTGTCAAACATTTCTGATCTGGGGAGAAAATGGCATCTTAATCACAAATATGGTGTGCTCTGAAGCAAAACGGCTCCCACTGAGCCTCTCCAAGAGAGAATTTTCTTGACTCCTCTGCCTGCCCCAAAATATACCTCTTTAAAGCTGCCTTGCATTATTGGAAAAGCTTCACTTCTTAAAGCTCCCTTGCCTGTTCCCCCACCAAATCAATCTGTAACACCCTGGCACTTGTATCCATGCAGTAGCATTTCCTGCCAAGCCTGAGTTGATGCTTGAAGCAGGTTAATACTTTGACTTCTGTCTTTGTGCATAGCTGTAGAAGTTTATTTGCTCCAAGGGTAATTTCCGAAGTGTTGGAGAAGCCAGAAAATGAGTGAACTAAGTTTGTTGTACCTTCACTCACTTGTGGTGTGTGTCTGTGCTTATGCACATCACTCATGCATGCTAGATAAGAATGTGGGTAAATGAAATGACTGGCTAGGGAGGAGTTGGGTGAGGGTCTGTGGCGCAAGAGCCAGGGTCTTGTGCTCTTGCATTTTGAGAGTCATTGCTCTCTTATTACAGAATCTAGTGTCTGGGGCAAATACACCACTGAGGGCTAAGGAACTAGCCAGGAATAGCATCACCTACACTCTCCTCTTGTGCCCTCTAATCCGACTTGGAGGTTGGATCAATAGTGCAGTGATCTTCATTATTTTTTTAAGCAGGGGCCACTCTGCCAAAAAAAAAAAAAAAAAATCTTATGCATGAGAGCCCTTTCCCACTATGCTAATGTCTGCACAGTATTGTGCTTTTCTCAGTGCTGGGAGGACCCTTTACGAGAGATGGGGCTGCCCTCTTAAGAGATCCATCTATCCATCTTTCCATTACATTTCCTCCAGGAAGAAAGCACTGGGAAGGGGTATGAGATGGTGCAGGGGTTCAAGAGGGCTCTTAAAAAAAAAAAAGCCTTCCCTGGTGCTGAGCAAAGCGCAGCACTGCATCATGAGAACACTGTGCAATGGTAGTCTTCACATGGGGATAGTAGTCTTCATATGATGCCAGGGAGACTGTGCAGAGTATTCAGCTTTGGCTGAAGCTTCACCCAGGTCTGACAAACAGTTAGTCAGGGAACCATACTTAGGATTGATGGGGACCACCCCGGCTCCTGGGCCTTTACAATGAAGAACACTGCCCTAGTTTAAAATGTACTCTTCTAAACTTCCTTTGCAGAACCCTGATTGAATCCGATTTCTGAGTCTCCCTGGGTTCCTTCTTAACTAAAGCCAACACTGCTCAGTCATAAAGGCCAGCCTTAAGTTAGAGAGAGGTGGGGTGGAAGTTAGCAAATGAGAGGGGAATATGCAAACAGACCAAAGAACCAGCATCCCTTCTGGCTATCAATGAGTCACAATTGATAAGCTGGAGTTTAAAACCATGACCTATTGTTGGCTAAGACAGCCAGCTGGGCTTAGTGTTTAGTGTGCTGGACAAGGACCTGGAAGACCAAAGTTCAAGTCCCCACTAGAGGCCCATTCACACATTGTGTCCAGCACTCGTACAATGAGTGTATAGTATACACAGGTGCAGATCTGCCCTTTGCTAAGCAGGGTCCATCCTAGTTGCATATGAATGTGTGACTAGAAGTGTGAGCACTGTAAGATATTCCCCACAGGGGATGGAGCTGCTCTGGGAAGAGCAGAAGGTTCCAAATTCCCTCCCTGGCATCTCCAAGATAGGGCTGAGAGAGATTCCTGCCTGCAACCTTGGAGAAGCTGCTTCCAGTCTGTGTAGACAAGAGCTAGATGGGCCAATGGTTTGACTCTGTATATTGCAGCTTCCATGTTCCACCCGCATGCTGTGCAGGTATAGAAGTACACTTCCTATCTCATGCATTTGAAGGGCCTGTGTCCAGGTTCATTTTTAAGATGAACATAGGTACAGTGTGTAGTCACTCTCACAAACACGATTAGTGTGTAGAGCCGAAAGGGGTTCTGCGAGGAGAGTGGGCTTGACCCACTTTCCCCGCAGACGATGAACCACCCCTCCCCAACGAGCTGTGGCTTCGCTCCAGTGCCCGGCCGCAGCTTGCCCAGCAGCTCCAGGGGTTGGGTGGAGGGAAGTGTTGTTGTGTGGCACCCCAGTAATGCACTGTGTGAGTGTGTGGTGCATTCCTGGGGTCCCCCTCCCCGAGTGTGCTTGCAGCAGCTGCGATCAGCCGTGGCAGACACACGATCCATTAACCCAGGTTAACCGTGTGGCTTTTGTTGCTGCACACAAGCAGCAGGAACTGGGCTGGGATCCCTTAGCCTGGTTTCTGCTGCTTGTAAGAATCGCCTCCATGTCTGAATCAGGCTTTAGTCATGAAGCTCACTGGATGACCTTGGGCCATTCACTCTTTCAAGGCCTTACTTCCCTCACAGGGCTATTAATGCAGAGGAAAGCCCAATTAAAAATGTCCGCTGCCCTGGAGTCCTTGGGAGAAGGGCCAGATACGTATTATTATTAATTCGATTTCTATACCGCCCTTCCAAAAATGGCTCAGGGTGGTTTACAAAGAAAGATAACAAACAAATAAGATGGCTCCCTGTCCCCAAAGGGCTCATATTCTAAAAAGAAACATAAGACACACACCAGCGACAGTCACTGGAAGTACTGTGCTGGGGGTGGATAGGGCCAGTTACTCTCCCCCTCCTAAATAAAGAGAATCACCACGGTAAAAGGTGCCTCTTTGCCCAGTTAGCAGGGGTCAAATAAATATAGATATAAAGTTGAATATATATATATATATATATATATATATATATATATATATATATATATAAAGCTTCTATAATAATTTTGGGGGAACTGATAAGAACTGCATTTCTAATTATTCTTACTCCTGATTTTATTTGTGGAGAGGTTCCTGCAGTTGAACTGGAGCACATTAAACTGCCTTCTTGGACCATCTAGCCCAGGACGGCACAACTTTGGGCTTTCAGCTGTTTTTAGACTACAATCCCTATAATCCCCAGCCACAGTGGCCAATACCCAGGGATTATGGGAGTTGAGGGCCAACATCTGCCGGATGTCCGAAGTTGTGCAGCCCTGATCCAGCCCAATCTTGTCTTCTCTGACTGGTGGCCACTCTCCAGGGTCTCGAGTTACCTGAGGTCCTTTGGTGGGAGATGCTGGGGATGGGGCACAGGTCCTTTTATGCACATGCTGTTCCACTGATCTGTGTTCCCCCACTCCCCACCACTTAGTTGCTGCTTCTCACTTGAGACCTTGAGTACAGGCAAATGGGGGGCTGGGATGTTTGGAGGCAGATGTGACTAGATTACATAGACCACTGCTTCGTCTGATTATCTCTTGCTCAGCTGTGTGAATGCAAGCTGCTCCTCTGCCCAGAGCCATGTCCCTGAAATAGCAGTGGGCCACTGTAGCGTAGCAAAGACAAACATAACCCAAAGCTGTGCTGTTTTTGGTAACCTGTTTTTGGTGCCTGCAGGGAGTTGGGACAAGATGCTGGCCAACAGTCTTGGGTCCAAAAGTTGTTTCATTTGGATTATTGGAAACCCAGAAAGGGTTTGGCTTTCCAGGTTTCTCCAAAACTCGCAGTACTTTTGCCTAGAATCCCTGCCCCAGAATGCTGATGTTGTTGCCAGCACCTGAATACATTAACATGCATACTTGTTGCTTGACATAGCTGCAGTGTGCACTTTTCCCTGTGTGGCGACTGTAGATGCGAATCCCTGCTCTGTTTCCAGCTTTCTTCTCTGCCTGTTGCTGTAAGCTGCATCTGCTGCTTGGTCCTAAGGGCTGCTTTAGGCATCCATGTGCATGACTTGGAAAGAACATAAGAACAGCCTTGATGGATCAGGCCCAAGGCTTATCTTGTCCAGCATTCTGTTTCCCACAGTGGTCTACCAGATACCTCTGAGGAGCCCACAGGCAAAAGGTGAGGGCATTGCCTCTCTCCTGCTGTTGCTCCCATGCAACTGGTATTGAGAGGCATTTTGCCTCTGAGGCTGGAGGTGGCCTAAAGCCACCAAACTAGTAGCCATGGATAGACCTGTCCTCCGTGAATTTGTCTAAGCCCCTTTTAAAGCCATCCATGCTGGTGGCCATCACCACATCCCGTGGCAGAGAATTCCATAGATTAATGATGTGCTGTGTGAAAGAGTACTTCCTTTTGTTGGTCCTAAATTTCCCGGGCTTCAGTTTCATGGGATGATCCCTGGTTCTAGAGTTGAGAGATGGAGAAAAATTTCTCACTGCCCACTCTCTCTACTCCATGCATAATTTTATTCACCTCTATCATGTTTCCCCATAGTTGTTGTTGTTAATAATTCGATTTCTATACCGCCCTTCAAAAAATGGCTCAGGGAGAAATAATAAATAAATAATTTATTTATAAAGAGAAATAATACAAAGAGAAATAATAAATAAATAAGATGGATCCCTGTCCCCAAAGGGCTCACAATCTAAAAGACAGACACCAGCAACAGTCACTGGAGGTACTTTGCTGGGGGTGGATAGGGCCAGTTACTTTCCCCCTGCTAAATAAAGAAAATCACCATGGTAAAAGGTGCCTCTTTGCCAAGTTAGCAGGGGAACTGCCCATTTAGCAGTTGCCTCTTTTCGAAACCAACATGACACAGAGGCTGTAGCCTGGCCTCAGCCTGGCCTCATAAAGAAGGTGCTCCAGGCCGCTGATCATCTTGGTTGCCCTCTTCTGCACCTTCTCCAGTTTTACGATGTCCTTCCTAATGATCCCTAGCATGGAATTTGCTTTTTTCACAGCTGCTGCACTCTGAGTCACCACTTTCAACGAGCTGTCCACTATGACCCCAAGATCCCTCTCCAGGTCGTACACTGACAGCTCAGACCCCATCAGTGTATATGTGAAGCTGGGTTTTTCTCCCTCGATCACTTTACACCACAGGGCTCTGTGGTCGCCAGGAGTCGACACCGATTCGATGGCACACTTTACCTTTACATTGAACCGCATTTGCCATTTTGTTACTCACTCACCCAGTTTGGAGAGATCCTTTTGGAGCTCCTCACAGTCTGTCTTTGATTTCATTGCCCCAAATCGTTTATTGTAATCTAACTTGCTTCCATCACTCACTGATTTAAAAGCTGACTGTGTGGATTGTCAAAATGTGTATGCATCTGATGTGATTTTGAAAATGCCTGTGGTAGAGGAACTGGTTGATCTGTGGTTATCTCTCATCTCTCTTACATCCAAGTTTGTGCTTAGAATATGAAATGATTGATTTGGTTGTATGGAAGAGGCAACACAGACACATGCATGACTCCCACACAAAGTGTTTTGATAACTCGGTCTTCAAGATGTACAACAATTTTTAAGGATTACCATAATCTACTGGGCAGGTAGAACAGCAAGGAATAGCTAGCGATAGTGCCTGTCTCCTGTGGTGTATTTATTTATCATATTTATTTATACCGCCTGATATGTACATCTCTAGGCAGTGCATATCATGTGTTCCCCCAGTCTTGGGCTCCCAGGTGTTGGTGGACTATAACTCCCATCATCCCCATATCCTGTGGTGTACATCAGGGATTCCTAACCTTGGATCCCCAGGTGTTGGTAGACACAACTCCCATCACCACTAGTCACAATGGCCGTTGTAGCTGGGAATGATGGGAGCTGTAGTGCACTAACATCTGGGGACCCAAGGTTGGGAAGGAAGTTCACACAAAGTAGGAACATAGGAAACTGCCATATACTGAGTCAGACCATTGGTCTATCTAGCTCACAGTATTGTCTTCACAGACTGGCAGCGGCTTCTCAAAGGTTGCAGGCAGGAATCTCTCTCTCTCTCTCTTAGTTTGTATTTCTTAGTTTTTATAAAAATCAGTTAAGTATACAGGCACTCCCCGAGTTAGAAACATCTGACTTTTAAAGTTCTATAACATAATACATTAAGGAAGTCCCCAACTTACAAACACCAACCCGCACATACAAACAAGTAATTGCTCTTGGGAACTTATTTTATTTTTTATTTATTCAGTTTATTCAATTTTTATACTGCCCTTCCAAAATTGGCTCAGGGCGGTTTACAAATAAAACAAAGACAGTTATAATCAATCAATAATTAAAATATAAAATACCATAACACAATTACACAATAAAACAGTTTAAAAACCCGTAAGATAAAAATTACATTAAAACATGTTAAAAACACATTACAATTTAAAAATTGAGTCTCAGTTGAAGGCCTGGGAAAACAACTTGATGCATTCTGAGTTACGAACATCCGACTTAAAAGCAAACTTTTGGAACACAACTCTTTGTACGTTGGGGACTTCCTGTATTTTAAAAATAACCAGGCTTAATATATTTTAATATAAATGTGTTTATAATCAAGCTTTGGTTGCAATTTTTTGCATAGTTACCTGGGAGCAAGTCCCACTGAACTCAGTAGGACTTACTTCTGAGTAAGTTGGAACTGCATACATAGATTTTTGCTGCATATCTCTTAAAATGAAATCTATGTCTTTCTTGTTCATAGAGAGAGAACTTTATTCTCTATGTAAAATGAGTACTGGGGCAAAACATACTTGTCTTTTGAAGTCAAGCATTTATAAATATGACACAGTAACCATGTTTTGCATTTATTATTTTGAAAAGCATGAATAGTTAATATGGATATTGAATTTCCATCATGTGAAGAAACACTGTTCTGCCTTGTAACTACCAGATTTATTTGTGGTAAGTTCTGGGCACTTTGTCTTAGGAACACAGGAAGCTGCCATATACTGAGTCAGACCATAGGTCCATCTAGCTCAGTATTGTCTTCACAGACTGGCAGTGGCTTCTCCAAGGTTGCAGACAGGAATCTCTCTCAGTCCTATCTTGGAGATGCCAGTGAGGGAACTTGGAATGTTCTGCTCTTCCCAGAAGGGCTCCATCCACTGAGGGGAATATCTTGCAGTGCTCACACTTCTAGTCTCCCATTCATATGCAACCAGGGTGGGCCCTGCTTAGCTAAGGGGACAAGTCATGCTTGCTACCACAAGACCAGCTCTCCTCTCAAGTAAGTGTTCTTGCTTAGTAACCTCACGCATATAGAAAGGGGAAAAAATTGAAATCCTTTAATTTTGCTCCACACCCAAAAGGATAATCCAAAACCTCTAGGTAGTATAAAGGTATTGCATGTAGCTAAGCTTGCATGTGTTAATTGCTACAGCAGCCAGTTAGCGTGCCTGATTGTTCAGGAAATATGTGAAAATTAGATTTAAACCAGTGATTGGGCTGAATTGCTTAAAGTTACAAGCTCTTCAAAAAATCAGCATTGTACTTGGTCCATCCATCATTCTCCTTTAAGTAACTAGTAATTTCTTTAATTAATATCTTTATAATTAATTTTACTGTAATAATTAATGTACTGAAAATTGACCTTGGCCCCCCACACATTAAGTCATGATTGTTTCTGGTCTGCTGTGGCATTTGAGTTGTGCGCTTCTGCTATAGAGGCTGCTGTTGCTGAAACGGAGTTCAGTAGAATGTACCATAGGGTGGTGGAAGGGACATTTTGGGGAGCCAGAGAAGGGGATTTATTCAAAGCTGCAGTGGCAGAGGGAGTGGGGAGTTGGAGACTGCAAATGTGACTTATTCAGACATTATGTTGTGCCTGCATTCAAATGCAAAACTTAATGATCTTTTGGGTGGCGAGTTCTTTGTGGAGTATGAATTGTCCCCTTTGCTCAACAGGATCTGCCCTGTTTTGCATTTGGATGGGTCATTGGGGTGACTACATGTGAGCGCTGCCTGCTATAAGTTATCTCCCTTAGGGAATGGAGCCCTAGCTCAGTGGAAGAGAATCTACTTGGATACAGAAGGTCCCAGGTTCCCTCCCTGGCAGCATCTCCAAGATAGGGCTGAGAGAGATTCCTGCCTGTAACCTTGGAGAAGCCGCTGCCAGTAGACAATACTGAGCTAGATGGAAATAAGAAGCTCACTTATACCAGACCATAATAAGAAGCTGACTTATACCTATGGTCTGGTATAAGTCAGTTTCTTATTTCCTTCCTAAACCATGGTTTAGATCAGGGATTCTTATCGTTGGGTCCCCAGATGTTATTGGACTTCAACTCCCATAATTCCCAACCAAAGACCACTGGAGCTGGGGATTATGGGAGTTGAAGTCCAATAACATCTGGGGACCAAACATTGAGAATCCCTGGTTTAGATAATCTGACAGGCTGTTGTAATATTTTAGGAGCCGTTTTTCTGCAGTCAGACAAGCTAGAATCCTCATATTTCTTCTGAAAGTATGACTTTAAAAACCCCAAAGTCAACTTACATTATGGGCCAAATGTGTTCTGTGGCCTTTCTCGAACTGAAGAGCACAAATTGTAGCTTAACAATAACTATGTAGTAAATCTCTTTTGACACTTGGGTGAGGGGTGGCTTTCATGTTTCTGAAATCTATGAAGAAACATTCTTAAAAGTACACAGAGTCAAATGTGGTTTGCTTCTCTGTGTGTTTGGTGAGCAAGGATTAACATTACTGGTGACGCTTTCTTAAAAAGAAAAGCTCTTGCCAAGCATAACGTACAGAAAAGGGAATTGTTAATTGTTGGGTCACTATAGAGAAGACTGGCCTATGCACTATTAAAAATAGATTTCTTCTTTTGCCAGGAGCTATTGCCTCAATGTACTGGACTCATTTCTTCAGGCAAATGTGGAAGGCGTGGCATAGTTAACTTTTAGTTCTTGTATACTGCTGGGTGAGGAAGAAGAGAAATGAAGGACTTGTCTGTCAGTTGTTCCATAACTAACCTCTGCTAACTGGGCAAAGAAGCACCTTTTAAAGTGGTGCCTCTTTAGCTGTCCTTGTTCAGCCAGCCTCTCTCCCTAGTGGCTTGTGTGTGTGTGTGTTTGTAAAAAAGATTGTGAGCCCATTTGGAGCAGGAAACAATCTTCTTAAACTGAAAAAGCATTATATAAATATTTTTTTACAATAATATACCTAGAAATCAGAGCCTGTGTTTCACTAACCAAAATGTCCCCTAAGAGCATTATGTACTAGTGAGAAGAATATTTAAGTGGCTTTTAAAATCTGACTGCACAAAAACATCAGGGGGAAAAGAACCCACAGGATTGCTTCCAGGATATCTGTGACCTTTTCTCCTCCTGTCCCCTTCCTGGGTTGTGTGCACACTTAATGGCCATACCCCAATGTTCTTGGGATGTTTTTGTAATGCAAGGTTTATGTTGAAGTCTCCTATTGTAACGCTCATCCACAAGGTTGCATGCCATGGATATTAAACAGGCGTAGCCTTTTGCTTGAGATGATGTTGCAATATCTGATCAAAATATTCTTGAGTGCCAGAAATACCAAATCATGCAGACTCTTATCTATCTTTTTAATTTTATTTATTTAATCATATTTCTATACTGCTTGATAAAGATCACTCTAGGCGGTGCACAAAGTTAAAAACATAGTAGATGTAAAACTATAAACTCCCATCATTCCCAGCCAAAGGCCATTGCAGCTGGGGATTCTGGGAGTTGTAGTCAACCACACCTGGGGATCCCTCTTACAGGGAATACTGCTGGGATGGGGAAGGCTGACTGAGAGGGTGGGAAAGCTGAGTGCACTAGCACACAGATGTTCTGCACACGCTCAGTGTGTGTGTGTGTGTGTGTGTGTGTGTGATAAGAAGACAAAAACATATTAAATTTAATATTTCAGTTAAAAGCCTGGGAAAACAGGTAAGTCTTGAGAAACTTTCTGGTCTATTAGAACTTTGCAAAGCTCTATAAACCCAAAAGGTGAACTATATAGAGAAAATATCACTTGCAAGCAAAACCTATGATTAGCAGAGGTCTTGGCAAATTTTCTTTGTATCTAGGAGCTAGCCCCAAACTTTAGGAGGCAGAAAATGAACTCTTTTTCAATCACTAAGTTAAGGAAATTGACTTAGGAGGTGAATCTTGGAGGGGAAAGATAAATGGGCTTTTCTTTATCCCCTTTTACAAGTAACGGAACAGAAGCAGGGCAACCAGAAACAAATGAAGATTTTATTAAATAACTCCACCTCTGGATATCCTAGACTAGGGACATAATTAAATTTCTAGGCGCTGTGCCTGCCTGGTGCCAAGGATTTTTCAAGCCCTGGACTAGCAAATAGTAAACTAGTAGTCCATTCTCCTAAATTGAACTGGAGTGTTCAACTCAATTCCTTTATTATGATCCCTAACCCTAACCCCTGCTAACTGAGCAAAGAGGCATCTTTTAAAAGTGCTGATTCTCTTTATTTAGCAGGGGGAGAGCCACCGGCCCGATCCAACCCCAGCACAGCATCCCTCCAGTGGCTGTTGCTGGTTCTAGTCTCCCATTCATATGCAACCAGGGCAGACCCTGCTTAGCTAAGGGAACAAGTCATGCTTGCTACCGTAAGACCAGCTCTCCTCTCCTAATAATACATCTTATTTATGTATTATTTCTTTTTCTACGTAAACCTCTTTGAGAACTTTGGTTGAAGAGCAGTATATAAATATTTGTCGTCCTTGCAGTAGTAGTAAAATTGACAATAAAGGAGCACATGAGCTGCCGTTTCGATATCTCCTGATTGCAGAGACAAGTACGTTCTTTGTAGGGGATTGACTGGGGTGTCGTCGTGCAGTGGCAGAGCACCTGTTTTGCATGCCCAAGGCCCCAGGTTCAATCCCTGGCTTCTCCCAGTAGGGCTGGGAGAGACTCCTGCCTGAATCACTGGAGAGCCACTTCCAGCCAGGGGCAGTACTGAGCTAGATAGACCAATGGGCTGACTCTGTACAGGTCAGCTTCCTTTGTTCCTACATGCTGCTAATTCACGTAAACATTTTGGGGTAGCAAGTTGATGGGGTTTGAATTAATCTGTGCACAATTTGGCTCATCTTGGCTGTATGTTGTTTCACTTAAGCACCCAGCCATTTCCCTCAGATATCTTGAGGCCACTTTTGGCAGCAACTCTCCCCCCTTCCTCCCCCAGTGGTGCAGTTATTATGAGCAGAGTTGAAAACCTGGAGATTTTGTAGTGTTCTTCTCGGGATGGAATTTTCTGAATTGAATGCTTTCCCCACCATTTCTGAGCAGATATACAGGTTACAATGATTAATTCAGCCTTGCAAATTAGTCCTCAAGTTTTTATCACATAACTTCCTTAGCAATCTGTGGCACAGTGATAAGGAACCAATTGCCTAGACAAAAGCATCTTTGCCTGGTTACCTGGAGGCAATTCTTACTTATCACAGGTGATCAAGTGCCTGTTCGCAAATCTGATTTTGAGTAAGCATGCAAAAGGTATTGAGAGCAACGTTAAATCACAGTGCAAAACAGGAATCATTGTGCAATCCGCTTCTCTCATCAGGATTTTCTTTATTTATATCTATGCAAACTGCTTTGGGAACTTTTGTTGAAAAGTGGTGTATATAAATATTTGCCTTATTTGTATTTCGGGGATTCTGGTCTTGCACTGTGATTTAATCAAATGTACTTATTCACCAGAGTGCATAGTCACTAACCTGTAAGGGGGCGGGGGCGTGGGAAGGCTGGGGAAGGTGCAAACTGAAAACTGAAGCAAACATCCACTAGGGATGTGCACAGAACTGCACATCCTTTACGGGCCTCCAAACCGGTTGAAGAACCGGCGATTCTGCCGGTTCGACAGCGGGGGTGTCTATCTTTAAGAGCGGGGGAGGGTGCACTTATCCCTCCTGGCGCTTCCCCTCGCCGGTGTCCGTTTTAATCCAAACCCATCGGGGCGGCAGTGTGCCTCCCTGCTGCCCCGTTGTCCCTGTTGCCTGGATATGACCGGAAGTCTCCAACGTGCCTATCCAAGCAACAGGGCAGTAGGAAGGTACACTGCTGCCTGGATGGGCTTGGATTAAAACGGATGCTGGTGGGGGGGAAGCGGTGGGAGGGGTAAGTGCACCCCCCCGCTCTTAAAGCAGCACCCCCGCCACCTTTGAGCCTCCCCGCTGTGGTTCTGTATACATCCCTAACATCCACCGCTTCCAACATCTAACTTAAAAATTTCTAGGTAAAACAGGAAGGTGGGCAGAGTTAAGCCATGGAATGACAGCCAAGCAGAATGCGGGGGTCGGGGGGGGGAGTCTGTTACTTCTGAGTTAAGTAATCTGAACTGCACTCCATGCAAGCATAAAAGCTCTTGTTAATGTAACCCTCACCTTCCCACTCAGCACCTCTGGTTATGAATGAGCCCGAGCTCAAAAAAGTGTGAGAAGAGTGAAGAATAATATAGTGAAAACCCCAGGTGAGTTGCCTTTGAGGCTGGAGGTGGCCTATAGCCAGCAGACTAGTAGCCACTGGTAGACCTGAAAAGAAAATGTAATGTATATAAAATGGGGCACTCGCTCGCTATCGCTCTGATTTGGAACCTGGCATTTCCAGGGTTCCCAATCATGCAGAGAGCGAGCGAGCTCTGTGCATATATGCTTCTATGTACCATCATACAGTCACACACGCTCACACATGTGTGTATAATCACACACCCCAAAAATCTAGTTATGAATTCACTTGATTTGTTTAGAGCTGTGATTAGTTCTTTTTTTCACTTTCAGCCAACACACAGGGCTGTGCTATGTTTCTTTTTTTAAGCTGGGGGGATGTTGGCAGTGTCTGTATGAAATGCTATTGTGTATTGTTTTTCAAGTTTTACAAATTTTCCAGTAAAAATAATTTCAACACAAGGCTTTGAATTTACTTGACTATAACACTTAAACCAAAAGAAATGTGTTTTATCGACCCCCCAACAAACAAACAAACAAACAAACAAACAAACAAACACAAACAAACAAACAACTGTGCTATCTTTCAGTTCAAATTCTGAATATGGCTATGAGGAAAAATTTTGAGATATTTATGCAGAACATCAAACTAACATGGGATACTCTTTCATTTTATGTTCACTAAATATGTGTCAAATAGGCGTGTTGGCTCAGATCACAATCTACTTAGGATGCTGGGGAAAATTTCCAGAGAACCCAAATCATTGCCCGTATTGGAGACTACAGGAGTGTCTACTTCTTATCACTAGGATCATGGTTTAATCCAGCACTTGACAAATTCCAGGTGCCAGGGAGCCATGGCACCCAGACTAGGACGTTCAGAGGGAGAGTTAGTTAATCCAATCTTCATTTGTGCTAGGCAGTGCCCCAGAGTATCGCAGTGAACTTCATGGCAGAGGGAGGATTAGAACTTGGGTTTCCCTGCCCCTGCTTCAACATTCTATGCCACGCTGGCTCTCAGGAGCATTTTAGCCAGCATGGTGTAGTGGTAAGAGTGTCAGACTAGGAGTGGGGAGACACATCCTCCCCCCTCAACCATGCAACACATTGGGTGACTTTAGGCCAGTCACCCTTAGCCAAACCTATCTTACAATATAATGGGGGAACCATACACACCACCCCGCATTCCTTGGAAAGAAGGGCAGGATTTTTTAAAAAGTAATGAAAACAAAACACTGCACTCTGCATCTTGTTTGCCTCTCTAGTTCTTCCTATTGGTTCACTTTTTATATAATGTGGTGGTGTTTATATATTTTTTTAGTGTTCAGGGTATCATGCATTTATTTCCCCAGCAATCCTTAAAGTCTGCAACAAGCTTGAAATATTATCCCCATATTGCAGACAGGCAGAGGTAGGGAGAGGGCGGCTTGCTGAAGGCCGCCTAATGAGTTCATGGCAGAGGTGAGTGCCATTTGGACCGGGGACTTCACAGTTCGCAGAGTTATTTGCACAGCACCCGTGCTGCTTGGTAAGCTCAGGACCTTGTGAAGGATGGAGTTTTAAAAAGAGGCAGCTCATTACTTCCCCTTTGCTGCTTTCCACTCTCTCTCCCGGCAAGGGGTCTGCTTTCTATTCTGCATTGCATTTGCAAATGTCTTTCAGTGCTTTTCTGGGGAAGAAAGTGCACAAGGGAGGCTTGTAATATGCAAGTTAGGCACATGCTGGCCTTTTGGTAATAGCTTGCGCTCCTCCACACGGCTGGCTCTCTGGCTCTCGGCTGGGCTTTAGGGTCTTTGGGGCTCTTGCAGATGACTCCTAGGAACATAGGGAACTGCCTTATTCCAAGTCAGACCCTTGGTCCATCTAGCTCAGTATTGTCTACACAGACTGGCAGCGGCTTCTCTAAGGCTGCAGGCAGGAATCTCTCTCAGCCCGATCCTGGAGATGCTGCCAGGGAGGGAACCTGGAACCTTCTGCTCTTCCCAGAGTGGCCCACCCCCTAAAGGGAATATATTGCAGTGTTTAAACATGTAGTTTCCCATTCAAATGCAACCTGGGTGGTCTCTGCGTAGCAAAGGGGACAATTCATGCTTGCTATCACAAGACCAGCTCTCCTCCTAGTGCAATTCAGGGGTCTTTTGGTGGCACAGAAGCGTGTGTTTTCTGGCTCAAAGGACTTCTAGCAAAGTGGCAGAGAAGCTAGAGAAGACCCCCCAGGGAAAGAGAGGGGCAAGTTTCTTACTGTTTGATGATGTACAGCCTGAATGTGTGGAAACTGCAGAGGTCTGCTTTAATGCGGCCACAGGCCACGACTAATCAATAACTTTATTTAACACTTGCAGCATCCTTGTAAGGTTGGCTAAAAATGGCTTTGAATTTACCAGTTTTGGGATGCAAGTGCTTGGTGCCATCAAGTGTTAAAAGGTTGTACTTAAGAAAAAAGATGGTTGGTGTTAAAGATGGCACTCAGGAACAAAACTCGGAAGGATTGAAAACTCCTTAAAGGATGCAAACTGGAACACTTTTCCCACCTGCCTTCAGTTCCTTTTTTGTTTTGACTATTTATTTATTTTTGGGGGGGCGGAGAGGGATGGGAGAATATAGGAAGGCATTTTCTTTCTTTCTTTTACAGGCAGAAATGATGTATTTATCTTCTAAAGTGCTGTATCCCACCTTCCTTTTTACATGCAAACTTGAGGTGTCTACCACAGGCCTTGGGAAATTTTCTTTGGCTCTCGGAACCAAAATGGAAACTAATGGACTTAGTGGTAAACATTGTGGAGGAGGAGGGTAAATGACTTCTCTTTATCCCCTTCTAAGTATGTTAGTTAGAATGGAAACAGGGCTGCCTGGGACAAATAAAGGTTATATTCAATAACTTAAGAGAGCGCCTTCTCTGTCGGGAATCCTGTTGCCTGTTAAGATAATCTGGAGAGGTCCGATTATGGTTGCCACCAACTCGTTTGGTGGCAACTCAGGGCTGGGCCTTCTTTGTGGCTGCCCCAGGGCTTTGGAATACACTCCCTGCTGAAATAAGAGCATCTCCTTCTCTGTTTGTTTTTTAGGAGAACACTGAAGACATAACTATTTTCCCAGGCTTTTAACTGAAACCAAATTTTTAAATTTTAATGTGCTTTTTATCTATTATGATCTTTATCTTTTTATGAATTTTAAATGTTTTAATTCTGTATACCGCCTAGAGATTTCTATATTAGGTGGCATCTAAATTCAATAAATAAATACATAATTCTGCCTCTGTATATCCCAGCCTAGGCACCATGGCTCGCTGGTGCTGAGGATTTGTCAAGGTCTGGGCTACCGAGACAGAAAGAAAAACAGTCCAATAAAATGACCCAAACAAAATGCTGTTTAAGCCGGTAGCCAAAGCAGCATATAAGAACCCAGTCTCTGCAGTGTCAAGATCTGCAACTTCTGTCATGATTATGTTTTTGTTTCTTTCTTTTGTTATCTCATTCTTTTTGCAAGAAGGTCAAGGGAGTTTTCCTCCACTCACATTTTAACTTCACAACAATCCTGCGAGGTAGGTTAGGCAGAGATATTATGATCAGCTCAAAGTCACTCTGAGCTTCATGACTAAGTTGTAATTTTGAAATCGGGTCCCCCTCCCTCCCTTCCCCCCACCACTGCGTCAAACTGTCATGGCTCCTTATTTTCCTTTCAAATCTAGCCGCAACAACACTTTTGCTTGCAGTTTGACTGTGATGTGTACTCTGGTCTGATTTTATGAGATCATAACTGAGCAAATGGGGCTATACTTCACTATCTCCAACCAGGTTTTGTGCAAAATCCATAGCTTCCCGCTCACCTTTTTGCCAAAGAATTGATTTTAGTCTCACCAGAGTTTAGTGGTGTCTCTCCCCCGCCCCCCCCGCCAACCCTGTTTTAAGAACTATTTTCTCCACTGGCATTCATGTTTTCTGGGAATTGCTACATGCTGTTCAACAGTCTGCAATATGCCCATTCATCTTTGTGGTGTGGGTGAGCAGAATTGGGGGGTGAGTGTGGGAGCCTCTGCAATTTGGATTGCTAGGCCAAATGAACAGTAGACCTTGTTGCCTGATGTAGAATCCAGAGGCATGGGTTGGAAGTGTAAAAAACCCTCAACTCCCCCCCCCTCTTAAAATGATGAGTCCAGTTCTTGAATTGTGGGGAAGCTACATATCTGTATGCCCCTCCTCTAGAGGCTATTGTTCTCAGCTTACCCCTGCACCTTTTAAAACTGTGGCTCCACACTAGTTCTTTCAGGGATGGTCACACTCAGATGTGATTTCTGCAAAATCCCATTACTGAGTTCCAACTAAAGCATGCACACTCAAAACATGTATGGAAGTTATACATGTAATTTAATGAGCATAGTGTGGTTTATTAGCATAATGCCAATTTTCTTGGTGTATGGTATGGCCTTTTGGCATAGGATCTTGCCAGTCTCTGTTGGGATCCATTGTCGGTACTGCTATGAGAGTACTGAGGCTGCTTATGTGTGAACCCAAAATATGGGTTCGACAAGGACACCACTGACTTAAAATTTATTTTAAATGTCTACATCTTGGTCATTTGTATCTTCCCCTTTATTTTTAATCATATTTTATTTGCACCGTTCTCTTAACTCATGCAACAAGTCTACTTAGCTTGGCCAGGAAGTGAGAGAATCCTCTGATATCACAGGAGTGGTGTGCATGTTTGGAAGTTACAGGCTGTTAAGGGAGCAAAGCACCTAGTCACTCTTGAGTCAGATTATATCTTCATGGTGATGTAGATGGGGCTCGTTCCTGGGTCTGCTTAACCAATCAGTCAGACACAAGGATTGAGAATTATTAATTGAGGTTTTATTGCTCTGCAGATAGCAATAGGTAATCAATAGACTCATGCTCTCAAACCGATTATAGTCTGGTTACAGGTGCACCTTACATTTATACAAACAATCTAAATAGATGCGGACATCCTAGACATAGTATGGTGGTCCAAGTATCTAGTACGCATGCGAATGATTCATTGTTCATCGGGTGGTTACTCCTTATTTGGTTAAATCCTGTTTTCTTGACTGTGTCAGAGAGAAACAGTGAGAACCTCGACTATGTTAACAAGTTTCATAGATACAATTTTGCTACAGTAAAGGCAGTGATGTAAATTATGTCCTTGGGCTGGGTTGGGGTTAGAAATGGGGTTTCTAAGTAAGATGGAGTTGCTTTGGTTTTCTAAACACATCAATGGGTATTGGGCAGACATGACAGAATCATAATGTAATAAGATCTTGTTGTTTCCTAGATGCCCAGTAATGCAAGAGAGTAATGGGTGGAGCAAATAGCTCCATGACTGGCAGCAATAAAAGCTGCCCTGTTAAAAGTGGCAGCGCTAGAATTTCTATTGAGATGAAATTTCTGTCATATGAAGAATAAATCCAATTCATTGTGTGTGTCTGATATGATAGAGGAGTGATGCAGGGTTGCTGTTTTCAGTGTACAGATCTCTGTACACTTGTATATGATTTTGTGTGAATAGCTGTACCTGCAATCTTTTTTTAAAAAAAATGATCCCATGTACAGTCCCCTCAAATGCATGCGTCAGATAGAAAATGTACTGCTGTACGTGTGTGTGTGTGTGTTTACATTTATATCTCACTCTTCCTCCAAGGAGACCCACAGTGGTGTACATGGTTATGTTTATCCTCACAACAACCCTGTGAGGTAGGTTAGAACATAAGAACACCCCTGCTGGATCTGGCACAAGGCCCCTCTAGTCCAACATCCTGTTTCACACAGTGGCCCACCAGATGCCTCTGGGGAGCCCACAAGCAAGAGGTATGTGCATGCCCTCTCTCCTGTTGTTGCTCCCCGGCAACTGGTATTGAAAAGCATCTTGTCTCTGAGGCTGGAAATGGCCCACAGCTACCAGACTAGTAGCCATTGATAGACCTGTCCACCATGAATCTGTCTTTTAAAGCCATCCAAGCTGGTGGCCATCTCCACATCTCATGGCATAGAATTCCATAGATTAATTATGCACTGTGTGAAAAAGTACTTCCTCTTGTTGATCCTAAATTTCCCAACCTTCAGTTTCATGGGGTGATCCTTGGTTCTAGTGTTGTGTGAGAGAGAGAGGAAAATTTATTTCTGTCTACCCTTTTCACTCCATGCATAATTTTTATACACTTCGATCATGTCTCCCCTTAATCGCCTCTCTTCCAAGGTAAAGAGCCCCAGATCCTGTAGCCTTGCCTTATAAGGAAGGTGCTCCAGGCCTGTGATTATTTTGATTGCGCTCTTCTGCACCTTTTCCAGTTCTACAATATCCTTCTTAAGATATGATGACCAAAACTGTATGCAGAACTCCAGATGTGGCTGCACCATAGATTTGTATAAGGGCATTATAATATTAGCATTTTTATTTTCAACCCCCCTCCTAATGATTCCTAGTATGGAATTAGCTTTTTTCACACTTGCCGCACATTGAGATGACACTTTCAATGAGCTGTCCACCATGACCCCAAGATCTCTCTCCTGGTCAGTCGCAGACAACTCAGAACCCATCAGCGTATATGTGAAGTTGGGGGGGGGTGCCCCAGTGTTCATCACTTTACACTTGCTTACATTGAACTGCATTTGCCATTTTTTTGCCCACTCCCCCAGTTTGGAGAGATCTTCTTGGAGTTCCTCACAATCCATTGTGGATTTCACTACCCTAAACAGTTTCGTGTAATCTGCAAATTTGGCCACTTTGCTGGTCACCCCAACTTTTAGATTGTTTATGAACAAGTTAAAGAGCACTGGTCCCAGTACTGATCCCTGGGGGACCCCACTTCCTACCTACCTCCATTGTGAAAACTGGCCATTTATTTCTACTCTCTGTTTCCTTTCTTTCAACCAATTACCACTGATCCACACATGAACCTGTCCCCTTATTCCATGACTGCTCAGTTTACCCAAGAGCCTTTGGTGGGGAACTTGCTCAAAAGCTTTTAGGAAGTCCTAATATACTATGTCAACCAGATCACCTTTATGCACACAGGTTAGCTGTGTACAACATAGTGTGTGAATAACTGTGTGCTGATTGTATGAGTGTTCAACAGAATGTCTGAATCGGTCTTCTGTTTCTCTGGCATTCTTAATTCCAACCTCTTTATGGATGTGTGTAAAGAATTTCAGGCTATCTATCTGAATTTTGTTTCTAACTTCAAAAATTTACTTTGTTAATTTATACCCTTTTATTCCTTCCCTTCAGCATAAGTGCCCTTAGGGTGCCTAGCAATATCAGAATGCTAAAAAAAAACAAAAACAAAAAAAAAAACTTCCTCATTAAAAAAAAAAAGACAGCAGATAAAAACCAAAGCAGCAAACCAAAGTTTCATAAGCACCTGAGAATTTAAAAAGGTCTTTGTCTGGCACCCTAAAAGGCCATAATTATCTGTTGGGTGAAGCCTTGGGGGGTCGGGGATTCCACAGGTGAGGTGTCATAGTGCAGAAGCCCCTTCATCACTTGCCTAAATCTTGAAGGTGGAAAATGAAAATGACCTTTTTGAAACTCATCTTAGTGTGCAGGCAGGATCACAGGTGAGGGAAGATGGTCCTTTAGATGTATTTGGGTCCCGAAGCCTTTTCTTTGGTTGCCCCGGGTCTCTGGTAGGGATGTGCATGAACCAGTTCGCAGGCCATGTTAGAGGCCTGCTAACCGGCCCGTAGGTGGCCTGGTCTGGCGCCAGGGGTGTGTGTGTTGCTTTAAGGGTGGTTTTTTAAAAAACTTACTCCTCCCGCTGCTTTCTTATCTATGTGGTCGCTGAGAGTCCACACTGACTTGAAGGCAATCAATCAATCAACCAATCAACTGATGATAGGAAGCTGCCTTATACTGAATCAAGGCCTTGTTCCATCTAACTCAGTATTGTCTACACAGATTGGTCGCTGCTCTGCAGGGTTTCAGGAAGCGGTCTTTCCCCAGCCCTCTGTAGCAATAGCAATAGCACTTACATTTATATACCGCTCTATAGCTGGAAGCTCTCTAAGCGGTTTACAATGATTTAGCATATTGCCCCCAACATTTCTGGGTACTCATTTTACTGACCTCGGAAGGATCGAAGGCTGAGTCAACCTTGAGCCCCTGGTCAGGATCGATCTTGCAACCTTCTGGTTACAGAGCAGCAGCTTTACCACTGCGCCACCAGGGGCGATGCCAGGAATAGAACCTGGGACCTTGCTCACCATAGCAGAGCCAGTGTTTTACTATCTTTATGATCAGAGAATATGGCTCATCTGAAATGTCCTAATAGGTCTATGCCTGCAGCTCAGGTCCTGTGAGGAGGAAGAAGATGGGCGTGGAGTAAAAGCAAAATGTTTTCTTTATTAATGTCTTGCGTTTGGCAAAATCAGAATCCAATTTCCAGCCCTGCTTAAAGGGCCTGTAGGGACGAAATTGCAACTCGAGCCTTGTAATCATTGGAGGGAGGAACGTGGGCATACACCCACCTCCAGCACCCCACCACTGCTAGATTGCCTAAGGTCAATGAACATCGATTAATTTAAATGTTAGTGTCTTTTTTAACTATCCTTATCTAGTCCACATATTCTGGTGGTAAGAGATGGACTCTTTCCCCTCTCCCCTTTCAGTGCATGCTTATGGGGGTGAAATAGTGATGGGGGGAAAGGGGAGGCCATGATGAAACCAAATGATATCCTCTTCCTGCATTTAATAAATGCAGAAAAAAATGCATGGTTCTGAAACCGTATCCTTGGAAAGGATCATGTGTCCCCTGATTTGCTATGTGAATGCAGGAAAAGAATGGTTATCAGAGGATTCTCCATTCTGTGATGATGACAGCACTTTCCTGTATCATTATTTGAGGTTTCCAGGATCTGAGACCCATTCAGAGAGCAAGAATGGAGAAGAGGAAGCATGCCCTTTCTGTAAGGAAGTAAGCGGATGTGAAGGACACATTTATTTCTTATGTAGTCAGTTGTCGGAACTTGTGAATTTCTTGTACTCGGGATCCCTTCTCTGTTTTAAATGCCACAAACTGAGGAGCAGGCAAAGAGATAGCAGAGTTCTGGTTTGAGACCAAGTTCCGAAAGAAGCATGAGACTTCCTTGGCCTAAAATAACATTTTACTAACATATCTCTGACTACAGATTATGAGGAAAGGATATTGAGATTGGTTTTTGTTCCCTGGTAGAGAAAAGAGGCAACTTGAGGGAAATTGATTGAGGCTTATGAAAATGCACTGGGTAGAGAAAGTAAATAGAGAAGTTTTTCTCCTCTCACGGTCCTAGAGGACGAGCCCATGTTACTTCCGGATCTGGGCACCAACAAGGGGGCAGGGGCGGCAGGGAGGAATGCTGCCACCCCGAAGATTTTGCTAAATACCAGAGCGCCGGAGGGGTAAGTACAACCCCTCCATCCTTAACGGAACACCCCTCCTGGCGTCAGGCCGTGCTTCCATGGTCCGTGCACATCATTAGGTCTGACTCGGTATATGGCAGCTTCCTATGTTCCTAAGATGAATGGATCCTTTGTGTGGTTGTGTAGACCTCTCCGCTCCATGCACTCTGTCCCAGAGCTGTGGGTTTGCAGTGAAATGTATATATACCGAAAGAATACTTATGTTGCACGCTGTGAGGGCCCATAAGCTCATTAGGACCAGAGTCCAGAATTACGTAACTGCACCTCTGTGCTGGGGGTGAATATGCAGTTCTTTCCTATTCCTGAGATTAATTACGGTATGTTGTAAGGACTTACAGGAAGGAATTATCCTCTTCCCTCTCTGATGTCACTGGATGTGTGAGGCTAAGGTTGATGTGAACAGCAGGAGACTGGATCTTGCACTGCACTTAAGATCCCTCCGTGGGGTATATAGCAGCATTATGGATGAGGGGTGATTTTCATCAGGAAAACCTAAGCACCTATGGGGCAATTGTTGGCATTTCCATCTCTCCATGCATGCTACAACTTTGGCAGTGAAGCTAGGAAAGGGTGGCTGTCTACTCCCTGCAATTTCCACTGCTGTCTGTCTGCAGGGAGCCAAGTTCAGGGACAAGCTTCTTGCTACCCTGGAGCTTGTGGATGATGGGTGCTTGCATCTGCCACCCTTCTCAGGAGGAGCAAAGCAAAGGGACTGGTTCTCTACCACAGCTTGCCTTGGACTTGATTGCTTATGGAAGACAAGGCATGCATCATCTGTCCCGTCCTGAGCATCTGGGTGTCTGTTTTGCTGCTTCTAGAGGGGACAACGCGCTACGTGTGGAGCTTCAGTGGTTCTGCACAGTGTCAGTCCTAGGCCAGGCCTGCACAACTTTGCCCGCCAGCTATTGTTGGACTGCAGTTCCCAGCATCACCGGCAGTGTTCCCTCTAACAGGGATTCCCAGATGTTGTTGACTACAACTCCCAGAATCCCCAAGCAAAAGCCATTGTAGCTGGGGATTCTGGGAGTTGTAGTCAACAACATCCAGGAAACCCTGTTAGAGGGAACATTGATCCCCAGCTGCAGTAGCCATTTGTCGGGGATGATGGGATTTGTAGGCCAACAACAGCTGGAGCGCCGAAGCTGTGCGAACAGTTATCACTGGGCAGCTGCGTGTGGTTGATGGATACTGTGCTAGAAGTGACACCCTTTCCCCAAAATGCATGCACGGGTTCACCAAATCTTGGCACTCTGCCACCCCTTTTCCTGGTGTAATTCTTGTACGTAATGTAATTCTTGCTATTTCTTTCTACCTCCAGTCTAGCCATTTTCGGATGCTCCAATCAAAAGCCTTAAGGGAGCTACATTTTAAAGCCTTGTTCATCCCAATTACCTTGGCCAAGTGTAAGAGGCATGTCATGCAGAATAATCTGGGCTCAACATATAGCACAGCCCTCAGTTGGTTTGCAGTAATCAGCAGTGTGCTTGTGAGTTGATGTAGTCCTCTTTCTGATGGTTAGGACTTTTCTAGTCCTACAAAAACTATGAAGAAAACTAATGTGCTAAAAGTATACAAATTAAACCACTGAAAGGCAAGCCGAATAGGGACGTGTATATCTTATCCCCACTGGTATGTTTTCCAGACTATGGGAAACACCTATATCGGGCAGCAGCAATATAGGAAGATGCGGAAAGGCATCATCTCATATTGCACAGGAGATGGCAATGGCAAACCCCACCTGTATTCTACCA
Organism: Hemicordylus capensis; assembly: GCF_027244095.1. Classification (NCBI taxonomy): domain Eukaryota; kingdom Metazoa; phylum Chordata; class Lepidosauria; order Squamata; family Cordylidae; genus Hemicordylus; species Hemicordylus capensis. The sequence goes on along the minus strand of NC_069657.1, from coordinate 22,557,124 downwards.
AAGTAAACCACAGAGCTCTGTGGTCACCAGGAGTCAACACCGACTCGACGGCATAACTTTACTGTTACCTCTTAAGTACTTTGCAGATAGCAATTTTTAATGGCTACCGTAAATAGTAGAGGTGTGCATGAATCATATTCTGCGATTCGATTAAGAGCTCAAATATAATAGCAGAATCTTCAAATTGATTCATCAGAAACAGCTGGTTGTCTTGACTAACCACATTGGGTGATTTGGACATCATTTTGAGGCCTGGTAGACCAGTCCTCCAAGGTGGGTTGACACACCAGGTCCAGAATGGAGGGCTGCTCTACCTGCCAACCCCAATTGGTAGACCGGCTCTCCCTGGGGGTAAAAGGTGCCATTTTGAGGTCCATCTTTACAGCAAAACAGGCCTCAAAATAGTGCTTGAATCACCCAAACAGATTAGGGTTGAATCAGGGGAAATTCTCTTTGACCCCAAATCTGCCCCCCTATTTTGAGGGTGATCCAATTTTGAGGTCGGATCACCGAATTGCCCCCAATTCAGCCCAACTTGATTCAAAGTCAAATCGAATGGTAAATCCCTAGTAAATAGCCTACCACACATGTAGAACTTAAGGGACAGGGATTCTGCTCCAGAGGATATTGCCTACACAAAGGCTTGCTGCCCTTTAGGAACATGGGAAACTGGCTTATACCATAGAGAGCATTGGTCTGTCCAGCTCAGTATTGTCTACACTGACTGGCAGTGGATCTCCAAGGTTTCAGGCAGGCATCTTTCCCTGCCCTTTCTGGAGATGCCAAGGAGTGAACAAGCATGCATATACTCTTCCACTGAGCTATGACCCTATAGCTCAGAACTACAACTCCTATCACTCCCAGCCATAATAAATTGTAGCTAGGAATGATGGGAGTTATAGTTCAGCAACATCTGGAAGAAGCCTGGTTGGGAACCACCGCCCTAAAGACAGCCACATTTTTGAGATGCCAGGGAAGGAACTTAGAACCTTCTGCTCTTCTCAGAGGGGTCCCATATATTACAGTGCTCCCATGTATTCACTTATCCAAATGCAAACCAAGTTGAACCCTGCTTAGCAATGGAGACAACTCATGGTCACTACCACAAGATCAGTTCTCCTCCCCAAGCCCTTCTCTTAAGGTAATCTTTTCAGTCTTCTGAGAAAAGGGCGTTTTCTACCCCAGAAGGGGGCGGGGAAAGAAACAGGGTGTGGGTAATTGCACAATGTACACATTACTAACTTAATTGCTTAGTGGATCAGCATATCATAGTTTCTAAACTGGCCTGCATTCCTTTCTCTGCTGCTTGAGGCTTGATAACAGCAGTGGCATACAGCACACGGTTCAACGTTGCCCATTGCACACTGTTAAGCGGTGTTCTTTTCTTTGCTTTTGATCTCATTTGTATGTACCTCATAGTCTAACATCTCACGGGAGTATGCCTGATGCTTGACATGAAAACAAGCTGAGGAGTATATAGAGTGGCTAGTGTGTGTATGTTCTAGACTGTGCCAAGTGTGTCTGTGCCTTTTTTTAATCATTGGAAATGAATTAAATACACTGAGGAAGAGTATTGGGCAAATCACTCTTGTCTGGCCTTTATGTCTGCTAGCAAAAGTAGAAATTGTTCCCCCCCCCTCTACATTTCTAATTGCTAAATTACTTTGTAATAGGATTTTTTGCTTTGGTGTATGGTTCAGTTTTATTATTTGGGTGGTATTACCTGCCCATCCTGGAGAAGTTGCTCCGTCTTAAAAGCCAAAATTCCAAGGGTTGCTAGCTATGTTGCAACCTCAATCTATGCTGTACAATTTTAAATTCCCCAATAAAATCTGGGGCAAAGTAGCCGCTTCTGCTTGTTCCCATCCCCAGCTTGTTTCTGTTCCCTTCCTATGCCTGCTGTGTGACATACTGGAGTCTTGTTCACTTGAGCCGGCACGGAAGGGAGAAGCTGTGGTTACCATACCCTGTTGCATTGGGCATGTAAACAGCTGTGCTAACTGGGCAAAGAGGCACATTTTAAAGCAGTGGCTCTCTTATTTTTAGCAGGGAGAGGAAACTGTTCCTGTCCAACACCAGCATCATCTCTCCGGTGGCTGCCGCCGCCTAACTTGTCTGTCTTTTTTTCAGCTGTGAGCCCTTTTGGGACAGGGAATAATCTTAATTTTGTTGTTGTAGTATGCTTCAAGAACTCTCTTTGGTAGAAGGTCTGTATATAAATAATAAAGATAGAGCATGGACATCTGGGTTGTGAACTGGCCACTCAACACGCCTCCCCGCCCCCAGGTTATTTATGTATATGCATTCTGTGTGTACATAGGAAGCGGCCATATACTGTCAGATCATTGGTCTATCTAGCTCAGTATTGTCTTCACAGACTGTAAATTGAGTAAGTCTAACTTTGACACTAGGGGATCAGCCTAATTTGGAAGCAGCATCATAGCAGAAAAGAACACAAACATTTTAGGAAGGAAATCCATCTATAAATTAATTCATTAGTGAGCTGCTGACACCACCACCACCACCACCACCACCACCATTAAATATCGTGCCCCCCCCCCGAATCTGCACACTCTGTCACCCTCTCACAAGAGATGCACACAGACATTTAAAAGTGGTAGGTTGGAGGTAAATTGTGATTGCACCATAGCAGCAGAACAACTAGGGGTATTGACCAGAGGTGCACCTAGATAATTTTGGAGCCTGGACCTAGAGACCTTTGGAGGCCCTCCCCCCCCCCGCCACTTGCTGGAGCCCCTCTCCCCCGCTGCAAGTTAAGCACAACCCCCCTACACACACACACACACACACACACACACACACACACACACACACACACACACCATGACACACACAGTATTTTTAACATGTGGGTTCTTGACAGCACAAACAGCTGAAGAATATAAGAAGAATGTAAGAATATAAAACTGTTAAATTGCATGTTGAAGTGTTTCTGCTAATTCATATTTACATAAATATAACGTATTCCCATTCCACATATTTCTTTCCCCACTCCCCTCTCTGTCTCTGAAGCACCCGACACAGGTCACAATCACACTTGGCTGCCAGGTGCAGTTCAAGCCAGCAGTGACTGCACCACTCAGGACAGACCAAAGAAGATTTGTCGGGGTGTGTGTGTGTGGAAGCACTTGACTTTGGCCCCGAAGTCCAGGGGTAAGAGTGCCACTGGCGTTGACAGATTAAGCACTTTTGACTGTGGCTCTCTTAACAGATTAATTGGATTTAAAAAAAAAAAAAGCTCTCGGTGGACATAGCTGTTTGTTTGTTTGTTCGATTTATATATCACCTTACCAAAAATGGCTCAGGGTGATTTACATCAAAATAAAAACAATTAAAATCAATTAACAGTTAAAAATAAAAACTCTAAAAACACAAAACCAATTAACAAAACATTCAAAACAGTTTTTAAAACCCTGGAAGGCCAGGCCAAACATATAGGTCTTAAGGGCTCTCCTGAAGGCCAATAAAGAACTCTGATTACGGATTTCTGCCAGGAGTGCATTCCACAGTGCAGGAACGGCTACAGAGAAGGCCCACCTCTGAGTTGCTGGTGGTAATTGAAGACTGACCTCCTCAGATGACCTTAACATGCGGTGGGGATCATGCGGAAGAAGGCGCTCTCTAAGATAACTCGGACCTAAGCCATTCAGGGCTCTGAAGATAATAGTCAGCATTTGTTAAAAAATAATATTTTTATTATTTTATCCATAATATAAACAGAAGAACATAAGAAAAATAGAAATGACAAAAGAAAAAAAACCCCAAGACGTAATCAAATGATACAATTACAATGATTCTCATTGCAATTTGTATATTTCCACCTGAGTTCTTTAAACCATGATCTCCCTCTCCCCTTCTCCAATCTGAAAGATAATTGGCTGCAAATGTAAAAAGATTAATAGTAAGGTCAATAATTAGTGTATCTGTTATCTACACAGAGCATTCGGCAATTAAATTTCTCTACAAAAAGAAACCAAATCTCAGGTGAGGAACCAAACCTTGTGATATATTATATTGAATAAATGGTTCCCATGTCTGAGAAAAAAAAATCTTCACATTTGTTCTTAATATATGCAGTAATTTTGGCCATTGATGCATAATCCCAAAGTTTAAGATACCAGTTGTCTAGAGACAGAATCAGATTTGTTTTCCAGCAAGAAGCATAGAGGATTCTTGCCACCACTATCTCATATATAAAGAAAGTTCAGTGTATCTCGCAGAAATATATGGTTTAGTGATATTTAACATAAAAATCTCAGGGGGGTCAGGGGTGGGAGGAAAATCTGTATGCAAGATTTGATGTATCTTCAAATGTATTGTTTTCCAAAATTTTTGAGCTTTTTTACATGCCCACCACAAATGATAAAAAGTACCCTTCTGTTCTTTACATTTCCAACAATCCCCAGAGTATTTATTGTTCATCTTTGAAATCTCTCCTCAAGTAATATACATTTTATACCAGTTTTCCCTCAAGGTACTAGTCACTGTAAATTTTATATTCACCTTCCATTGAAATTCCCACTGTTGCATCTCTATTGTTATGTTAAAATTCTGCATCCATTTTATCATACAGTCTTTTACCTGTTCTGATTCCAAGCCGTATTTCAGTAGTAATTTGTATATAAGACCCAACAGATGCTCTGAGTTCTTTGTTATTAGAGTTTCAAATTCTGTCAAGTCTCCACTTTGCTTCTGTACTTCTTCTTGGATTATACGTTAATCTAAGAGTACAATAGCCGGGAAGGATGTTCATCCCACTCTTGTCTTAAACATTGAATGGATTTCATTTTTGATTTTCCTACCATAAGACTTTGCAAATTGTATGCTCTCCATTGATCAAATTGTTTTGCATGTTCTTCTCCATGAAAATACATATTCGATATCGAGGCTATAGGTGACAATGCTTGACTTATCCTTTTATACTTGTCACACACCTTTAATAGACTGTACCTAATGGAATGATTTTTAATTTCTACATCCACTTTCTTTATCTCTGTCCACAAATATCTATGTAGACCATTAGTCATGTCTGATCCTTCCATATTTGTAACCCATCCATATGGGCCTTTGATCCATTCTGCAATCCATGTTAAACAACTGGCACGGTAATACAATTTCAAGTTTGGGCTGGCTAATCCATGTTCTTTTGCATCTTGCATAATCTTAAATTTCACTCTGGGCTTTTTATTTGCCCAAATAAAAGAGTTCACCTGTCTTTGCCATTCATTTAAAGTCTTCTCATTTGAAATAAAAAATTAATCCTAGGCAAGAAATTTATCTTAATCGCTGAAATTCTGCCTAGCCAAGAAAGGTTTAATTTTTGCCATCTATTCAGATAAGCCAGTATTTTCTTCCATATCAGTAAATAATTATTTTTGAATAAGTCTTTGTTGGCTGCTGTTACATTAATCCCCAGATATTTTACTGGTTTAATACTGGACTTAAATACTGTTCGTTCTTCCAATTCTTTCCGTTCCTCATCTTTAATATTCCATGTTACCATTTGCATCTTACTATTGTTCAGTTTGTATTCAGAAACCTTCCCATATGGTTGGATTTTCTCCATTACATAGTCCAGCGAAATCTTTGGTTTGGTAACGGTTAATACTACATCATCCGCATATAGCTTTATCTTATGTTCTTGCCTGGCCGTCTGAATTCCTGGCATTCTTTCTTCCTGCCATATCTCCCATGCCAATGGTTCCAGAGCCAGAATAAACAACACAGGTGAAAGTGGGCATCCCTGTCTTGTACCTTTTTGTAACAGAACATGTCTTTGATATTGCCCCATTCACTATTACTTTCGCTTTCTGCTTCTGATAGATACTTCAAGAATTAAAATTTGGCCCACAATTCATCTTTGCCAGCACAGTAAACATGAATTGCCATTCCAAATTGTCAAAAGCCCAATAACCAGCACTTTGTATTTTGCCGGGAAACAACTCGGCAGCCAGTGCAACTGTTTCAAAAGAGGCATAATATAGTCTCTCCAGGTTGCCCCAGAGACCAATCTGGCTGTCGCATTTTGAACTGAACTACAGTAGTTTCTGAACTACATATTAAGGCAGCCCTACGTAATGCGCATTGCAATTGTTAAGCCTGGAGGTTACCAGCTGATGCACCCCTGTTCTGAAGTTATCCTCTTCAAGGAATGGATGCAACTGTTGGATCACCCGAAGCTGATAGAAAGCACTCCTGGCCACGGCCTTCACCTGAGGTACTAGGCGGGTAAGGCCTGCATCCAGGAGTACTCCCAAGCTGTGCATCTGCTCCTTCTGGGGGAGTGTAAACCCATCCAGCACAGGAAGCTCTAAATCATCCCTCAAATTCTGAGTCCCTCAATGAAAACCTTCATCCGCTGAAGGTGAAAAGGAGATGTAGATTTGGGTGTCATCAGCATACTGATAACACCCACCATCAAATCTTCTGATGATGTCACCCAGCTGTTTCATGTAGATATTTAAAAACACTGGTGACAGAATGGAGCCCTGAGGGAGTCCATATAAAAGCTCCCATTTTGAGGAACAGCTGTCACCAAGCTCCACCATCTGGAATCTATCCAAGAGATAGGAGTGGAACCACTGCAAAGCAGAGCCCCTTACTCCCAACTCCCCCAGGCAACCCAGAAGGATACCATGGTCGATGGTATCGAATGCTGCCGAAAGATCCAAAAGAACCAACTGAGTCTCACTCCCTCTGTCTATTCCCTGGTAAAGGTCATTCATCAGGTCGACCAAGGCTGTCTCAACCCCATATCCTGCTCTAAATCCAGTTTGAAATGGCTATGGTCTATTATCTATGGTCTAGATAATAAGTTTCCTCCAAAGCTTCCTGGAACTGGTCAGCCACCACCCTACATAAGAACAGCCCTGCTGGATCAGGCACAAGGCCTATTTAGTCCAGCATCCTGTTTCATACAGTGGCCCACCTGATGCCTCTGGGGAGCCCACAGGCAAGAGGTATGTGCATGCCTCTCTCTCCTGCTGTTGCTCCCTGGCAACTGGTATTGAGAGGCATCATGTGTCTGAGGCTGGAGATGACCCATAGCTACCAGACTAGTAGCCATTGATAGACCTGTTCTCCATAAAGCTGGTGGCCATCACCACATCCCATGGCAGAGAATTCCATAGTTTAAGTATGCGGTGTGTGAAAAAGTACTTCCTTTTGTCAGTCCTAAATTTCCCGACCTTCAGTTTCATGGGGTGACCCCTAGTTCTAGTGTTGTGAGAGAGGAAGAAAAATTTCTCTCTGTCCACTTTCTCCACTCCATGCATAATTTTAAACATCTTGATTATGTCTTCCCTTAGTCATCTTTTTTCCAAGGTAAAGAGCTCCAGATGTTGTAGCCATGCCTCATAAGGAAGGTGCTCCAGGCCCCTGATCATTTTGGTTGCTCTCTTCTGCACTTTTCCAGTTCTTCAATATCCTTCTTAAGATACGGTGACCAAAGCTATGCACAGTACTCCAGATGCGGCAGCACCATAGATGATAATATTAGCTTTTTTCCCCAACCCCCCTCCTAATGATTCCTAGCATGGAATTAGCTTTTTTCACAGCTGCCGCACACTGAGATGGACACTTTCAATGAGCTGTCCACCATGACCCCAAGATCTCTCTCCTGGTCAGTCACCAACAGCTCAGATCCCATCAGCGGTTTTTTGCCCTAATGTGCATCACTTTACACTTGCTTACATTGAACCGCATTTGCCATTTTGTCGCCCACTCCCCCAGTTTGGAGAGATCTTTTTGGAGTTCCTCACAATCCGTTGTGGATTTCACTACCCTAAATAGTTTAGTGTCATCTGCAAATTTGTCCACTTTCCTGCTCACCCCAACTTCTAGAGCATTTATGAACAAGTTAAAGAGCACTGGTCCCAGTACCGATCCCTAGGGGACCCCATTTCCTACCTTCCAGTTGTGAAAGAGTGTGAAAACTGTCCATTTATTCCTACTCTCTGTTTTCTGTGCTTCAACCAGTTACCGATCCACACATGAACCTGTCCCCTTATTCTATGACTGCTAAGTTTACTCAAGAGCCTTTGGTTGGGAACTTTATCAAATGCTTTTTGGAAGTCCAAGTATACTATGTCAACCGGATCACCTTTATCCACATGCCTGTTGACACTCTCAAAGAACTTCAAAAGGTTAGTTGGGCAAAACTTTCCCTTGCAGAAGCCAGGCTGGTTCTCCTTCAACAAGGCTTTTTCTTCTATATCTATACCCTTAACAATTTTGTCCTTAAGTACACTTTCCATCAATTTACCTGGCACCGGTTAAGCTGACTGGTCTGTAGTTTCCTGGATCCCTTCTTGAACATTGGAGTCACATTGGCTACTTTCCAGTCCTCTGTTACAGAGCCTGTTTGTAGAGACAAATTATATTATTGCTAGGAGATCGGCAATTTCACATTTGAGTTCCTTCAGAACTCTTGGGTGGATGCCATCTGGCCCTGGCAATTTGTTAATTTTTAGTTTTTCAAGAGAGTTTAGAACATCTTCCCTTGTCACCTCAAATTGGCCCAGTTCCTCAGCCGCTAAACCTGAAAAGCTCAATTCTGGAGAGGGTATATGGTCAGTATCCTCTGCCGTGAGGACAGATGCAAAGAACACATTTAGCTTCTCTGCAATCTCCTTAACCTCCTTAATAATCCCATTCACCTTCTCAATCACCTTGCCCAACCAAGGGAGATTGGAGACTCGCCTATAACTATCCATCACTAAGGGGTCCAGGGAAGGCTTCTTAAGAAGCGGTCTAACCATTGCCTCCTTCAAAAGAAGGAGGTACCCTACCCTTCCTCAGCGATGCATTTATGATATTAACCAGGGCACCTCCAACAATCTCCCTGCTAGATAGAAGCAGCCAAGTCGGGCAACGATTCAGAGAACAAGTGGTAGGCTGCACCGCCCCAAGCAGCTTGTCCACATCCTCAGTCACAGATAGAAACTGATCCAACCTAATACTGCAAGAGAGATTGCTTTACACCTCCTTAATAGACCCTGCAGAAATAGCGGAGTCCAGGTCAGCCCAAATACAGGAGATTTTATCCATAAATAATCCATTAAAAGTGTCACAGCAGAATGTTTCTGGGGACTAATTATGGCAGAAGGAGCAGAAATTAAGCTCCTCACAACCCGGGATAGCTCTGCTGATCGCCAGCCTGCAGATGCAATGCTTGGATACCAAAACAGTTGGTTTTTTTGTTTTTTGTTTTGTTTTGGCTGCATGCACTGCTGCAGCATAAGCTTTCCAATGGGTCCTATGCTGCATCCTGTCAGATTCGAGCTGAGTTCTCCTCCACTTGCGTTCCAGTCACCTACCCAACCATTTCAGCTCCCGCAATTCCTCCGTATACCAAGGGGCCGTTTTTGAAGCAGCTTGCTAGGGACAATCATGTCTTCTGCCTTGGTGAGTTCCCTATTCCAGGTTCCGACCAGGCCATCGACAGAATCACCGGCTGCGCCAGCATCAAAACCCTCCAAGGCATTTTGGAATCCTACTTGGTCCAGCATCCTTTTTGGATGGACCATCCTAATAGGTCCACCAGCCTTGCAGGGGTGGATTGTGGCTGTGAAGCCAACCTTAACCAGGTAGTGGTCCATCCATGATGATGGGGAAACCACCGGATCCCCCACCCATGGGAAACACACCTGATCAGAACAAAAAACTAAATCGAGTGTGTGGCCAGCAACATGAGTTGGTTCAGAAACTAATTGGAATAGGCCCATAGTTGTCGGCTGCTATGAATTCCTGAGCAGCACCAGACAAGGCAGCCTTAGAATGGATATTGAAGTCCCCCAATGCCAAATGCCTGGGAGACTCCAACAGCAACTCTGCAAACAGCTCTGTCAGCTCAGTTAGGGAGTCAGTTGGGCAGCGGGGTGGATGGTACATCAACAGAATCCCTAGTCTATCCCTAGTACCCAGCCACGGAAATACACACTAATATAAGTCAACTGTCTCACAGGGGCCCTGGTAATGGAGATGGTATTCTTATGAACCACAGCCACTCTACACCCCCCCCTTCCTCTAGCCTGCTCCACAACAGAGTAACCTGGTGGGAGAAGCTGAGCCCACACTGGACCACTTGCTTCCTCCAACCAGGTCTCAGTTATACATGCCAGGTCAGCTCTCTCATCCATGATCAAATCATCGACAATTTTGGTCTTATTCAGAATTGACCTGGCATTGCCAAGATTCTGTGGGTAGAACAAGAGCAAGGCCAGATTCTTTGGGTTGTTGGAACTGCTCCCCAAGGCCTGAGAGTTGACAAGGCAGTTGGAAGTGGAAAGAGTTGCTAGTTAGGTTTTAGTGTGGTTGGTTTTTTAAATGTCTCAACTTGGCAGACTTGCTTGCTCTTTGAGATTTCTGTCTTTAAAGATACTGAATCAAGAGAGATGAAAAGGTTATTTACATAAATCTTTCTCTGCTCTGAAACCTTTTTGAAAAGAAAGGCTGTGGCTGAAAACCAATTAATGTGTTTAAGTTAAGTGGGTTCTAGGCAGGTTCGCTTGGAGTTAAGTCTCAGTGAATTCAATTAGACATACTCCAAGGTAAGTATGCATAGGATTGCAGCCTTAATTAGTCTGAAGCAACAATAGCATATTACCTTTAGGACCAATTAAAAAGAAGCCAGCAATAAAGGTATTATACTGTGGTTGTACTTGGGTCTTGCTTTCTAATGAATCTATCTGCAATTTGAATCTGTCATAGTGACTGATGTTTTGGGTCCTATTGGAAATGAGCAAAGATTTCTTGGTTCATAAACAGTATTTTTGTGTTAAGAATCCTTCAATAAATCTTATTTGAGAATTACTTGATGCATTTTTCTGCTCCTGTGTTTTGTTGCTTTGTGGTGTTGATTTAGGTTTGGCTTTTGTGAGTAAACATTTAAGCTTTTTTCAGCTAAAAACTGTGTGTGTGTATGTGTGTTCATGCACATACATGTACTGTATATGAGATGATTATCTCAGTTGAGACCTGGACTTCAGGTTTCTGTCTCCTTCAGTCAGTTGAGAGGTTTTGGACATCCCATCCCCCAAGTATAGGTGCATTCACCAAACGCGGAGCCAGCCAAACGGCAGCCTGGGTCTGGCCCCACCTGGTGGCCTTCCTAGCAATGTCCCATGTGTGGGTTGTCACACTCATGGGGCATGGCTTGGGCTCTGAAAGAGCCCCGAACAAACACCCCCTCCACTGAGCGAGCTCTCATGAATGTTACTCCCATCCCATTTTAAGAGCTATTTAATCTCTTAAAAACCAGCCACAATAATTCCCGAATTGTAGCAGGACTGTGACCCTTCTGCAGGGGAGTTAACCCTTCACTGTTTTTCAAGTATACTCCCTACATCAGGCCTGCTCAACTTAGGCCTCCCAGCTGTTTTTGGACTACAACTCCCAGAATCCCCAGCCACAGTGGCCAATAGCCAGGGTTTATGGGAGTTGTAGGCCAACATCTGCAGGAGGGCCAAAGTTGAGCAGCCCTGCCCTACAGGCTTCTCTTTCCCCCAAAAGCAATCTCTATATTTTCCCTGATAGGAGAAATGGTGTTGGGGCTTGTATGTTACATTAGGTAACTGCCACAGGAAAAGGGTCAGCCTTCCCTTTCTTAGAACTGTGGTCCTGATACAGTTCGGGGGTGGGAGAACATCTGGTTTTTAGAGAGACCTGATCACAGATCTACAACATCTTGTCCTGTTTGGCCCTGAGTATGAGCCAAGCCAGGAAGATTGCTTATGTTCTTAACCCAACCCTGTATAGAGGTAAATTAAGCTCTCTAACTAAAGTACCATCTTGCATATAAAACGCAAGCTAATTATTGAATGTGCACTTATTAAAAAGTGTTCTGGCCGATATTCCCCCCCCCCCCATTTGTTTATAGCTTTGCTAATTCAACCTTTTTTTTCCTTCCCTCCAGTTGAAACCTTCATTGCACCAACAGACTGTTGCTTTTCTTTGTACTTAAGACAACATGAATAGTAACAGTTTCTGTTTCCCTGGAGCACATTATTAACAGATTTTTAGAGCTAGTCACGTGTAGCTGTATATGGGAAGACTTAAATGCTGCTCAATTTAGAACTCTTTAATTAAAACGAAGCCACTTGATTTACAGGTTTTGGTCTGGAAAGCTTCTATTTCATTTAACAGAACTAAGTGTGCATCTAAACTGTATATCAACAAAGGCTTTGCCGTGAAGCCTTGAGAATCTTGCTGAATTACAGTGTTGTGTTTTGCTGACCGTGGATAAAGTTTTTTGCATTATAGAGTGTGTCTGTGTGCGCGCGCATGCGTGCATGCAGAAAGGAGAGATGTACAATAGAACACATGTGAATTTCCTTTTGGGTTACTGCCAGAGATGGTTAATTCTAATACTGGGAAGTGGAAGAGGATGCATATGTCCTATTTTGGTTTGCAGAGTGTGTTGAATTCTTAAAGAGTTTGATAAACCTCACAGAAATAAAGTTGCACTCTTAAGAATGGTGACATAACTAGATAAAATAGTGCATTTTGAAACAGTCTTTACAGTAACTGCCATATACTTTCTTAGCAAAAAGAGAAAGGAAATATCAAAACAAATGTCTTATGTGAAAGACCGTTGCCTGCCTTTTCTGTGATTAGATACTTCTATCTGCAGCCTGAAAGACGTGTAGCTCTGCATTACTTGTGGCAATAAAAACATCTGCTGTTTAACCGGGCACTGCAAATACTGTGTATTTCAGTAGCTTTTTTTCTTGTGTGTCAGCTTTACTGCTAGAATTAATCTTAAAAAAGGAGAGGAGGCATCCTAACCCTGCTTATTAGTTATGAATCTGGCACTACTTTATATACTATGTGCATAGGTAAGCTTGTTCATAAAATCAACTTACAGTCATTTTTAAAGCAGTTCTGGACTCTACTAAGGTATGGGTATATCTGTGGTTGAAAATCCCTGGTGCAGGAGATAACCTGCAATCGGCCAGTCACTACCTAAAAAGTAGTTTGGCTACAAGAACTAGGAATGTGTGCAATCACCTGCCTACATCCCCCCCCCGCCCACTCCAATCCCCAGATTCTTCAAATATGCTGTGGAAGTCTCAACAAATTAGAAGTTAAGTTTGCTTTAGGCCAAAAAACAAAAACAAAAACCCCTCTAGTGACAACCTGGGGATGTGAAGAATTGCATGGAAAACCTTTCCCAGTTTTGCCAAAATGTTTGGCTTCCCCTATCATTACTTGAATTTCCCCCCTTTATGAGGAACCCCCAGATTCCTGTTGCATTTTGCTTTTAGGTGTAACAAGTGGAACTGTGACAAAAATATTGCATCCGATCTGAAATTTCATGGGATGAGGAAAGGACAGAAGAGGGCATTTGTTGGCAGCAGGAAGGTGAAATATATCCAGGAGGGTCTCTTGCCAGAATGGAATTCTTTCTCTCACCTCCCTCCCTCCCAACGTCCACTGTGCCCTGTTGATTGACAGGAGAAGGTTCTTTTGGAAACTTCATCTGTGGCTGCAAACTTAGCAGATATGCTCTCTGCTTATTCAGATACTCTTTTTGATTTTGGTGGCGGAGACCTGAGCATACATTGTCCTTCCCAACACCCCCAAATGTGCTTCCCCTTCAGGAGCCTGCAGAGACTCTTTCCTGTACATATGCACTGTTAGCAGCCAGCACTATATTGATAGATTTGGGTTGCAGCTCTTAACCAAACAGAGCTAATAGTGCAACACCACAAACAGTATGTACCTATGTATCTGTCTCATTGCGGCAGAGATGGCAGTCTTACAGTGCCTTTCTGGAAAACAGTTGTTGGGAAGCAAGTCGGTTCTAAAGGGCTGGTTAGGCATTCAAATACTTTTGTTAAATATAAATTACAGAGTACTTGTGCCCTTTCTACCACGTTTACTTCAATGGATTGGATCCCAAGGGATGCTTCTCTAAATAAATACAAAAGTTTCCATTCATGCAAAGGGAAGCGGCACTTTTTGCTGATTCCCTTGACCTCTTGAGCCCCTGTGTGCAAACCCCCCTCCCATACGTCCCTGAAGATTGGGGAACCCTCAGCAGTAGATCTCCAGGGGCCCACATAGACCTTCCAGAATCCCTCTTGTTAGTTGTACAATAGAAGAGCCAGTGTGGGTGGTATGGTGATCAGGGTCGGCCTTGAACTAGGGAGACCCAGGTTCAACTCCATACAGGGCTGGATTAAGACATGCTGAGGCCCTAAGCTATGGCGTTTAAAAGGCCCCATAACATTACAGAATGGGTTGGAAGTCCCACCCTGGCTTGTAAACCCCTGCCCTCTTTCTCAGCACTGCTCACATTTACAGCAGCATTGTTCTGAAGATGCAAACTTTGTAACCATGATAGCAGGCATTGGTCTAAACCAGGCCTGCTCAACTTCGGCCCTCCTGCAGATGTTGGCCTACAATTCCCATAATCCCTGGCTATTGGCTACTGTGGCTGGGGATTATGGGAATTGTAGTCCAAAAACAGCTGGAGGCCTAAGTTGAGCAGCCCTGGTCTAATAAAATTTCAATATAATTGTTGTTATTATAACAATTTAATATTATTATAACAATATAAGTTATTTCTCCAGTGTTATAAACTAATATACAAATTGTGTTGTCATATAAGTATATTTTTGACTTATCAGGATGATAATGTCTGTTTTAAAGGGCCCCCCAATTTTCCTATGTTTTTTCAACCAGTTATATAAAATGTAAACTTTTTTTAAATTCAGAGGCCTCTCAGAATACAAGTCCCTAAGGTGTAGCTTACTTAGCTTGTGCCTAAATCCGGCACTGTCCCCACACTTGGCCACGAAGCTCATTGAGTGATAGTGGACCAGTTATGCTCTCCAGTCCTAAACTACTTTACAGGTTGTTGTGAAGATAAAATGGTGGAGGTGAAAAGACATAAGAATAGCCGTGCTGGATCAGGCCCAAGACTTATCTCAGGGCTGCTCTGCTGCCTATCTTGGGCCCTCCAGCTGTTTTTGGACTACAACCCGCATAACCTCCACCTACGACAGTGAATATCCAGGGATTATGGGACTTGTAGGCCAACATCTGCCAGAGGGCTGAAGTTGAACAGCCCTGGCCTATCTAGTCCAGCATCCTATTTCACACAGTGGACTACTAGATGCGTCTGAGAAACCCAGAGGCAAAAGATGAGGGCATGCCCCTGCAACTGGTATTTAGAGGAATCTTCCTTCTGAGGCTGGGGGTGGCCCATAGCCACCAAACCCGTAGCCAGTGATAAACCTGTCCTCCCTGAATTTGTCTAATTTGTCCAAGCCTCTTTTAAAGCCACCCAAGCTAGTGGCCATAACCACATCCTGTGACAGATAATTTCATAGATTAATGATACACTGTGTGAAAAAGTATTTCTTTTTGTTGGCCCTTAACTTCTTGGCCTTCAGTTTCATGATGTGACCCCTGGTTCTAGTGGTGTGAGAGAGGGAGGAAAATTTCTCTCTGTCCACCCTCTCCACACCATGCATAATTTTATACACCTCGATCTTGTCTCCCGTTAGTTGCCTCTTTCCTAAAGTAAAGAGCTCCAGATTAAAGATGTGCATGAACCTGTTGGGAGGCCCTTTTACAGGCCTCCAGACAGGTTTGAACCGTCGGCGATTCACCCGCTTCAGAGGTGGGTGGGGGACACTTTTAAGAGCAGGGGAGGGTGCACTCTCCCTGCTGCATTTCCCCTGCTGGTGCTCTCTTAAAAAATGGTCTGGTGGGGGAGCAGCGTACCTCCCTGCTGTCCTGTTCCCTTCTCGTTCTGGAAGTAACCCACGTGCATGCGCATGTTGTGCTCGCTTGTTCACTTGTTGGGCGTGTGTGTGACATGCACACGTGTGCGGGTTACTTCCAGTCGCTTCTGCAATGAGGGGGGAACGGGGTGGAAGGGAGGTATGCTGTTGCCCTGCCGGACCAATTTTTAAGAGAGTGCCAAGGGGGCGGGCGGGCAGAAGTGCCCTCTTTTGCAACTTTTCCAGTTCTACAGTGGCCAGAACCATATGCAGTACTTCTTCAGTACAACCACTTCACATGTGGCTGCACCATATATTTGTATAAGGGCATTATAACACTAGCATTTTTATTTTCAACCCCCTTCCTAATGATCCCTCATTGAATTTGCCTTCTTCACTGCTGCCACGCCCTGAGTCAGCACTTTCTACGAGCTATCCACCATTACCCCAAGATCTCTCTCCAGGTCAGTCACCAACAGCTCAGACTCTATCAGCATATATGTGAAGTTGGGTTTTTTTGGACCCAATAGGCATCACTTAACATTTGCTTACATTGAACTGCATTTGCCATTTCTTTGCCCACCCACCCAGTTTGGAGAGATCTTTTTGGAGCTCCTAACATTCTGTTTTGGATTTCACTACCCTAAATAGTTTGATGTCATCTGCAAATTTGGCCACTTCGCTGGATGACCCCATCTTCTAGATCATTTATGAACAAGTTAAAGAGCACTGGTCCCAGTACTGATCCTTTGGGGACCCTACTTCTTATTTTTCTCCATTTAGAGAACTGTCCATTTATTTGTATCTTCTGTTTCCTGTTCTCTAACCAGTTACCCACCCACAATTGAACCTGTCCCCTCATCCCACATGACTGCTAAGTTTACTCAAGAGCCTTTGGCTGGAAACTTTGTCAAAAGCCTTTTGGAAGTCCAAGTATACTATGTCAACTGATCCCCTTTATCCATATGCCTGTTGACACTCAAAGAACTCCAAAAGGTTAGTGAGGCAAGACTTTCCCTTGCAGAAGCCATGCTGGTTCTCCTTCAGCAAGGCCTGTTCTTCTATATGTTTGATCAATTTACCTGGCACAGAAGTTAAGCAAGCCGGCATGTAATTTCTCGGCTCCCCCCTGGATCCCTTTTTGAAAATCAGAGTTACATTAGCTACTCTCCAGTCCTCTGTTACAGATCCTGATTGTAGGGACAAGTTATATATATTTGCTAGGAGATCAGCAATTTCACATTTGACTTCCTTTAGAACTCTATACAGACTCTTAAGACAAATAATTGCCAAAAGTAGTAAAGATTTTAATAGGATTTTCGTGCTAATTTTCATAAGCTCCCTGCCAGCTGTGCAAAGGGACACCTTTAAAGTGGTGACATTTTTATTTACAGGGGAAGAGCAATTGTCCCCATTCAGTGCCCACACAGCATCCCTCCAGTGGTTGTTGCTGATGTCTACCTTATGTTTGTTTTTAGATTGTGACCACTTTGGGGACAGAGAACTGTATAAACCACTTTGAGAACTTGTTTGGTTGAAAAGTAGAATATAAATATTCATTAAAAATAAGTTGACTTAAACAGGAAACACTACTTTAGTGAGATGAGTAAGAACATTGATTAGGGCTGAATGTACCATGAAGTTCAGAATTTTCCATACAGTGTTACATAAAATTGGAATCTGTGTTGCTGTTCTACATTTTTGAAGATTGCACTACTTAATTTGAATGACAGATTGATTTAGTTTATTCCTGAACAGACTGAAATCTTGTAAGGCTCTCACTTTTTAATTCCTAGATTTCTTGCTCAGAAGTGGGAAAATGTGCAAATAGAATTTGTGCCATCTTCAGTTTATGCCAAAAGCAAAGTTACTTTCACTTAATTTGAATAAAGCTTTTCCCCCTTCAAACTATTTCAAGTAAAAGGTATTTGCTGGGTGGGACCAACATTTGACTGCAACTTTTCTCCCCAGGGAATAATTACTTTGCTCTTCTAAGAAGCCTTTCATCTTCCTTCTGGTTTCCTCTATGCATGGGGGAAGCATACAGTCTGACTGGTTTGAGGCTGGCCTTGTGACACCTTCTGCCCTAACCCTACTTTTGTGAAGAAATTCACTAAAGACTCTCTTACTTCCAGGCACCTTATTTTTTAATTTAGCTAAAGGACAAGGTAAAAATGTCTGGTATTTGCAAACTAGAATCTTAACCTATTACTCATCCAGGGAACCTTTTGTATGCAAGTCTTCTAGTCTTTATTTTTGAGCACAGTTGTGTTGTCTTGAATCCTAAGTGGTACTTCTATGAACAGAAAATGTTAACTTCATTGCAAGGTTGGAAGTGTGATTTTCATGGAAGCCCCCCCCCGCCACCATTAGCACCACACCCCTAGAAAATCTGTTATATATTCCCAGACCTTGAGGACATATTTGGGGGGGGGGCAGGCAAGTAATTGCAGAGAGAAGGGTGGGGGAATTGGCAAAATGGCCCCTTCCCCATTGTATGAATTCTTTCTGTTAACAGAAACATTAATTGGGATCCAACCTGCTCTTTTGGGTAAAGAATAAAAACCATATGATGTCCTTAGATAGTCAGTTTAAACTATCTGGAGCACTGCAATGTCATTTTGTGACAAAAGCCTCCCTCTTGCATTAGTAAACAAAAATAGATGTTGATGTGTCCGGTCTCTTTGCAGAACACTTTTAACTGAAATCAATGAGCAGTAAGAGTTGAAACAATTTTTGAGACAGAGAGAGAGATGTAAGAATATAAAGGGTTCAAAGTACTTTAAGTTGCAAGTGTAGTGTTTCTGTGGTATAAGAGTTTTGCCTCTAAGTTGCTGAAGTAGTCTAGTTAGCTTTGGTTACTGAGCATGGCCAAGATGTGTTAATGTATTGCTAACAGCAGATGTACAAAATGAACGGGAGCAACAGTGGGAGAGAGGGCATGCCCCCACCCCCTGCCTGTGAGCTTCTTGAAGGCATCTGGTGGGCCACTGTGTGAAACAGGATGCTGGACTAGATGGACCTTGAGCCTGATCCAGCAGGGCTGTTCTTAACACAGAAAGAGACCTTTATGTTTGTAAACTCATTGGATTTAAT
This sequence comes from Hemicordylus capensis, assembly GCF_027244095.1. Classification (NCBI taxonomy): domain Eukaryota; kingdom Metazoa; phylum Chordata; class Lepidosauria; order Squamata; family Cordylidae; genus Hemicordylus; species Hemicordylus capensis. Next base: position 22,538,273 of record NC_069657.1, on the reverse strand, counting down.
GTCAGTGTGCGTATTTTATAAGGAGTATATTTTGTCCATTACTGGGACGTCTTGTTGCACCATCCCTGAACTGAAGAAAGGTTTTTTGCTTGTTTTGCCACCCCACCCACAGTGTCTGTTTGTTTGAAGGTGGTGGCTGCTAGCAGCAGTTTGAAAAGATTCAGTCTGTCAAAAAAAAAAAAAAAATCACTTTGGTATTTAAATACTGTTGTTAGCTCTTGAGGAATTCTCTAGCCTCTGTGTGTGTGTGTGTGTGTGTGTGTGTGTGTGTGTGTTTGATTTATTTTTTAATTTTTGGCACCATGATAGGAACATAGGAAGCTGCCATATACAGTGTCAGACCATTGGTCTATCTAGCTCAGTATTGTCTCAGTAGACTCTATACAGACTGGCAGCGGCTTCTCCAAGGTTGCAGGCAGGAATCTCTCTCAGCCCTATCTTGGAGATGCCAGGGAGGGAACTTGGAACCTTCTGCCCTTCCCAGAGCAGCTCCATCCCCTGAGGGGAATATCTTACAGTGCTCACGCATCAAGTCTCCCATTCATATGCAACCAGGGCACACCCTGCTCAGCTAAGGGGACAAGTCATGCCTTGCTAAGGGGACAAGACCAGCTCTTCTCTCCTTCATGATCAAGAATGTGTGCCCAATAATTTTTTGGTTCTTGTTCACATCCACCATCAGTGTCCTTGTTGCTTCAGAGTTTGCCACTTCTCTGCCTCAGTTACCTCCCTTGACTTCCTCCTTTAATCTCTCCCTTCATTCTTTACAATCTCTTGTCTTCCATTCCTTCTCTTTCGCCCCACCCCTTCTCCTGCATATTTTGGCCTAGATCTTCCTCATGCCTTGAAGGGATGTGGAGAAACCATCCAAAAACTTATCCTTGGGCGGAACTCCTGAGGTTTTCTTCAAATTTCAGTTTTTCCTTTCTTTTTGAGAGCAATTTCAGTACCAGGAGTGAGCCCTACTGAGGGCTTCACCTGAAGTCTCTCTTCAGAATCTACTGTAATTTTTGGACCATAAGACGCACCGGACCATAAGACGCACCCAGTATTACGGGCCGAATTGGCCCAAACTACTGCTGCTGCCGCCCGCCCGGATTAGGGGCCGAATCGGCCCAAGCTAACTGCCGCCCCTGCCGCCGCCCGCCCGCCCGGATTAGGGGCCGAATCGGCCCAAGCGAACTGCCGCCGCGGCCGCCCCCGCCGCTGCCCGCCCGCCCACCCAGCTGCCCAGTCCTAACCTTCTAAGCCCGATCAGGGACCCATACTGGTAACTGGAGAAGGAGAGAGGAGCTCGCAAGCAGAGCTCCTCTCTCTGCAAAGCCTCGGCCCGAACTGGCGCTTTGGCCGCAAAGGACAGCGTCCTTTACAATCCTTTGCGGCCAAAGCGCCAGTTCGGGCCGAGGCTTTGCAGAGAGAGGAGCTCTGCTTGCGAGCTCCTCTCTCCTTCTCCAGTTACCAGTATGGGTCCCTGATCGGGCTTAGAAGGTTAGAACTGGGCAGCTGGGAAGGCGGTCGGACGGCGGCGGGGGTGGCCGCGGCGGCAGTTAGCTTGGGCCGATTCGGCCCCTAATCCGGGCGGGCAGTCGTCGGCGGCGGCAGGGGCAGCAGTTAGCTTGGGCCGATTCGGCCCCTAATCAGGTGGGGGGGCAGCGGGGGCAGCTGGTGCACAGCCCTACTGGACAGCATTCGGACCATAAGACGCACCCTCATTCCCCCCCCACTTTTTTTGGGGGGGGGAAGTGTGTCTTATGGTCCGAAAAATACGGTATTTCCTCAGCTCCCTGCGCCACAGCCTTTCCTTGTCTTCTCTTCTATAGCAGTCTGTCTCTCCCTATGCCATCTCTATTGCTCATTGTACATCCTGATGACCTCCCTTTTTCTCATCTTACTATTACTACGAATATTTATATACCTCTGTTCAACCAAAGTTCCCAAAGCAGTTTACAGAGAAAAATAAATAACACACAGATAAGATGGTCCTTTTTCAGAAAGCAGTGTGGTCAGGGGGTGGGGGGATGCTACAACAACTGGCCATCTTAAATAGCACCAGTGGACAACTATTCCTACTGTCTCCCCAATCCAGAACTCAAGGAAAGGAAAAACAACACATAGATAAGATGGATAATGGCACCCTGTTCCAAAAGGGTTCACCATCTAAAAAGAAACATAAAGCAGATGCCAGCAACAGCCCCTGGAGGGATGCTGTGCTGGGGTGGGATAGGGCCAGTTGCTCTCCCCTGCTAATATAAGAGAATCACCACTTTGCTCAGTTCACCAGGGTGCCCTAATGGCAGCCCCTGATAATCATTGTTGGTAAACTGGGACCCAGTCCTGGCAACATATATTCCTTCTCCTAGTCTCTCCTCTCCCTGGAGCAAATCCCACCCCCCAAACCCTGCACTTTTTTACTTGTGCAGCCTTTAAGCACTAATGTAAACAATTGTTAAGCTAAACATTTGTGATGGCCTGTGCCCATAGACCAGGGGATTGAGAACCCCTGGCATTTTGTACTATTGTTTCAGATCTAAAGGGTGTGCCCTCCCTCCTTGCTTCCTCTAGCCCACACATTCAGCTTTCTCTTATTAGCAAGAAAAGAGACAGGAAGGGTCCTCCACTACACATAGCCCAAATTACAACCGTTCCCCAAAGGCACAGCACAGCTGCTAACAGCTACTAAAATATGATCTCCACCATGTACATTAAAAGATTTAATTTACACTGTAGATATCACAGGTAGTATTCATTTACCTTTAATTCATTACTTGGTTGCAAGAATATGAATTTACTGTTACACTGTATTTAAAATATGGCATTTATAGAAGGCAAAAAAACATTATTAAATGTACACCTGATTTTTCTATAAACTTTATATTTCAAGGGCCTGCATATAAAACAGCCTGAATCAATTGGACAATAAACCAGTTTAAAAGATAACAAAATTATGCTGTTTACGATATTTCAGAGGAAATGACAGCATTAGGCTGAAATGAAGCAGGTTATTAAAAATTGAAAACCTGTTGGAAGAGGTTTTCTAAAGCTGCCTGAACATAAAAATCACCAACAGGGCTGTAGCACTTTGGCCCTCCAGCTTTTGTGGGACTACAACTTCTATCATCCTTGACTTTTGGCCACTGTAGCTGAGGATGATGGGAATTGTAGTCCAACAACAGCTGGAAGGCCAAAGTTGTTCAGTCCTGAAAGAGAGGGATCCAGATGCATGTCTTCAAGGAAGGCTTCCCCAAACTTCGTTGCCTCCAGCAAAGGGCTGGAGAAGAGTTCTGGATTGGGGAGATAATAGGAATAATTGTCCACAGGTGCTATTTAAGATGGCCAGTTGTTGTAGCACCCCCCCCCCCCCCGGTCCCCGACCACACTGCATTCTAAAAAAAGGAGGATTAATCTGATGTACTTGTATGGCAGGGCATAGGCTTTTATCACTTTATAATTCATACATTCTCCCGAACTTTCAGCTTAATGGTGGGTGATGTTTTGTCTGCTTTGTGTTCTGAGTGGTTCATTCATGCAATAAAAATGACACTTCTGTATGCTCTATAATAAGTCTTGCAGTAGGATAGTATTAAAGTGCCAAGGGGTGTAGAAATCTTTGGACTTGCTAATGAGAAATGAGCACTCTAGCTTGCTGTTCTCTTGTTTGGTAGATCTAAACCTAAAATAAACAGGTAGTCTTTGCTACAGGCTGAGAATCTTCAGGAAGGTTGAAGAGTGCTTCCTTGGGTAAGCAGTTACATAACACACACAAGTGGTTAACATCTAGACTAATGAAATGCTTGTGCAAACATGTTGGGCTAGGTCTGGAGCTTGTGTTCCAGAATAGTGTTGTACGAGCACAAAAAGTTTGTTTTTGTGCAACCTGTGGGACACCTCATATGTTTTGCAGGGAGCTTTTGCACAATACCTCAGGAATTCATCACTACAGTCTTCTTGCACTAGTGCAGCTTTGTTGCACAAGCAGTTAATTAGTCTGGATGTCAGCCGGTATTTTTACTTAGACTGGATGTTAAAACAAAAGTTTATACCTACCCAAATCTTTGAATCCTTGATTCTTTTTATTTGTTACAGTAGTTGATTAAAACAATAATGAACCTGCCTTATTTTGCAAAATCTAATCTAAGTATCTCTGTCCAGTGTGTGCAGTTTATGTATGTGTATATGTAAACTCTGGTTAAGGATTTGGGATATTTGGTCACAGATCTAGGGGACTTTGTTAGCAGATTGCTAGCTCTTTCTTCTCCTCCTCTACCCAATTAAGACCAGTGTTCCCTGGTAACAGAATATGTGCTGGCTGGCACTGCCAGTGTGAAGTAACTGATCCAACTCTGCATGCTGACACCACACAACCAGCCTTTCATTTCTCTTTGCTTGCTTTCCATTTTCTCTTGGCTAGCGGTGCAGGGGAAAAAAAGAAGATTTGCAGGGGGCTAGAGCACCTTCCTTATGAGGATCAGGGTCCTAGAGCACCTTGCTTATGAGGCAAGGCTACAACACCTGAGGCTATTCAGTTTAGAAATCAGATGACTGTGGGGAGATAGGGTTCTATAAAATCATGCATGCTGGGGAGAAAGTGGATAGAGAGAAATTCTTCTCTCTCACACATAACACTAGAACCAGGGGCCATCCCATGCAATTGATTGCCAGGAAGTCTAGGACCAACAAACAGAAGTACTTTTTCGCACAATGCATAATCCACTTGTGGAATTCTCTGCCACGAGATGTGGTGACAGCCAACAACCTGGATGGCTTTAAGAGGGGTTTGGATAACTTAACGGAGGAGAGGTCTATCAGGAGGAGAGGTCTATCAACTGCTACTATAGTTGAAGGGCTATAGGCCACCTCCAGCCTCAAAGGCAGGATGTCTCTGAGTACCAGTTGCAGGGGAGTAACAGCAGGAGAGAGGGCATGCCCTCAACTCCTGCCTGTGGCTTCCAGTGGCATCTGGTGGGCCACTGTGTGAAACAGGATGCTGGATTAGATGGGTCTTGGGCCTGATCCAGCAGGGCTGTTCTTATGTTCTTAAGTTCTTATGATGATCCTACCCTTGCAATTTCATTTGCCGTCACTTAGTAACAATAAGACTTTGCCTTTTTTCTTTTGTTTTTAAACCTACTATATCTCTGTTTTCTTTTCAGCTAAATCTACAAAGCGGACTCAAGAGAGAGAGAATCTTGGAATGCTGGTCTGGTCACCTAACCAGAATATTTCTGAGGCAAAGTGTAAGTCACCAGATATTTAATTTTCTTTTTCCATCCACATTTAAACGAGCTGTTTAAAAAGAAAAAGGGGGGTGGGAGGAGACTAATGAAAATTCCTTCCCACCTAGGAGATGTACAGCTGCAACCTACTTCACCTTTTTATTGCACTTTGAAGAATTTGTGTGCCTTTAGTTGTATCACAACCTTCCACAAGGTTTGCTGGAAAGCTTCCCAGAATACCAGGCCCTATAGCTGGAGGAGTTGAATGTTCCAGTAGCTTTCCTTCCTAGTTGCAAATCTTTGCAGATATCATCCACAAGCTTTCTTGGTTTCTCAGTCATTCTCTGCAAGTGTTGTGTAAGTGGATTGAATCTGTGTTGCACAAAGAGGAGTATTTTTGGCCCAGTTGGGCAAGAGAGGAGGAGGAAAAAATTATGAAAACTCTGTAGCAGAAAAAAAGATAACCAGGAGCAGTGTTGTCCCTAAGAATATTCGGAACCTTTTGTTTGGGTGGGGAGAAGGAGATTGATTGGGCCAGTGGAGCAACTAAGAGGGAAATTCTCATGTCCTAAAAAAGTGAATGCAATCTTGGACCGCATTACAGAGGCATACTGTCCAGATCACAAGAAATAACTGTTCCACTCTGTTCTGTACTGATCAGACCTTACTCGGAATCCTATGTCCCATTCTGGACACTGCTTTTTAAGAAATGTTGAAATGGAATGGGTTCAGACTAAAGCCAAGGTTGGCTTGAGGAATTAGTAATGGGATCAGTTTCAGATGAGCTCTGAGCCTGCGCTTGGTGGGGGGAACTGGGGTTGTGGTTTCCTGCTGTGTCTACTCGATGTTTCTGTCTTATGAAAGACTATGCCTGTGTGATTCTAAGGTGATAGAATCGATAGAACATGTTCTTTTAAACTGTAATTTTTATCAAGAAGTGTGAAACGTGTTAATTACGCTGTTATCTTTTCCTGGCTGTTTTGAAGGACTCGGTGCTTGCTTTTTGCTTGCAAGCCATAATACTGAAATTACTTGGTGACTAGGTTTTGTGCAGTGGCCAGTAAGATTAGACATGACATAAGATATTTTAGGTTATTGTTAACAAATTGCTGCATTTTATATGGGTATGAAGATCTGTAGGTTGGTTTGGTGGGTACGGTTATTATACCAAACATTTGTTTTCTTTTTGTTTCTGGTCATTGACTGAAATAAAGATTGATTGAGATATGGATGTCCCTGTCCTGTATCTGGACCTACAACATTTTATTCACTGTGGTTAGGACTTTCTACCTCCTACATGACTATGTAGGGACAAAATGGTGTGTTGGGTGTGGGAGGGAGATCTGCATTCACTCCTCTTTGTGGAACTGGGTGATTGAAAAGTGGGTGATTCTGCACTTTCCCTCACAGCTTTTTAAAGAGTGATGATTCAAATCTCAGTTCAGTCTAAAAAAAGCAAAAATATTGTGAATAAGGGCTTTTAGATATGTGGGATTTTTTAAAAAAAATAGTGGGGTATTTGCTACCTGTGCCAAATGCCTTTTAGCTGTGTTGTTCCATAGTACTATTGCTCAACAGTTTGTAAGAGAGTTGGTGGGGGTGGGATCTGGCCACAGCCTATTGAAGTGTTATTTACTGAACTCTAGTAGCTGAGGATGAAGATAAAGCTATGCAAGAAATCCCTTGTAGTGGGATGTAGAGCTTTGATTCTATCTATCACATTTATATACTGCCACATATAATATCTCTGGGTGGTTTACAAATTTAAAAGACAAAACCTTAAATTAAAATAACCATCAAAACTTTATTATTATTAAGGTTGATTATTATTTTAAATAAAAACTTAAAAATAATAATTATTATTTTAAATAAAAACTAAATAAAAAGACTGTACAAGGGGACAATCCACTGGGAATTTATTGTGCAAACCCCAATCCATTGCTCAATGAATATGTGTTTTCTGGAGAATAGAAAGGAGACCACATAGATAGATTCTCTGCAGGATGCTTTTTCTTAAAGTCTCTTTGTGGTGCATTCATTGCTGTTGTAATAGAGTCCATCTACCTTGCTGTTGGTCGTCCTCTCCTTCAACTTTCCCCAGCATTATGGACTTCTCAAGGGAGCTGGGTTTTCGCATAATGTGTCCAAAGTGTGATAGTTTGAGCCTGGTCATTTGTGCCACACACACACACACACACACACACGCACACACACATATCCTCAAGTTCTTTCAATAGCTCAAAGTATTTGAACTGAAATATTAGATTAGGAATATAATTCCATAAACATTTAGGTTCAGTTCAGACCCTCCCCGTTTCCAGGTGCCCGGTCAGGCAATCTCAGAATTTCGAGTGTTTGTCCTTGAGGGTGGGCCTCCGAGATAGGCTGGGGATTCTGCTGGTGTACCGACCACCCCGCTGCACTTCAGTCTCCCTACCTGAGCTGGCGGGGGTGGTCTCGGAGGTGGCTTTGGGTTCCCCCAGGCTTATTGTTTTGGGGGATTTCAATGTCCACGCCGAGGCCCCCCTAGTGGGTGCGGCTCAGGATTTCATGGCCTCCATGGCAACCTTGGGCCTGTCTCAATTGGTATCGGGCCCTGCCCACGTAGCGGGACACACTCTGGATCTGGTTTTTGCCGACCGGGAAATAAATGATCCGGAAGTGGGGGAATTTGAGATCACTCCCTTGTCATGGACAGATCATCATCTGGTGCGGTTTAGTTTGACTGCTCTGTCTGCCCTCTGCAGCGGTTGTGGGCCGATTAAGATGGTCCACCCCTGGAGGCTTATGGATCCGCTTGGATTTCAGACAGCCCTCGGGGAGTTTCCAGTGTCCAGAGCTGGTGACCCTGTCGAGGCCTTGGTTGATCTCTGGAATGGAGAGATGGCCCGGGCTGTTGACACGGTTGCCCCCAAGCGCCCTCTCCGGCTTGGTGGAGTCCGTTCTGCTCCTTGGTTTTCCTAGGAGCTTAGGGCGATGAAGCAACTCGGACGACGGCTGGAGCGACGCTGGAGGAAGAGTCGTCACGAATCCGATCGAACATGGGCTAGAACCCATTTTAGGGACTACGCCGTGGCGGTGGGGGCGACCTTTAAAGCTCTAAACGGTTTGGGCCCGGGGTATTTGAGGGACCGCCTGCTCCCAAGGGTTGCTGCCTGCTTGACTAGGACATCTGAGGGGGCCCTGCTCCGGGTGCCGACAATGAGGGAGGCCTGGCTGTCGTGCACTCGGGACAGGGCCTTCTCTGTTGCTGCCCCTAGACTCTGGAATGCTCTCCCGGTGGCCCTTCGTTCCTCGGACTCCATCACAGTTTTTAGAAAGCTTTTAAAGACTTGGCTTTTTACCCAGGCTTTTTCATAATTGTCTTTTACTGCTGTTCTTGTGTGCTTTTATCTGTTGTCTTGTTTTTATGCTTGTTTTTAGCTTGATGTTTTTACTGCTTTTTACTGTATGTTTTTAATTTTTGTAAACCGCCTTGGGGTTTTCTTTTAACGAAAGGCGGTATAAAAATGTAAAAATAAATAAATAAATAAATAAATAAAGGCTCCCGAGATACATGGGTTGGCCTCATTGCTGGCATTTAAGAAGGCCAGTTAAAAGCTCCTTTAGTGGTTTTATTTGTCTTTGTTTTAATCATTTTCAGTGCTTTTAGCTGTTTAATTGTTGATTTTATTTATTGTGAACTGCCTAGAGATAGTTGATTTGGGTGGTACATGCAGCGAATAAATAATGCTAAACCCAGTAGCACCATGTGACTGAGCCTAAGGGAGCAATGGACTTGCATCCTCCCCTTCCCGCTCCCCATGATCATATGCTTTGTTTTCACTTCATCACAAATCGCATTCCTGGTTATATAGACTTGAGGAGCTTCATAACATGTGTAAGAGAGGTGCAAACAAGGATATTGAACCACGGTGATCCTGGCTTGATATCATGGCTTTTTACTTAACAAACCTCAGTTCCTCAAGTTTGTAGATCATAGAAAACTGTAATTTGTTCTTTGAAAGTAGAAGCTTTCACTATCTTCTTATGCATGAGATAGGAGGTTAGAGAGCATGAGCTTACAGCTCCCTTAGGTTCACCTTCATGGTTTAGCATTCACCTAAATTAGGCCGTGTGTGGTTTTAAATTTTATATTCAAGCAAATGCAAGCTTTACTTGAACATTACTATTTGTGGAAAACTTGCAAATATTTTAAGACATAACCCTGTAACATATATTTCCTTACATTGGTTAAATGTTTCCAAAGGATGGAAAAACTAAGAACATTAACATGCTAATTTTAGCACAACCCCAAACCTCTGCATTCATATTGGTTAGATGCCTGTGTGCTTCCTAGGGACAGGCGCTTCAAAAAATTTAATTACAACTTTGAGACTGTCCAATTCAAATGATATTGTATCCATTCATTATGATGCTAATTAACTTTATGAAACAAGGCATTTTAAGAAATTTTTACTTAATGAAACGATACATTTGGGGCAATGGGGCAGGGGGAGTACAGCAGCAGATAATTTTCTGACCCCCATCCTTGTCCATGCTATTGTGCAGCTTCCATTCCTTGTACAGGAGAAATTTGCAGTGGACTAGCGTATGACTTGAGTCAATTTTATTTATTTTATTTTATTTATTTTTACATTTCTATACCGCCTTTCGTTAAAAGAAAACCCCAAGGCGGTTTACAAAAATTAAAACATCAGGAATAATTGGCTTTAGCAAAGTACCTCTTACCTTCTTGTCACATATGCGTATTTGAAAGAATCTAGTGATAGTTAACACCTTTTAATAAAGAGCTTTGAGAAACAGGTTTTTTTTCCATCGTACACGGTTTGCATGCTTTCCAGTGATCTTTTACTCTGTTTTTCAGCATGTTTAGCACAGAGCACCAATATGGAAGTTTACACTGTGCATGTGGTAGTGGGGACTCATTAAAGGTAAAGTTGAAGTGTGCCGTCAAGTTGATTTCGAGTCCTGGTGCCCACAGAGCTCTGTGGTTGTCTTTGGTAGAATACAGGAGGGGTTTTACCATTGCCATCTCCCGCACAGTATGAGATGATGCCTTTCAGCATCTTCCTATTTCACTGTTGCTCGATATAGTACCAGCTGGGATTCGAACCGGCAGCCTTCTGCTTGTTAGTCAAGCATTTCCATGCTGTGCCACTTAAGGTGGCTCTTGGGACTCATTAGTTGACTATAAAGAATATTCAGAGCATTTTATTTTGCATATATTTGCAAATAGCAATAGCACTTACATTTATATACCGCTTTATAGCCGAAGCTCTCTAAGCGGTTTACAATGATTTAGCATATTGCCCCCAACATTCTGGGTACTCATTTTACCGACCTCGGAAGGATGGAAGGCTGAGTCAACCTTGAGCCCCTGGTCAGGATTGAACTTGTAACCTTCTGGTTACAGGGCAGCAATTTTACCACTGCGCCACCAGGAGCTCAGATGCTTGGAATTGGAAAACTATTATGACTGGCTATCAGTGTTTCTTGTAACAGGGATTCCCAGATGTTGCTGACTACAACTCCCAGCATCTCTAGCATTTCACTGGGGATTATGGGGATATGTCCCTTGCAATAGCCTTTGGCTGGGCATTATGGGAGTTTGTCAGCAACATCTGGGAATCCCTGTTATAGAGAGCACCACTGGCCATGGCTGCCGGACATATTGTATATCTTCTGTGATGCAGTTCTTGCAGCAACCAATGAAAATTTTGTAGATTATAAAACCTAACTCAGTCAGGCTAGTGCTGCAGGCATGGAGGCTTACTGTCAGTCCGATTTTTGTTAGTAGCGCAAAGCAGCTAACGGACGTTACTAGTAAGTAGTTGTGGTTCTGTATCCTCGAGTGGCATGGCAAAAAAGATGCATACATGATGGCAAGTGAAGATACCGTTAACTAATTTCTCCATATGATATTGCAAGGGGCCTTTCCCAGCAAGGCCCTGCTCTTAGTCCCACGACAGACTTGGATTCAGTTGACAGGGACTCGGAACAGGGCCTTTTTGGTTGTGGCCTCTTGGCTTTGGCATGCTCTCCTGGAAGTGCTCCAGTGGGTACCCTCTCTTAGGGCTGCTGAAAAGTATTTGAAGAGCCTCTTTTTTAGAAAGGCCTTTTTAGCGTTTTTTATCTGCTGTTGACTGTATTCAGTGAGTTTTTAATTGGTGCCAGTTTTTAAACTCCGCTGCCCGTTTTTATTAATGTACCTTATGATCTGTCCCGAGCAGCTTTTTACTGGAGGGGCAGAATATAAATAAGAAAATGTTTTGAATAATGTAGCAAACCACACTTAATGGCTCAAGCTGCAGTCCTAAGCACATTTACTGGGAAGTAAACCTCAGTGAGCTCAGTGGGATTTACCTGCTGAGCAAACTGCTTAGGATTGCACTGTAGCTCACACAAAATTGTAGTAGTACAATAAGATAAGATAATTTTGAGATGTGTATGTGTGTTTTGATTATGAGGGCTTTAGGATATGTTCTGTTGCCTTATCAAGCCTTTTTTGTGAAACCATGAGGGATAGAAACTTCAGTTTTAAAAGATGATTATTATGGCTCTCAGTTCTGATAAGGGTACATTAATGCAGTACCTGGTGTACGTGTCTGCTGCCCTGGTCTCTAATACTACCACTCTCTTATAGTTCTCCCATAGGACAGTTTTTTTTTGGTGGAATCTTGTGAAATTTTTGCATCTGCAAATTAACACGTGGGCTAATTTGAGCAGCTCAGAAATAGTGTAGAGCTGATGTTCTCAAGATGTGTTGTCATAGCAAGCTCTGCTAAGTCAAGAAGAAAATGGTGCTGCCTTAGTTACATCTAAAACACAGCAAAAAGTGAACAGCTCGGCTGGCGTCGCTTGCTTTCATCCCTGGCCTCAGGGTAAAGCAGAACACAGGAAGGAGGAGGGATCAGGACCCGATGGACACAGGGAATGTTATAGCAAGTCCCCAAATGAACAGAGACTCTGTGGCAAGGGACTGCTCCTTTTGGCTCTGGGCAAGCAGGATGAACTTTTGGTTCTGGGCAAGTAGCTAGTGGCTGGAAGGGAAATAGTTCACCTTGTGCTTTCTGGCCCTACTGATAAGTTGTGTGTTCATGTATTTTCTGTTGCTTCAGTTTGCAAGGCGAACTGCTACAAGACGAGGTGGATCTTTACGTGCCACCAATATCTGAGGCAAGATGTATTGGAGGAAGGGCCAGTTGTGGCCCCTGTTTGTGGCCTTTCTTCCTAAAGATCTGTCAGATCCACACGATGGGCGGCCTGTTTTAGGACAGTTTTAAAAAGGTGTTTTGTTTAGGGTTTTTTTTTTTTAAAAATCAAGTCAATGTTGACTGGTTTTTCATATATTTTATTATTTTAAGCTGTCTCTTTTTGAAAGACAGAATACGTGTCTTATAAATCATACATACACTGAAGTGTATACAGTCATCTCTCGTCAACTGCAAGGGTTCTGTTCTGGCAAAACCTTGCCATTGGCAAATTCGTAATTGGCGACCTATTGAAATCAATGGGAATCAGGGCGTTAGGTTGCAAAAAGACCGAAAAATCAAAGAAAAACTACAAATCAAAAATTTCCCAAAATCACTTGAAATCCCTTAAAATCACCAAGAATAAGCAAGAGGAGTGAGCAAATTGAACCTCTTGAACCCCCTAAAATCACTCGAAGGCACTTTTGAACCACCCCCCCAAACAACAACAACTCAAAATCACTTTAAATCGTGAGGAGTTGGCAGGGTCAGCAAGAGGAATGAGTGGATTGAACCTCTGAACACCCCCCCCAATTGTGGGTGACACCCCCCATCACTAAAAAACCTTGCCAAACCTCAGATTCTTGGGTCACAATTTCCCAGTCACAGATACTCAAAACTGATACTGGGAAAAATGCAGTTGGCCAGGGGTTGACCAATCACAAGCTATACTAGGAATGTTTAGGAGGGCTTATATCCTCCTAGCAACTGGTCTTGATTTATCTTTTTTGGGAGGCTTCAGGAATGCATGTATGTGTCGCTATGCAAATGAGGCAGCATACCATGCTAGAGAGGGGGAGGAAACTTTTATTTTGCAAATTTCTACACTGTCCAACATATGCATCTGTGGGCGGTTTACATAATACATACCAAAATTTAAAAACACAAACAACAATTAAAACATTAAAAATTAAGAGTTTAAAAGATTACCTAACAATATAAACTTTAAAACTCTTTAATAAAGGCCTGATTAAATAGGTACATATTCAGCTATTTATTAAAAAGCAAGCAGAGATGAGGAAGTTCTCATTCTTTTGGGGAGCACATTCCAAAGTTCTGGGGGAGCCCTAGAGAAGGCATGGTTTTGGGCTGCTACCAAACAAGCTGACGGTGGAAATTGGTGTGAATTGCAATCAGGTTGAGGAATTTGAGTGAGTTGAATTGATCTTTACACCCAAATGCTTAGTTCTCCTGTGACTTGATTCTCCTCATCAGTCACATGCTTTTCTGAGGTCTGGGTTCATTCCCCACTCAAATGGGTACTTATTAAAGCATCAGATGTCTGAACTGGCCCTGTGTGTTAACTCTAGCAGCACAGGGTTGCTGTTTTTAAAAATCTTTGCCAGACATGTTTGAAGTGGCAATTTAATATGATGCACAGTGGAATGGTGTTCTGATCAAAGGCCTCTCTACCCACACAGCAAACAGAAAGAAGAACAGAAGAAGGAAGAGCAGAATGTTGCATAGCCAAGCATTTTATTAATATTGGGCTGCTCCATTGGAATTGTTAACTCCAGAACCAAAAGATCCCTTCACACATGGCGTGGATTCAGGCATAACACTGAACCTTGGTTTGACACTGTGGGCAGGTTCAGTCAACCTGCTGAAAGTCAGGAAATCGAGAACCAGGGGTTCTTGACGAGCGGGCATGTCATCTGAATCTGCCAACCTCTGGTTGGCTGCTGGATTTTCTGACTTCAGCCTGAGACTTGAAACCTAGGGCCGAAGTTAGGCAGAGAAGGTTGGGCTGAAGTTCATAAGTCTGACTGCTAACCAGAGATATAATCAAAGCTATACTAGGAATGTTCAGAACCCCCTGGGTGTACATGTTCACTGGGAACCTCTTGGTTCCGGACTTTCAGCGGGTTGTCCGAGCCCACCCTGTATGAACAATTCTTGTTCCCAGATGCTCTCCCTCCCTCCCCCCTCCCCCTCCCTCCTCCCCTTGCATGTTCAGATTCCCTCCCTTAGGTCCAGGTTCTTGGCAAGCCATAGTTTGCTTTTACATTCATTTGCAGGGCAAGTGCAAATCTTTGTTTCCCAGGACACATGCAGTGGCAAACTGTTGTGTGTTTTTTTTGGGGGGGGGGGCAAACAATGAAGAATGCTTAAGGTGAGAAGAGAGCATGGAAACAAAGAGTTTGTTGCCTAGCATCAAACCCTGGTATTGCATGTGAACTGGCCTGTTTTAGGTGTACAGCTGAGCCTCATTATCCACAGGGGTTCCATTCCCTGCTACAACCACGATGGAACTGCGGATAATGAGGCATTAAGGCAATGGGAATTGTGGTGGTGGTGGTGGGGTGGGGGTTGTTAGGTTCCTGGAGACTGGAGAAAAGGGTGAAAACAGCAAAAAAAGCAGCAAAAAACATTGAAATAAAGTGCCCTATCATGCTCAGCAGCCACCTAATGGCGCAGTGGGGCAGTAATTTGCCTAGGGAGCAAGAGGTTGCTGGTTTGAATGCCTGCTGCTGTGTTTCCCAGACTATGGGAAACACCTATATCAGGCAGCAGGAAGGATGATATAGGAAGATGCTGAAAAGCATCATCTCCTACTGTGAGGCAGATGGCAATGGCAGACTCCTCCTGTATTCTACCAAAGACAACCACAGGGCTCTGTGGTTGCCAGGAGTTGACACCGGCTCGATGGAACAACAGCCATCTTCAGCAGGTTTCCAGCTGTCCAGGAATGCTCCCCCACTTCCAAATCTGCCATTTTTATGTGAAAAAATATCGAAAATTTATTTTATTTTATTTTATTTTATTTTAAATGAGCCACAAAATGGCCCCCTTTCTCAAAATGGTCACCGGAAATGACCTTGGAGGTTGTTTCTGGTCATCTAGGAACTGGATATGTTGGGTTATAATCCTTTTGTATCCATGGATATTGAGTTCAGGTGGCTATTATCTGACTGCATATATGCAGGACTGCAAATAGCACTACCACGATTAACGAAGCACACCTGCACACAAAACATAAGGTGTGGATGTCAGAGATGAGTGTGTTGAAAATTAATCTGTCATAAATTGTCATATATCAGAGAACTAGGATTGGCTGCAATTCTTTGTTGCAGATACACTTGGGGTGGGGGCGGCTTGATTCAGACATAATGTTAAATAATGGTTAAGCATTACAGACTGAGCCTCAGGCTCACACACTTCACCCTCCCTTGTTGTCCTCCCTTCACAAGTGATGGTATCCAAGGTTCCACTTTCTGAACTTGAGAAACTCTGGATTGTTTTAACTGTGTTTCGCTCAAACAAACTCGGATTGGAAACCATTATTTGATCCTGGTTTGTTTGATCTAACCACAGTGGCGTAGCTAGGGGAGAGGGGGCCTGTGTTCATCCCTCTCTCTGGTGGCCCCCCCAGAGCGAGGGAGATAATGAAGACAATAGGGAGGGGTGGAGCTAGAGGGCCCTCAGCAGCTGGGGGCTCAATTATAGCTACACCCCTGGCTAACCACAATTAGAATAAAAATAAATACAGTTTCTTGACTTTGGATATAATGAGAAACTAGTTTGTTTATTTTTTAAAAAAATCAAATGTGGAAAGTTTGTCTCCTCCCCTCGTACACAAAGGGGATGCACACAAATCTGTGGCTTGATCTCCTGTTGCGGAACAATGGTTTAGCATTGCATCTGAATCAGCCCTTGGTTGCAATCCTAGGGGTTTTTTGCTCTGTAATATCAGCCATCACTTGTGGAAGCAGT
Organism: Hemicordylus capensis; assembly: GCF_027244095.1. Lineage (NCBI taxonomy): Eukaryota > Metazoa > Chordata > Lepidosauria > Squamata > Cordylidae > Hemicordylus > Hemicordylus capensis. Next base: position 22,522,093 of record NC_069657.1, on the reverse strand, counting down.
AAACAGTTATCTTTATGCCCCAAAGACTAAACAGAATTAACTCAACTGTATGTATGTACAGCCATCCCTCGCCAACTGTGGTTTTCCCAATCATAGTTTTGACTTGAGTATACACGATTCTCGCAGCATTTCCTTGGCGTGATTTTCCGAGGGTGAGAAGCGGGAAAGAGTAGAGGAGCATTGTGGAGAAGTGGAGTAAAGAGAGAAATTGGGAGAGGCGGAGGTGAGATGTGTGGAAACGGTACTATACTGGGGACTGTAGATGTTGGGGGCTGTACAGTAGTGGCTGCTGTGCTTTCATTGCTGCTGGGGTGAGCCTGCATTTCACTGTTTGCTGCTGGGGGGAGCCTGCATTTGCTGGGGGTCAGGGTCGGATAGCTGCTGTGTCTACACTGCTATGTTTGCACTTTGCGGGGCCAGGGTTCAAGAATTTTCAACAAGCTCAATCTGCTCATTCCTCTTGCTGACCCTTGTGGACTCCTGGTGATTTTAAAGTGCATTTGAGTGGCTTGGGGGGCAGGGTGGCTTCAGGAATTTTCAAGGGGCTCAATCTGCTCTTTGCTCTTGGTAACTCTTGCAGATTTAGTTGATATTTAGGGAGTTTTGGTGATTTGGGGTTTTGTTTTGTTTTTAGCATCTCCCCCTTGATTTTTAGGTGATTTCATGATCTTGGTTCCCCTAACCCCCTGTTTTCCATTGGCTTCAATGCCTCACCAATCACAAATTTGCCAACCGCGGGGTTCTGCACGAATGCATTTATTAATTATTTATTAATAATTATTTATTATTAATTATTTATTCATTCAATTTCTATACCGCACTTCCAAAAATGGCTCAGGGCGGTTTACACAGAGAAATAACAAATAAGATAAACAAAATGTAGCCCTTGCGGTTGGTGAGTAATGACTGTTTGTATGGAAAGCAATGCTGAAGGTAGAAACTGCGCATTAGTTCTAGCTTTGTTTCCCTTGTAAGCGTAGAGAACCCCCTTTAGACTCTCTCTGGTATGCTACTAGCCAAAGAGAAGTGCTGTGGGCCTGAGGAATTCAATAGCAGTTACTTAGTTGCCCTGAGGAAATGGAAGATAAGACTTCTGTTCCCATATTCGAATCGTTTCACATTTCATAACAATGCACTTAGAACAAGGTCAAAAAAGGGCCAACCTCGTAAGTGCTCTGCTTTAGAGCAGCCACCAACCCACCCACCCCGCCCCCTCCCCACTTTGTAGTGTTAGTGAAACTGCTCCAGGGTGATTGGTGAACACCCTGAAATCTACCTTTTGGGTTCACGTGGGGAAATTAGCTCTGAAAGGAACAGTTCCATTTTACTTTTAATTTGCATAAAGTTGTGGACTCAGCAAATGACTTGACTGAGACAAGATTTAAGTTTCAAAATAAAAAGAAGATACTTATTGTAGGGAGGAGTACAGAGGAAAGAAATGTGTGGTTAAAGCAATATTACTACCAACACAAATCTGATAGATTTTCTTTCTTTCTTTCTTTCTTTCTTTCTTTCTTTCTTTCTTTCTTTCTTTCTTTCTTTCTTTCTTTCTTTCACTGCCATGAGGTGTGTCAGCTTAGAGTCCTAATTGTGTAAGTTCCCAGGTGGGCAAGAGAAAGAGGCTTTTAGAGAAGGAGGCAGTGGGATTTAAGAAAGGGGGGTAGAGCTAGAAATTGGGCCCAAGGAAGTGTGAAGGCTCATCACCTGGTCTGGATGAAGGGCTCCAGGGACCACCGATGAACTTAGTTCCTCAGGAAACAGGTCGGGCCAAAGTGGTTGCAAGAAGGTTGGAGGAGTGGTTCCAGAAGGATGCTTCCTCCTTGGACCCAGCTTCCCGTGTTAGCGAGGAAGAATGGGCAGATGAAATACTGAATGCTAGGGATGCCAACATTCCCACATTAAGCGGTGATGTCCTGCATTTTTGGGGGGAAAGTGCTTGTCCGATCCAGGACACTCCCCCCCCCTTTGATGGCTGGAGTGGAAGGTGGGCAGCAGCCGCCAGCGTGAGCTCCATGGAGTTATTTCCCTGCTGGCTTACAGGCTTCTGCTCCTGTTGGAGCTGCTCCAAGCCTCCCATCCCTTCCCTCCAGCCATCAGCTGATGGGCAGGGCTAGCACAGGAGTAGGGATATGCATGAACTGTTCTGGAGGCCATTGTAGAGGCCTCCGAACCGGTATGAATGTGGCGCCGGCTCGAAGTTTCGATGCCAGTGGGGGGGGGGCTCTTTAAGGATGGGGGAGGGTACACTGGCTGCTATCCTTTTTTTTTTTTTTTTTGTGAAAGGAGAGGAAAGACAAGGCTGTTCTCCTTGAGTGCAGAGTGGCCTTGGCCAACAGAAAAGTTTTGCTAGCAACAGTAGGGCACTCGTTTGAATACGTAAAAGGGACAGTAGCCTCATGTTATTAACTACAAAGGTTGCTAATGTCGGGTTCAAAGTAGTAGGGCTTATTTTTAGGTGCAGGCTAAAATGTGTTTACTTCAGAACAGGGCTGTTCAACTTCAGCCCATGGCAGCAGATGTTGTCCTACAATTCCTATAATCCCTGGCTATTGGCCACTGTGTCTAGGGATTATGGGAGTTGTAGTCCAAAAAACAGCTGGGGAGCCAAAAGTTGAGCAGGCCTGCTTTAGAACTATAGTTTCTCCCCCTTCATATGCAAATATATGTGGATTTAATTTAGCAACAGGCCCCCCCCCCCAGCCCTGATTGATCAGCAGCCATTGATCAGCAGCTTGATCAGCAGCTAGACTAAATCCTAAAATATTGATCAATATGTATTTAGGCAAATGATGAAGAAGATAATGTGATTAGTAGAGGAATGAGTTTTGTCATGCATCGTATTTTGCTTATTGCGAAGTAATATTAAATTGGCTTACAATTTATTCTGTAACCTTTTAATGAGGTTAATCATGTAAATTAAATCTGTTATTTTAACTGAACATATATTTAAACAAGTAATTTATTTAAAATAGTAGAAAGTTGCAAATAAAGTGCTTCTTACAAAAAGCAAAAGGTAGTTTTTAGTAAGTCTTTTTTTTTTTTTTTTGCTTTAAAAGTGTAGGTAGTAATCATACTACATAAAATGTGTGGTAAAAATTCATACATGAATGAAAATGTGCATGTGAGCCTAGTCATCATAATATTTCTAAAATAGAAAGGTCTTGCATGGCTGCAGAAAGAGATCTGCTTGGCAAGTCCCCAGAGGAAGGGAATTTTATACCAGCCTCCGAAGGTGCCTGTCCTGTATGCCCTTGCTGACCTAAATAAATAAGTAGTCAGTGTACTGTATGGGATAGTGTGATAGAGTTGGAGGAGACAGAGTGGGGGAACATGGGACTTTAGAGCAGTATTCATATCCTCACTTGACCATGATGGGTATTGCTGGCCCAAGGCTACCTTCTCTTAACTTGGCTCATGGGGTTGTTGGGAGGATTAAATCCAAAGGAGGCTGGCGTTGGGTGGCCGGGCTTTGGTGGTGGGACTGAGGGCTTGGGGGCAGTAACACTTCTTTGAATGCCTTTTGGTTTGTCTTGGGACTGCCTATCAGTTTGACTGAGGGATATGTCTCAGCTTATTAGGAGATGGAGAGGCAGGGTGTGTGGCTCCTCAGCAGGGGGTGGCTGTTTCAGTGGTGGTGGGAAACAGAAGAAGAAAGAGCATTGGCAGGTCAGCGGGCCATTACAGGGGAAGGGAAAACAGAAACTTAATTAGCTCTTTGTTAGCTCTTTGACCTTGGGTAACAGTACCAACTCGCCACAGAACCTCATCTTACTCCTTGGCAATGCCAGGTCGGTCCAAAATAAATTAGAATTTATCCATGATTTGATTGTGGATGAGGGAAATGATCTGGCATGCGATTCAGAGACCTGGTTGAGAGTGGCAAGTGGCCCAGTTTGGTCTCAGCTTCTCCTTACAAGGATACTCAGTGGTGGAGCAGGTGAGAGGATGTGGGTAGGGAGGTGGAGTGGCTGTGGCTTATAAGAACACTATATCCCTTACCAGGATCGCTGTCAGAGCACTTGCCTATATTGAGTGTGTGTACTTGAGTCTTGGGACCAGGGATAGATTGAGACTTTTGTTGGTGTACCGATCACCCTGCTGCCCAGCAGAATCTCTGAGCTCTCAGATCTGGTTGCAGAGTTGGCATTGGAGACACCCAGGTTGATGATGGTGGGTGACTTCAATGTGTGCTTTGGAACTAAATTGGCAGGAGCAGCTCGGGAGTTCATAGCAACCATGATAACTACGAGCCTTTCCCAAGTGGTCTCCAGTCTGACCCATGTTATGGATCACATGCTTGATTTGGTTTTTTGCTCTGATCAGGGCGGTGTTCCGTGGATGGGGATGCCTATGATTTCCCCATTGTCATGGATGGACCACCACCTGGTTAAGTTCCAGTTTGCAGCCGCTAGTCACCTCTGCAGGGGTGAAGGGCCTATTAGGATGGTCTGCCCAAGAAGGCTGTTGGATCCAATAAGATTTCAAGAAACCTTGGAGGGTTTATTGTTGGCTCTGCCGATGATCTTCTTGACCCCCTGGTGGAAAACTGGAATAATGAGCTCACTATGGTGATAGACTCAATTGCTCCTAAGCGTTCTCTCCGACCTGCTTCTAAATCCACTCTATGGTATGCGGAAGAACTATGGGAACTCAAGCAGCTAGGTACATGACTTGAGTGCAAATGGAGAAGGACTCTACTCGAATGCAACAGATTGCAGCTGGCAATACATGCAGCAAAGAAACAATTCTTTGCTGCGTGTCTTGTCTCCACAGGTTCACCCCCAGCGCAATTGTTGAGGGGTGGTGAGGGGACTTATACAGGCCCCTTCTGCTCTGGCTTTGGAGCCATCAGTTAGTCACTGGGAAGCTTTTAATGCATTTTTGTGTGGATAAAATTTCTTGTATTCAAGCTGACTTGGATTCCATTGTTGGTGTAGTGTCTTTAGCGGGGGTATCCAATAACTCCTCTTGTGTGGTTAAATTGGATCAGTTTTGGTTTGTGACTCCTGAGGATGTGAACAAACTGCTTGGAACTGTGTGTCCTACCACCTGTTCTCTTGACCGACATGGCTTATAGTATCAAGCAGGGAGATTGTTGGAGAGGGCTTGATTGAGATCATAAATGCTTCTCTGAGGGAAAGTAGGATGCCTCCTTGTTTAAAGGAGGCAATTATTAGACAGTTATAGGCCTGTCTCCAATTTCCTGTGATTGGCCAAGGTGATTGAGATGGTGGTGGCTTCTTAATTCCAGGCAGCCTTGGATGAAACTGATTATCTAGACGCATTTCAAATTGGTTTTCAGGCAGACTTTGGGTTGGAGATTGCCTTGGTCAGTCTGATGTATGATCTTCAAAGGGGAATTGATAGAGAGAATGTGACTCTATTGGTACTTTTGGATCTCTCAGCAGCTTTTGATACCATCGACCATGGTATCTTTCTGGATCATCTGGTGGACTAGGTATAGGGGGCACTGCTTTGCAGTGGTTTTGCTCATATCTCTCAGGCAGATTCCAGAAGGTGTTACTTGGAGACGGTTGCTCTACAAAGTGAGAGCTTTTGTATGTGTTCCTCAGGACTGCATTTTGCCTTTTAATATCTACATGAAACCGTTGGGAGAGATCATCAGGGGATTTGGTGCAGGACATTATCAGTACACTGATGACACTGAAATCTTTTTCTCCATGTCAGCTTTATCAGGCAATGGCATAACTTCCTTAAATGCTTGTCTCAATGTACTAAATGGGCTGGATGAAAGAGAACAAGCAGAGACTGAATCCAAACAAAATGGAGGTGCTCATTGTAGGAAGCCACAGTTCAGGAAATAGGATAGATCTGCTGGTTCTGGATGGGGTTACACTCTCTCAGAAGGAACAGGTCCACAGTTTGGGAGTACTTCTGGACGCAACTCTCTGATATCTTAAGTGCAGGTAGTGGCCAGGAGTGCTTTCTATAAGCTTCAGTTGGTTCACCAACTGCACCCTTTCCTGAAAGTGAGTGACCTTAAGACAGTGATGCACATGCTGGCAACCTCCAGCCTTAACTACTGCAATGCATTTTATGTGGGGCAGCCTCTGTACATAGTCCAGAAACTGCAATTGGTGCAGAATGCTGCTGCCAGATTGGTCTCGAAGATGTCCCAAAGAGACCATATTATTCCGCTTTTAAAAGAACTACACTGGCTACTAATAGGTTTCTGGGCAAAATACGAAGTGCTGGTTTTATAAAGCCCTTAACGGCTTGGGCTCAGGGTATTAAAAGAGAACTCCTTCATTAGGAACCCTGCCTATTAAGATCTTCAAGGGAGATTGTTTGTCTGAGGGTGCCATCGGCTGGTCTGGTGATGACTCAAAGGCAAGTCTTCTCTAGTTGCCCCAGAGCTGTGGAACACACCTCCTGCTGAGATTAGAGGTGCTCCATCCCTGTTGACCATTAGGAAACAGCTGAAGGCACACCTCTTCAGCCAAGCTTTTTAGCTATCTAGTAGTTTTCATGGGCAGCTATTTTGATTTGAACTTCTTATATGTTTTGTTTTAAATGTCTTGGTTTGTTGTAGTAAAATGCCTAGAGACTTCGGTAGTGGGTGCTACACAAATATGTCAAATAAATAAACAAATGATTTGTTGGGAGGATTAAATGGAATAATCCCCGTGCATGCTGCCCTGTGCTTCTCAGAGAGTGGGCAGGATACAAATGCAAGTTAAAATAATGAAACCAGATCATGTTTGCTCATTAGTGGGCTTTTTTTAAAAAAGGGGGTTTAATGTGTATTACTCTGTGTGTGACATTCCTGGGTCTTGGGAACACGTGCTACCCCCCCCACCACCACCACTCCTGCACGAGTGTCTCCCTGTCTGGGTTAAAATAAGGCAAGATTGGTATTGTCATCAGAACCCATCATTCCTTGCTTATTCTAATCTACTTGCCTCAAATAACCTGAGATCTGTAATTTGATTTGAACCTTGGCTACAGATCTAGGTTACTTGAAGCACGTAGGTTAGAATCAGTGTTGCCTCTGGTGTGCACACATGCACATGTTCAAAAGTTGTTTTTTTTTAAATGTCCACTCAGTAAATCTTAGATCCCACTCAGGTTGAATCAGGAAGGCCCCACTCTGAATGCACGTGCGCACACCCTGCCTTGATACTGCCGCCCAGAACAAAATTCATTCTGCACACAGATGGAAAAAAATTAGAGAGAACACTGCTTAGAATAAGCTGAGATGGTGGGGTCAGGTGACACAGTGGACGTCAAGTAGAGGCCTGGCTGTGCTGAGATGCTTTGGAGTTGCCTCTTCCCTCCTGCCCCATTTAGCAAGGTCTCAGCTGGTGATGGAGGATGCAGGGGAGCACAAAGATTTTCTTTACCTAGACCCAGTTTCCCCTAACTTGTGGTTTGTTTTGCTCTTGCCTTTCTCTCTGCCATCCTGGGAGCCTCGCAGGACTCCAGCATCCTCCACCTCCAGCAAGAGTTTGAGACCCCATCTCGCGAGATCTCGGCTTTCCCCCTCTCTGCTGGGTTCTCTCCCAGCTTTCCAAGCAGTTGCCTGTCTCAGCCCCAGCTCTCCCACTCTTCCAGTCTCCCGCTGCCTGCCTGTGAAGCTGTCGTCACCCACAGCTGCCTCTGGGCCTTCCCCTGGGCTTGTCGCGGGAACCCGGCAGAGGCTATGGTTGAGGTTCTGCATGTCATCGGAACCAGCCCATTATATGCATACAACAGGAAAGCCTTCTTTATGCTCTGTTGTGATAAGATGTGGCTTTTGTCATCTGGAAAAACCTAGGCAACCAACCCCTGAAACCTTAGCAAAGGAAGGAGTGCTGCGGAAGAAAGTGTGTCTATGTTTTTGTGCCCTGGCCTTGTCCTATTAACAAAGCATAGGGTTGTGAAAGAGTGCTGTCTCAACTAGTGGCATAAGCAGAGGGCAAAGGCTACAGGGAGGGACTGAAGCAATGCAATTCAATGGAGGAGACCATCCTTGGCCAACCCTGGCCGCCTCTAGTTGCCATGGCAACAGAGTATTGATTCCCTCCCCCCTTGCTGACCTCTTTTAACGTAAGGATACAGTACCAACCATGCCATTATTCTCATCCGAACCCTGTTAAGATAGTACTGAAAGTGAGCAACAGGAACTGTTATGTGTTTTGCAGAGCGTGTGCGTGTGCATATTGAGGCAGATCACCACTTAAAATATTTTTAGAACTATAGCTACCATCCATTTCTTGGGAGTAAAAAGAGGATAGAGTGTTGAAATTATTTTGGAGCCGCTTTTTAAAAAGAATTCTCATCTTCTTCATTCATTTCAAACATATAGCATTCATAGTCGAATTTCTGTATCGATGATTTTGGGCTCTTAAAATGCTAGCACCTTGATGCACTTTGTTCCAACTTCTGCAAGATGCGGAAAGATGAAGGGGCATTCAAGCGTTACATGGCTTGCTTTTTTGTATTGCTACCCTGAGATGGAGCAGGGAGGATGCTGACAGGGTGCTGAACAGCTAATTTCTCTGACATCACAGTAGCCCAGCTAATCTCAAAGAAGAGGCTTCAGAGTTCAGTCCATTTTAGATGTAAAGTGTGCCATTGAGTCGGTGTCGACTCCTGGCGACCACAGAGCCCTGTGGTTGTCTTTGGTAGAATACAGGAGGGGTTTACCATTGCCATCTCGCATGCAGTATGAGATGATGCCTTTCAGCATCTTCCTATATCGCTGCTGCCTGATATAGGTGTTTCCCATAGTCTCGGAAACTTACCAGCGCGGATTCAAACTGGCAACTTCTGGCTTGCCGGTCAAGTCATTTCCCTGCTGTGCAATTAGGTGGGTGTATTTTAGATGTGGCTCTTTCCATTTTAAACAATTCTTGCGACTGGTCAAATGGGCCAAGTATTATTTCCCAGTAAATCTACATATTCTGAGACTTTAATCTGATGTTGTAACTTAGTGAAGTGGTGTCCAGTCTGAATTCCTGAGTTTGGATGGGATATAAACAGCTTTTGAATCAAAAGCACCTTTAAACAATAAGCCCTCCGTCTACCGATATTTAAAAAGTATTTTTTTACAAATGGGTCATCCTGAAGAGCAAGTCATGCTTGTGCAGACCCCATAGAAGTTGTTTTCCTCTTGTGAGAAAAAGATACATTGATCTTCATGGGTGGTAGGGATGTGCGAACCGGTTCAAACTCGAATCAGGGTGATTCGATGGTTCTAATTCGAACCAAACCAGCCATCAGGTTCGAGCTGCAGGTTTGAATTTGAACCAAACTAGGGGTGGTTTGGTTTGAACCGGTTTGGACCTCCAAAAGTGGGTGGGTTGGTAGCTGGCACCCATGGGTACCTACCTTCCAAACCCCAAAGCAATTGGACACTCGTACAATTTTTTAAATGAATTTTTGAAATTTATTTATATTTTTTTCTCATAGGGTATAATGGGACTCTAACCAGCCCATTATTCCCTATTCTGGAGCACCCATGGGTGACAACAACCACCCAAACCCCAAAGCAATCGGACACTCCTACGATTTTTTATGGATATTTGAAATATTTTTAATTATTTTTCTCATAGGGTATAATGGGACCGAACCAGCCCATTATCCCCTATTGTGGAGCACCTAGGGGCACAAAAGTGGGGTGGGTGGTAGACACCCAGGGGTGCCTACCACCTACAAAGCTCCAAGGCAACCAGACACTCCTCCAATGATTGTTGAATTTTAAAGTTATTTTCAAATTCCTCATAGGGAATAATGAGGATTGCAGCAAATGTATAACTTCACTTCGGGGGGAAAGGGGTGTCCTAGAGTGGGGTGTGGTGGGTGGTAGTGCCCAAGGGGGCAGGAAGCTATCAGAATTATTTGAAAGGAATTGGGCAAAAGGCTGATTCTTAAGTGATTTTTGAGGTTTACGCGACTTTAAGGTTTTTCTCCATAAAGAAGCATGGAAGTGTCAGCAAATGTATAGCTTCACGTCGGGAGCAAAGGGGTGGCCTAGACCCTCTGTGCACTGCACCACCACTCACTGGGCCACCCCAGCACCCCACAAGTGGCTTTAAGGTTTTTCTCCATAGGGAAGAATGGAGGTTTCAGCAGCCCCATAAATGCACTTGGGGGGTGCTGGGGTGGCCCAGAGCAAGGGTGCCTTGTGATTTGTTAGTTTTCAGTTTTTCCAGACAGTTTAGAACATCATCTTTCGTCACTTCTATCTGGCTCAGTTCTTTAGCCACCATCCCCGAAAAGCCTGGTTCAGGAACAGGTATATGCTCAGTATCCTCTGCCGTAAGTAATAGTCGCTTACTATTCCTTCTAGTGCTTTCATATGAGATAGTTTTGTCCCTCCCCACCCCTGTTTTCTAAAACTGGATTATGCTGGAAGCATAAGCAGTCAGCTTCTTAAAATATATGGCAGACATATATCATGGCATATATTAAGAAATAAGCCGGACATCCTAAAACAGGGGTAAGCAACCTTGGCTCTCCAGCTGTTACTGAACTACAACTTCCATCATCCCCAGCCTACCCTGTCTTAGGATGTTAGCGTTGGAAGGGACCTTGGAGGTATTCTAGGCCAACTCCCTGCTCAGTGCAGGAAACGACTATAGCATCCTCAACAGATGTTTGCCTAGCTTATGGTTGCCCTATCCAAGCTTCCCAAATCCAGGTGGCCCAATTTGCATATTATGCAAATCATGTGGCAACTAATTTGCATTCTATTTTATGTATTAGACAGATTTGTATACATTCCCCTCCTTCTCTGTCCTCTCATGCAATTGGATCCAGAGCAGAATCTGGGCAGCGCATTTGAAATTCATGTAAATCTGGGTGGAATTTAGCAGCAGGATGGAGGAGCCAAAATCCGAGGGTTACCTTAAATCCTGGGGGACATGGCAAGGCTAGTCTAGCCTCTGTTTAAAACATCTAGCAAGGGAGAATCCATCACTGTGGGAGGCAGGCTGTCCCACCACCTAACAGCTTTTACATTTTAGGAAGTTCCTCCAAATATTTGATCAAATATCGCAATAAACTGAACTTAATATTTGTTACCATCCTCTGAAACTGTTCCAGTTTATCTATGCTGATCTTAAAATCCAGGGCCCAGAATTGGACACAGTATTCTAAATGAGGTCTGACCAGCACAGTAGAATAATTTGTCTACAGGTGAAGCCTCGAGTTCATACTTAAAAATTATGGAAATAGATAATTTCTCCCTCCCCTTCTTGCTCTTGTTGCTGGTTTATTTGTTTGAATTCAGGTGCTTTAACACGACTACATCTTTATACTTATGGGAACTAGGGGCTGTACAGCTCTCAAGAGAACTATAGTCCCGCTGTAAGAAGTACAGCTAGCCACATTAGATGGACAAGGCAGCAGTTTGCAGAGGGTCCAAACACAATACCTCCAAGGATTTTTTTGGGAAATTTTCTACCCCAAGGCAATAGATATCATAAGTTGTGGGCAATTTCATTTTTCCCAGTTGGAAGCATCCACAAATTCTGAATCACCTGTTTAAGATAGAGTTACAGTGCCCAAACGCTGGGGATGATGGGAGTTGTAGTCCAACATAATCTGGGGGTCCAAGTTTGAAAATCCCTGCCTAAGGACAATTCCCCCCCCCAAGTTTCCACTCTCCTACTTTATTCATTTGCTTGCTTATTATTTACTGTATTTATGCTCTGCTGTTCAACAAAGATTGGCTCCCAAAATTGGCTTGCAGTCGAAATACTTGGATTTGGAGGGGCAGGATGTGTGTAAAGGTAAAATGTGCTGTTGATTTGGTGTTGACTCCTGGCGACCACAGAGACCTGTGGCTGTCTTTGGTAGAATACAGGAGGGGTTTTCCATTGCATTTTCCTATATCGCTGCTGCCCGATATAGGTGTTTCTCATAGTCTGGGAAATATACCAGTGGGGATTCGAACCAGCAACCTCTGGCTTGCTAGTCAAGTCATTTCCCCACTGCGCCATTAGGTGGTTTCTAGGATGTGTGTAGCCAGTGGCTCTTGGCACTTGATGCTGTAGTCCAGGTTCCAGGCTCTTGCCTCTGGAGGGAAAGCCAGAAGGACCTGCAGATGGACGCTGGAGCTGACTGATGGTAAAGATGCCAGCCCATAGAGGCAGCCCCTCTGCTAAGCTGGAGAGTTTCCTGGCAGCTGATGATGCTGGTACTATATCAGGCAGCAGCGATATAGGAAGATACTGAAAGGCATCATCTCGTACTGCATGGGAGGAGGCAATGGTAAAACCCCTCCTGTATTCTACCAAAAGAAAACCACAGGGCTCTGTGGGCGCCAGGAGTCGAAATCGACTTGACGGCACACTTTAACTCATTGTTAGCTCATAGGTTGCCACTCATAGGTCCTGCAGGAAAGGGAGATCCAGGGTTGGTTAGTAGATACAGATTTGGCTGTTCGGAGGGAAATGGCCTGGAAGCTCTGTAGCATACATATCTCGGAGAGACTGCTCTTGAAATGTGGGTTGAAAGGCATCACTGTAGTAGAGCAAACTCCACAGTGAAAGCTGTGCAGAAATGAGCCTTCCAGATAACCTGGAGGCTGAGCTGGGAGGTTAGGAGAGGTCAATGTAATCTGTGCCAGTACCCTCTATAAATGAAGCGGTTGCAGAGCATACTTCTGGATTGCTCTGTTTTTGCATGACTCGCCCCCACTCCCCTTTTTACATTAAGTTGCCCCCCTGGGTTGGGGATCCTGACAGCAGGGGATGCATGTCCTTCTATGATTCCCAGTTCGGTGCTTGGCACCAAAAGTGTAAATTGGCTATTAGGATTGGGGAGTGGACAGTCAGGTGGCAGCAAAGGTAAAGTGAGGCCAAGAAGAAGGCTTGGGTCCAGGTTACTTTAGAGAGTGCCTTCTCCTGCATGATCCCCACCCCACATTAGGGTCATCTGAGGAGGTCTGTGTCCAGTTTCCACTGGTACGTCTGGTGGCAACTCAGAGGCAGACCTTCTCTGTAGCTGCTCCTGGGCTGTGGAATGCACTCCTGGCAGAAATCCTTAATTTGAATTCATTGTTGGCCTTTAGGAGAGCCTTTGAAACCTATCTGTTTGGCTTGGCCTTCCAGGGTTTTTAAGGGTTGTACATATTTTTAACTTGCTGTAACCTGGTTTTCCAGGGTTTTTAGACTGTCTTGAATGTTTTTTTTATGGTTTTTTATAGTCTCTGTTTTTAATTGTTTTGTTTTAATGTCAACCGCCCTGAACCATTTTTGGAAGGGAAAATCGAATGAATGAATGAATGAATGAATAAATTAAATAAATTAAATAAGTTCAGAAACTTGTTCACTGTGCCAGTACAATAAATATAGGCCTTCTCTCTCTTCTCTATCCCCCCTCCCACATGATTCTTATAAATAGATGAACGCGGAGTACTTTCAGCAGCAGCAAAAAAAAAAAGGATTAATAGGCTGAATGTAACCTAAATTCCACAGCGTACAGTGAACCTGGCAGTCAGAGGAAACCTGGGATTAAACGTGCTTCAGCTTTGGCCAGACGTTTCAAGTTATTTATTATTTAAAAATTAATTAATTAATTAATTGGTTGCATGGACATCCAGTCTGTCTGTCTGTCTGTCACATTTATTTACCTTCCAAACTTTCGTCTCGTCAGTTGCAGAAGTGCTGGGATTTCTCCTGTGTAATTAGGCCTAGTACTCTGTAGACTCACTAGTGGCATATAGAAAAGCCTCAGAGAGAGAGAGAAGGTGAAGTTTATTTGGGACTAAGGGATAACTGGTTTGTGGGAAGAGCTGCCTTGGGAAGGATTGTTGGGACACATTGCTTTTTGTATGTTTATAATGCAATATTATTTCATTATGCTATACTACTTAAAAAAAAAAAAGCATCTAATCGCTAACACTACTATGTATTTACCTGCTGTTCTGGCCTCATTAAACACACCCTGCATTACATTTGGCCCTGTTTAAACAAACACAGAACGGCTTTGTTCCCTAACTGGGGAATGGCCATATGGTAAGCTTCAGAAAATATGTTTGCCCATTTGTAGTGAATACCACTGTACTCATGTACTGGGTTAGAGCTCTCTGTGTGCCTTCCAATGGCCAGGGGATGGAGATGCATAATGCTTCTTGTTGTTGTCCCTCCACGTTATTTTATCACACAGTCTAAATCTCTTTCCATGGTGCTGCCTAAGTGCCATTGCATTCCACTCCCAATGTCTTTCCAGTTCTTCTTTTGGAGAAAGAACAGAAATTCTACAAAGACCAAACATTTGCAATGGGCCTAATTTATAGAAAAATACTGTGTACCATTTTGCCTTGATGGTATCAAGTATTTAGAGTGCAAAACTTGTGAGTGTTTTCAGTAGAGAACTCTTTGTTACAACACTCGTGTCGATGTTTCCTGACAATCCTTATGGAAGTCCACTTTAAAAAAACAACAACTTTTGAGCAAATGCTGATTATTAACTGATTACTACTGATGCGGGGCTGGGAGACAGTCCCTATATAAGCAGCAAAGTTCACACAAAAAAATTATTCAGTTAACAAATACACTTTCACCCTGCTAACTGGGTGAAGAGACACCTCTAAGTGATGACTCTCCTTATATTTATATCTGTTTTCCCCAGATAGATAGATATATACTGCTTTTCCCAGAACATTGTAGTTAATCTGAATGTTTGTAGCTAAAAAAGACGACTATGCATCTCCGAAGGCACGGAGATTCCTTCCTGTTTGATGGCCACCCTGTGGTGCCAGCAAGCTGTTGCAGGAGTAGAGGAAGTCTCCCTGCAAACTTCTGGCTAATAAGAGGCATACCTGGCTTTTTTTCTTTTTAATTTTTTAAATTTTCTTTTTAAAAATTTTAAACACATTTTTATACAAAAAGTCCCTGGGTGGTTCACAATCTAAAAACACAACAATTAAAAAACATTAACATAATTTAAACAGTCTACATTACAGATTAAAACCCCTAAAACTCCAAACCTTAAAACTATAAGCTAAAAGCCTGACTAATCAGGTCCTTTTAAAAAACATCCAGAGAAGGGGAGGCTCTAATTTCATTAAGAAGCATGTTCAAGAGTCCCAGGGCAATCCTAGAAAAGGCCCAGTTTTGAGTTGCCACTAACCAAACCAGAGGTAATCGCAACTGGACCTCCCCAAATGATCTTAATAGGTGGTGTACATGAGCAAGAAGGCACTCTCTTAAATGCCTTGGACCCAAGCCATTCAGGGATTTATAGGTAATAACCAGCACTTTATATTTCCCCTGGAAACGTATTGGCAGCAAGTGTAGTTCTTTTAAAATGGATGTAATATTATCTCTTTGGGTCCCCCCACCCCGCGGAGACCAACCTGGCTACTGAATGCTGTACCAGCTGTAGTTTCCAGACTACATACAAAGGCAGCCCCACATAGAGTGCATTGCAGTAGTCAAGTCTGGAGGTTACCAGTATATGCATCACTGTTATAACGTCATTTATCTCCAGAAATGGAGGTAGCTGGCATAACAATTGAAGCTGATAGAAAGCCCTCCTGGCCACTGCCTCAACCTGAGAAACCAGGGAGAGGTTTGGGTCTAGAAGTACTTGCACGCTACGTACTTGCTCTTTCTGGGGGAGTGTAACTCCATCTAGAACAGGCAGATCCAAGCCACTTCCTAAGTTCTCCTCCCACAATAAGTAGCTCGCTTGGATTCAGCCTCAGTTTGTTCTCCCTCAGTGCCTCATCCAGGCAGGCATTTAGGGAAGTTATGCCATTTCCTGATGAAGTTGACATGGGGAAATAGATTTGGGTGTCATCAGCGACACCCTGCACCAAACCCCCTGATGATCTCTTCCAGTGGTTTTATGTAGAAGCTAGAAGCATTGGAGATAGTATGGAGCCCTGTGGGACCCCATATAATAGCTCTCGTTTTGGAGAGCAACAATCTCCAAGCCATACCATCTGGAACCTACCCAAGAGGTAGGAGTGGAACCACTGCAAAGCAGTGCCTCCCACTCCCAACCCCTTCAGGTGCTTCAGGAGGATACCAGTGTTCAATGGTATTGAAAGCCACCAAGAGATCCAAAAGGATAAACAGTCACACTCCCCCGCCGTTTCCTAATTGGAGATCATCCAGCAGGCTGACCAAGACTGTCTCAAGCCCATAGCCTACTTGAAAGCCAGTTTGAAATGGATCCAGATAATCTGTTTCCAAGACTGCCTGGAGTGGAGACCCCACCACCCTCTCTATTGCCTTGTGCAACCACGGGAGGTAGGAGACAGACCTATAATTGCCTAATTTTGAGGGACCCAATGCAGGTTTCTTCAACAGTGGTCTAATAATTGCTTCCTAGAGACAGGGAGGCATCCTGCACTTCCTCAGAGAAGCATTAATGATCTTAACAAGGCCCTCTCCAATGACCTCCCTGCTACAGCATATAAGCCATCTCGGGCAAGGATGAAGAGGACAGGTAGTAAGGTGAAGTGCCCCAAGCAGCTTGTCCACTTCCTCGGGAGCCACAAACTGAAATTGATCCAATTAAACCATACAAGGAAAGCAGCTGGACATCTCCACAGTAGATTCTCTGGTAACTGTATAGAGTCTAGTTCAGCTTGAATATGAGAGATTTTATCTGCAAAAAAACCCAACAACAAAAAAAAACACCCTCATTAAAAGCGTCACAATGAGTAACTGATGGATCTAAATTCTCATTCAAGGGAGGGGGGGCATGTACGAACCCTCTCACTAACCTTCTCACACCCCTAGACAACTCCACTGGATGTGAGCTTGCAGAAGCAATGCAGGCAGAACATAACGGCTGCCTTGCTGGGTGCATTGCCAGAGCATAGATCTTCAAATGCATTCTGTGTTGTAATCTGTCGGATTTGAGCAGAGTCCTTCTTCAGTTGTGCTCTAGCCGTCTACTTTGCTGCTTCAGCTCCCATAGTTTTAGATATGGGTTTGTAAATCCATCCCTTCCCTTCATGGGGAACAGAGCATAGCTCAATGGAAGAGCTCATACTTTGTATGTAGAAGGTCCCAGCTTTGCTCCTCAGCCTCCCTAGGTAGGACTGGGAAAGACTTGAAACCCAGGTGAGCTATTGTCAGTGGTGGGAGTGAGTTAGCAGGGCAACTTTCATCATGCTAATTTTAAAAAATGAAGTTGTTACCCATCCTGAATCTCAGTACAAAGGACAGATTGAGGAAGACTTGTGTTTTTCATAATTTGTTTCGCTATTAGGGACAGAAATAGGATAACATCTGATTGTAGAACTTCTGGGATAGGGTGTGCAATGAATCACTGGAATTTTTACCTCTGGGAATAGAGAGAACCCTCTCTAGAACTATTTTAAAGGCAAGTTAAATGTTTCTCAAATAGATGACATTTGCTAGCTGTGTCAGGCAGGGCTTTACAAATCCCAGGTGCCAGGGAGCCATGGCACCTAGAAATTTAACTGTGGTGCCTAGACTAGGATATTCAGAGGTAGTTACTTAATAAAAACTTTATTTGTCCTAGGCAGCCCTGTTTCTGTCCTATGTATGTTGGTTGTAAAGGGGATAGAGAGAAGCTCATTTCCCCTCCCTCCCCACAGTGTCCATAGGAAGCTGCCTTGTATCAAGTCAGACCATTGGTCCCTCTAGCTCAGGATGCCACACAGACTGGCAGTGGCTTCTCCAAGGTTTCAGGCAGGAGTCTCTCTCAGCCTTATCTTGGAGATGCCAGGGAGGGAACTTGGAACCTTCTTCATGCAAGCATACAGGTGCCCTTCCCAGAGTGGCTCCTTGCCTTAAGGGAATATCTTACAGTGCTTACACATGTAGTCTCCCATTCAGATGCAAACCAGGGTGGACCCTGCTTACCAAAGGAGACAATTCATGCTTGTTACCACTAGCTCTCTTCCCTTAGCTCTCCATCAAGTCTGATAATTTTATCAAGCATCCATTGTCTGGCTCCTAAATTTTTAGGCTGCCTACTAAGTGCAAAGAGAACTTGTCAAGGCTTTGAGGTAGGTTATGCTTAGCCTTGCAAGCATGTCCACTAAGGTTGCTTTCAAAACTACTCTGTGTCTGAGTGCTGACTTGTAATCATTGTTCTCATAGGTCCAGTGCATGTATTCAGTACTTGTGTCTCCAAATATAAGACAGGGTTGTGGGGCGGAGGGGAGACAAGTCACTTAGATGGCTATGAGGGTTTCGGCTCCACAGCCTCATCCTTGAGTAGTCTGACTGCGATTCTTAACCTGAAGCGTTTTCTGGAACAGTCCTAGCAGGTCTGGTAGGAGTGAAAGTTGCAGAACTGGTATGTTGAGAGCCTGATGACAACCACACGGTATAGGCTGGGGCCAGCCCATGAGCAATTATGACTGATCCCAAAGAGCATTTGAAAGCACTGTGCAGCTTGCAGGATGTGGCCTCTTGCCAGATACTTCCTGCTTTTTGGCTCTTCTAGGTAAGAATAGAGCGCTGCAGAGTTAAACTTGCTTTTCCCCTCCCCGTTTTTGTAGAGCTTAAGCTTTACAGCTACCTTTTGCCGGCAGTTAACAAGTGAGTTTTTGAAGAGTCCACTTTTAAGTGACAGGAGGGGAACTCTAGTTCTAAATAATCTTACTTACTTACTTATTTATTTATTTTATATACTGCCCTTCCAAAATAAACCTTGCCTTTGAACCTGTAACTGGGACGTAGTGCTTAGGAGCACTAGGAATGGTAATAGGACCAGGTCATGCTGTTACATGTGCAAGGAGTGCATGAGGTCATGCATTTGGAATGTGTTATGACTGTATATGAGACCTCGTTCCCATTCCACCATTCCTTACTTCAGCACATATTTCTAAAGCAACTCTCCCTGCCAAAGTGCTCCTACACTGAAAATACACAACTACTTCTTCTTTTAAAGATTAATATGGGAAAAGAGCTGGTCTTCTGGCAGCAAGCATGGATTGTCCCCTTTGCTAAGCAGGGTCCACTCTGGTTTGCATTTGAATGGGAGACTACATGTGAGCACTGTAAGATATTCCCTTTAGGCGATGGGGCCTTTCTGGGAAGAGCATCTGCATGTTTGCATACAGAAGGTTCCAAGTTCCTTCCCTGGAATCTCCAAATAGGCTGAGAGAGATTCCTGCCTGCAACCTTGGAGAAGCCGCTGCCAGTCTGTGCAGACAATACTGAGCTAGGTGGACTAATGGTCTGACTCTGTACAAGCAGCATCCTATGTTCCTATGAGCTGCTGCCAGTCAGTGTAGACCAGGGCAGCTCAACTTCAGCTCTATGGCCATTTGAGAACCTCTGATTTATAGGGGGAAATCTGCAAAAGGAAGCATTCAGCTAAGTTGTGGAGAGCAAAACCTTCCTCTTCTGCTTCTCATTCAAGTGACATTCAAGAGCTCGGAGACTAATTGTCCGCTACTTTTGCTGCTTCAGCAGTTAAACTGAGTATGACTCCACTCTCTAGCAAAAGGCTTAATTATCTGTAACCACCTTAACACAATTTAGTCTGTTGGTTAGTCCATGCCCACATCCCCACTTTCCTCTTTTTTAAATGTGTGCATATCACACATACGTGCGCGCGCGCACACACACACACACAATCTTCTGGAATAATGGATTTGCTTCATAAATAGTTCATGGAGCCAGACTCTGATATAAAACCTTTGTTAGAGAGAGATCTTGCCACTCTGGGAAGGAAAACAATGTTATTTGCAAGCTTCTATTCAGCTTTGAAACAGCTGGTGTGAACTGTACTGCGTGGGAGGGATCTGATAAGTATCAGTAAAAGATAGGTTGGCTTTTATTGCAGGTCTGGTGTATGGGACACAATACATATTTGGGGGTAGATTTCAGCAGTGCTAAGAAAGGCCTCCAGTGCTCAACAGCATGTCTTGCTTCTTCTCCTGGTGCTTTGGAAGTTCATTAGTTCTGTTATCTTTTGGCCACAACTGTGTGACCATGCCAGTTTTTATGCTGTTGTAACAGACACAGTTAAAAATGTATAGTAGAAACATTTTCCCTTGCTAACTGGGCAAAGGGGAACCTTTTTTCCCCTCTGGTGGTGACACATTTTGCAGGGGAAGAGCAACTACCCCTGTTCATCCCGCTGTAGCATCTTTTTTTCACTGCCTGTTGCTACTGTAATCTAAACCACCAAGTACAATTTGGATTGGGCAGTATGGGAATGTTATACATATAAAATGAAATAAATAGCATCTCCCATTGATTGATTGATTGCATTTTATATCCCGCTCTTCCTCCAAGGAGCCCAGAGCGGTGTACTACATACTTAAGTTTCTCCTCCCAAAATCCCTGTGAAGTAGGTTAGGCTGAGAGAGAAGTGACTGGCCCAGAGTCACCCAGCTAGTTTCATGGCTGAATGGGGATTTGAACTCGGTCCTCCCCGGTCCTAGTCCAGCACTCTAACCACTACACCACGCTGGCTCTTCCACGGGGCGGTCCTTTCATGAGACGGAGCAAGGCAGTCACTCGCAGGTTATTGGGATGCAAGAAGCGCCCTGCCACTGCCGTCCGAGCAGCTCTTCAGGATCAATCTGACCTTTGCAAGCTTTGTAAAGAGGAGTAGCTCTCCCTACACTCATTGAAAAGCTTGCAAGCAGCGTGATGAGAGAGAGGCTGAAAGCCACCTTCCCCCCTCCCTGCCCTGCTTTCAAAGCTTGCAAGGATTGGTTTTTAAAAGGGGGCTGCCCCTCAGTGTTGTGGGGCAAGGCAAGAAGCCTCACCTCAGATCCCTGGCATTGCCAGGTAGGGCTGGGAAAGACTCCTGCCTGAAATGTCAGAGAGCTGGGAGAGGAGAGCTGGTCTTGTGGTAGCAAGCATGACTCGTCCCCTTAGCTAAGCAGAGTCTGCCCTGGTTGCATTTGAATGGGAGACTACATGTGTGAGCATGGTAAGATACTCCCCTTAGGGGATGGAGCCGCCCTGCTGGGAAGAGCATCTAGGTTCCTAGTTCCCTCCCTAGCTTCTCCAAAATAGGGCTGAGAGAGATTCTTGCCTGCAGCCTTGGAGAAGCTGCTGCCAGTCTGTGAAGACAATACTGAGCTAGATAGACTAATGGTCTGACTCAGTATATGGCAGCTTCCTATGTTCCTATGGGCTGCTGCCAGTCATTGTAGACCAGGGCTGCTCAACTTTGGCCCCATGGCAGATGCTGGCCTACAATTCCCATAATCCCTAGCTATTGGCCACTGTGGCTGGGGATTGTGGGAGTTGTAGTTCAAACACACCTGGGGGGGGGCCTAAGTTGAGCAGGCCAAGCTAAAGGGACCAGCGGCCTGACTCTGTATAAGGCCACTTCCTGTGTTCCTATGGTTTACACAACAAAAAAGAATAAGAAAACTGTTTCCTGTCCCAAAAGGTCTCAACAGCTAATGAGACAGACACTTAAGAGAGCCAGTGTGGTGTAGTGTGGTTAGAGTAGGAATGAAAGTAAAAAAGTGGTCTCACCTCCTTGCTTGGTTCAGGTAAAACTCTAAACAGGAAGCAAGAAACTCCTACAATCCCCTAGCCATTGCATCCGTTGGGAGAGAGGAACTCTTGTCAGCTGTTGTTGGGATTCACCTGCTTCCACAAAGTTCTTTCTTCATCCTCAAACTTTCATCCAGAGGTGCTCTTACCCCTGGACATTGGGGCTGGAGTTCAGGGCCCCCACATCCTCTTTAGACTGTCTCAGGTGGTGTGGTCACTTCTGGCCTGCACTGTGCTGGGCAGCCGAGTGTGATTATAACCTGTGCCAGGCACTTTAGAGACGGGGGAAAGAAATAAGTGGGACGGGAATATGCAAAGTTGCATGTTGACATGTTTCTACTAATGGATTTTTGCATGAATATACCTGTTTTATATTCTTACGTTCTTGTGAGTTCAGTTGCTCTCTGTGCCCTCCCAAATCCACGTGTTAAATACTGCGTGTTTCACAGGTAGGGGGATGATGCTTAACTTGCATCGCTGGGGTGGGATCTCCAAAGCCCTTTAGGTCCAGGCTCCAAAATTATCCAGTAACAGTCACCTAACTGGACAATGGGGAAATGACTTGACTAGCAAGCCAGAGGTTGCCAGTTTGAATCCCCGCTGGTACACCTATATCGGGCAGCAGAGATATAGGGAGATGCTGAAAGGCATCATCTCCTACTGCGTGGGAGGAGGCAATGGAAAACCCCTCCTGTATTCTACCAAAGACAGCCACAGGTCTCTGTGGTCGCCAGGAGTCAACACCAAATCAATGGCACATTTTACCTTTACACACATCCTGCCCCTTCAAATCCAAGTATTTCGACTGTAAGCCAATTTTGGGAGCCAATCTTTGTTGAACAGCAGAGCATAAATACAGTAAATAAGCAAGCAAATGAATAAAGTAGGAGAGTGGAAACTCGGGGGGAAATTGCCCTTAGGCAGGGATTCTCAAACTTGGACCCCCAGATTATGTTGGACTACAACTCCCATCATCCCCAGCGTTTGGGCACTGTAACTCTATCTTAAACGGGTGATTCGGAATTTGTGGATGCTTCCAACTGGGAAAAATGAAATTGCCCACAACTTATGATACCTATTGCCTTGGGGTAGAAAATTTCCAAAAAAAATCCTTGGAGGTATTGTGTTTGGACCCTCTGCAAACTGCTGCCTTGTCCATCTAATGTGGCTAGCTGTACTTCTTACAGCGGGACTATAGTTCTCTTGAGAGCTGTACAGCCCCTAGGTCCCATAAGAAGATGTAGTTGTGATAAAGCACCTGAATTCAAACAAATAAACACTTGTTGGCACACTTTACCTTTATCTCTGCTTTCATCCCATCCTTCTTTCAAGGACTCAGGATGGCATATGTGACTCTCATAGGAAGCTGCTTTATTCCAGGTCAGACCATGGATCTTAGTTTTGTGTCCTTTGAGAGGCAACGGCCCTCCAGGTTTTTGACAGGAGGCTTTTCCAATCTTGCTTGGAGGTGCTAGAAATTGAACCTGGGACCTCCTGCATGCAAAGCAGGTGTTCTGCTTCTGAGCTATGGCCCCATCCCCTTGCCAGTTTATCTGCTCAACAACCCTGTGGAGTAGAGTTGTTCCAAAGGAATATGAATGCCTCAAACTCAACCATTCAGCTTCATGGCTGAAGCCCTGCTCATTTGTTATCAAAACTGTGCATATGCTGTGCCTCGGTACAGTGCCCAGAGGAGCTTGCTTGCTTGCTTATTTATTTATTTCATTACATTTTTTATCCTGCTCTTCCTCCAAGGAGCCCAGAGCAGTGTACTACATTCTTAGGTTTCTCCTCAGAGCAACCCTGTGAAGTAGGTTAGGCTGAGAGAGAAGTGACTGGCCCAGAGTCACCCAGCAAGTATCATGGCTGAAGGGGGATTTGAACTCGGGTCTCCCCAGTCTGCTGGTATATATAACTACTGCTAGTTGATATCTCGTTGAACCGCATTTGCCATTTTGTCACTCATGCACCCAGTTTGGAAAGATCATTTTGGAGCTCCTCACAATCTCTTTTGGATTTCACTACCCGAAAGAGTTTGGGATCATCTGCAAAGGTGGCCACTTCGCTGCTTACCCCTGCTTCTCGATCATTTATGAATAAATTAAAAAGCACTGGTCCCAGTACAGATCCCTGGGGGATCCCACTTCTTACTTCCCTCCATTGTGAAAACTCTCAATTCATACCTACCCTCTGTTTCCTGTCCTTCAACCAGTTAACACTCCACACATGTACTTATCCCTTTATCCCATGACTGCTAAGTTTCCTCAGGAGTCTTTGATGAGGAACTTTGTCAAAAGTTTTTTGGAAGTCCAGGTATACTATGTCAACTGGATCACCTTGATCCACACACTTGTTGACACTCTCAAAGAAGTCCAAAAGGTTTGTGAGGCAAGATTTACCATTGCAGAAGCCATGCTGGTTCTCTTTCAGCAGGGCCAGTTGTTCTATGTGCTTTACAATTTTATCTTTGAGGATGCTTTCCATCAATTTGCCTGAGTCATTTCTATCTGACCTAGTTCTTTAGCCTCCATCCCCAAAAAGCCTGTTTCTGCAACAAGTATATGCTCAGTATCCTCTGCTAGGAAGACAGAAACAAATAACTCATTTAACTTCTCTGCAATCTCCATATCCTGCTTAATAATCTTTTTCACTCCCTCATCTAACAGTCCAACCGCCTCCCTAGCAGTTTTCCTGCATCTGATGTATTTAAAGAAGTTTTTGTTGTTCCCCTTGATGCTTTTAGCTAAATGTTCCTCAGACTCTCTTATTGTCACCTTGCATTTCTTTTGCCAGAGTTTGTGTTCCTTTCTGTTCTCTTCATTTGGGCAGGCCTTCCAATTTCGTAAGGAAGCCTTCTTCCCTTTTATGGCTTCCTTGACATTACATGTTATCCATGCTGGCATCCTCCTGGACTTAGTGGTATCTTTCCTCCTTTTGGGTATACAAACTAACTGGGCTTCTAGTATTGTGGTTTTGAGTAAACTCCATGCATTCTTGAGCGAAGTGACTCTCCTGATTTTCCCTTTCAGCTTTCTTTTCACCATATTCCTCATTTTGGAGACATTTCCTCTTCTGAAATTCAGAATGTCTGTGTTAGACTTCCTTGGTGATTCTCTCCCCACATGTAAAGGTTGGGCGGGGCAGGGGGAGAGGCTCCCCCTCATGCAAATAAGGGACACTCCAAGAGTGTGTTGGAATGTCCTCTTGTGATGCTGAGGTAGGTGCGCTTTGAAAATGTTCCCTACCTTATTGCATGTGCTGTGTGACTGAACTGCCCATGATATAAATAACTGTGCAGATTGGTACATGTGTACACTATACACAGATTATATGTGCATTGCTCATAACATCTGAATAGGGCTTCTGTGTATAGAGAAACTAGAGTCTTGCCTTCATCTTTGTCTCAGCAGTTGGCAGCTTGAGGTCAGGGATGAGGCAGCTGCTGTGACTCTGTTGCTGTTGGAATGCATAGAACAGGGCTACTCAATTTTGGTCCTCCTGCAGGTGTTGGCCTATAACTCCCATCATTCCTCACTATTGGCCACTGTGGCTGGGAATGCTGGGAGCTGTAGTCCAAAAACAGCTGGAGGTCAACAGTTGATTAACCCTGGCATAGAACATTCATGTGTATTGTGGCCATTTGAATAAACAGCCTCCCACCATGTGATAATGGGTCAGAAGGACATTGGGGCACCCGCAGAAGCCTACAGGCATGCTCTTGACGTGTCCTTCATCTAATCACATGGGCGAGTGAAGTATCATCCAAACTGGCCCATATAGATTGCAGGACTTGGGTTATGCTGGCACAGGGTTCTTACTTCCCCCTGCACCCCACCCCCCAGCAATCAAGTATAGCAAAGTCTGTACTCTGTGGTGAGCAAACTCCTGCTGGTGGATAGAAATACTTTGCATTCTGCGGGTGTAACGCCAATTGCTATGTTCTCCAGTCATTCATATGTTCATTTTTTCACCTGCATGTTTACTTTTTATGCTCCAATAAAAGAAGTGGAAAACTTCCCACAAACCACTCCAAGCATGGGGAGGCAGTGGCGTATGCCTGGCAGTTTTGGACATGGTAGGTCAGGTTCAGTCCCAGTTGACTCTCTGTCTTTTGGTAATGACTTCTGTCTTTCCCCCCTGGCTGTTCTCTGCCTTGCAAGAGGGATAAATGGTGAAGGATGCATCTGAGCCACTCTAGGTTTGTGATATAAATAAAAGATAGCACCCATTTTCCCCCTCTCCTAGCGCAGTATGAGATGATGCCTTTCATCATCTTCCTATATTGCTGCTGCCCGATATAGGTGTTTACCACCGGAGATTCGAACCGGGGAGTGGGGGTGGGGGGAGAAAAAAATGGGGCTGAATGGTGGGGACGAAATGAAGATGGTGGGGAGCTAGGGAGAACTAGGGGCACAGATGCTCTTGCCCAGGTCAGCTAGTTTATAATAATCTGGTTCGCTGGCTCTGAAACAAAATAATAACGAACCTGCATAACTTGCAGCTCATATATGGCAACTAGCCGGATGTTTGGTTTAGCCTTCCTGTTTTGCTACCTTCCTGAAACTTTATAAACAAGGTGGTTGTCTAATACATGGCAGACCCCAATGTGCGGCTGGTGGACTGTATTTGCTTTGGGATTCCACAGATATTCAAGCCTGGATTACTCTTTTAAGTTGCCTCGTTTTACCTCCGATCTCCCTGCATCTTTCAGCAAGGATATGCAAGATGGCCACAAGATGGCAGAGTTGCTCTGTGAATGGATCGTGAGCCAAGCTACCTGCTACTGCAAGGCAATAGCACGGGCTGGTTTTTACAGCAAAGGTTAATGCTGCTCCCGGTATTTGTTTTAAGCTGTCACCGTGTTCTGGGGCTGGAAGACGTTTCAGATTTGTATGCAAGTGATCTGCATCAGGTCTTCTGTATGATAATGGATTTTGGAAGAGGAGAGTGAGAAGTCTTGCTTGCTTATGTCTTAGCCTTTCATTGTTTGATCAATGCTAGAACCCGCATCAGGCATACTAAATACGGGGATGCTGTTGAAACTGCTGCTGTGTCCTCAAGTCACCCTGTTCTCTCAGTGCATTTCGGCACGTAACAGGCAAGGTGTTCAGAGCCTCCTTGCAGCACCTTGTCACGTTCTGGTGAATTAAGGCTAGTGTTGTGGCTTTTCTTCAGGATTCCTTATGCTCTCCAAGGGCTACATTCTCACGAATCCCCGAGGTGGGGAGTGGTCCACAGATCTGCAGCAGCCATAGCTGATGTAATGGCTGAGTAGCAAAATGTAAAGGGTAGCGGGGAGAGGAACACGGAGAAGCCACAGTTTCTCCGTATGCCGAGCTCTGCTTGATAGGATCGATCAAGGAACTACAGTTAGCATAGGGCTGACTAGTACTTAATACGTCTGGAGATGGAACCAGCCCCCTCCCAAATATTCACATCCTTTCTTTTAAAAAAAAGAAATCATAGCATTTTTGTAACCAGGCTTTGTATTCTTTTAGACATCAAATAAAAACTTGGCTTTTTAGGTAGGCCTTGGCCCTGGCCTGACCCTTATGGGAGTGGTTTCAGTTTCAGTCTGCTTTGATTTTTTACTTGATTTTAATAATTTGCAATCTTTAAAAAAATCATTACTGCTGTTTTGCTGCTGTATACTGGTTCTGTTCTATGTCTCCCCCCCCCCCTTGCTTGCATTTTGCTACATATATTGATGTGGTTTTGTCAGGTACTGTCTCAAAATAAACATAATATAAAGAAAATAAACAGCAAATATATCATGCCGTTATTAGAAGAGCTTCACTGGTTGCCATTTTGTTGTTAGGCCCAACTCAAGGTGCTGCTCTTGACCTATAAAGCCCTTAATGACCTGGGACCAGGTTACGTCAAAGATGGTCTTCACCCGTCTGAACTTGCCCATCCATTTGGTTCTTCTTGGAGACTCTTTGTTGATCAACCCCACCTTCAGAGTTTAGGGACCATCTTGCTCTGAGGGGAGGAGAGAAGAGTCAGATGCAGCCTGGGGAGTTGCCACCATCCAGCTTCTTGGTTCCAGCTGAGGTGGCCTCTCCCTCTTTCCTTTGCTATCACAGGAACTACAAGATGGCAGCCAGCGGCCATCTTGCTCTGAGGGGAGGAGAGAAGAGACAAAGTCTAAAGAGCACAACATTTAAAGATGTAAACACGTTGCTTTTAGTGTGGTTCTTTACTTTAAAGCTGTTTAGCTTTGAGGGGTTCACCTGAAAAGTGGTACACATGAATCAGTACACACATAAATTAAATAAATTCCCCCAGCACATGCCTTCACTAATATAGGGCTGCTTACCACACTTCTAGGATAGTTTTGTGTGTCTGCATATGTACTTGTGTAAGAAGGAGTATGTGACCATTTCCTTAACCAACTTGAAGGTGGTTTTGCGGTTTTTGTGAGACTTTTGTGGACACTTCTAGCACATATAGCTTTTTAAAAATGAAAATTACTTCATTTCCTTGGAGAGGTGCAACTCACTTCAAATCTCTCACAAGAGAGATGCAACTCACTTCAAATCAGGCCTGCTTAACTTAGGCCCCCCAGCTGTTTTTGGACTACAACTCCCATAATTCTCAGCCACAGCAGCCAATAGCCAGGGATTATGGGAATTGTAGGCCAACATCTGCAGGAGGGCCGAAGTTGAGCAGGCCTGCTTCAAATGCATCAGTACAATCCAATTAAACAAAAACTGTCAAGAGAGTTAGTACTATGCACAGAAATGCTAGTAATAAATTTATCTCAGTCATTGGCTGACATATTGAAGAGGTCTACCCTCTGCAGGGGTGGTGAACCAGTTAGAATGGTCCGCCCGCAGAGGCTTATGGATCTGCTTGGTTTCCATACAGCCCTCAGGGAGTTTCCAGTGTCCAGAGCTGGCAACTCTGTTGAGGCCCTGGTGAATCTCTGGTAGAGACAGCCCGGGCTATTGACATGGTTACTCCTAAATGCTCTCTCCGGCTTGATGGAGCCCTTTCTTCTCCTTGGATTTCCTTGGAGCTTAGGGCAATGAAATAACTCGGATGGCTGGAACGATGCTGGAGGAAGAGTTGGGATGAATCTGACCGAACATGGGCTAGAGCTCATTTTAAGGACCATTCCATGCCGGTGGAAGTGGCGAAGAAGGCTTTTTCTCTGCCTCCATTGCATCTGCTCAGTACAGACCATCAGAGCTGTTCCGTGTAGCAAAAGCATTGCTCCACACATCCCCACAGTTAATGAGGGAGGAACCACCTGTGGTCTGTTGTGATCAGTTTGCATGTTATTTGCAGATAAAGTAGTTTGCATCCATGCTGATTTGGACTCCAGGGTTTTGGCAGTTCCGGCAGAAGTGCCTCAGGTACCATCTGGCACTATTGTGCTGGATTCTTTTCAGTTAGTACAGCCTGAGAATGTGGACAAGACCCTGGGCAGTGTCTGTGCAGCATTGTTCGCACTTGACCCTTTCCCTTCATGGCTAATAAAATCTGCCAGGGAGGGTACAGGCAGATAGTTGGAGGCTATAACCAATGCTTCATTAAGGGAGGGCAAGATACCACCATGCCTCAAGGAGGCGATGGTAAGACCATAATTTTTTTTTAAAGCCCCTCCCTTTATTCCTCCAACCTGCACAACTATAGACCTGTTTCTACCCTTCTCTTTTTGGGCAAGGTAATAGAGCGTGTGGTGGCAGCTTGGATGATATGGATTATCTAGACTCCTTTCAGTCTGGCTTCCATGCTGAATATGGGACTGAAACTGCCTTGGTCACCCTAGTGAGTGACTTAGGAGCTTGACGGAGGGGAGTGCATCTCTGTTAGTTCCGCTGGACCTCTCAGTGGCATTCGATACCATGGTATCCTTGGCCATTGGCCTGTGGGGCCCCGCAGGGTTCAGTTTTGTCCCCCATGCTGTTTAACATCCCCATGAAACCGCTGGGAGAGGTCATCAGGGGACTTGTCTGAGTTGTCAGTAATCAATCAATAATGTTTATTACAGTCATAGATCATCATAAAATGCAGGGGGTGATTATTTATTTATTTATTTATTGTTTTTCTTTTTTTAAAAAAAAGTTTTTATATCCCGCTCTTCCTCCAAGGAGCCCAGAGCGGTGTACTACATACTTGAGTTTCTCCTCCCAACAACCCTGTGAAGTAGGTTAGGCTGAGAGAGAAGTGACTGGCCCAGAGTCACCCAGCGAGCATCATGGCTGAATGGGGATTTGAACTCAGGTCTCCCTGGTCCTACTCCAGCACTGTAACCACTACAGCACACTGTACAAAGTATAATGCATAATGAAATGTTAAAAGGTCTAAGGAAACATTAAAAAGCGTTTAAACGCATATTTTATTTTATTTTTTATTTTATATTTTATATCCTATTATGCATAAAAAGGCATACAAGACATAAAGGTATAAAAGGCATAAAAAGGGTAAAAAGGCATACTTGCATAAAAGTCTAAGTGATAAATACAACGAGACTATATAACTGTATATGAACAGCGCAAAGCTATAGCGTAAAAAAGTGAGAGGAGCATAAGTCAGATGGTGCACTGTGTTGGATGAATGCAGTATAAGATGCAAGAGCCAGCAGGATGACTGCTTGGACCCATTGCTTGCCAGTGTCCGGCAGATTTTGGATGCTGCCTCACAGAACCTGGCAACACTGTAGGTAATTATTATTTATTATTATTATTTATCCAAGATAAAATCATAATAGAGAAAAACACATTAATAAGCTGAGAAAACAGGTACGTCTTCAGGGTCTTCCTAAAAGCAAACATGCATTCATTCATTCATTCTTTCATTCACTCATTTGATTTCTATACCGCCCTTCCAAAAATGGCTCAGGGCGTTTTACACAGAGAAATGACAAACAAATAAGATGGCTCCCTGTCCCCAAAGGGCTCACAGTCTAAAAAGAAACATAAGATACACACCAGCAGCAGTCACTGGAGGTCCTGTGCTGGGGGTGGATAGGGCCACTTACTCTCCCCCTGCTCAGTAAAGATAATCGCCACGTTAAAAGGTGCCTCTTTGCCAAGTTAGCAGAGGTTGCGGGCTTAGAGTCAGATAGCGGTAATAGCGGGCTTAGAGTCAGGTAGCAGCATAGAGACATAAAGATGGCTTTGAACATCCTGGGTTCTTGCATAACAGTGAGTGGATAAAGGAAGAGTGAATGTCTCTGTAATACAAATAGTGAAGTAGGACATGCTTAGTTGTTTCAATATGCCCGGAGCCACAGGGGCATTGTCACTCTGAGAGTGGGATCTTTCTGAAACTGCCTTCTAGCACAGCTGAAGGGAGGGCATGCCTTCCTATGTTTTGGGACTTCCAATTGAGTAAGATATGATGCCGGGGAGGGTAAATATGTAAGGCTTTAATTGGTGAAAAAATTCGGAGCCCTGCATAAATCGGTTCGGCATTCTATATCCGTTATATGACTGTCTGATAGAAGCTTAATACAAGATCATAGCCCATATTAAGTAGAATCAAGGGGGAAAGGCACAAGGACACGATCTTTGTCTCAAACTGACATTTCCATTTAGATCGATATTCCTCACATAAGGTTAAAGGGATCAAGACCAATGGGGCAAAAGGATCATCTGAGCCAATAGCTGAGAATGGCCACCCCTACCCTGGCCTCTACTTTGATCAGGCCTGTCTCCAAGCGCAGAGTGGTGTCAGAGACACAACTTGGAACTTGAAGGACTGCCCGCAGGAATTTGGATTGCACGTGTTCCGGTGGGGCGAAACTGTGGAAGGGACCCAATTGTGCCCCATAAAGAAGCTGGGCTAGTGGTTTGGCAGTGAACTGGTCGAGGGCCGTGGGTACATAATGTCCTCTTGTACGCAGGAATTTGATGATGGTGCTGGAGCTCCTCAGGGCATTTTGAACCACATGTTCCCCATGTGCTTCCTAGAGTGGATGTCCTGAATCGGGGCTGGAGGCAGTGATGGGTTGGATGTGGACTAATAAACTGAGATTGAATCCAGGCAAGATGGAGGTGCTGTTGGTCAGTAGGAGAGCCAACTGGGATGCAGTGGTTCTGGATGGGATTGCACTCCCCTTGAAAGAGCAGGTGCACAGCTTGGGGGTATTGCTGGACCTGGCTCTGCTTTGGGAAGCTCAGGTGGAAGCTGTGGCCAGGGGTGCCTTTGTACAACTTGGGCCAGCAGCGTTGCTTTCTCAAGAAGGCAGATCTGGCTACAGTTACGCCTTAGTCACATGACACCTTAGTCATGTGACAGCTGGATTACTGTAACATGCTCTACATGGGGCTGCCCTTGAAGACTATTTGGAAACTGCAGCTAGTGCAAAATGCAGCAGCTAGGATTTTATCCGGAGCTGCTTGCTGGGATCCTATTACACCCATTTTGAGAGAGCTACATTGGCTGCCAATTGGTTTCCGGGTCCAATTCAAGGTGCTGGTTTTGACCTTTAAAGGCCTTAATGGTTTGGGTCCTAGATACCTGAGGGACCGCCTGCTCCCAAGGTTTGCTGCCAGCTTGTCAGGTCTCTGGAGGAGGCTCTGCTTTACGTGCTGATAATAAGGGAGGATCGGCTGTCCTGCATGTGGGACAGGGCCTTTCATTTATTTCCCCCAGACTTTGGAATACTCCCTCGGTCGGCTTCAGCTCCTCGGTCTCCATCACAGTTTTAGAAAGCAACTGATATCTTGGCTTTTCACCCAGGCTTCTAAGTGACTGTTGTTTTTCCTGCTGCTGCTCCTGCTGCTCTGTATTTAGTGCTCCTGTTGTGTATGAGTTTTAAATCTTCAATTAGATTTGTATTTTTCTATTCCACTTTAATATTTTTATTGTATAACTTTTAAAGTCTTATATTGTTTTAAATGTTTTGTAAACCGCCTTGGGATTGTTTTAATGAAAGGCAGTATAAAATTTTAACAATCAATCAATAAACATAGGAACGCAGGAAGCTGCCATATACTCAGTCAGACCATTGGTCTATCTAGCCCAGTACTGTCTCCACAGACTGGCAGCGGCTGCTCCAAGGTTGCAGGCAGGAATCTCTCTCAGCCCTATCTTGGAGAAGCCAGGGAGGGAACTTGGAACCTAGATGCTCTTCCCAGAGCGGCTCCATCCCCTGAGGGGAATATCATATCCCATTCATATGCAAGCAAAGTCCGCCCTGGTTGCATATGAATGGGAGACTAGACCCGTGAGCACTGCGAGATATTCCCCTCAGGGGATGGAGCTGCTCTGGGAAGAGCAGAAGGTTCCAAGTTCCCTCCCTGGCAGCATCTCCAAGATACGGCTGAGAGAGATTCCTGCCTGCAACCTTGGAGAAGCCACGGCCAGTTTGTGTAGACAATACTGAGCTAGATAGACCAATGGTCTGACTCAGTATATGGCAGCTTCCTATGTTCCTATGTTGACTGCCATGTAGGAGATTGACCCCACCAATACGGTTTGATACAATACCTTATAATATTGTACTGTATCTGATTGTTATCTTTTTATCATACCTGATGAAAAATGGTCTAAGAAAGCTTGCATTACATCAGTTCTGATTATTGGCCTGATGCAACACACACTGAGATGTCAGAAAGAACCTTTGGGGTGCTCCATCACCCTAAAGAAAAATGATATAGAATTGTGCAAGAACACCAGTTTCCAAGGCAAAACGGGGCATTTCTGTTCAGCTTTTGTGATTCTTACACACACACACCTTCCCTACCCCCTCTCGTGGAAATTGGTCTTTATGCAGCCAATTTTATCACTAGCATTTGCAGGGCATAATAGCCTTTTAAATTAGTGGGGACTTGTGTTTATGAAAAATTACTGATTATTCCATAATTAATCTCAATTGCCAATGGTTACTTAAGTGTTCAGTTTTTCATAATTAACATAATGAACTGAAAATATTAGAGTGAAAAAGATGTTCATCCTTAGCAGAACACTAATAAACAAGCTCACACAATTGCTGAAAACTGGTTCACGTGTACATGGGTACACAATGGGGTGTGGGCTTGTGTGCAGGCACATCCAACATGTGCAGGAACTAGTATATGAACTGAGAGCACCCATCTGCAAGTACAGTACTGCCACTTAACAAAACAAGTGGAAGAATTGCAGAAACTGGTAATGTTACATCTATACAGGTGTCCCCCATTATCCGCGGGGGGTTCCATTCTCGGCTGCAACTGCGGATAATGAGACCTTGAGGCAGTGGGAATTGGAGGGGGTTAGGTTCCTGGAGGTCAAAAATAGGGTTTAAAAGGTAGAAAGAAAGTGCCATACCATGCTCTCCAGCTGTCCACCAATGCCCCCCAATTCCAGCCTTCACTTCCTGCTGCCAGGCCCTCTAGGTCCCGGCCACCATGTGCTAAGTGGCTGATCCCCAGAGGACACTGCCTGTCATTCAGGGCAGGGTTCACTTCCGGTTCACTGTTTACAGGAAAGGCAAGGCTGTTACTGCCTGATCATTACAGGTGGCAGGAAATAAAGCCTGTCTTGGTACTCAGTTGGAACCAGGCAGGGAAAACAGCAGGTTGGCTAGCCAGGCAATGGCAGCAACCAGGACTGCCTGCAGGGGCCAGAAGTCTCTACCATTGATTTGGTGAGTTCGGGAAAGAACCCGGGGCTTTGGGGAAATGTTTAGCAAGGGAACAGTTTGTTAGCTAACTTGCACTAGATTTCTTTCTTTTCATGCTATGCAAATCTCTACAACTGGTTTATTGTGGTTTTATTGGTAATGTAACAAATCAAGGCAAACTGAGCCAATGCCCTTTTCCTACTAGGGCATTGTAAAAGTCTCTGTAAACTCTCAAAGGGGCCTTTTGTATTTTCCTTCATTTATGTTCTATGCAACTGGTAACCATGATTTTTATAGTGTGCTGTCCCAATATCACATGAGGGTGCTTTTTGAAGTAGTTACTGAGTGTTCCTTTTTCCTATAGCTTGAAGCTGAAAGAGCCTCAGACTGAAGCAGTCTGTAGTATTTAGAATAAAGTTTTTCTCTTTTTGTTCTTTGCATTTTACCTGTCTCTGAGTGGATTTTTAACTCTGGAAAAGGGGTTTTACTCTGGTGCAAACATGCTTCAATGTTAATTGCTCAGCAAATCACTACCACAAGTGTTGCCTTCATGTGTAGGCTGCACATAAAAGGGTTTTTGGACTTTTCCCTTAGAAAAGGGAAGGAGGGTCTCCCTGGACATTCACCCAAATCCGGGGGGGGGGGGCGCAAACCCTGTAATAATTAAGGTGTGGTGTCAGTGAATCAGCTACTGAGGAAGCAGTTTACATTTTTAAAAAAGAACAGCCTTTGTTGAGCAAACATGGAGGGAATGATTCATCATCTCCCCCCCCCCCCCATGGGCTTGCCTTGAGACAAAGGCTGGGCTTAAATCTGCTATTTGCTATGCCCCCTTTAAAAATATTGTGACTCAAGAACAGTTTGTTTATTATTTATTTATCATATTTTTTTACCGCCTGATATATGCATCTCCAGCAAATATAAAATAATAGAAAACCAGTTAAAATTCACAAAGCAATCTCACAAGATATAAAACACATTAAAAGCATTAAAATTCAGTTAAAAGCCTAGTAAAAAAACAGTATGTCCTGAGGGTCTTCCTAAAAACAAACGGAGAAGGAGATGCTCTTATTTCAACAGGGAGCATATTCCAGAGCCCTAGGGCAGCTACAGAGAGGGCATGGTCCTAGGTCACCACCAAACAAACCAGAAGCAATCGTAACCAGATCTCTCTAGATGATCTTAATAGGCACCAGGGTTCATGACGGAGAAGGCCTTCTCTTAAGTACCCTGGACCCAAGCCATTAAGGGCTTTATAGGTAATAACAAGCACTTTGTATTTCGTTCAGAAATATATCACCAGACAGTGCAATTCTTAAAAATTGGTGTGTTTGTCCCTTCGGGTTGACCCAGAGACCAGTCTGGCTGCCGCACTCTGTACCAATCCCACCTCTCTCAAGCGAACCAGAAGGATACCATGGCCAATGATATTGAAAGTGGCTGAGAGATCCAAAAGAATCAGCAGAGTCAAAAGCCAATAGGAGATCATTCATGAAGAGGACAGGTTGTAGGATGCACAGTCCAAAGCAGTTTGTCCACATCCTCAGGAGTCACAAATTGAAAGTGATCAAATCTAATCCTGTAAGAGGAGTTGCTGGATACCTCTACAACAGACTCTGCAATAACTGTGGAATCCATTTTGCCCCAAATATGAGATATTTTATCCACAAAAATGTTTTTTAAAACATCATAGTGAGTGACTGATGGTTCCAAGTTCACATTCAAGGGGGAGGGGACACAAACTGGCCCCCTCACAACCCTAGATAATTCAGCTGGGTGTGAATTTGCAGAATCAATGTGGGCAGAAAAGAACTGCTTCTTTGGTTCTCGTACTGCCAGAGAGAGCATAGATCAAGTGTGCTCTGTGTTGCTCGTGCTGAGTCTTCCTCCACTTGTGCACTAAACATCTGCCTCACCACTTCAGCTCCCGTAGTTCTTCTGAATACCATGGGGCTAACTTTGAAGCATGTCGGAGAGGATGCTTAGGAGCTATTGTGTCTACTGCTTTAGTGAGTTCATTATTCCATATTTGCACCAGAGCGCCAACAGAATCACTAGTGGAGCTAACTCCAAACCCCTTCAAGGCTCCTTGGAATCATATTGGATCCAATAACCTTTGTAGGCAGGCCAACCTAATGGGTCCTTCACCCCTGCAGGGGTGGGTTGTGACTGCAAGTTCTACCTTAACCAGATGGTCCATGATGATGGGGAGATGACAGGAGTCCCCATCCATGGAAAACCACCCTGATCAGAGCAAAAGACCAAATTGAGCATGTGACCAGTATCATGTTTCAGTCCAGAAACCACTTGGGATATTCCCGTAGTTGTCATGGCTGCTATGAACTCCTGAGCCGCTCCCAACAACCTGGTCCCAAAATGAACATTGAAGTCTTCCACCACCACCAACCTGGGCCAATCCAATGCCAACTCTGCAACCAGGTCCGTCAGCTCAGTTAGGGACTCCATTGGGCAGCCGGGTGATCGATACACCAACAGGAGTCTCAGTCTATCCTTGGTCCCTAGACTTAGGTACACACATTCAATATAGGCCAATTCCCTGACAGGGATTCTGGTGAGGGAGATATTATCCTTATAGACCACAGCCATGTCACCTCCCCTCCCACATCCCTTCACCTGCTCCACCACAGAGTAACCTACCGGGAAAGGCTGTGACCAAACTGGACCACTAGCCTCTCCCGACCAGGTCTCTTTAGTGCACACCAGGTTGGCTCCTTCATCCATAATTAGGTCATGGATGATCTCAGACTTATTTTGGACCGACTGACAGTTGAATTTTTGAAGAAGCAGCACTGTGGCACAGCTTTGGCTGGAATGTACCACCTCAGACTGCAGATGGGAGATTACAGGTTTAACCTGTCCTTGTGTATTGAAATCTGGCATGACAGGAAGCAGAATTTTATCTTTGTTTCTCAGTGATTTGCTGGCTAACCAAATGCAAGGTGTGTGGAATGTGGTGAGCATTCAGAGAGATGCCTTGTCTGAAGTCTCTGAAATTGAGTAATCCTATATGGGCTGCATCAGGTATACTTTTGGTATGTTGGTGCCTGATCTGTGAAACTTGCTGGGAACGGAGATCTGTAGAGCAGAGATTTGTGCTGCATTGATCTGGAATAGTATCCCACATTTTAAGCACCCCTCTTTCCATGGTGCACATAATTCCCCCCTCCGCCCCTGCTTCAAATAATTAAGATTATTCAAAGGCTAGCTTAAAGTTTATTTATGAAACTGAACAGCAGCAAGCAATTTGGTGGATAGCACTTATTGCAGAAAGATGAACAGACTGCACAAAATAGTCCCATGCACTGTCCGTAATTTCTCAAGGTAATGAAATAATATATCATAGCCCCCTCTTTTACCCATTTTCCTTCTGCTCTGTGTCTCTCAGTTCAAGAAAACAAGTCTGTTGCTGTGTTTAAATCTTCATTTTAGCTTCATTCTCAGCTTCAACTGGTCCCCACTGGTGCAGAGTCTAATCCTCCCCAGTAACTTTTTCTGCGGGGAGTTCAGACTGGGGTCAAACAAACTCCATCTTTGACTTGTTGCCTTGACATAAGATGCTTCCTTTCCCCATTTTATACCCATGCTCTTTGGCAGCTACAAGAGAGACCTTAATGGACAGTAAAAACTCTATGCTTAATTGCTGCAGGCATTAGGCTGTTAAGAAGCTAATTTATATGGAGGACTTTTAATCTCTCCTCCTTTATAGATCTTCAGAGAGAGAGAGAGAAAATGTTAAAATAGAATCTGGAAGGTGGGTTTAGCTTTAGGATAAAAGCAATTTAATGGCAGCTTTGCTGAATCTAAGATGGTGGGGGGGAGGAAAACAGCTTTGCCAAATACTTACTAGAACCTAGAGTAAAGTTTCTGGTAGAGCAGAGAGTAGATTTCCAGACAGATTAATGGACAAGGGAGTAGCATTTAACCTAAAGTGGGGATGCTGCCTTTTGTACTACTACTAGTTTTCAGGAACACAAGAAGAGCCCTGCTGGATGAGGCCAAGGCCTATCTAGTACAGTGTCCTGTTTCCCACAGTAGCCCCTTTTCATAATCAGCCCAGCAGTGCATGAGGGAGGAGGCAGAGGAGGGTATGTGTGCTATATGGTGGTGTGTATCCCCTCCCCCTCTATTTTTTGTTCAACACTGCATGTATGCATGCATATAAAATCAAGTGAACAAGGTGCACACAAGGGGAGATGGCATTTGATGCCATGCCTTGGGCCTATCCTGGACTTGAGCAATTGAGTGAGTGAGTGTGTGTGTGTGATGGAAATGAAGCTTGCCAGTTGTATCATCTTGTTACACTTACTGTTTTGGACTGTGCTGCATGCATTGCTTTGTCCCATGGGATGCTCACTAGACTCACATCCCCCACTCCCCCAGAAGTCCCCTTGTTTTGTTTAACTCAGTCATCTTCTGCAGGAGAGAGACAAAGAATTATGGGAGTTTAAAATCTCGTTTTGTAACTTGATCCAAGGTGTGTCTGAAGTGTGGGTGTGGTGAAGTGATATTTCAAAAAAGCAAGCTAGCTAACTTCCTCTCCTCTCCTCCCCTCCCCTCCCCTCCTCGCCCAACTCAAATTTGTATCCTCAGTTGGCTCTTCTGGATTATGTCCCTCTTCCTGTGAATTATTTGCATGGAACTGATGTCCTAAAAGATGACTAAGACACCTTTCTTACCCATTTTTCAGGCATGTAATTTTGATTTCATGATCGGAAATGGGTGGGACGATGCTATGGACCTGCCTGAATTAGGCCTTTAAAAAATAATTCTCTGGACACCAGATTCGGCAGATCACTGCACCAACATTGTAGGTACTTCTTCCCAGTTGGGAAGTGTGCCAGTGTAATGCATAATTAACCCTGATACTTAAGGATGCTTAATAAAGTAAAATTGTGCTGTCGAGTTGGTGTCGACTCCTGGTGACCACAGAGCCCTCTGGTTTTCTTTGGTAGAATCCAGGAGGGGTTTCCAATTGCCTTTCTCCTACACAGTATGAGATGATGCCTTTCAGCATCTTCCTATATTGCTGCTGCCCAGTATAGGTATTTCCCATATTCTGGGAAACATACCAGCGGGGATACGAACCAGCAACCTCTTGCTCGCTAGGCAAGTCATTTCCCTTCTGCGCCATTAGGTGGCTAAGGATGCTTAATAGTCCCATTTTATTTCACCTGCCTGTTCAGATCTTCAGGTGATGCTCTGCTACATGTCAACACCTTCTGAGTCTTAGTTGGAATGCACTTCGGATAGAGATTTCTCTGTGGCTGCCCCCAGCCTCTGGAGTACTTTCTTCCATAGGAAAGTCTTTCTGTCCCTTCCTTCCTTCCTGCCTGCCTTCTCTCATTTTGGCTAAGATGTGGTTCTTTCACTGGGCTTTTGGCGGTATTGGTGAACTCTATTTTTCTCTGTCTTTGGTATTTACCTGCGATTTTAATGGTTTCAGATTGGTTTTATTTTGTGTCTGCTTTATTTTATTGTGAAAAATTACTGGCTGACATCCAGACTAAGTTACTCAGTTACTCTAAGGACTACTTAACTTCAGTAGGACTCCTGTTGAGTAATTGTCAGGATGTCAACCACTGTTTAATTCAGGCATTTGCAAAAAGTGGCTTTAAAATGGAAAGATAAATAAATGACACCAATCCTTTAAAAGTTATAGTAGTACAATGGAATGAAGTTACAAATAATTCTCATTCTGCTATAAAGAGCCCTTTACCCTCAAAATATACATGGTTGCACTGTTGTACAGAGAAACACCCCTCAACTGTGGCAGGGAACCATCTTCTGTCTTGGTGAAGTATGTGATGTTACTTCCTGGGGAATCGTTTGTATTTCTTAAGCACATCAAGTCACCTACAGATTTCGGATCATGGGGTTTGCTGTTCAGTAATTGATATAACTAGGCCATTTTAACTTGTTTTCTGTATAGTATGCAGAGGAATTGGAGTATGTATTGTCTCAGCTTTATGAAGGAAACAGGCAAGTTTTGTGCTTAAATTTTTATGCTGTTGCATAAAACATATCCAGTTTTCTGATTTTTGTTTAAAAACCACTTTTTTTCCTTCTCTCCAGTGGATGAATACATCGCCATTGCAAAAGAAAAACATGGCTACAACATGGAACAGGTAACAAAGCCGTTTAAAATTGAGGTTGAGCTGAGGGCAGTGATGGGGTGGGGAAGAAGCCTTTCCAAAGCCTTGGGGACTTCTTCACTTACTATTGGTAGCACAGCAGCAGCTGTTGGGAGGGTTTTGTGGGGGTTTTAAAAAAAGTTAGTGTCTCCTCCCCCTTTTAGTTTTTCACCACTGCCTGTGGTGGTAGCAAAGCTCCTCACAGTGGTGGTCACCTGACAGGGGCCATTTTTCTTCCCTTTAATGCCCTGGATATGATGCTACGTCTCGGGCATTGTGGGACAAAAAACATGGCAGCTGCTGCCACTAAACTACAAATAGTAAGTGGAGAAACCCCCCAAACATTTTGAAATGTTTGCTGCCACCCCCACTTCTACAGCCCTAGCTGCAATTTTGGCGTGGGTGGGTGGGATGGACCAGCCCTAAATTTTAAAAATGTCCAGCTTACCAGTCTTTAACTTTCTACCACCATCTTTTATGTTGGTTCACTCTGTTTTGGCTGAACATGTGGGAGGGGCGCAGTCTTATGAGTGCATGCTAACATCAGCGTCTCATAACCCATCATTGGCATAGAGGTTTTTGACACCCGGCTTTTAGTTCACATCTCCTCTGGTGTTGACATATGGACTGAATTTACCCTGAACTCCTTGAGAGCTATCACACACAATTCGTCCTTGAGAGCAATTCACACACGATTTGGGTTTTTCATTGTGCACTGGAGTGTATCCCGATTTATATCCGGGGTTAAAAAATCCACTTTTTGCCTTGGTTTTTTTGGGAGTGCAACTTCAAACTCACAGTAAAGCCTAGCAGAAAACCCACGTTAAAGCCTGCTGTCTGGGAAAGCCCATAGTAAAGTTTCCATGGGGTAATTTTTACCATGCAGTTTGGAGGTGGTGATGATGATGATTTGGCATGTTTGATGCATTATAATACACATGCGATTTTTACATCACATCTTTCCAACAAAGGTATATAGCATTAACTTTTAAAATATATTTGTTTGTTTTATTTCTACTTTTATATCTGACTCAATCTACAGGGAGCCCAGAGTGGTCTTCATGGTTATATTAATCCTTACAACAACCTGGTGAAGTAGATAAGGCTGAGAGATAAGTGACTGGCCCAGAGTCACCCAGTGATTTCCAAGGCTGAACAGGGATTTGAACTTGGGTCTCCCTGTTCTTAGTCGAGCACTCTAACCACTATATCGTGCAAAGAGATACCTTTTAGAGTGAGAGGAGAGCTGGTCTTGTGGTAGCAAGCATGACTTTTCCCCTTAGCTAAGCAGGGTCTACCCTGGTTGCATATGAATGGGAGACTAGAATGTGAGCAATATAAGATATTCCTCTCAGGGGATGCAGCCGCTCTGGGAAGAGCAGAAGGTTTCAGAATTCCCTCCCTGGCAGCACCTCCAAGATAGGGCTGGTAGAGACTCCTGCCTGCAACCGCGGAGAAGCCACTGCCAGTCTGTGTAGACAATACTGAGCTAGATAGACTGATGGTCTGACTCAGTATATGGCAGCTTCCTATGTTCCTAAAGTGGTGATTCTCTATTTATTCATTCATTCATTCATTCAATCGATTTCTGTACTGCCCTTCCAAAAATGGCTCAGGGCAGTTTACACAGAAAAATAATAAACAAATAAGATGGAACCCTGTCCCCAAAGGGCTCACAGTCTAAAAAGAAACATCAGATAGACACCAGCAACAGTCACTGGAGGTAATGTACTGGGGGTGGATAGGGCCAGTTACTCTCCCCCTGCTAAATAAAGAGAACCGCCATGCTAAAAGGTGCCTCTTTGCCAATTTAGCAGGGGGAGAGCAACTGTCCCTATCGAGTTCCAGCACAGAATTCCTCCCGTGGCTGTTGCTGGTATCTGCGTTATGTTTCTTTTTAGAATGTGAGCCCTATGGGGACAGGGGACCATCTTATTTATGTATTATTTATTTTTCTTTGTAATCCGCTTTGAGAACTTTGGTTGAAGAGCGGTATATAAATAGCAGCAGCAACAGCTGTTGTTGTGTTTTATTTATATATATATATATATATATATATATATATATATATATATATATATAGTAGCAAATACCTCTGGAAAAAACCAACAAGATAGGAAAAGACCACAAAAGCCTTATCCCGCAATGCCTGCCCAGACAAGTACATTTGTTTTTAAATAACAAGCACTAATATGCATTGCTACACCACTTCTAGAAATTTGCTCCTGGGAGGTGTGGCTGAAAAAAACTGTTCCTCCTCCGGCTCTTCTATTTATCTACCCTTGAAAAGATTCTGAGCAAACCTTGGCCTGCTGATTTTGACAGAGAATATGTTCCCATTTAATAAAACTGTGGTACATTTCTAGGATGTCACCTAATGGCTCAGCGGGGAAGTAACTTGCCTAGGGAGCAAGAGGTTGCCGGTTCAAATCCCTGCTGGTATGTTTCCCAGAAACTATGGGAAACACCTATATCGGGCAGCAGCAATATAGGAAGATGCTGAAAGGCGTCATCTCATACTGCGTGGGAGATGGCAATGGTAAACCCCTCCTGCATTCTACCAAAGAAAACCACAGGGCTCTCTGGTCACCAGGAGTTGAAATCAACTTGACGGCACAACTTTACTTTACTTTACTTTACATTTCTAGGAGGCCTTACCACCACCTTTCTGGCAGGTAGGAGAGCAGCCATAGCTCAGTGGTTCAGTCTGCTTCAGTCTCTAGCATCTCCGCATAAGGCTGGGCAAGACCCAGAGAGCCACTTCCAGCTAGTGAGGACAGTATGGATACATGAGCTGACTTGGTATTAAGGCAGCTTCACATGTTCACATGTAGGATATTTAATTTTTTTCTTGGCTTCAACTGCTGAACCTGAAGAAGATTCATAATTATACTGTGGAGACCCAGAGACAGAGTAAATAATGGTGAGTTGTGTCTTTATTAATCAAGAGACTGTACCATGTGCAGACAACTCATAGTGCCTAGACCAAAGGTAGGCAATCTTTGACACACCAGCTGTTGAACTACAACTCCCATCATCCCCATCTTGCAGCTAGGGATGATGGGAGTTGTAGTTCAACAACAGCTGAAGTGCCAAAGCTTGCCAGTTCCAGGCCTAGACTATAAAAGCAGTGCAACAGTCTCAAATCTCACCTTTCTCACTCTCCTCTTCAACTACATCAGAACCTTAGTTATTCTCTCAGCTGCTCTGGAATATTCTGGGCTCTAATCCCAGTTCAAGTTCTAGCCCCCTTAATGGTTTATCACGATGCTAGCTTCTGAAATGGATACAATAGCTTAAATTACCATGTCAAGAATTGCCAGTAGTCTGCATACATTTCAAGCCTATAACAACAAATTACACTAAAATTACCCCATGCTTTTTTAGGTGTAGAAATATTATATTACCTTAATACTGAACAGTGTCAGGGACAAACCCTCAGATGAATCTGGGTGTCAGAGAAGCACAATGCATGTAATTTAAAGCAGATCTGAACAAATAAAGTAAAAGCTTAAATGCTGAAAATGATGCAAATAGGGAATCACATAACTTGAGCTTTTCTTATTTCAATATTCCACGAGGCACAGCCCGACTGGGAGGTTTGGAGAGGGGAAAACCCACCACTATTGTGTGAAAAGATTTTCTTACAGTGAGTCATGCTTAAGGGAATTCCAAGAAGGAAAACTCCCTAGATGTTTAGCGCTGAAAATGTAATGATGTGGAACAGAGCTGTGGGGTCATG
Source organism: Hemicordylus capensis (assembly GCF_027244095.1). Classification (NCBI taxonomy): domain Eukaryota; kingdom Metazoa; phylum Chordata; class Lepidosauria; order Squamata; family Cordylidae; genus Hemicordylus; species Hemicordylus capensis. The sequence goes on along the minus strand of NC_069657.1, from coordinate 22,478,224 downwards.
AATACATTTGCAGATGTTAAGCTGCAAAGTTTTGAAGTGAGAACTTTGGACCTATTTTAAAAAAGGGCGGGGGGGGGAGCCTTTTTGCATAATGAAATGGGAAGAGATCGGGGAGAGGGAAACCCCAGTGCCAAAGTTAGCATTCTCAGTTTGAATGGTCTGAGTGAAAGTTTTCGCTGGGCAGTGAGGAGATGGAATGACTAGAAATTACTGCAGAATAAGAGGTGGCTTTCTGTTTTGCATAGCGGGGAGCTTATTCTGTTGTATTTTACCTGGTGGATTGAAGATAATCTACTTGCTGGTACAGAGGGGTGGTGTGTTTTTTTCTGTTTTGTTTTTAAAGCAGGGGACATGATTGAGGTTTATAAAGTTAGGCCTGGGGTGCAGAAAGTTGATAGAGATATCTCCTCCCTCTTTCATAATAGAAGAATGCAGAATCATCCACTGAAACTGATTGGCAGTAGATGCAGGACAGACAAAAGACATTACTTGAAACTAGCTTAACCTGTGCAGAGCATCTGCGTGCTAGTACCTGATTGCTCCCCTCACCCCCTGCCACAGCAGCCCCCCTCACCCCAAAGATCTCTCCACCCTCCCCTGAGCCGCACTCCTGCTCCTGCTCCTCCTCCATCTTGCTGCTTCCATCCCCCTCACCTCTCTTGGTCGCGGCTGCAGTGTTGATGGTGCCTATTGGCCAAGCTGCAGCCTCCTATCCCCGGGGACCTCCCCACAGGAGCAGCAGCACTGGTTGACAGGGCCCTTCATCCCTGCTGCCACCACCATGGCCACTGACAGGCCTGGGCCCATCCCTTGCCTGCCTGCCTCCCTCTGACAGTGGCCTTGGTAGCCCCAAACAGCAGCAGTGGTTGACTGGGCCCTTCCTTGCTGCCATGGCTGCTCATTCTCCTCAGGCTGCTTACAGGCTCAGGCCTGTCCCTCGCCCTTGTCTCTCTTCTCCTCCCTTCTTTATCTCTCTTTTTCTCTCCTCCACTCACTCTTCCCCACTCTTTCGTCCCCCTCCCTTCATGTTATTTCTCTCTCCCCCCTTCTCTTCCTGATTTAACAGATGTTGTTCATCTTGTTCCTCATCTAATTCACACAACGGCAGCCTCCTTCTCCTGAAGGGGCTCTTTCCTCCCTCACGATCCCTCTCTTCACAGACCCCTGCCTGCTATCCTTTTAGACAGATAGACAGACAGAATCCTCTCCTCTACAATCAAGAACATCTTCTGACCTGTAACAGTTGCATTCCAACTGACCTTAATCATCACAGGCTCCTCCTCCTTATCTGCATATAGAATCCCCAGTGCCCAATCACCATGGTGCTTCTGCTCTCACAGGCTCCTTCTCCCTATCTGCATATGGAATCCCCACTGCCCAGTCAGGTGCTTCTGCTTGCGAACTCTCGCAAGAGCTGCCATGCAGGAGATTAGCCATGGGTATGCCTTAAAGAATTAAATATATAGAACATGATGCATAATTTGAAGTATAAAATTCACCATAAGATGCCGCGATGGCTGCCTGTGTTCAGAGGCGGTATGCCAGCTGCTTGAGAACAACAGTGGTAGAGAGAGATTGCTTCCCAGAGACCTAGGAACAAAGGAAGTTGCCTTATGCCGAGTCAGACCATTGTCTATCTAGCTCAGTATTGTCTACACTGACTGGCAGCAGCTCCAAGGTTTCAAGCAGGAGTCTTTCCCAGCCCTACCTGCAGATGCCGGGGATTGAACCCGGGACCTTCTGCATGCAAAGTACATGCTCTACCACTGAGATGCTTCCCACTGCCAATGTAGGAAGCAGGATGCTAGGCTTGATGGATCTTTCATTTGGTCCAGGAAGGCTCTTATGTTCTTATATCCCTCTGTGCAGGGATTGTTCTACAGCCAACAAACTGTTGGCACAGCACCAGCATTTAGTGGAGGGAGGGCATTCCAGACATCATTTGTGAAACACAAAGTAGTGTGCTGAATCCGCCTGGCATTTCTCTTAATACATTAGGGGAAATATTGCTATCCGTACTGGGAAGTAGTGCAAATCTGTGACTCGCTCTCTGGGCTTATATCTGTGGCCATCAGCTCTGAAGATTTTGAAGAGCTTTTATTCTCTTCCCACAAGTGTGTTTAGGATCTTCTGCATTTTCAGAGAATGTCAATCATTTTACAATAAAATTAAGAAGATATAAGGACTTATTTGTATACTGTATTCCACTGCTTATTTGTATATTTAACAGCTCGTGCAAGTGGACTACTTATGTGTGCAGAAAGTTGCTTAGTACTTTTGACTTCTCAGAGGCTTTTGTATTCTTGGAGAAGATGGGAAAAGCTGTGTAACTACTTGGGGATGGAATTGCAGCTAAGCAATTAAAACAGGAATTCCACAGGTCACTTCAGATGCATTTCTGACCCTTCCAAACTATGGTTTGGACCAGGGATTAACGCCTTTGGGTCCCTAGACATTGGACTACAACTCCAATAATCCACAGTCAAAACCCATTGTGGCTGGTGATGATGGGAGTTATAGTCCAACAAAATTTGGTGACCCAAGGTTGAAAACTCCTGGTTTGGAGGGTCTTCCACGCCTTTGTGCACTCCAGTTCCCCCCTTTCTTCTGAGTTTGTGGCAAACTATAATGTGCTTTTTATATCTGAACTGGTCAAACTTTGTGTAAACCATGGTTTGCTCACTTACCAGAATTACAAACCACATGTAAACTCCTCTAGTTTGCTATCACCGGTAATCCCAAAGTAAGGGATGGGATCTGGAGGAGGACGTGTGCAGGCACAAAGCTTGTTCACTTAGCATGGTTTGACATTACATCTGCACTGACTCTATATGCTAATGGAGCACCTGCAGGCTCCTTGCTGCAGTGGCTCTAGCTGTGTGTCTCCTAATCAGTAAGAATACAATAAATAGAAATGCTATAGAGCAGGCATTTCACATCTGAAATGGGTCCAACTACTAGGGTCACCCTAATGCATTGATGACCTAGATGTAAGAGTAGAATCATTGCTTTAAAAACAAACAAACATGAAAACTGTCAATTTTTGTTCATAGTGGGTCTAATTGGGGTCTAATAAGGGTTGCTGCCCACTTGACGAGATCATCTGAGGGGGCTCTGCTCCGGGTGCTGACAATGAGGGAGGCTCGGTTATTGTGCATGCGGGACAGGGCCTTCTCTGTTGCTGCCCCCAGACTTTGGAATGCTCTCCCAGTGGCCATTCGCTCCTCAGACTCCATCACAGTTTTAAGAAAGGTTGTTAAATCTTGGCTTTTTATCTAGGCCTTTACGTGATTGTTTTATTGCTGCTTCTGTGTATTTTTATCCATGCACAGTTTTTGTGTTTGTATTTTATATATTTTAAATCAGATTTGTTTCATATTTTTAGCCTAATACTTTTAACTGTTATTTTTATTATGTTTTTTAACTTTTGTAAACTGCCTTGGGATTGTTTTTAATGAAAGGTGGTATATAAATTTAACAATAAAAATAAATAAATAATTCTTATCTCCATGTATCATACTGTCATTTCTCCCCTTCCCTCCTCCAGGCTCTTGGGATGCTCTTCTGGCATAAGCATAACATTGAGAAATCTCTGGCTGATCTACCAAACTTTACCCCCTTCCCAGATGAATGGACGGTTGAAGACAAGGTCTTGTTTGAACAGGCTTTCAGTTTCCATGGGAAAACATTTCACCGAATCCAGCAGATGGTAAGGAATAACTGAGGCCGTAGATGTGAGAGGCCCCACTTAAAAGTGAGGGAGGAATTTGCAATCTTAGATGGCTTGGATTCTCTGTAATAGCTCTCCCTTTGGTCTGATTTGACTAGGATGCTATAGGCATCTTGTAAGGAAAAAGGATTAGCTTATAAAAACTTTATTCCTTTAAAAAATAGCTCTGTTAATATTTACGTGGAAAAACAAAAACAAATATGAAACACAGCCAATACAATAACAATGGTCTGAAGACCATTGGGTGAGATTATGCTGGAGAAAAAGGTGATGTTCTGAGAATGCACCTCTTAATTCCACGGAATGCAATCAGACACCATTAAGTCACTACTCACATTTGACATAAATATCTGTATAAACAGTCTAAGTTGCCATGTAATTATCCAGTTGATGCTGCTTGTGGTATGCATCAAATTGGGAGACTAAGCCCTATTCACACATTGTGTTCCAACACTCATGTGATGATGATAACGACAACAACAAATATTTATATACCGCTTTTCAACAAAAGTCCTCAAAGTGGCTTACAAATAAAAATAAAAATAAAGGTGGATCTGTAATCTGTATACAGTGTTCAAAGGAACAGATCCATATGTAGATGCAGTTATTTACATGTTTTGTTGAATGCAAGTACAGTCCCTGTCTGTATCCTGCATTTGAAGGGCTGATATCTAGGTTCACGTTTAAAATCAAGACATGTACAATTATTAACACAAAAATATCTACATGTGTACAGACGTCTGAGTGCAGGTACAATGCAATGCCTGACTAGGTCTAGTGACTTAGATCTGGTCCTCCATCCAGTGGAGGTCCAACCATAAAACTGGCAACTGATGTGGCATTGAGTATTCACCCTCTTGGTGGCCAGATGATGGGCTCCATGCTGTTAGACTGTATTCTATCTAATTATTCATATGTGAAAAATTTAGCAAGGTTTATAAGACTAAGTTTATTTTATGGTGGATTTTGGAGGGGAGCCAAAGTGAAGGTGATAGAAACATGACAGTTTTTAGCATCTGCTTCAATAGAATTTTAATTCTGTGTCTTCGTATAAATTTTTCTTTTGCAGCAATAATTTAATATTGGCTGTGAGAGAGACCACCCAAAGTGCATTCCTTCTCCCCCAAATCTGTCTGCTTGCTTTTCCATGAGGGTTTTCTTAATGAGCAGAAATGTTTTATATGTATATCCACTGGAGATTAAGGGTCACACTAAAAGCTGTGTGCTGTTAATTAGCAGAAGTAACAGCTGTAACTAATTTTTTCCGCAAAAGCTTTTAGCTTAAATCCCCAACTTGTCACTTTCTTTTTTCAGTTCTGCTTCTTAGTTAAAGTTTTCTAAGGTCAGGACTAAATGCTGAGAGATCCAACATTCTTGGCTGACCACAGTTGCCAAGTTAAAATTGTGGTTGCTGACGTGACTTGAGACATGTTATGTGGTGGCCAAGAAGCCCCCTCTTTCCTTGCTCCAGAGCAGAAATGGGTGGCGAGACACTTGCCTATTGGGCTGTTGCTTGACTGAGCAACTCTTGGCAATGTGATCAAGCAACGGCCACCATTACCGCACTACAAAACCCACTACAAATACACTACCGATACACTACTCCGCTCTCTAACCATTGCCAAGGAGGAGATTGAGACTCGTTAACCAGTTGCCTCCCTTCCTTCCATGGAAAAAGTGAGAAAGAGCCAGGAAGGGAGTGGGTGGCAAGGGTGAGCAAAATTCTGATTCTCCACCATCAACTTCTCGAATGTGTGTCTGCATATATGTCACCGACACACCACCAGCTTTGACAGCTGCGGGGTGGTGGTGGTGGTAGGGTATCCAGCCTTGGTTCAGAAACAAAAAGCCCATTTATAACATAGTCTCCTATAGGGAAACAGGTTCTGAGTTTAGAGTTAAATTAAGATAGTTTTCAGGAACCAGTTGTGTTGTAAGTCTGAGGACTTCCTGTATTTCCTTGACTTCTGAATTAGCAAATTGTGGTTAGCACTAGGGATGTGCATGGAACTGGCGCCTGTTCGTCCATAGGCCGGTGGGGGGATAACTTTAAGGGCGGGGGAGGTTGCTCTTACCCCTCCCGCCACATTTTCCCCACTGGCACTGTGTATTCAAATGGTCTGGCAGGGCGGCAGCGTACCTCCCTGCTGCCCCGTTTGGTTCCTTGGACCGGAAGTTCCCGGTGCGCATAACGTGTGCATGCGGCGTGCACACGACACACGCACCGCAAACTTCTGGTGGACATGCGTACAACGTGCGCATGCGCACCAGGAACTTCCAGTCCGAGGAAGCAAACGGGGCAGCCGGGAGGCATGCTGCCGCCCCTCTGGAACATGTGAATACACAGTGCCAGTGGGGAAAATGTGGTGGGAAGAGTAAGAGCAACCTCCCCCGCCCTTAAAGTTATCCCCACCACCACCTTTGGACCGACAGGTGCCAGTTCCGTGCACATCCCTAGTGCTAACCACAATTTGCTAATTCAGAAGTCAAGGAAATCCTCCTCCCACCGCTTACAACACAACTGGTTCCTGAAAACTATCTTAATCCTCACACCCCCAACCTTCGAACCAGCTCAAACACCGGTCCACAGAACCGGTTCAGTGCTCCTAGAATGGAGTGCCAAACAGTTCCGTGCACTTCCCTAGTTAGCACTTGCCCTCCAAACCAAATCTGAAAACTATGATTTGATGGCATGGCAAATTAGAGCTAGTTCTAATCTGCTGAGCCCAGATCACACACAGCGAGTGTATAGATGCTGTGCTTATTTACAAATAGCATCAGAGGTGAGGCTGGGCTGGGTGCTTGGCAATGGACTAAGGGGCAGGAACGGCCTGTTCTGTCATACATTAATAGGGACATCGTCTTATGGTCAGTGACAGGCTTATGCCTAAATGTGCAAATGTAAATGTATTGAAGGTTGTGAGTACATTTTAAAAAAAAAATGGAGAGAGAGCTCCTTAATTGCAAATTGCTTTTTCTAAAGCATGGCTTGTCAAGCAGCAAAAGCAGAACAATAGATAATGTAATTAGTATTTTAAGTGAGAATACAACATAGCTGACGGTGGTGGTGGTGGGGCAAAAACCACAAAAACTTGAAAATTAAAGTCTTGCATTGTGAAATCCATGCAGGCTGTGAGGTCAGCCTCTCCCTCTGAAAGCTTACAATACTAGAGTATTTGAAGTATTATTAAGTGATTAACAAATGTTGCCTTTTGGGATTTAAGTCGCTTGCTGTTGGTATAAAAGAGCACCATCTCTGCAAGGGCACGAAGATGACAGTTGAACTGCACCCTGTTTCTGGAATGGCATCCAGATGAGGAGCTGCCAGGCATTTGTGTGTTGGTGCTTTGCTTTCTGTTCCTGGTTCAAATATTACTACAAATATTTATTTGTTTACTGCTTTTCAACAAACATTTCCAAAGCGGTTTACATAGAGAAATAATAAATACGTAAATAAGATGGATCCCTGTCTCCAAAGGACCACAATCTAAAAAGATACGCAAGATAGATACCAGCAACAGTCGCTGGAGTGTTGTTTGTTTGTTTGTTTGTTTGTTTAACAAACTTTCTTCTCTGGGCGGTTAACAATAGTATAAAACAAGGTAAAACATATACAAAAACTTAAAACAATTTAACAATTTTATAATCACCACAAATTAAAACCTTGCTTGGGTGAAGAGGTGGGTTTTCAAATGCTTTTTAAATTTTTTCAGAGATGGGGAGGATTGTATCACAGTAGGGAGCGCATTCCACAGTCTCGGGCAGCAACTTTGAAAGCCCGTCCCCGTGTAGCCATCAGCCAAACTGGCGGCAACTGGAGGCGGATCTCTCCAGACGACCTCAATGGGTGGTGGGGTTCATAATGAAGACGTTCTCTTAGATACCCAGGGCCTAAGCCATTTAGGGCTTTATAAGTTATAACTAGCACTTTGTATTTTGCTCGGAAGCCTATTGGCAGCCAGTGTAACTCTTATCAGCAAAGGAGTGATGTGGTCTCTCCGAGATGACCCAGAGACCAACCTGGCTGCTGCATTCTGTACCAACTGAAGCTTCCATACTACATACAAAGGCAGCCCCATATAGAGTGCATTGCAGAAGTCAAGTCTGGAGGTCACCAACATATATACCACTGTTTTGAGGTCGTTCATCTCAAGAAACGGCTGAAGCTGATAGAAAACCCCTCTGGCCACTGCCTCAACCTGAGATACCAGGGAGAGATGTGGATCCAGAAGTACTCCCAGACTGCGAACCTGTTCCTTTTGGGGAAGTGTGACTCCATCTAGAACAGGGAGACAATACACAATAAGTACCTCAGTTTATTCTCCCTCATCCAGCCCATTACTGCTTCCAGGCAAGCATTTAGGGAAGTTATGCCATCTCCTGAAGAAGCTGACATGGAGAAGTAGATCTGGGGATGGAGAGGGCCTGTTGTTCTCCGCCTGCTAAATAAAGAGAATCACCACTTTTAAAAGGCGCCTCTTTTGCCCAGTTAGCAGGGGATAAGGATACCCATTGTTCCCAAGCAACCCAAGATTGGGGTCTTGTTCTAGATTATCCTCTGAGAGCGGCAGCATGCTCTGTTGATAATTGAACCGATATTTTTATTTCTATTTCTGATATTTCTACCTCCCCTTAGTGGGATAGCTAAGGCAGCTAAGAACCATTAAAGCAGGATTCTTTATTGCAAGATCCGGGAGCCCGTGGTCATGCCTATCCCTATGTGTGGCTCCCTGATTAATTGTTTATTAGGCTTGTGTGAAGCCAAATTAGGCCAAATGCTCCACACAGCCCCCTGATACCTCACAGAGGTGACCATTCTCACGAGGTACTGAGTTTTGCCCAGCGCTGATGAGTTCCTTTAAGAGAAACCGAGCCGTCTGCCAACGGAATGTGTGCATGGAGCTCTGGGAAGTCTAGTCCTTCCCCGGGCTTTACCTGTTCAGCTCTATAGAGTAAGTGCTGTAAAGGACTAGACTTCCCAGTGCTCCATGCATGCTTTCCAGGCATGTGATGGGGCTTAACTGGACTCAATTTCTTTTAAGGGCCTGCTTGGGTCTGGGAAAAGCACAGCACTGTGCAGAGGTCAGGGCAACAGGAAATGACCCTCCCACTGAAGGATGCCTGCCAAAGTGGCCTCCATTTGAAAAAGAGAGAAGATAACTGCAGCAAACCATAAAACACAATAAAGTAGAATAAAAATGATCATGACTAATATACAAGCCAATTGCAATAACTTTCAAAAGTAATAATCAGATATTGATTTAAAAGCAATGGCTGACATCCCAACAAGGCACTTATGGATGAACATTGCACAAGCACAAAGCTGTTGCACTAGCTACCTGTAGTTGTGCTAAGTCTGGAGCTTGTGTTCCAGGCTAACATTGTGCCACTGCAAGATGTTGTGCAACTGCGGTACACTTCATTTGTTCTAAAGGGAACCTTCATGAAAGAGTACTATACCACAGTTCCACAAATTCTCTTTTTTGCACAACTGTGCAGTCTTCTAGGTACTATACCACAGTTCCACAAATTCTCTTTTTTGCACAACTGTGCAGTCTTCTAGGTCAACGTCATTCATGACACAAGCGCTTCACTTGTCAGATATGTTTGTTCGGTCATTGACCAGCAAACTTCACTTGTCAGGATATTGGCCAGTGTCCAGAAGATGTCCACTGAAATAGAACAATCTGTATTGCCCATCCAAAAAAAAAGCAGCAGTAGAGAGGCTGTCCCAGATTCTACATAGCACAATCAAAAAGGCCCTATCTCTTGTCACATCTGCCATATCTCCACTGACGAGGAACTCTGAGATGGTTCTTGAGATACTCTCATCCCAAGCTATTTAGGGCTTTTGAGATTAAAACATGGTGACGACCAGCTTCTGCTCACAGTGGGTCATGGCTCTGTCCTTGACAAACTCTACTGTCCAATTTGAAATATTCACAAGATGTGGCATGTCTCAGAGATCTGAATTTTCTGTGTTCCTCCAGCTGCCTGACAAGTCGATAGCAAGCTTGGTGAAGTTCTACTACTCCTGGAAAAAGACCAGAACTAAAACAAGTGTCATGGATCGTCATGCTCGGAAGCAGAAAAGGGAAAGGGAGGAAAGGTAAACCTGCAAATAGGATTTCAATATGGACAATTAACTGAAGGGTCGCTTGAATTTCATTGGGTTCAGTTATTTTTTGCATAAGTGAATGTGGACCATATATGATGTTTGTACAAGCACATTTTAATCATGTAACATCTCAATGCAAGATGAATGTAATGTGAAAATGTTTACTGTAGATATTCTGTGGGACACATCACACAACTAGATTATTGCAACACAGCATTGTTCATAAAACTTCATAGTAGTAAAAAAAAAAAAAGTTCAACTAGCAGTGCTGTGAAAACTAAAGTACACTCCTTGGGCATTGAGTTCCAAAATAAGGGATTGGGGTGAGTTGTTAACTTTAAAGGTATTGCTAATTTCTGTTGCACGTGAATAGAAGTCTGATATGTTTAAAGTATCAGACTTATAATACTCAAAAAAATACTTAGAAGAGCTGAATTTGCAAACTATTGACATTCCAGGAAAGAATGCCATCCTCCTCCTTTTCAGTTTGTTCCCCCTTAGCTGATGATTTTTAAATCTTCTGCATCTTGCAGTTTGCTTTCTTCCACCAGACAAGAGAGAGTTACTTTGTAACCATGGGCGGGTTCAGACAGCACAAGGCACCTTGGTTAAACCCAGGCTCAGTGCAAGAGCTTCAGGAACATGCACTTCCCCCGTCCTATGGTGGTAAGAGGACCTGAGGAAGCTAAGGAAGGGTCATAATAAGTTGGCGTGCAACTACAGAACCTAATGAAACAGTAAGGAGAAAGGTCAAAGGTGGGATATCAGAGACTTCAAATATTTTAAAGAGCCTCAGATCTTATTTATGGGGAGACCTAAACACTGTGCCATTTCCAAGTACCTTTGTAGGATGGACCTAATGGAGAACTGAGCACGGCAATTGTGTGTATATAAAGGTAAAGTTGTGTTGTCGAGTTGGTGCTGACTCCTGTCAACCACAGAGCCCTGTGGTTTTCTTTGGCAGAATACAGGAGGGGTTTACCATTGCCATCTCTCCCCCAGTATGAGATGATGCCTTTCAGCATCTTCCTATATCACTGCTGCCCGATATAGGTGTTTCCCATAGTCTGGGAAACATACCAGCGGGGATTCGAACTGGCAACCTCTTGCTCCCGAGGCAAGTTACTTCCCCGCTGTGCCATTAGGTGGCTTGTGTGTATATACTAGATAACTACAATCCAAGATGGTTTGACAACTCTTACCCATCTCTTAAATGATCAAAAAAAGTTTAACTGGAAGAGGGAGGGACCATACTATTTGCAGATGGCTATTCAGAGGGGAAATGGGATTAGTTACGTGTGAAGTACTGTGTAGTTACTCCTGAGCTCACAAGATTTGAGCCATTTTCTTACCCGTTCAGTCTCTGGTAGGAAAGGAGGCACTCCCAAATTGCATCACTTAGCTAACAGGACAACAAAGGAGAGGCAGTATGTGGCATTCATGTAGACACCTCTTTCTTTTACACGCCCTCACCCAGGCATAATTTCTAGACTTTGGGAGAATCTATATTTATTAAAATAACTTCGACCCCTGCATGGTTAGGGAGCTCAGAATGGTTTACCACATCCAAAGAAATAATGAACATATAATCGATACACAAATAAAATTAAATAAGCAGCAGCACTGCATTTAAACTTTTATCGCTGTTAAAAGAGAAATATTCATTAAGCAGCCCTGTGAAATTCCTCAGGCAAAGAGTTCAGAAATAGGAGGTCTGAGCAAGTTGTTAATCTTAAAATTATTGCTAGCTTTTGTTGCACCTGAATGGAAGTCTGATAGGTTTACAGTTATTTAATGTATTTTAATTTAACTCAAGGAAGGCTGGTTTATCTGTAAGGGGACTTGGTTCCCACAGGCCTTCTGTGGCTATGGCCCTGTTGTGAGGCAAGGTGTTCTTACATCTGTCTGAAGACAGCTGAGGATTTTTAATGCAGTCCTAATGTTGTTGTACAACATGACATCAATACAAACCTGCCTACACATGGAAATCTTCAAAGAGGTCTGTGCTCCAGGCCCAGCCTTCAACAGGAGCATGTTTGGCCGTAACCTGGGATAGAGCTTTTTCAGTGGTGGCACCATAATTGTAGAAGTGTCTCCTCTTAGAGGTTCATCAGGCCCCCACTGTGGCTTTCTTCTTCTGTCTGATTAAAACATGTCTTTTTCCAACAGACATTTGCCTGTTGCTGATTGAGCCTGTTGTGGTTGTCATTATGACTGCTGTGGACGACTGCTTTCCTGTACCGCTGTCACCAAACTCTCTTATATTTTAGGCTATATTTTTAATTGTGTAAACGTTTGCTGTACGCCACCCTTAGTACATCCATAGAAACTTGGCATAGTAATCGAATCGAGCATGACCATATTAAGGCGTAGAGCCTGGCATAGCAGGACTGGATCTGCAGCCAGCACATAGGGGACGGTTCCTGCTCTGCATTATCAAATATAGGCTATTCCTAGTTAATCATTGGGGAGGTTTTTTTGGTCCTGAATCTTGGAAGAAACCTTGCCATACAAATGCTCTGTCCAGATCCCTTTGATTCAAGATACCAATAAATATTGGACACTTGGGGGTGATGTCATGAGTTGGCAACATTCCCCAGTTGTCTGCCAGCAGGGTTGGCCCAACCTACTGATATGAAAATGCAGCTTTTCTGTTAATTCCTTGTTGTGAAATTGGATTTTTCCAGTAAATGGAGATCCTTGCTTTGGGCTCTCCTTTCTGCTCCTCTTCCCATGCTACTCTCTTGGTTTTGTGTTCTATATCCAGAGGGTGGAGGGGAGGTCTACATTTAAGAATTATACTGCTTTTTAACGACAACAAAAAGTTCACAAAGTGGTTTGTTTATGTAGCAAGAGATACAAGAAATGGTTCCCTGTCTCCAAAGGTGTGTGTGCTCGCACTCTCTCTTTCTCTCCCCCCATCCTCCCACCCCACTATGCTGGGCTGAACAGGAAAAGGTACCCTCCCTCATGCTAAATATATAACAGCTTCCTTCTTATCATATCTAACCATTTATTTTTGCAAGCAAATACCACATTCCCTTTGTCCCGGACTAAACAATATTTTTTGCAATGAAAAGGCTTGCATACAAGCATTTGAAGATTGGTTGACTCTTTGGTAGGGATTACCTACTTGGCTTTGTGTTGCTGCAGACCAGGATGCAACCAGAACATTTGGAATATGCGGATGAGGTCATAGCCAGGGGCGTAGCTAGGGGAGAGGAGGCCCGTGTTCAGCACTCTCTCTGGTGGCCCCCCAGTGTGAGGGAGATAATGCAGAAAATAGGGAGAGGTGGATCTGGAGGGCCCTCAGGAGCTGGGGGCCCGTGTTCTTTGAACCCTTTCGTTCAATTATAGCTATGCCCCTGGTCATAGCTCAGTGTTGGAGCATCTGCTTTGCATGCAAAAGGTCCCAGGTTGAATCCCTGGCAGCATCTCCAGGCAGGGCTGGGTGGGAAAGACCACTGCCTGAAACTTTGAGAGATGCTGCCAGTCAGTGTAGAAATTACTGAGCTAGATGGAGGAATGGTCTGACTCAGTATAAGGTAGCTTCCTATGTTCCTATGCAATGCAAATTGTTCCAAGTGGAAGCTTCCCATCACAGACCTGATCCCAACCTGCCATCCTGTACTATTTACAGAAGAACAAGCTAATGACAGGACTAATATCACATGTAATTTGACCCTTAATCGGAATCAAAAGAAATATTTGCATAGGTTTGGTCCCTAAGATAGCTCTATGAAAATGTGTCGAGGTCTAGATTTTGCATTAATTCAATGCTCTTACAATGTGGGAATATTGATTCGAAAATCGTCTGAGAGCTTGTTGCTATGGAGATGGTGATTCCACTCGTATAATTTGGGAAGGGGCCAAGCTGGCATGCGTTTTGTGTGTGTGTGTGTTCATGTCACCAGCAATATATAAACTGTAGGTTTAGGCTGTGAGCCGCTTGGAACGAAATGGGAAAGGCAGGCTATAAATGCAATAGACAGATCGTTTTAAAAACTCATTCATTTTTGAATGGACTGTTCAGATTCTATAGGTGAGTTGGGCCACTCCAGATTGGGCAGGGGAGAGCTCTCTCATTACTAGAATTACATATGAAGCAGCACTTGCTTGTAAAAGGTTGTTGCCAGTTCCATACGTTGATGAGGCAGGTTTTGTGGGGCCTCTACCCCAATATTTCATATCCCTTTCTTTGCCTTTCACATTACATTTCAAAGTCTCTTGCCTTTTTACCTGCACAGATGTAAGCAAAGAATTGCTGGCCATATTCTACCCATCTACACAGCAAAAAGTAAACCACTACCTCACTTTCAGTGTGCTAGACAATAAGGCTGTGGTTACTTATTTTTAAATATTATAATTAGATTTCCCCCCTTAAAATTATTTATTCTATGAACTAGCTTTAATTTCATAATCTTAAAGTAGCTTATTTAGTTTTCTGCCCTTAAAAAATATATATATATAGGCTCCCTTACTAAAATAATGATAATAATAATGGTTAGAGACTTCTGTGCATGTGTGTGTTTCCACCATTTTTACTCCTTTAAAAATTTAAGAAGAATCATTAAAATATACAAAAACAAGATATAAAGTTTTGTTTTGTTTTTAAAAAACCAATTGTTACACATCTCAGCCAAAAAGGATAAATCGAGCGCCTCCTCACATCATTGATAAAATACCATGTGATCTGTTAAAAATTGGAATAAATATGTTCCCATTGCCTCCTGGATTGTGAGCAGAGGTGTAACCAGGAAAATTGGGAGACTCTCTCAAAAGGCTGGGTGGGAAAACAGAATACTCGGCTCCTTAGTTTTCATTCACCATGCTCCTCAGATTGGAGGAACATAGAGAAGGGTGTGTCTGTGTGTTTACAATACATTTATAAAAACCATCATTAAAAAAACAATGTGGGGGAGCCAAAACATGTGACTACAAAACATTAAACACATAACACTCTACAATGTCAAGGTCATTCTCCAACAAATACATCTTTCCAAACTTGAATGAATTGAGTTGTCCCCTCCTTACCATAATCTTTATAGTTCAAAAATAATAATAGATCCTTCCAAATCATAATGAAAGATTGGGATGGAGTTATCCCTTTTTGAATATTTAAAGAACAAGGCAGTTTTTCAGCTGTCGCAAAATACCGGTTTGTTATACCAATCATCTAAGGATAACACTCTCTTTTTCCAATTTTTGACTTTCTGCTATCTACCTAAAGGACAGCAAATCCTTAGATTTTAGTGTTCCTAGCAGGACCTCAGTACTGACCTCCACATTTGGGCAGATTTGTGTGGGAACAGGCATTTCAGTCTCATGCTTATAAATAGTGGTTTACATCAGTTTTCCCTCTAACAGGAATTCCCAGATGTTGTTGACTACAACACCCAGAATCCCCAAGCAAAAGCCATTGCAGCTGGGGATTCTGGGAGCTGTAGTCAGCAACATCTGGGAATCCCTGTTAGAGGGAACACTGGTTGGCATCCTAAGCGTCCATGCTGCATGCAGCTGTGGGGATGCAGCGAGAGCCCACGCACTGCTCCGTTGCATTCTGGATGAAGAGTGCAGTTGTGCTAGAGGACTAATATTTCGGCGTGCTCTTCTGTGCTATGAAAGCATTCTGCAGAAGTGGCAACGGCAGGGTCATGTTCCTTTAGGGCAGGGGTGTGTTCTGCTTCTACAGAGTGCTGCAGGAGAATGGTTCAAAATACTGGTACTCTTGCACACTTGTGCTCATAATTCAGAATGCAGTGGAGCAGCACTCTCACTGCATCCTTGCAGCTGCTTGAAGCATGGATACATTGGTAGTTAGCAATAACAATTATACTTTGCAGTTGTGAAGCACTGTGTGAGTCTGCAAAGCACTTTCACATTTATTATCTTGATGTAAACTTTTCCACAGCCCTATAAGGCAGGCCTTGACAAATTCTCTTTGGATCTAGGAGCTAGCCCCAAAATTTGGGAGCCAGACAATGGACACTTGACAAAATTACCAGAGTGATGGACACAAGGGAGTAGGAGAGTAAATGGGCTTCTCTTTATCCCCTTTACAAGTAACATACTTAGAACAGAAACATGGCAAATAAAGTTTTTATTAAATATCTATTTCTGAATATCCTAGTCTAGGAGCCAGAGTTAAATTTCTATGCACCAGGCTCCATGGCACCTGGGATTTCTTGAGTCCTGCCTATAAGTATGGTCATCCCTCATTTTGCAGCTGAGACTGAGAGGGAGCAACTTGCCAAAGGCCACTTAATGTGTTCCTGGAAAAGACCAGATTTGAACCAGGGAAATTTTGATTCACAGCTCAGTCTCTTAGTCTCTACATTGCACCAGCTCTCATTTGTACCATTGGTAAAGATCTTGAAAAGTACACTACAGTAATCAGACATGATGGTATAGAATAGATAGAGGCTGTTTTCCTACATGAAAGAATTTTCCATGCAGGAAAAATGCAGTGCAAGAAACTGCCTTTAGTACAAATAAAGGCTTCGCTTGGCTAAAACCATCACCTTTTAAAAGTGGTGCTGCTCTTTATTTAGCAGGGGGAGAGCAACTGGCTCTATCCACCCCCAGCACAGCATCCCTCCAGTGGCTGTTGCTGGTGCCTATCTTATGTTTCTTTCTTAGCTTGTGAACCCTTTGGGGACAGGGTAGCTTTGGGAAATTTGATGAAAAACGGTATATAAATATTCATCATATTCGTATTATTTAAGTGCCCCTTCAAAACTTGCTATGCGAGTTTCTAAAAGTTCTTTTCACCCTCATTGTGACATCTGGAGTAAGACGGTGAATAATAATATTCTGCAGTGAACAAGTCGAGACTCTGGACACTGTGGAAGGAATTCTAAAAGGAATTAGGAGGAAAGTAACATTGGTTTCTGTCATGGGCCTCTGCAATATGTGTTTAATTTCATGGGTTGTTGGAAAGGTTTGCCAGTTTCTTTGGATTCAATGTCTATGCATCTATTAAAAGCAGATTCAATAAATTTCTCACTCCTTGCGTGCTCCGTGCATGGCACAAGCCATCTTGGCAGCATGCAGTATAGTAATTCTGAGTCATAGATGGGAATGTAAAATTAATGGGAATGAATGATGGTCCAATATTAAGTCAGAATGATTGAAGCAGAAGAACTTGAATTAGCTTGCTGGGTTAGATCACGGTCTACTGCAGAATTTGATCCACCTGATGGTGCCCTATGTGATACCCGTGGAAGTGTCGCAAGTAGGCAAGAGCTGACCCTCCTCATAAAGGTGTGCACTACAATCTCTGCAATTGCAGTTCTCGTTAGTAGACAGTAGTAGGCACAGCCTCCATGTAATTTTGTGAGACCCTTCCCCTAAAAGTTGGTAAAGAATGCAGCAGCCAGGCTGGTCTCTGGGTCATCTCAGAGAGGCCATATTACTCCTGTGCTAAAAGAACGATACTTGCTGCTGCTAAGTTTCCAGGCAAAATACAAAGTGCTGGTTATAACCTATAAAGCCCTAAACGGCTTAGGCCCAGGGTATTTAAGAGAACGTCCCCTTCATCATGGGCCCCACCACCTGTTGAGATCGTCCAGAGAGTCTTGTCTGCAGTTGCCACCGGCTCGTCTGGTGGCCACACAGGGACGGACCTTCTCTGTTGCTACCCCGAGACTCTGGAATGCACTCCCTGCAGAAATAAGAGCCTCCCCATCTCCAACAACTTTTTAAAAGTACTTAAAGACTTATCTCTTCCCCCACGCTTTTTAAATTTGATGGCAGTTTTAAATTGTTTTAAGGTTTTTATTTTCTGTGTGTTAACTTGTTTTATATTGTTGTAAACTGCCCAGAGACAGAAGTTTGGAGTGGTGAACAAATTGGATTGATTGATTGATTGATTGATTGATTGATTAAATAAATAAATAAATGAGCAGTGTTGCCGTGTTAAAGACTTAAAACCAACAGTCATGTGGTGGCTTAAAGCTTCCATGGACGTCTGATGAAAGGTCCACAGATGCTTATCCAACAAGAAATTCTTCATTTTTAAGGTGTCACAAAACTCCTCGTCTCTTGCAACAAAAATAATAAACACTGCTACACTTCTGCAAACTGTTACCTTTTATAGATTACTAGTAGGTGAAGCCTGTCGTTGACAAAGTCATTTTGTTAGACAGTCATTTTGCAACAAATTACACTATAGAAAAGTTCAATAAATTAAATATTAGGGAAGCAAAATAACAATTCAAAATGTATAGGATTTCAGCTTCAAACATTTATTCATTTTGTTGGATTGATAACTTAAGAACACCCCTGCTGGATCAGGTCCAAGGCCTATCTAATCCAGCATCCTGTTTCACACAGTGGCCCACCAGGTGCTTTTGAGAAGCTCACAGGCAAGAGTTGAGGGCATGCCCTCTCTTCTGCTGTTTCTCTCCTGCAACTGGTATTTAGAGGCATCCTGCCTCTGAGGCTGGAGATGGCCTATAGCCCTCAGACTAGTAGTAAATATGCTAGTCCATATGGTGAATATGAATCATAGTAAATTTGAAACTGAGAAAGATCTTCTGCTTCTCTTGAGCATGATGTAGTTTTGGAATTATTAATGTGATTATTGAGTGTTAAAATTGTGTTGAGAGGAGAGCTGGTCTTGTGGTAGCAAGCATGACTTGTCCCTTTAGCTAAGCAGGGTCTGCCCTGGTTGCTTATGTAATGGGAGACTTGATGTGTGAGCATTGTAAGATATTCCCCTTGGGATGGAGCCACTCTGGGGCAGAAAGTTCCAAGTTCCCTCCCTGGCAGTATCTCCAAGATAGGGCTAAGAGAGATTCCTGCCTGCAACCTTGGAGAAGCCGCTGCCAGTCTGTGTAGACAATTCTGAGCTAGATGGACCTATGGCCTGACTCAGCATATGGCAGCTTCCTATGTTCCTATAAGAATGGTTCAAAAATGATTATATTCAGAATTGCTTTTTTCTTTTTAATTTAAAAATTTCCCTCAGGATATTCTGGTGTAAAAAGTAGATAGGAAGCTGCCATATACTGAGTCAGACCATATGTTCATCTAGCTCATTATTGTCTTTACAGACTGGCAGCGGCTTCTCCAAGGTTGCAGGCAGGAGTCTCTCTCAGCCCTATCTGGAGATGCCAGGGAAGGAACTTAGAATATTCTGCATGCAAGTATGCAGATGCTCTTCCCAGAGTGGCCCTATCCCCTAAGGGGAATATCTTACAATGCTCACATATGTAACCTCCCATTCAAATGAAAACCAGGGCACACCCTGCTTAGCAAAGGGTACAATTCTTCATCTGTGATGACAACAGCAATGGATATTTATACACCCTTTTCTGTGGGTTGAGGCACCTCTAGAGCAGATATTTGTTCTCAATCCCAGTTAAATGCTTTTTGACTGGGATTGCCTGGAAATTCAGGGTTCTCACATCACACTCTGTGGGAATGTGTGGAGCTCAGTGATAGTGGTCAGCTCTTTAACTGTGGTCATGAGAATGTGGGTGTTTATAGAGAAGTAATAATGAATCCAGCTTCTTTTTCTTTTCCAGTGAGGATGAAATGGAAGAAACAAATGGAACAAATCCCATCGATATTGAAGTCGAACAAAACAAGGAGAGCAAAAAAGAGGTATTTTCCCCAATAATGCAATAGTACCTTAAGATATTTTTCTTTGTTTTGATATTGATAGCTTTTCAGATAATGTTTCATTGAATTCATAAGATGGGGGTCTATAAAAATGATCATTGGAAGTGATACAGCACCTGCACACCAAGGGATTTCACACTCAGACTAAAGCCCACTTTTTGTGTTGTGTTAAAAATGGCCAGATTTCTGCACTTCATCCTAGGAGGCTGATATTAGAAAAGGTTTAAAGAAATTGGATTACATACTTGAGATTGTAGATCGGAATATTGATGGTCTGGTCTTGCTGGAGGGGTCAGACAATGCAACCTCACTCCCTCTCACCCAGCCAGTTTTTTAAACAGGTTGTTATTTTGAGCACCATTTCTTGCATTGTGGGTTAAACTGTTGCTGGTATCCCAAGGACAGCTCTACTGAAAATCAGGTAGTATGGTATGACTGGCGGTGGGGGTGGGGGAGTCACCCAAGAGTGGGAGAGAACCAGTCATGTGAATCAATTCTTATGGCAGCTGTCCTTAGTCATACACTAGAAGTCATCTCAGAAAAATAAGATCCGCTCAAAGTCTTGGTATAGTGGGTGAATGCTGTTGCTACCTTAAGACAATGGATAGCACCCTCGTTTTGGATGAACCAAAGGAAGCTGCGTTAGTCCATTGGTCCATCTAGTCCATTGGTCAGTCCATTGGTCCATCTAGCTTAATACCATCTACTGACTGGCAGTGGCTTGCCAAGTTTTCTCCAGGTAGGGCTCTCCATCTCAGCCGTACCTAGAGATGCCAGGGATTGAACCTGGGATCTTCAGGAGGCAAGGCAGATGCTTTGCCACTGAGTGACAACCTCACTCTGCAATGGCATTCAATCATGCCACACTTAGGCTGCACTTCCTTTGTTACCAGCAACCGTGTGAGCCCTTTGGGGATAGGGATCCATCTTATCTTATTTATTTATTACTTCTCTGTGTAAACCACCCTGAACCATTTTTGGAAGGGCGGTATAGAAATAAAATAAAATAAAAATAATATTAATAATATTAATAACAATAACAACAATAGAAATATGAATAAGATGGATATTTATATACTGCTTTTCAAGAAAAGTGCCCAAAGCGGTTCACAAATAAATAAATAAATAAATAAATAAATAAATAAGGCTCCCTGTCCCTAAAGGGCTCACAATCTAAAAAGAATCATAAAACAGACACCAACAATAGCCACTGGAGGGATGCTGTGCTTGTGATGGTAATTAAAGAAATCTTATATTGATTAGTTGATTTAAATTTGCATGTGGGTAAAAGTGATGCTTAGGATGCAAGAAGCATTCTTTTGTTTTTAGATGATGATGCATTCGTGCTTCATAGCAGGCGTTACCTTAGAGGCATTTCCTTTGATGGGATTTACCTCCCACTTTGGGCTGCATTTCCAAGCAGCGCAGCTCGGAGAAGAACCGATCCCAGCACCCTAGGGGCCTCTACGAGCCTCACACCATACAGGGGCATCTCTTACTGTAACAGTTTCCCGCCATGTTGAACTCTCTTTCCAAAGTTCATCAACTTTCCCTTACAGTAAGTGTTGACTGTCAGTCTTGTTCTTGTATTTAGCCCTAGATGGGCCACAGTTGAGTGGCAGAGCATCTCCTTTGCACGCAGAAGGTCTCAGGTTCATTCTCTGCTATCTCCAGGTAGGGAGATACCCTGCCTGAAATCTTGGAGAGCGGCTGCCAGTCATTGTAGACCATACAATACAAACTAAAGATGTTTAATCAATTGAAATGTGGCTGCTGATTAATCAAGCAATTTTTTAAAAAAAAGAATCTATTAATTTAACTGAGGTAATGGATTAAATCTTGAAGCCCAAATGCAGCCACCAAAGACTTCTGTTTCTGATTGACTCTCTCTTAACGATGAATTCTGGAAACAAATGTGTTTCTGGTGCCCTTGCATTCCTTTTTGACAGAATCCCTTCATTATGTTTGCATTTAAAAAATAAAAAACTCAAATAACAGATGGATGAATTCATCTGATGCACTTAATGAAGTTCTGCAGGAGGAAATTTCCACTTTGAGAATTCATTGTGACATTGAGCTGTAATTAAACATAAATTTAATTCAGTTTAAGCGCAGTTCAATGGTATACCTGCCAGATCCTCAGTCCAAGAAGCTTAGGTATGTATGTATTGTATTTTCATTTGTATAAGAGTATTTGATACTAGCCCCACAAATACCAACCAATCCAACTGCCTGCCACAAAACCTCCCATCACGCCTTCCCTCTGCCCTTTACCTGCCTCTTCAATAGATTCATGTTTATATGCCAGACTCATCAAGAAGAGTACAGAAGCAACAAGTCACACCACAGCAAGGTAACTTCAGAGTCCCTAGTTCCAGCAAATGAGCAAAGGTGGGTTCTGCTCCCTTGCAGATCTGACCTCTCAGGAGATGGACAAAAGGAATCTGTGGGCAGCAAAGAGAGACTTTCTTGATGAGGGATGATAGTGTCCCTCTTCACAACCAAGGAGTGGCTTCCGTGTAATGAAGTTCCAGATGGCTGCCAAAATGTGTGAATATGTATTTACATGATTTAAACCCCAGCATTCAATGTGTCAGTTCTCAGGGTGGCTCACAAAATGACTGATGCTGACACTTGAGTTAAGTAAACCATACAATAGAATGATTTGAAATGGCTCTCTCTCTCTCTCTCTCTCTCTCTCTCTCTCTCTCTCTCTCTCTCTCTCTCTCTCTCTCTCTCTCACACACACACACACACACACACACACACACACACACACACACACACACTCCAGCAGAGACTAAAACCAGATTAGGAGGGATTTTAAAAAGGAATTAAAAATTAGGTAAATAAGAAGGTCTTAATGTCACACCAAAAAGAAATCAACGCAAATATCCAAAGCAGGCAGTCTCTTTGGGAGACTGTTCTGTTAAGTGGGGCACCACAGCCAAAAAAGCTCTTCTTTCCATCTGCTTAATTTTCAGAAGTGAGGCACTTGGGAGAATTTATCTATTTAAAATATTTATATCCTGCCCCTCCAGTACAATAATGTTTTGGGAACATAGGATGCTGCCATATACTGAGTCAGGCCGTAGGTCCATCTAGCTCAGTACTGTCTACCCAGACTGGTAGCGGCTTCTCCAAGGTTACAGGCAGGAATCTCTCTCAGCCCTATCTTGGAGATACTGCCAGGGAGGGAACTTGGAGCCTTCTGCTCTTCCCAGAGTGTCTCCATCCCCTGAGGGGAATCTCTTGCAGTGCTCACACTTCTAGTCTCCCATTCAGATGCAACCAGGGCAGACCCTGCTTAGCTAAGGAAACATGTCATGCTTGCTACCATAAGACCAGCCCTCCTGTCCTTGAGAAGAAGAAGAATCTCATAGGATAACCTTAACATGAGGGTAGGTTTGCATGGGAGAAGGCAGTTCTAGATTCAAGTGGGCAGAAACAATTGTGATCATCTGACCATTGTTCTCTTTGGACAGGAAATGATAGGGTAGGAGAGATCCATGTGACTGGCACGGCCCACATACTTCTGCTACTTCCATGCATCTGTTTGGCGTGCAATCACACAATAGGAAAGTGAAGAGGAGAGCTGGTCTTGTGGTAGTAAGCACGACTTGTCCCCTTAGCTAAGCAGGGTCTGCCCTGGTTGCATATGAATGAGAGACTTGATGTGTGAGCACTGGAAGATATTCTCCTCAGGGGATGGAGCCACTCTGGGAAGAGCAGAAGGTTCCAAGTTCCCTCCCTGGCTTCTCCAAGATAGGGCTGAGAGAGATTCCTGCCTGCAACCATGGAGAAGCTGCTGCCAGTCTGTGAAGACAAAACTGAGCTAGATAGACCGATGGTCTGACTCAATATATGGCAGCTTCCTATGTTCCTATGAAGGGGGCTGTGTTGAGCCTTAAAACTGCAGATTTTGGAATACTTTTTTTGTGAGTGTGTGAAAGCAGACTGACATTGTGAGGTTGGGGATGAGGCTACAGCTCAGTGGTCCCAAGTTCAATGTCTGGCATCTCCTAGTAGGGCTGGGAGAGGCTCCTGTCTGTACCCTTGGAGAAGCCGCTGCCAGTCAGTGTAGACAGTAATGTGCTAGATGGACCAATGTGCTGACTCGGTATAAGGCAGCTTCCTATATTAGGTTCATGAAACCAAAGTCAGGGATTTAATCAAAGTTGCCACTCTCCATAACCTTCGCATCATTTTCTTTTGGCACCAACAGGGCCACAACTGTCTCACGCGAATGGATGTTTTAGGATAGGTATATAATTAGCTACGGTCTGAAATTCCTTTGACAGGCTTTGCTCATGACAAATGTAGGCGCTGTTGGCTTTGGTTCTGCCTCATCCCCCCAAAGCCTTTGCTTGCCATTGGCTCCCTGCCGTGCAGCCAAGAACGGGGTGGATGTAGCCGTGCATGGTGAAAGTCAAAGTTAATTTGTATCTGCTGTGCTTTCCAAAAGGAAACAGATGGTTGCAGTGTTTGAGTTCAGGTCTCTGTTGAAGCCAAGCAGCGTGCGTTGGATTGCACACCCTCATTTTCCACACATTCATAGAAATAATCTGTGCTATCATTCCCCCCCCCATCCACCTCTTCTCCCCCACCCCAAAGTTGCCTGGACATATTCGTGTGTGTGTGTGTGTGTGTGTGTGTGTGTGTGTGTGTGTGTGTGTGTGTGTGTATGTGTTCTCAGGGGCCAGTGTCTGATGGTAGAACTAGGTGTTTGGCAGCAGGCTAACCCAGATATCTGGGTCTCTGCCAAACAGCTGCAAATTAGCCTGAGGAGGGACATGATGTGGACCAGAAAAACAGCAGTGGGGAGATGCTTCGCCTTCCTCCTGCCTGCAGCCCCTTCCCCTGCTGAATTTCTGGGTTAATGTGCCTCATACCATGATGTGTGGGGCGGGGAGTAGTGGGCAAGAGAGGGATTAAATGACTTCTCTGCACTACTTCTTTTCTTAAAATCACACTGTCCTGTGATTTAAACACCTGTGAGCTGTGTGGGGGTTTGGCAGAGTTAGTGTGAAGTCCCTGAGCTCCTTTGGAGACTCTCCTCTCCTCTCCGTACCCCAGCACCCAAAGGGTCCATGGGAAAGTGCATTAGATGGGGGGTCTAGTTACTCTGGCCTTACCACGGGGACAACATTCTTACATGTGCTATAAAATGGCAGCTCTGGCACTGCCTCTGTGATTACTGAGTGGGAGGGGACCGTGGAGGTCTTCAGCTCTCTGCTCAGGGCAGCCTCCGTTTGAAAATCGCCTGCAAAGGAGAAGGTGCCGCCGCACAAAGCAGACTCTTCCACTATTGAACAGCTCTTGCAGCATGGAAATTCTTCCTGATGTCTAACATAAATCTGTTTACTTGCCATTTCAACCTCCTGCTTCTAGTCCTGCCCTCAGGAGCAGCCGAGGACAAGTGCGCTCTTACTTCTGTGCGGCAGCTCTTCAGATGTAGCTGGAGACAGCTAGCCTATCTCCCCTTAGTCTTTTCTTCTCCAAGCTAAGCTTACTCAGTGCCTTCAACCGTCCCTCGCAGGACTTGGCTTCCTAACCCCCTCATCATCTTTGTTGCGTCCTCTGAACCTGCTCCAGTTTATCAATGTCCTCCTTAATAAGAGTAAAAACTATTACTAACAGTGGGGGAGGGGCGTAATTGAGTGTGTTCAGATATCTACTTGGGCACTTTCTGCCAGTTTCCTTCCTTCCTCCCTCCCTTCCTCCCCCTCTCTCTCTCTTCCTCTCTCTCTCTCTCTTTCTTTCTCTTTCAACTTAGCTGATGCCTAATCTTAAATAGGAGAATAAAGATGAATCGGACAACCAGTACAGCCAGGGCAGAGTTAATCAGTCTTTGTATCTGTAGCCTTTCAACTGATGCAATCCCAAATTATCCTGTGAGATTAATCTAAAAGGGGATGTACTTTTTGCTCCTTCTCCCATCATATTTCTCTGGAAGTGAGGCAGTCAGGTTTCTCTCCCCTCCCCTCTCCCTATTTAATTAAAAACTTGATGAACGCGAAGTGTGTCACTTTATCATTTGGTTAAATTATATTAAAAGTTAATATAGTAACAGGAGAAATGTTACAAGGGTTCCCAATGTAATAGTCACGTCACAATCAGTTTTCTTTAAAGCATGTTAGAAGGGTGGATTTTCTCCCCTGATTCCAGTTGCTTGTATGTTCTTGTAATCCTTTGATCTGTGCATCACAAAATTGCTTGGATAAAACTGTTCCAGCTTTCAGATGTTAAATAAGTATTTTTAGGACAGTTCATATTTAACAAAGTGGGGGCTATATGCATATTAAGGGGCCATTTATCTGGGTTCCTCAGAGGTCACCCTAAAATGTGGTGTTTGTTCCACCACCTCTGTTGAAGTAATATTGTCAGAGGTTCACAAATGTTGATACTGCTTACTAGCCAGCCATTATTTGGGGTGGCCACCAACTCCACCCTTTCCCCAAGTCTTCTGACGTGCAGAGAGAGCTTGAGAGAGTAATGGGGTCTGTCTTCTCATTTGCACTGGGATATGGAAAAAGTAACCAAGATTAGATGTATCTTCAGAGCTTGGTCAGGGGGCAAAGCTGGATTTGCAGTAGTGAGCATGAATAACCGATTTTGCAAAGCAGTGTCTGCCTTGTTTTGCATTTGGATGGCTGACCACATGTGAGTGCTGTATGATACTCCTTCTAAGGGATGGGGACATTGCTTAGTGGCAGAGCATCTGCACTCTGGCATCTCCAAGATAGTGCTGAGAGAGAGACTCCTGCCTGAAAGGATGGAGAGCCGCTGCCAGTCAATGTAGACAATACTGACCTAGATGGTCTGAGTCGGTATAAGGCAGTGTCCTCTGTAAGAAACTCCTACTATTTCTTACCACCTTCAACTGAAAGAGATGAGGAGGGCACCAATGAACTCTTGGGTGTCCTGTATTGAGGCACCTTTTTCTTGCTGACTTCGATTGGTGGATGCCTGGATATTGCATTTCCCTGGCACTCAAAAATGCAGTATTTTGTCATTTAGAGATACACTTTGCCCCTGCCCCCAATTTGATGTTGCCTGTTCACACTGCACCTGTGTCACATGTTACCTTACGGTGGAGAATGAGTGGTAGGGAGCTCCTCCCCTATGAATACTGGTGTGTGAATGAGCCAATGTGTGTGATCTTGGCTGTGATCCAGAGATACATACACTGGAAAGAGTTTTTTCTCTCCTCTATTAGCAAATCTCTGAATTAAACCCCTAAACCCCCCCACCCACCCAATGCAAATTCCATCCCCCCCCGCCCCCCCGCTTTTTCCTGGTTAGTGATAACTCTAGTTTTCTGTCACATCTGAACTGGTAAAACCATAGTTATTGCTAGCCGGTTTGCTATGGAATGACAATTAGAATCACTGGTTTGAGAGTAAACAATGGTTAGAGGTAACTCTGTTTACGCTAGTTCAGACAGCATAGTACAGTGGTTCCCAAACTGGGAGCTTCCAGATGTTGCTGAACTACAGCTCCCATCATCCCCAGCCACAATAAATTGTAGCTGGGGCTGATGGGAGTTGTAGTTCAGCAACATCTGGAGGCTCCCAGTTTGGGAACCACTGGCATAATAGATGACTATCTCTAACCAGCAAAGGGAGGGAGAGGAGCATGCAAGTCCACAGGGGTGATTGGGCATAGTGGCGTGGCTACCACAGATGCCAAATGACACTGCACTTGCTGCTTCCCCGGGTGCTTGCCCCCACCTTTGCAGGGTGTCCCCCCCACACACACACCTCTGTTGGGCTGCACTTTCCAGCGTGGTGGTGGCCCTGATCCCAGCAAGAACAGGTGGCCCCTTTAAGCAGGCCTGGTTTTGCTGGCAATTGAGGTGAGTATGGACTGGGAAACAATGAGCGGTGAAGGGGAGGTGGGGGCAAGGGGTAAAGGGGGGGCAGTGGTGAGCAAGGGGCCATGGATTTTGCCCCGGGGCAGCCTTCAACCTTGCAACACCACTGATTGGGCAGCATGCCTTCTAAATAGGTCACTCTTCCCCCTCAACCCAACCGACCTCACAGGGATGGTTGTGAGGATAGAATAGGATAACCCCACATATTCTACTTTGAGCTTATTGGAGGAAGGGTCAAAAAACTTCACCCCACCATGTGACGGGCTGCTATTATGACTGACAAGGACCTGCAACGCAATGTGACAGCTTCTCCCTGATGTGCATGTGTTACTTGAGTCTGTGGCTGAGTATGGTGAAAAAACAAAAGTTGGCAACAAGGACAGGAGTCCCTGCTGTAACTTGCATCTTCATATTCAGATTCTACTTGTTCTGCTTTTTGGAGTTCTTTGTCAGGGGGGCAAGGTGGGGATTGACGCTCAGTCATGGTTCATTTTCATCATTTGTGACTGTCTTGAGGGAGTATTCTTCTAGCTGAGATATTTCCCACTCTTTTTATTCAAGCCTTCCTTTCCGCCTTCTCTCTGCTGAATTCCATTAGCTCCTCCCACCTGGTTGTCTGTTAAGTGCTCTCTGAGTCTGCAAACATTCTGCTTCATAGACTTACATTGGGGCAGTTTTGAGGAGGATCCCCCCCCCAAAAAAAACTTTGTGAAACCAATGTATCTGCGGGTTACTCCAAATCTGTTGGTGCTCCACCTGCATGTGCTCGAGTTATGTGTCCATAAGGATTATAACATTTCCAGCTCTTTCAGAAATAGATATGATGTATTCATTTATCACATTGATATTCATTTCACTCAGCCAGGCTATTGCAAGTCATTTTGCTTTCATCCCATATAACCTTCTGCCCATCAAAGGTAGCTGGTCACCATGTGTGCTTGCTTTGGGGGTTTGGGGAAGGTTGATATTTTTCTCAGACCATAAAGAGAAAATTTCATGACCCTTGCATCCTCTACAGTTTTCTTCCAATAAAATGAAGAGGTAATGATCAGAGAACCTTAGGGCAAATGTTTGGAGCGTCCTTTCAGATTCTGCTGTGCTTGTACTTAGTGCTATCCTAACCTTGCATAAGAAACCGGGAGAGAAATATAGCAGTTTCTTTTCTGAAGAAAAGAATCCTGTATTGGAGCTGCAGGCAAATCTGAGGGTTCCTTTGCAGAAATGTGAAACTCTATCCTAAGTTCACATTAAAAAACAGTGTTATTTCTGCTCTATCCGTTGTCCCCAAAAGACCTCTTTTCAGGGCAAATTTCATACCCATGCAAAAATCTTTATCTTTCTGTTTGGCAGTACTGCATATATAAATGAATGAGCTTTAAGGATTAGTCTGCAATCATCTGACCTCTCATGTTTTGTCTTAAATTAGTTTCTGCTTCTTCCCCTCTGGCTGACACACAGGAAATTGCATCTCAAACTTCAACTTTACTCTTCTATTCTTTCCCTCTCACTCAACCACCCACACACTCAACAAGTTAGATCTTTTTATTTCTGGTACAGAATTAAACTGACACACGGTGGCTTAGCCATGGAAAGAGAGCCTCGCAAATCGGCAGATCGCTTTGAGTGACATGCTTGGAAAACACAGAGGCTTCTCACCTTGGGGGGCTTGGACTTGGTGTAATGGTAGGATTCTTTTTCCTCATCAGCAAACAGCCATAGCAATTTTTTTTAAAGCAACAGTTCTCAGATCTGTTATTTGAATTTATATACCGCCTAGTATACAAATCTCTAGGCGGTGTACAGAATTTAAAAACATAAGACACTACACATTTAAAATTCATATGAAGATAAAATCATAATAGAGAAAAACACATTAATAACCTGAGAAAACAGGTACGTCTTCAGGGTCTTCCTAAAAGCAAACATTCATTCATTCATTCTTTCATTCATTCATTTGATTTCTATACCGCCCTTCCAAAATTGGCTCAGGGCGGTTTACACAGAGAAATGACAAACAAATAAGATGGCTCCCTGTCCCCAAAGGGCTCACATTCTAAAGTGAAACATAAGATAGACACCAGCAACCGTCACTGGAGGTACTGTGCTGGGGGTGGATAGGGCCAGTTACTCTCCCCCTGCTAAATAAAGAGAGTACCATGTTAAAAGGTGCCTCTTTGCCAAGTTAGCAGGGGTTAACAGAGATGGAGATGCTCTTATTTCCACAGGGAGCGAACTTTTGAACTTAGGCTGCCCTTGTAACTTGAGTATATTTGCAGGAGGCACCCAGCATTAAGGCCAGGAGAGCTGGTCTTGGGGTAGCGAGCATGCATCCCCCCTTTTGCTAAGTGGGATCTGCCTTGGTTAGCATTTTGATGGGTGCCCAGCCTACATGTGAGCACTGTAAGACATTCCGCTCAGGTGCTGGGGCCGTAGCTCAGTGTAAGAGCATCTGCATGCTTGTGTGCAGAAGGTCCCATGTTCACTCTAAGGCAGGGCAGCCTTTCTGGGTAGGGGAAAGACTCCTGCCTGTAACCTTGGAGAGCAGTAGACAATACTGAGCTAGATGGACCAGCGGTCTGACTCAGTGCAAGGCAGTTTCCTATGTCCCGTCTGTTCCACAACAGAATGTGCAAGAGATCCTTTGCTCATTGTCAGATGTGTATAGCCTGTTGGTGCACGTGAGGATAATCCCCACACTGGCATTAGAAAAGGAGTGGAACAAAATATCTCTGACCGCATGCACAGGGAAACATAAGAACGCAAGCTCTTCAAAATTGCCGTGGCCTGGTAGTGCAGTAAGTGCACTGTTACTACACCATCATCGCCAGAGGCGTAACTATAGGGGGGGCAGGGGGGGCACATGCCCCGGGCGCCATCTTTTCTGGTCACATGGGGGGCGCCCTCATGACCATTTTTAAAAAATTTTTTTTTAATTTTTTGTTAATACAAATGTTTCCTGCTCAGTGCAGCAGTGCTGCAGCAGTCAAGGGAGCGCGTCGGTGCCCCCTTCCCCACGAGCGGTCCCTTCCGCGCCGCCTGCGCCCCCCCGCATTGCTTTGCTGGCACCTGGCGGCCAGTCAGTGGCCTGGCTTGGCAGCGGCGGCGGGTGCTTGTGAGGAAAAACCTAAGTATAATGTAGTATGTTGGGGGGGCAGGGGGGCGCGGTGGGGGGGCGACATTTCAGTGCTTGCCCTGGGCGCCGTTTTCCCTAGTTACGCCTCTGATCATCGCAAACCAGCCCCATAAATCCAGCGTGGGTGAGCATGGCTCTACTGCTGGGGGCTTTCTGTCTTTTCAGGTCTTGACTACTGAAAGTGGAAAGCCATACTTTTTTCAGGATCCTATCCCTGAAATTAAGACCCTACCTCTCATATTCTGGAGGGAGGGACAGAATGCTCCTATCCCTCCCTCCACCCACCAAATAACTCCAGGGTGTGGGGCTAATCCGAGGTCTGAGAACCACTGTGTTAGTCTTTCCTTGGTGCTAAAATAAAATATGCTGCTGAGTGTAGTTGGTCCTGCTCAGATCATTATTTGACATTTAAATCCATCTTATTTATTTATTATTTCTCTGTGTAAACCGCCCTGAGCCATTTTTGGA